>NC_071577.1:7732000-8339000 GCF_024509145.1 Vidua macroura
ACAGGTTGCACAGTTCCTCCCTCAGCCACCCAAAAGGCTCAGGGGACAAAAGTGTTTTACACCCAGCATATGAGCTTCTTTTGAGAGCCTTAAGAGAAGCTTTGAGGTAAGTTTTAAACAGAGACTTTAAGATCTGCCTTTATACTGTGTAAAAGTAATTTAAAATCTATTATGCACGAAGCAGGGTGTCAATATTTACCTTTCAAGTTATCAGGAACAACCAAATTCACAACCCAGTGCTAACTTTCCTAAAAAACACACGTGAAAGAGTTCACGTGCATTGCTCCTGTGTGTGCTGTGTCACTTGATGACTGTCTGTAGGTTAAAAAAAGAGCAACAAAGCCCAACCAGCAGCATTGAAGTTTTTAATGCACTCACCTTCCCCGATAGACAAACTTCATGGGTTCAACTGCCAACGCGGTGGCTACCACGTCGTCCGCATTGTGCCTGCGGCCACTAACTGTCATCAAGCCATCCAATTTTCCCACCACAAACACCAAATAGTCCTGAAAGGAAGGAAGGATTAGAAACAGAGCAGGAAAACCTCCTCACACCTGGCAATATATGCCTGACTCAAGCCAACAATACTCTCCAAGATCTATAGGAGGTCAGTGCCCTGACCTGCCCAAGGTCCTGCTGAATTCAGGGGTACCACTTTAGAGTTGGGAGTCAGGACAAAGTAGGGCCCTGAGGGCTGGTTCACACTTACAGGACCCACAAAGCCAAGCAATCCTGTTCTTGTGAAGGGCTGGTCTGATACAGGCATGCCAGATGCCGTCACTGGGATGGCCTGGAAGAACACAGAAGGATTCAGACACTCACTGGACTGATAAGGATTTTCACTCCTTTACTGCCAGAATACATGAAATGGGGTACACTGCAAGGAAAAATACGGGCAGAAAGATTGAAATGCCTTCAGGTAACTACACATAAGACCACTGTGTTAATTTAGAGCTAAGATCAATTTAAATGCTCACATAGGCACTACACTAGACTGTGGAATATTGAAGCAGCTGACTGACTGCAGATAACACTTGGTATTTTTGGTTGTAAGAGACAGAATGTCTTGTAATGATTGTATGAATGAAGCAAAGTGTACCTGGCCAGGGCTTTTTTCTAACTAACTAAAAAACCAAACCAAACAATAAAACACACACAGACACACAAGACCTTTAAGGAATAAATAAGTCTATTTACAAGAAGAAATACTAGAAATATAACAATTAAAAAGAAATCCAAACCTCAAATACATTCTTGGTGATTCCGAGGAGGCCAAAATATGCTGTCCCAGTTGCTCCTGAATTCACACATATTTCTCCAACCTCATCAGCTTTACACAGATAAGGAGTTCCATCCACCTTTACAACACACATGCTGGCTGCACAGAGGAAGAACACAGAATCACACTGTTAGTCTACTCCAGCAGCTGACACACGTGGTGCTCTGCCACTGACAGATAAAATTTTAGTATCAATTATTCATCAGCTACAGCAAAAACATAGCATGTAAGAGAGCTCACTTTAGCTTCTTGACAGCCTGTGCAATCTGTTCTCCAAGATTAAGTTCACAAACGCAGTGCTTTTTTCTTACAGCACTTCACAGCCTCCACATCAGCTGCAGCTGAATCCAAGGCACAATGGACTGAGGGAGTGTAAGACTCAAGATCAAGAAAGAAATCAATAAATCTACCCAGGTCAATACAAAATAAACATGGCAAAGCCAACTCTGCTGCCTGCATGGACCAAGGAGTGCTGGTGAAATAGATCTGTGGGTACATTTTGAAATCTTAGAGAAGTCTTCCAATAGCCAACATCCTAGGTCTGAACAGGTGAGACCATTATTCACCCTACCAATAGATCAACCTCTAAATTATCTTGGTTGCATAAAAATTACCTAACAACTAGCAGTTATTAGTAATTTGTTTAGAACCATGCAATGATAACCTTGGGTAACCAAAAGTAAAGAGATGCTACTCAAATTCTGGTACAGTTTCTGGGTATTTTATGTGTGAACTAGATGTCTGGAATTAAAACCTACGGTATGAACTACTGGTCATGCAAAACCCCACATTTTGCAATTTAGGAGGAAAAAATAAAACTCAATGGCAAATTGGAACTGACTAAATAGTTTATTACTACAGGAAATAACTTGAGAAAACATCAGAACTCTGTATGTAACACTTAAACAATGATGCAAAGAGCAGTGTTAGTAACTGGAGAAAGCACAGTTTGTGGGCATTAACAAATGTACAGCCCTCACTGCATTCAACAACATGGAAAAAACAACGGATCAGCCTGCAGTCCCTAAATGATGCTCCATCCATGAAGTCAAAGGACAACCCTATCACCCTGATCAAGTAAAAAAAAAAAATACTTACCAGTAACCAATGTATGATACAGGTAGTCTACAGGTACATTCTAACAGCAGGCACAGTTCTGTCCTGCCAGGTTATACTGCAAGGCTGCCCTTCTGCAGTATCTGTGGAGCCTCTACTCTTGCTTCTCCTCCTTTTCCTGCTTCATGTGTGACATACAAGAGAGTGCATCTACCACCATTTCAGTCTCTCTCAACAGCATTGCATCTGAAAAAGAATTAAAGAGAAGGGAAAAGCAGATGGGACAGGAATGTACATGTGGACTACACGTCACGAAGAACACAGATTCCTGCTAAGAAAGCTTGCTTTCTTCAAATGAGTCCACATGTACATTCTGACAGATGGTGACTCACAGCAGTCAAACCTGCCAAGGAGTATCCTGGCAGGAGATGAGAATCCTGCTGTGCAAAGGACGATGCTGATGCCCTACCAAAGACTGGATTCAGCTCTGGATGTTTCAAGACTAGCACAGCAGGAATGCAAGAAGAATTCCAAGGGCCTGTACAGCAGAAGGCTGTGACCAAAGGTTCTGATGAGGGTAAGGAAGTGCTCTCTTGTTCCCTTTCCAGCATCTCATAGCGGATCCATATACAATGGCTACCCTTGCATTACAGTCTTTAGGAAGAACTTCTCTTCTAGAAGCATGAAGCCTTAGGGAAAATACTAAAATGCCCGGGTAAAATGCCTCTAGAATCACTGTGGAAGGTATTTCCAAGGTTTCCAGAGAAACCTCATCCTTGAGAAAAACAGCATATGGGGAAACCAAATGCAGACCTGAATGAGGATGAACACAAATCTAGACTCTGGAGGTGATTAATGAGTATTCAAAACATAACATTTAAATTGGAAGATAACATCTCATCCCAAGTGCACACTGGCACAGGTCTCCAAAAGAAGTTGTTCTGCAGTGGCTGTTGTGCTACTGTGTGACAGACTAAAGCCCTGAGGAACACAGATCTGATGAATATGAAAAATTCTAAGGGCTAAGTGGAAAAGAGGTGCTGTTAACCCACATTCTAAGGAAAAAAACTTAAAGTTTCACCAAGTTGTTCTGGAACAACTCTTTCCACTGAGGTAAAGGAAGCAGATCGCTCTGCAGTGAAGATGCATTGTGTTAACTACCAGAACCTGGGCAAATGTTTGATCAGACATGGACAGAGGAAACAATGAAATGCAAGACATCCATGGGCTGGAGACATTGTGAGCATCTCAACATTTAGGAAATTGGAATCATCTCCCAAAATTTCTAGAAAAGATATTGAATGCAGCCACAATCCAGAACATGATTCTGTTCGTTGCAGAAGATCTTGCAGAAGCCCAAGATTTGATGCCAAACTGAAGTTTTCTGCTTGAGTGCAACAAAGTAGCTGCTGCAGCAGCACTGTTTCCAGGAACTAGCCTTTGTATGATTAGAGGCTATAGGGATTTATACCTTTCAGATTTAAGAGTGTTAGCTCTTGTCAAAGAAAGAACACGAGAAGGATCCTGGTAAACGAATGGAAACGATTAGTTGGGAAGTAGAAGGGAGACAAACTTAACTGCAGTTAACATACCCACTAAGCAATGTATCCAGGCTCAAACTTAAGGTATAATATGCTTCCAAGATGACAGATAACATGGCAATCACATTCCAGTCGATGTGAAAGTTGGAGGCTGAGAATGGGCAGAAGAAAAGAGGTCTGACACTTTCCCTACCATTTTTACCAGTCCAATTTGAAAAAATGAACTGAATGTTGCGAGAAGCCAAATTTAGCAATGCCAGTCCCAGTCAGGAACTATGTAAAATTGCCCAAGGTGGTCAGCAGGTGGGGTAAAACATCATTCCTCCAGAATAGGATTCCACGGCAATGCATACCAGATTTTCTCTTAAGAATTCCCATGCTATTTTTGAGATTTCTCTGTGGATGGAGGCACTTCCCTTGAGGATCTTGTGATGGCCATTCATGGTAGACAATGAACATGAAGGGAATGTGGCATCAAGAACGGCCTATGGGTTAAACAGCAGTGACATGTGACATGACCCTGGTGCTGATGGCTCTGTTGAGTAAGATCCCCTGAGCAGGTGGGCTCAGCATCTCAGAAAAAAATAGCAAGATCTGAAGAAAAGGAGGGTGCAAGTGGACATTTTATCTGTGACCTTTTAACCAGATAGTTCCTGAATAAAGCATGCCAGAGATCTTCACAGGTCATGAGATCAAAACCATTTGGCTTGACCATTTCCAAATGAAATTCAGGAATGTGAGCTCCTATGTCACCAAGTATTTGAAAGGCTAGGGCAGACTTCCAAGTTCAGTGGGGATCAGAAGATGGAACAAAACCTTCAGAAAGAAATACAAAACCAAAAGCAACTCATCAGCCAGCAGAGGGGCAATGAACAGGTGGTGGTATGCTCTCTCCTGTATGCCAAACACCAAGCCAGAATGGACAAGGGCACACCCTCCATGAATACTACACAGGAGAAAGCATAAATCTTACCAAGTAAGGCACAAGTATCTCCACTGTTAGAATGTACATGCAGACTCATTTGAAACTAAGTCATTCACTTACATAAGTCTTTAATTTTTTTCATTTAGCACACCCCTGTAAGTAGCTGCTAGTCTTTTGACTTCCTTTGTACTCCGGAGGATTTTTTAAGAGACACAAGTTATCAATTATCCTTTATAATGAAATCTATCATGTATATTCTGACTTAAGGAACGTAAAGAGAAATTTCTGCTGGAATTTTTAATATGTGGATAAATTGAAGTAAATCTGGCCCAGATTCTGACAGCTCAATGCTAGTCAGAGTTTTAAAGGAGTTAATGAATTAATTTGCCCAAATTCTGCTTAACCTACAAGTAGTTTTACCACTTACTACTGTATTTTTAAATAGCAACAGCCATCAATTACAAGTCATATCCCTCTGAGACACTTAATAGGACACATTTAACTGCTCTCCCCTCACACAATCAGACAAGTCACTTGACACTTCTTACTCATGTAGAAAGTTATGGTAGTGTTATCACTGCCTGCCAGTGGCCCCCCTAATCCACAAGGGTCCCCTAGATTTGCCAGACAATGCTCCAAGGAATTTTGACAAAGGAGAAGGGTTTTTTTACAGATCCCTCTGGCTGATCAATCAGGCATTTCACAAGGACAGAGACATATTTTTTGACAACTCATAATGAGGTGAAATCACTTAGCCATAAGCACACAGGGAACTTTTCCAACATCCTAAGGCAGACTTGAACCTGCCACTGAGCAGATGCTCTGTAGAAAATTAACCCAGGGGACTTACAGCTCCAACAATTGCATATGAAGAGTAGCTGCAGGCAGTTCTGTACCTTTGTGCAGTCAAGGACAATTTGCTGTGAGAGCAAGCCTACAGCGAAGCCAGGAGCATCCCTGTGCTGGTTTTGCGTGGCCAGGTTTTTGGTAGCAGGGGGGCCATAGAAGTGGAGCCACACGAGATAAACTGATCTAAAGAAAGATTTCAATTGATCCTCCATCTAATACCACTTTTTTGAACAGGAGCAATATTGAGTTTAAGCTCAGTAAGTACACCAAAGGATTCATGACTACCTCAAGGGCATGCAAACTTGCTCCCTTCGTGTCCCTGTGTCTAACCTACCATCCAAGGAAAATATTAGGAGTATAAGTGAATTTCAGCGAGGTTTCAAGGGGACAGCAGTAGTGTGGACACCCCAATCAGACAGCAGTAGCAGTACATGCCACCTGTATTCTACTCAAAGCAGAAAAATCACTATTTTTTTGAGACACTGATGCCAGTCCTAGAATCAGAGAATTGATTAGGTTGGAAAAGATCTTTTAGATCCAAGTCCAACTGTGAGGCTGAAGTTACTACTGCCTTTCTTGGAATTTATTATGGACTTTCAAAACAACTTCAAATGGTCTTAATACAAAACAAAAACTTGAAGAGAAGCTACACAACAACCAAGTGACTTCTCTGCTTTGTTTTGGCATGAAGTGCAGAGCTTCTGCTCCGTCTTCAGCAAAAGGAAGCTCTACTGAATTTAAGTTCAATAACAACAATTGAACCATTGACTTCAGGGGGTGGCAAAGGGCTTCTGAGGATAATAAGGAAAATTAAACTACACCAATGAGACTTGCACACAATGGCTGAAATTCTCACCAGCAGAGTGGGAAGCTGTCTACCTCCTCTCATTTGTATCAGGGGCTTTGGTGTACAGAGAAGAGGTTGTTGCTGAAATTACACAAGTTGAGTCCCCACTTTATCTTTGCCTTGAGTAAATGCTCTACAGAGAGCAGGGCTTTAGAACCACAGCTCTGCAAGACAGAAAGTTCATAAGGAGACCAAGAATAGCAAGCCAAAGGTGCCAAGGGCATGACCAGAATCAATCAGGTTCTTCGGTAAGAACTACATAATAAACTAAGAGCTACATAATAAACTTGAGGGGTGAGGACAGTTTCAAAAAATCTGTATTTCACCCTCTCCAAGCTCACCAGAGCAGGTCAGGACAGGGTCTGAAGCTAGTAGTACAGACAGTGCCATGGAACTGCCAGCCTAAAAGCTGGAGTAGATGGCACCAAGTGTCCAGTCATTCATCCCACTGTTCGAAGTCTGAGGTCTGGTTTGGCACCCTACCTTTACTAACCTTCTTCAGAGTGCTCTCCTCTCCAAATGCAGTCAGATCTCAAGTAAGAACAACAAGGATGAGACAAAGTCTCTTTGCTTCAATTAATGGGCTGAGGAACAATACCCAGCTATACCTAGTTCCGGAACCAGAGTGTTGCAAACAGATGTCATTAGGAAATAGGTTAATCCAGGTTACTCCTGATCACTTTCTTGTTCTCCATGGGCATGAGAAAATAGTTTCCAAAATTAGTTGTTCCATCACCTTTGCAGGGTCTGAGATGAGGTCCCTTTCAACTGAAATATTCTATTCTACTCCACTCCACTCCATTCCAAAAACAATTCTGCAACAAGCCAAAAGCATTTGCCCACACCAAAATCTACGGTTATTCAGTTTTATTGTGTATTAATCTCTAATCCATCATGTGTTTAGGTAATGTGTCAAAACATAACTCATACTACCTTAAAGGTATTTAATATTTTTATTTATTCCATGCACACAAGTGTAATAGTAAAGATAACTTATTTGGAATATGCTGAAACCTACACAAAATGCTTTCCTACCTCCAGGCATGATCTGCCCAACATCCTGCACAGTTAACACTGACAACTTCTCCTCTGTATCCACTCTGATCACGCCAAAACTCAGACAATTCATGGATAACACTGCTTTTCCTGGAGGGGGGCCACCCAGCTCAGAAGGTCTGGAAGACAGAAAGTCCAGTTAGATATGAATCAACAGATCAGTACTGGTGAGAGGGTCACTAAAAACATTCTGCTGGTTTCTCAGGCTTGGTAAGGTTAAGAAAAAGAATGGTTTCTCACTTTGCCCAAACAAGAGTTCAAGACTTATAAAGTAGCTAAATGAAGAAAGAGCTAAAACAAAACTCTCCAAAATTTCAAAGTTTTTTTTTTCAAGTTTTCTTGAAGTTGACTTTCTGAAAAGGCACATTTTGATCAGAACTGCTATCAAAAAATTCCAGCATATCCCATCCATATGTCTATTAATTAAAGTATTTCTTTTTCTCAGAGCATCACTTGTTATCTCCAGAAATCCAATGGTATTTCTCAGACCAGCTACAAATATTTTTTTTTTAAATTTTAGGCCCCTGTTTACAAATCATTGTACATAAGTAGTTGATGGAGGATTCACCATCTTCTTCCTCCCAAGTAAGTAAGTCTTGTTTTGGGGGCATTTTAAAAGGCCCTCCAATAACTTCAGTGAGGAAGAGACCTCACTTTCCCAAAGCATGAAAAAAACACCTTCTGCCTGACTATTCTTAGAAAATATTAAACTTTTTAAAGAAAAGAAACAAAAATCACCCATCCTTTAGTGAAGGAGACACCTGTGAGCTTCATATTTCCTTCTGCCTAGGTCTTTGGGCATCTCTATGTGGGTTATGGTATTTTCTGACTATCACCTTAACATGAGATTCCCCATCCCTGGAAGTGTTTAAGACCAGGTTGGATGGGGCTTGGTGCAACCTGGTGTAGTGGAAGGTGTCTCTGCCCATAGCAGGGGGTTTGAACTCCTTCCAACCCAAAGCATTCTGCGATTCTACGACACATTTCAATAGCCAAGAAAAGCTTCAGTTCACTTCTCAGAAAAAAGGGAATTACCTGCGGATAGCAACAGTTAGTGCCTCTGAAGAACTAGCACAGGGACAGATTACTTCTGGTCTCAAACCTCTGGATTGAAATACATTCAGGAATGCGTCACAGGAAGATATTGACCCTAGAAAGAACCATCACATAATCAAAAACATTTTTCTAAGAGCAGGAAAGCTTGAGCTGCAGGAATTCAAAGTCTGTGCTCACTCTCAGCTCAGTTATATGAATACAGTAGCATTCATGTACAAAGCAAATATTCTTTCAAACTGTCTGAAAGGCATTCCAGTTCACTGTAAGACAGTAGATTTGGAAAAAGAACTCCTAACAACTACACTGAATGAAATTCCCAACTGCGTACTCCTCCTCTGGCAGCACTCAGCAGCACTTAGTATCCTGGAAAGTCCTTCAGGGATCAGAATACTTTGTCACTAAGGGTAACTTTATATCAACCTCTTATACAGCTCCTATCTGATTGTTTCTTACAGAGGTCACAGCACTTAAATATCAAATGCTTCTGACATACCTTCACAGTTCTACCAGGCCTCTACAAATACAAAATACAAATACAAAAATACAGTACTTGGCCCAAAATGGATTATATCTATATTTATATCTTGTAGATGTCAGTTCAAGTCAATTAATGAAAGAATACAGCACTAATGAAACCACGAAGTTCAAAATATGAATTTACACTGGTAAATATAGGCAAGAAGTGCAAACAGCAATGAAAAAATAGTGGCATCACTGGCACACAAAGAGTGTTTTACTACAGAACAAACTGCTTAACTCCCCAAGCAACAGCTCTGACACAGAGCTTACAACAAACAGAATCTTGGCAAGACTGATACTCAAGAAATGCATCCATACTCACATGGATTGGCTCCATCTGCCACTATTAACATCCGTAAGGAGCTCAGGCTGACATCTCTCTGATCCCTCTGAGCCAAAAGTGACCAGTGCATATCACGGGATTTTACTACTGCTACACGGGCTGCAAGTCAAAACAATCATTATGCTGCATGAGCAGAGCAAAATAAAGACCAATTATATAATTATGTAAGTATTCTTGTGTATTTATACAAATTTATGAAATTACACACAAAATTTATGACACTACAAATGTAGAAAATAAATACAAATGCCAAATACTCAACTACTATAACATGTATACTCAATATCTCCAGATGGACTTGATCACAGAAACTGAATGTCTGCTATAAATTCAAATAATAAGAAACACAGTTTCTTTAAAGGTCTCTCAGAAGAAGCCATCAATATCACTCATCAGTGAAACTATGAGCACACAGAATACTGAAATGGGGTATTCAGTGTGATACAAAGACATTTTGCACAAACAATTTAATTTGTTTTAAATAACCCAAAAAGAGATGGGCGAATTAAAACACCCTTTAAGGTACCTTTGTACAAGCAGACTTTCTGTATCCAGGAAAGTGGATTAACCTTCATTAATGCATAGGGAATACTGATGACATGCATCCTGTTCATAACACTCTACAAGAAAGAGATTCAAAAATAAACTTCCAAGTGGCTTAAAAAATATAGAACACGTAACAATGCTTAAATAAACACCCCCATCATCACAGTACAGCATAACTCTTACAGTTAACTGGTAATGAAAACTACGTGTATACTCTGAAAAAATATGCTACACAAATTATGGAAAAAGCATCAGTTTATTCTGAAAAATATAAATCCTGAAACAAAAACCATTTGAGAGAAATGATGAATTTATAGCCTCATTCTGATACCAGTACACTACCAATGAAAGAAGCAAATTCCTGCAGTTTTTTGCCTTGTTTGCAATACTCACTGTTAAGACTCCATGCCAAAGGCCAGCCTCTCTTTTGAAATCCAAGACATTTGTTAGTGTTTCAGCTGAAAGCAAAGGAAAAAAAAATCAGATTTAAAAAGCATATTACTTAAGAACTATAAATATTTGTTCAAGCAACTCTGAAACTTCCATGACTGCTAAGAAACCAAATCTCTGTTGTCTATAGCAAACAGGCCGCTTAAGGTCCAAGTGGCTTGTTTTACTTATTGCAATCATTTTGAATTATGATTACTAGACTAGAATAATACAAGGTATTTAACACCTTGATTCATTATAATAATACCCTTTCCATCTGTCAATGAACTATGCAGACTGAAAATTTAGACTTGAAGCAAAATTCTTCAGCTGAACTGAAAAAGTTAATATGTGTTTGAAAGAATTAGATCCAGTAAGAAATACCACCATGGCTCTACTATTTTTTCTTGAATATTCTCTCTGAGGAATTTGAATATCTTATGTGATTCAAAAAAACCAAATAAGAATCAAAGATTTTAAATCAAGGATTCAACCTGATTTTTGAGGAATATTTTCTATTGATTAGGTAAAACTTGCTTATCATTGATGTAGGATGGATGTATGCAGGAAAATACTTGGTTAAATGGTAGCACAGATTAACTCTATACAGATGGTCAAAACCAAGTGCAGTTCTTGGCTGTTCATTAGAAGAATGACTGCAAACAAGCAGATCTCTCACTGTATTCACATCCCGGGGGAGATGGTCTTTTGTGGGACATGATTAGGTAAGAGGAAGATCCCCTCCTTGATTACATTTTCACAGGGGGCTTAACATTCTTTCACAGATCACACCCTTTATGAATGAGGAAGTTTGCAGTTGAAGCAACTACTCTGTATCTGAAGTTCTCTGGAGACACCAGACATGATTATGCAACATGAATTGTCTGAAGATGCAAAGCTGTCAGTATAATTTTAAAGTTACACCTATTAAACTTACCTTCTGAATAACCACATGCCTGAGTCAGTGCATGACAGTGTGCCAGCATGGAGGCATGAGATACAGTAATGCCCACTGTGCTGCCCTCTTTACTTGTTTTGTACTGAGAAGAGAAAGTGTATGCAAACATTAGATTAAGAGCAAAACCAAGAAAATTTACAGTAGTGAAGTGAAAACATATTACAAAAACAAACCCCAGCTTTTTAAATTCAAAAACCTAGCATAAAAATATATTTATGTCCACAGAATACTAATAATAACTAATATGGTAAAAAAATGTTTCTCTACTCCAATTAAATTTTCCTGGGGATCCCAAAATGCTGATTATCCCCAGTCTTCAACCTGACTCCACACAGTCACTCAACTGACAGTCTGCCTGGCAGCCTTGGATGGAAACATTCTTGTTTCACAATTTAAAATGTTATAGCCATCTCTTTTATTACATCCAGAGTTTAGAGAAAGAAAACATCACATAAACTACGACAGAGTAACCACAGAAGTTATCACATGACACTGCATCACCTCGATATAAGCAATCTCGGCGCTGGCATCCCGGACCTGGGGATGCCAGTCCTTGGCTGGTTTTGCCAGATGCTTCCCATCAATCACAAACCAAATGAGACGAGGCCAGCCTTCAAAGAAAAATAAAAGCTACAGTCACCACAGTTCCAAACATCAGACTTTTCCCCCCAGTATTCAGGGATAATGATAGGAGGCAAGCAAAAGGAAAATCCCCTGCTGGAGAGGAAGAAACAGCACAAAGCACTGCCATGACAATCAAGGCAGTTCTTTACGTGTAAGAAGCATGCAAGCAAACTCAAAAGCTGAAGTTTGACAGCAACAATTAATATACCTTCTTTTTATCCCATAAAAAATAAACCCACACCTTTGAACGTCACCACCTCGCCAGTCTGAGCTTTCGGGAGGCCTTTCTGACAGGCATCAGTGGTTAAAGCTAACGTGACTCCACAGCTGCCCAAAAGAAACCCAATCTGCTGACTGCCAGCATCCTATAGAGAAACAAAGAAATAGCAAAATTACAAATAAAGCTTTTGCACAGTTTGTTGTAACTTCTTTATGTTTAGAAAACATTAAGTCAATTTATATCACAGGAAAAAACAAAAGTCAACCCCATAAGACTTTTAAATGACTGAGAAAATTAAACTTTTCTTAGTGCCAGCTAAGATTTGCAGCAGATCTAGTAAGCAAAGCAGTGTCAGAAGCAATGGCTGTATATCCCTCCACAACCCAATAGGATGTTTATAAATTCTGCTAAAACAGAAAACTGGTTTGATGCTGTTTCTGAGTCCTGACACACTGAGGAGCAGAGCCTGTAGCTTTTTAGCTCTTCCCTAACAATCTCCAGGTGTGTAGGATTATACCTGTATTTCCAGGAACTATGGTGCCTCTGCCTGCCTGCCTTTCTCTGATAAACTCAGATAAATACTTCTGCATATGTTTTTGAAAATAATGAATTAAAATAATTTCTACAATTACATAGCCTAAAATACTTAAATTACTAGCTTAATATTACTTCTCCCTTTCCTTAACTGAATACTGAATATAATTCCAAGCACAGAATGTACACTGAACAGTCCACCTGATGCTTTCTGAAGAGCAGGCTCTGAAGGACCCCATGTAAGGACTGTAGGATTTAGACATACACACACACACACAAACGCTTCATTTATTTATCAAACCATAAAAATGTTGAATGTATCTGCCTACCTTTCTTGTCAGTGGAACTTCTATTGGGACAGGAATAAGTTCTGCCAGGAGACATCCATAAAATGCCACCATAAACATAACTGGATCACTATTAGGAAATACGAGAGCTACCTACAAAAATACAGTAAAAATAGGATTTTTTTTTTTGACATTTGGCAGACAGAGGGGCTGCTTTTTCATCTGTGGAACAAAATTTTCACGACAATGTCCAGGTTCATAGATAACCAGGCAGAGAAATACTAAGTATTGAGACAATGTATTATAAGTCATAGTAATGATTATTACAATATATTATTACAATATTTTATTACAAGGCTTTCTTCAGCTAAAGCTGTTCCTCACTATTTCATCCATAGGGACCACTTCCAACAGCAGCCTACCCGGTCTCCAGGCTTCAGCAGGGGCTCATTCTTAGTGGTTAGCTTGTTTAGCAGGGTATAGGCTAACTTCAAGCTTCGACTCCACAGCTTGCCTAAAGAATAAAAGAAGAAATTAAGAAGCAGAAACTAAAATTGTAACACTTAATTGGCAGATCTCAGTCCCTCACATATGCACTAAGCATGATGGTATCAGAACAGTTGGCCGAGTCCAACAATTTAGAAGTTGGCTTCTTTTTGGTTTACCTCTTTCTTTTATTTAAATTTTAAATGTAAAACTAAACATGCTATTCTAAACAACACTCAAAGCTCCACTACAGAGTAATTAAATTACTGCAGCTGCTCAGCTATATTTCCTGCATCCTTCATCTGTGGGAATGCAAACAATAAAGTTCAACATTCTAACATATTATACAAGGAAGTGCTGCAGTGAGCTATCCTGAAGGACAGAGCTATTTTCCCCAAAAATGTAATTTACTATAATACTTCTAGGTCATTAATACAGGCAAGTTTCACTTCCCACCATTAACATCCTGATTATGCTCCTGAGGTATGAGTCTTCTCTATAAGGCTGTGCAAGAAGATGTTAAAATGGAATGTCTCCTCTGGGAACCTGAAGAGTGCATCATCTGTTTCTACCCCCCAGTTTACACTGGGCTATTTTTAGTGTTCTTTTATGAAAAAACCCACACAATTCTAAGAGATTTACAAATAGCCACTTGGAAAGAACCAATATGTTTTGCAATAAACATTTTCTCTTCCTTATCTTCTTTAAAAACGCTGAATTCATATACAATGAATTTATAATTTACATTCCTACAGCAACCTCCAACCATGTGTTACAAGCAGAGGCAGCCCCTCTGAAGTAAGGCAAGCAGTTGTTCCATGATGAACACCTAATTCCTCCTGGCAGCTGGCTCCCACACGTACCATAGGTCAGGGTATAGATCGCTTTCCCAGTGGTATCCAGCGCTGTCAGACACGGGGCTTTGGACTGGGTGGTTCCCCAGCGCTGCAGGGCAGCCAGCAGTGAGGGGGGCCAGTTGGTCACAACCCCCAGAGGTTCCCCTTTTAGCACATTCACTTGGTTTCCTTCAGGCTTTGGTTGATTCGGGTCAGGCTGTTGCACTAAAACCAGAGCACAGTAAAAGGGAAACGTCAATCTGTACAAAATGAGTAAGTTACACTTCACAGGCTATTCTATGAACCATTCACCTCCTCCTCACAGCTATCACTACTTCTCCTCAGCTTTCTGATGATGGTATGCTAACCATCTGTTGGCTTCCCAAAAAACAGTGACCATCACTTCAGAGTTGTGATTCCACATTATCAAAAGACCAGAATTTTAATCTCTAGCCCACTTCTCTCTACTTTGGAAAGCTGCTGTTTTCTGCTGCTTGTTCTCCGAATCTATTTCAGTGAAAGTCACCTTAAGTCAAGAAGGGTTATCAGAGACAATGGCTTCAGTGACATCTGGACACTGATTTTTGCTGCACTGAATTCTCAACAGGTGATGAAAAATTACACTATGCTTGGCTAACAATAGATTCTTAAAGAAAGGCCTTCTGTTAAAAACCTGCTCCAAGCTCCTCCAGAAAGTGAAGTATCTTGATCTTACTTAGCAAAGTCCTGGTTGAAGTTAGTAAACACGCAATGCAGACAATCAGCAAAATTAATGGCTCCAAGTGATGCTTTCCACAATTACATGCACCTCAATGGAAGTTCATCCGGAGCAAAAGACTAGAATAACAAAAACATTGTATCTTACAAGTGTCAAACCAATAGTAGGGGAACTCTAGTGGCAGCTGCTCAGAAACGTCACACTGAGTAAGAGGGTTGAGTTTAAGATTATCTTCCACGTGTCATAACATAATGACCTTTCTTGCTCCACTGTATTAATTTTACCATAACTTGTTTTCTATTCAGAAAAGAAACCAACGTTTGCTAAGTATCAATTCTTTCATGAACCACTTACAATAGGAGTAAAAAATGTATCTGAAAAAAAATTAACCTTCTAGCAGTTCTTCAAAATCATCCACAAAAAACTCCTTCAAAGGTGGGCGCTTCGGTCTTTTCAAAGTATTTAGCAGCTGCTGGATTTTAGAGGACACTCTGCTATTCACTGGGACACCTGGCAAATGGAAAAGATTTATTATTTATCATATATTAACCAAAATACACTAAAACACACAACTTTCACGTGGAAAAGTCATTCAGGATGAGTAGCTTGTTTGGAAGAAAACAGCTTTAACTAGTATGATTTTCCACCATGGATTTATTTATTTTCAAACAGTGCTGCTCCCTGGCTACCTGGCTGATGCAGATACCTTCTCACACTTTATTTAGCTTTTCAAACCACTGACCCCTTCATGAAATTTCAACTGAAACATGAACAATGTCCTGTTCTCCAGGAATCTAGGTATTTGCTACACCTTAAAATTCATTCCATTCGGAAAGCATCAGAATGCTTGGAAAAATTGAGTGAATCTTTCAATATTTTAGAGGGCTTGTAAAAATAATCACAACAAAAAACAGGTTAAATGCTGATTTTCATTTGTATATGTTAAATTAAATGTAAAGATATGTCTTTATATATATCAAAATTTAAAGCTCTGAGGCAATATAAATTCAAGATGCACATGAAGATGCATATACAAGGGGACACAGATGGAAAGGTAGGAGGTCTATAATGCAATCACCATCTGCAGTTTCCAGAATGCTGCTGCTGTAGCCTCTGGGCACTCCTCGCACGGATGCGACCTGCGGGCGCTCATGGTGCAGGTATTCCACCAGGCCAGTGGTCACATCAGGGGGGGCAGAGTGGTTCTCTGCAGAAATGCAAGACAGATACAGGAGCTCATCAGGCACCTTAAGAATCAACATTATCAAACCTGCTTCTTACATGAGGGTATTTCACAAATCCTCACAGGGGATTGAGAACCTCCTAACAGACTGGAGGCACAAGCCTGCTTTGCTTGGAGCTGTGCCCCATTTCCTGGCTGTAGAGCAATGCTTAGGGAATGTCACAGAATCACAGAATGGTTCAGGTTGGAAGGGACCTCAAAGCTCATCTTGTCCCACCCCCTGCCATGGGCAGGGACACCTTCCACCAGACCAGGTTGCTCCAAGCCCTGTCCAACCTGGACTTGAACACTTCCAGGGATGGGGCAGCCACAACTTCTCTGGGCAACCTGCGTCAGCCAGGGCCTCACTACTATCACAGGGAAGAATTTCTTCCTAATCTGAGTCTCTCTTCTTTTTTAATTTAAAACCATTTCCCCTTGTCCTATCACTAACTGCCCCTGTAATAAGTTGCTATCATCATTCCAAAAATGTAGAATGGTTATAGAATGGTTTTGAATGGAATGGGTTAGGAAATGGCAGTATTTTTGAGAAGCGTTTTAAACAACAGACAAGAAGAATAGAAGGACTGAAATATTCAGAATCCTGATGAGTAAAAACAGGAATGCAGCAGGGAAGAGCTGGAGAAAACCCTGCTGCCCAGGGTCGGAGCTGCCTCTGCAGACACAGTCCTTGGAGGACCTCAGCATGTCACAAATCCTGCCAGAAAAACTGCAGGCAGAGTGAGATCTGGGCAGTGCTGTGAAATACATACATAATCCCCCACTCTGAGGCAGTGATCAGCCCCAAGATAGCAAGTGCTTACTGCACTGGTGCCACATTTCCAGAGGGCTTGATACACAAGCCACAAGTCCAGCTCTAAGCGGTTTTAGAGGCATCACCAAGAGAAAAAATTAAATCCATTCCCATCCTTTCCAATGGACCTCACTGCAATGCCAATGTTTGCATTGCAGAGACTAAATTCCTTTCACGTGGGTGAGGTACATGAAGGAGAAAGTGTTGCTTCATCTGTCAGAAAAATGCTCTGGATTCAGTAACCACAAAGATGACAACTGTGTAAAGCTGACCTGTGTAACCACTGCCCACAGAGAGCCCATGTATACACCTGCCTCATATATACGCTCTCACTCTGTTCTATATTTTTAAGTTGCTTTTTGGTTGTTTTTTTTTTTTTTTCTCCCTGGCATTCCCAAAGTACCAAACCATAGGCTTCCAGCAGCATATAACTTGGCCACAGAGACAAGTGTACCTGGTTCCCACTTCCCACCTGACAAACCCTGCAGGGACTAGCAATGTCTCACTATGTATGGAGAAGGAATATATTCAATTTTCAGGATTTGTGCTCAGATAAAAACCAAACTAGCTTAATTAATCATTTGAGCATTTTATTAATAAATGGCCATGAGACCCCATGCTATTTGTTTGTATCATCCAGAAATACCATGGCACAGCAGGGTAAGGTAAGTGGTGAGGCATTTAAAAAAAAAGGTGTGAGGAGACTTATGACTTCAGGAAGAAAGGTTAATTGGATTCAGACTGAAGGACCTTTCCATTAGTGATGATAAGACAGAGATAAATGCAAGAGCATAGTATCCAAAGGAAGAACAAAAGAGGTATGACAGAGAATTAAAAGCCATGATAATCTGTATTTCCAGCTGCTCTAAGAGCTAAGGTGGGAAATACTCCACAGTTGATACAGTGATCTTGAAAAAAACCAGGACATACTGCCAGCCTTATTCATTAAAAAAAATTATTACACAAAAGAAAAAAAAAAAAAAAAACAAACGAAACCCAACATACAGGGTTGTCCTTGCTGGTATTAAGTGAAAGACATATTAAAAATAATGCACATTTCTATCTGACTCCACTAATTACTGTAACTGTGCACTTCCAACAGTGCAGTTTACTGCCTGGGAACTTAGTTTGAGCTCACCATTAAAAATGCAGGCTGGAGAAGATGAGCTGTAAGGGAACAAGCTGCTAAATTTAAATTCTCCAACATCTCAAAACTGTGAATAGCTATTCAGTACATATCCAAAACCCAGAATATTTCAGTAGGGCATGGCAATTAAGATATGTAAGATGCCTTTCAGATTGCTGATATCAGCACACTATCTGAAAAATAAATAAACTCATCTTCTATGCTCTAGGACAAATCAAAGCCCCTTTTAGAAAGTATGCGAGTATTTATCAAGAGTCATAAAAGTTTGCAGTGTAAGAACTGAGTATGTTTTCATATTCTTGTGAGCTAGGAAAAGAACATGCAGACAGGAAAAATGTCCCAACTGAACTGACATTGGCCATGCACGAATGTTACCAAGCTAGGAATGAACATGGCAAGCATCGCAGAAATGAGGAAGACCATTCTTATGCGAAAATGCATCTTTTTTCTTTTCTTTGTCAAAGACACTGGAAATTTTATCTTTATAAATCAGCTTGTAACAGTCCCTGAGTTGCTTCCTTCCTTCTAGATACTATAATTTTTCCCGTTAATGGAATTTTAAACTTGCATACAGCCCAATATTCAGCTGCTTAAATGCTCTGAACTCTTTAGAAAGGCCTTGATTTTGCATACAAGGTACTGATTTTGTATGTTGTTGATTAAACATTCCTGATAGACAGGTCAATCTGGCCTGGGGCATGAGACATAACAAGCTGCTGTGCTACATTTTGTGTATCTTGCAAGTTTTTACAGCTATATTAAGAATTTCATCAATCCCAATTAAGCTTAAAAGGTTAGCCATAATTGACTTTGTAATTTAAAGGAGTTAAACACAATTTCTACTAATCCATAATATGAAATCCAGAATGGCTCAAAGTGAAGTGGTGACAGATTACCTCTTTCTTACATCCACCAAGGACAAACAAAATTGCAAATTTCTCATTATTAATAAGCTTGGAAATGGGAATATGGGAAAGTTAGGTTTCTTTACAAACCTTACAAACAGCAGAAAATTTCCCTAATGATTAGTATTTCTGATTTTGCAACCTTCCCAAAGATTCTGTGTGTTTGTCTGTCTTTTGGGTGCTTACCAACTGAATCACATCTGAAAAACACAATCTGACACTGTTTAGGGTAAATACATGCAGATTGCAAAGCATGCACCAAAACCAGGATTCCTTTGAAATTGTGCTTTGGAATCCACTAAAACTGAACCTTAGTTTCTTGGTAAAGCAAGCATTTTACCAAGAAGAATGCATGTTCAGATCTCATGAGCAACTGGCTTGGGTTAAATACATATACATTATACCTACCTGGTCTGTGAATTGCACATTTTAAGGCTATTCACAGGTATCTCCTGGTGAAGACCTTTGTGTTTAGCCCTGCTTTGGGATTTGTAATCTGATTTCATTCCAACCACACCGGCAGGTTTACTGACCTATCTGCGTGTGTGCCATGAGATCTGCAAGCACAGTGGCAGCAGTGGTGGCAGGAGCTGTATTGGAAGCAGCAGCAGGTTTCCCTCCAGGATGAGATGAGGTGGAGGATGCAGAGGATGAGGTGGAGGAGCCCTGAATGACCCGGTTAAGCCAGGGCTCTACGTTGGAATGGCTCTGGAACGGAGTGGAGCTGATCCGCCCTTGCCGCCGCAACGAGCCCTCATCTTCTGATGCTGACGATGTGTCTGTGGTCAAAATAATGATGACAGGCCTGTAATGGGGGAATGGGAATGACCCAGCACCGGGAACACGGCGTTCGGCCACGCTCCGCGTGCTGCGCGCAGCTTTCTCGCGCGCTACGCGTGAGGGGCGCAGACTGAAGGAATGGGACGTTCGCACACACAAATCCCTCTTGCTGCCGTTTTTTGGGTTAAGACAACAACTTCTACACAATAGGGCCAGAACACACTTGGAGCAAAGTTTCAATTACCTCCAACATCTGGAATGACATGAGAGTTAAAAAAAGGCTTCTAGCTACAGCAGAGGATCAGTGAGCATCTCATCCCCTCCCTATTCCACTGAAAAAATATTTCTGTTCTGAACAGGTAAATTTGATCTCATCACACCCGAATAAAGCCCTTTTTTTTGTTGTTGTTCTTTATTTCCTTTTTTACTCTTTTTGAGGGGAAGGGAATTCTTCACTTTCCAATTCTTCTGACAAATTGTTTTGAAAACTAATTCCTAAAAAAGCCATGGTGCTCTGAAGTTAATGAAAGAGTAATTACAAAGCATGTATTTTAACCACATAAACTGATATTAATGAGTAATACACAGAAATGCTTAGTAAAGCATCTTTTCATTCTAGATGTATATTTGTTGTTGTTAGAAGTCTGACAAAGGACTCCTAATTTAATTACCATCCAATTACTTACAACTTTCCATATGTTTCCCTTTGGAATCTTTCCTTAGTTATTGTCCATCCAAGAAAAAATAAAAAGGTCCTTCTAAATATCAAGAAAATACATCCCTTGTGATTTTGAGAGAAAACCAGAAAGTCTTATTACAGAAAAAAATCTTGCCCTCATAAAGAAATTGCTGAATTTTAATTACTTGATCTGTTACATGCTTTATATAAGGTAGGGTGTCTGTTACTATACTCTAAGAGTCCTAGGCATGGAAGTCTGGGGTTAGTTACATCAGGAATTCTGCAACCTTAATTTTGGCTATTTTCTTAATCCTCTAGACACATAACTGTTCATCTACATACAATTCCATATATATTTCTTGAAGCAACATAAAAAAAGTTACTCCTCATCTTGGGCAACACATTTCAGTTACCAGCTCTTTAATTTTCTGATTTTCAAGAATATATGCATTTCCAATAACTTCAGACTCATTTCTCTCAGGAGTCTAAAATCATAAAAACAAACAAAAAAATTTCATAAGAATCCCATTATCTTGATGGCATTTTCAAAGTTAAAATTGTAGATATCTCTTTATTTGACCTCCCTCATCAAACATGACAATTTTGAATGAAAACACCCAAATAACAGATCTCTCAGAAGATTCAACTGTGGTGCATCCCCATTCCTGGGTCCATGTCTCGTGTGATACTTCCAGTCTGCTGCCACATTTGGAGTTTTTGGCAGCTGACTCCGTTTGCTCCTGGAGAGAAGCCAAACCTGCCCCATATTGCTTGAAACCTTCCCTTTCTTTTAGCCAGAAAGCAAAAATAAATAATCCCAAGAATATGGAACAAGATGGGATTATGAACAGCCAGGAATTTAAAAAAAAAACCAAACAAACCAAACCACCATGTCTGCCATTTCTAATCAGCTCAGAGGAAGAAACAGAGCTACAGAAAAAGCAGGTTTCTCACAGAATACACTCTGATAGTATCTCCTTACCCAGACTCAAGACAAATGTAGTCTGTGTACAAAAATGGAGGATCCATAGTAAAAGCATTCTAATATCAAAACATAAATACACCATGAAGTAGCAAGGTCACCCCAGCAGTAGCTGGGGTTAATCCATAGATCCTGGTGTGTGGTGACAGAACAGTGACAGAATATTGTGTGCTTGGCTTCCAGCTTTTCCTGGCTGGGAGCTGACCCAAGACAGTCACAGGAGCCACCCCTCTTTGAGCCAGACTTGCACGAAGGCTCAGCTCCAGTTCTCATCACAGGAAATTTGTGTGGGAAGGATCAGAGACTCAACAGGACAAAACCAGAAGTACGTTAAAATTTTTGGAAGGAAGACTGATAAAAGTAGCTCTTTTACTGCCAGCCAGGAGTTGGATTTCAATTTAACACTGTGCTGAGAACCACGGATTCACAGAATGGTTTTGAGTGGGAAGGGACCCTAAAGTTCCTCTTGTTCCACCCCCTGCCATGGGCACAGATACTTTCCACTATCCCAGGTTGCTCCAAGCCCCATCCAACCTGGCCCTGGACACTGCCAGGGATGGGGCAGCCACAGCTTCTCTGGGCCAGTGCCTCACAACTCTCAGTGTAAAGAAGATGAATCTGATGCTTCCTTACTGGTACCTGATGGTAGCTGTTTGTAACAAACTTTCAGTTACTAATACCAAAGCATGTTTTAATTAACTCCTGCCAATACAAGGACTTAAGGCAGTGGGTGAATAGCTCAGGATTAGATGCTCAGCACCACTTGGGTTTTTGCAACTTTTTGCTGAGCTAACTTTGCAAATAAAGGCAGACCCATAAAAAGACAATTATTCTTATGATTTGATATAGCTGAAGAAAGTACATAGAATATTTCTGAATGTCCTGGTTCCCCATGATACAGAACTCATCCCGTGGCCCATTCTCTTACAGAGATAAGGGGATCTCATAACACCTTTTCTTAGAAAGAGCTTGACAGATTCTAGAGGCACTGAACTCTTCACAGAATATCCTGAGTTGGAAGGGAATCATGAGGAATACTGAGTCCAACTCCAGGCCCTGCACAGGAGCACCCCAACAATGACACCACATGCCCGGGAGTGTTGTTCAAATAGTTCATGAACTCCAGCAGGCTTGTGGCCATGATCACATCCCTGTGGTGGTCACACCAGCAGCTTTCAGCTCCTATTATTTAAGGTGCTACTGCACCCTGCTCAATCCCAGTGTGAGCACGCTTGGCTTCTTTGCTGACCACCTGCACAGGCATGCTAGAAGATGACACTCCAGCAGCATGAACACACAAAAACATACAGATCCCACGGCCTCATCTTGCTCTGTACACACATGTACAGCATGGAGTGCAGGCTCAGGGGCATGGCACGTGTTCCATTTATACACCACCAGCCCTTTTGATCCTATATCCTGCTGTTTTCCTCACACTTGTTCCTCCCCAAGTCTGCCCTTTTGCCTGTCTGCACGTCCTCACCTTGACATCTCATAACAAGGCTCATGCAGTTCTGAAATGCTCTTGCCCTGCATCCCACACCGTGTCCCTCACCCCCCAGTCCAGAAAGTGCTCTGGTGCTGACTGGGCTTCACACCTGACCAGGAGGGCAGAGGCTCTCCAGGGACAGGCCTGGACAGGGTGACCCTTCTCAGAGTCCTGAAATTGCCTTCCTGCCTGTTGCTGCTCACAGTGTCCCTCTGGGCTTGTGCAGATGGGGCTGGTGGCTCTTGGGACAGGGCGTTATTTGGGCTGCCTCACCTGCCATGTCCCACGCTCTCTGCAGGTGAGCAGGGCAGCTTTTATCACACAACCTAACACTGCCTCCACAGCATCTCAGCTTCTTTTTAATAGTTGCTCAGAAAAGAAAAGATACTTTAATAAAAATACTTAGCGTATCTTCTAGGTAAAAATGTTAAGGGTCAAGAAAGACCATGTATAAGAACACAGAGGATTCCTGTTTATTAACTAATGAAATAATTGGAGAATCCACAAAAATAATATACTTACGTGTGGGACTAGCAAACTAAAGTGGAATTCTCTTTAAATGGGAAGAAGACAAAGAAGAAATACAGCTCTGAAAGCATACCTGAACTCTTCTTTCTTAATCCCCTTCTCTATGGGGGTTAAGAACTAGAAATGACAGAGAAGGGCAGTAGAAGTCAGTGTGCTTCTGCTCCTGGACCACATTACAAAAGACAAATGCACATTCTCAAAATAAAACATCTTAGGAAATCCCTCTCCTTCGTATACAAGACACTGGCCTCAAACCACTTGGCTTGCTAGCACAACATGTATGACTTTCTTAACCTTCAGAAAATTCATTGTGAGACAACAGATTACCTTTCCCCCCTAAAAATTAAAAGGCATTCTGTCATAACCAATCTGAACAATTATAATGTATGACTTTCTGACTGTTTCAATCTGCTCACCACTGAATAGCTGAAACCATCTGATGAGTGCTCTGCAATTAATGCAGCAACTTAATGCTCTGGTATTTTCTTCAACTTAAAAAAAAAAAAATCTTCTGCAGTGTGAGATGAGGTATTTTCAGCTCTGACATGCTTGCCTAGATTATTTCCTCTGAGTGAGATATGATGTAAGAGAACATACTTAATGCATAAAGGGTACCTGCTCACTCTGTGACTGCTTTCATGTGGACTTTCAGCAGCTATGCTATCTCTAGATGAGACACTAAAAACCGTGAGGAAAAACATCACAGCATAAATCCAACCAAGACCTGATTATTGGGAAATACAGCCATGATACAGAACTCCAGTGCAACCCACTAACAACTTTGGGCAGGGACACCTTCTGCTATCCCAGGCTGCCCTGCTGGGATGGGATACCACAGTTTCTCTGGGCAGCTCTGTGAATTCTCTGTGCTCACTCAACACATACCTGGAGGGGTGTATGTCTCTACTGAAGAGTGCACCAGGACAGAGCGTCTCTTCGAGGGCATGGGCATCTTCCTCTCTTTATATTTTGCAAGTGCTGCTTGTACTGCTTCAGTGTGCACATCTAGATAGAAAACAAACAAACAAAAAGGTTAGAATTTCAGTTAGTCAGGAGGACTGAATCAACACCACTGCTTCCAGCTCCAATCCAGTGCCGAAGCAATGGTTTCCAAAGCTAAGGGAGAATAAGCAGGGGCAAGTTGATATATTTTCCTCACAAAATCACCCTGAAAATGCTCTGTGAGAAGCATTTTGAAAACCTCCCTGAAATAAACACTGCAGTTATAGAGTACCCAGTATGTTAGTTTTGAACTGTCAGTTATTTTCATCTAGGGGGGAAATTTCAATGCAGATTCTGTAAATTTGCAACAGCATTTGACTCTTCATCCTCAAAATCCAGGAAGGGAAAAGAAGTGCAAGTTCATGCATACTTGAAGTTCTCACAAAACAATGCAAGTAATAAAAAAACAGAAAAAAGAGACTAATGGACTTAATAATCTTAGAGGTATTTTCCAACTCTAACAAAATTCTGTGATTCTATATGAAGAATTAGGGGGAAAAAACACACAGAACTTTCACTTTCCTGAAAGTAAAAATTACCCTAAGAGGCTCAAGGGCTGTATTTTAATTTTTTCTAATTTTTAAGCCAAAACTGAGATTAAAGAGGAATTCAGCATTCAGTCAAGACCTCACTGCAGATAAAATTTAATGTATTCCAGTGATTTTTCAGCAGCTTTTTCTCTTTGACATCTACATTCCAACGGTGTCAAAAGCTAAAACTTATGCAGGAAGAAAATTCATGAGAAGTGAACAGATGTTGAGGAGGAATGAGGCAGACCAAAAATAGGCTTTGACTTACCACCTAAGACTCAAACTCATGAAAAGCACAATACAACAAGTACACACTTAAACATAGTTACAATGGGCTTGTTGCAGTTTAGGAATGGCATTCTCCAATGTAGTATTTCCTCTAAAAACACTTCAAGACAAGCACTGCTCAGTCTCTTCCCCCCTCCTTCCTCTCTGTGGTAGAATGGAGAGGAGAATTACTTGGAAGCACAAAAGGCAAAGATCATGGGTTGAGGTAAGAACAATTTACTGAAAACAGCAATGAGATATGAAAATGAACAGTAACAGCAAGACTAATGACAGAGGGTACAAGAAAAGAATTGCTATTGCTGAGTGTGGCTGTCAATAGACAGAACCCAAACCAGGACAAGCCCAGCAGTGAGTATCTGATTCTGCACTGGGCTGACCACATTTCTTCTACATGGAAACTGTTGTACAAGGCTTTCAGAAATTAACTATTCAGTTTGAAAGACAACACATATTCTAAGTATCCATCTATTCTTTTGCTAAGATGCAAATATGTAACAGGTAGATAAATTTGAAGGTATGAAACTATTTGTAGGTATGTGTGTATGACAGACATATACAACTTACATATAAAATACAATGTAACATAATTGTACATATAATTTTGTAAATATAATAGACAATGAAAGTCTCTCCCTGTACCTACAGGGATTTACCTTTGTGATGACTACGGTATGAGTGTTTTACAGTATCTTCTTTTTTTTTTTTTAATTTAAAAAGTACCATTTCTGTTCTAGCCCTGACCCCCCTTTGGTCATGCTGAATCCTAAGGAACATTCCCTTCAGTCTGGCCAAATGGATTCTACAAAATCACAAGAATTCCTGAACATACGGTCCCAGACACCAACCAGTTCTTTACAGCAATAATGTCACTTTTCAGTCTGCAGCTCCTTGCAGATACTCTGTTCAGAGCAGTATTTAAAATATGTATACATGCAAATATACTATCCCACCTGTGTGCTCCTACAAGACTCAGGAATGCACTAAGTAGATGCTTATCTCAAAGAAGAACTTTTTGTGCAAGCAACATGGGAGGTTCAAAGATGATGCTGTTATGAGAAGAAAATATTAAGAAGGAAAAAGGGAAAAAAAAAAAACCCAAACCTGTAAAACCCCTACCCTTTAATATTTTTTTGTTCTGGGCCCTGTCAGAATTTTGCTGCTGTCCTTCCCACCAAGGACTTAATAATAGATGTTTTATAAATTAAAAATTCCCCTTATGTCTGACTGCCTCCTTCTCCATTCCCGCATCTAGGCTTTTTGTCAAGTCTTGGTTTCTCCTGATCCTTAGTTTTAGCTGTAATTGTCCACTAATGAAGTTTATTCCCATAGATACCCAGAAGCAAACCTTTTATGTCCCCAAATTCCAGAAATTCTAAGCAGGATTCAACATCAAGGGGTATTTTTGCAGCCTTAAAAGTAGGGGCAAAATGTCCATTCTGCAGGACACGTTTCCTTGGCAGAACTTCCAGCCAAAACCAAGCTGCAATGTTTCTAGAAAGAGACAGTAACTGTGAGATGCAGTCACTTCCATCATGCCTACATCTACATACAATTTGAAAGACATTTTTGTTACATTAACATCTCATAGGAAGCAGGGGAACACAAATTGTTCTCCAGAAAAGGTCTTCCAAAGAGCAAAATAACACACGATATTTGTAGTCTGCATATAAATACAGTAAACTATTAAATAATGTGGCAGATTAAAAAATGAAAGCATTCTTAGACAGTTGTGCATTTTGGGAATGGAAAGGCCTAGATGGAGGCACGGGTGTGCTGGGGCTTTTTAACAAAGCAGAGCAGGGCAGGTCATAACATCACACAAATTTGTGGAAGCAAGCATGGGAACTACTTTTTATTCCATTTCCAGAGGGCAAAATCGCTACCACCTCATCCTCTAGTCCTAACTCCCACCCCAAAACCCGGAACAGACTAGATTAACTCATAAAAATGCAACCAGGAGACAGTCAGGATGAATTTTTATTCTGTTCCATGTTTTATTTTTACAGCGCCAATTTAACTCATCATTCCCTCTATACTCATTAAAATCTATTCCTGGCTTGAAATCTTTCCTATAATATCTTGTCCTTGGACATCAGCTGAGTAGGAACATCCTCTCTCATCCAAATCAATGAAGTAATTGCTTTCACTTCCCTGGAACACTTTGTTCCTATTCCACTTTCTCTTTAAGAGCTTTTCTACATGATGAAACACATTTCAATAAAAGAAGTAAAAGGAATGAAACTATTTTAAAGAAGCAGAACACTTAGGGTATAAAAATTCATTAATTAATATAAATTAAATTTTAACTGGATATTGGAATTGCAAAAAGAAGCTCTCTACCACTGTCTGTTACTTAAATTCTTCAAGATTTACTGTGAAAGTGATTCACCATGTAAGAACTGTGGAGTTCAGTTTTCTTCAGGGAATTAATCACTCATAATCAGACCAAATGTGTCACATTTTTGAGAACAGGGATCACAAATGCTCAGCAGTGATCACTGGAAGTGATGAACAGCAAGCCCAGCATTTCATTAACACAAAGAATATATGTACCAAAGGGAGTGCTGCCATCCAAAAAGCAGAAGAAAAAGTCTTGGAGAAGTATTTCTAAGCTTCTGCACTTTATTAAGCTGCAAGCAACCATCAACAATTACTAACTTATTATAAACATTTTCTCCTTCTGCTGTAGTAAACCATATAATCTTCTCTCCCATTCCTTGTACCTATTCTCATTTTCTTTCTTTCCACATGTCCTTAAAAAAGAATTAGGGAGAAAAACTAAAATAGTTTGTGGACTATAAATCACCTACACTCTTACAGCTCCTAAACTATTCAGCTATTAGAAGAGCATTTTTCTTTCCTATTTGTAGCCTCTGCTCATTTATCAACATCTGATTCTTGTCCCTGCCTCAGGCACAGAAGGAAGATTTTCTACAGTTGGTTGAAGGAAAAAAATGACATTTATAGGCTCACCAGTGTCCCTGCTGCTCAAGGATTTCAAAATACCAACAGACAAATAAGCACTATAAGACAATAAGCACTATCTAAGTGGGATGGGGAGAGGATCTGGAAAAAGGTAAAATCCACAGGTTGAGATATTAACAATAATATCTGAAGTAAATTAAAATGTAATAATAATGATGATGATGATCATAATAAAAAATAATAGACTTAGAACAAGAATAATAAAATATGAGCATTATTCTCATTGTAAATCCAAAACACAGTACTGTACCAGCTATTAAAAAGAAAATTAACACTATTCCAGCTGAATCCTGGACAGCAGGCTTGCATTTATCAATAGTATTCACTGTTAGAATTTTTTGGATAATATTTATTGTGTGAAGACAAATATCTGGGGATGATAAAAACATACAGTTGATTTAAATACACACCTCCTTCTGTGAAACAATCTTAAAAAGTGCTTACAGAGAGTAAATGACAGATTAATTGTATAAAAAGAGAAAATTGTTTCACTTCCTTGCTTATTTTAAGTAATTTATGTTGATGGTTCTAAAGTACCTATAATTGCTCCAGAAAGAGATCCTGTTCTAGGAAAAGCTGCATTCTCCCCTCATTAACTGCTCTTGAAAAAGACATAGGAGAACTGATGAGATTTGAAGAAAGGAAAACAAGACTTGAAGGAAAGAGAAAAGAAGCAGCAACCCACCCTGCCTTCCCCATAACAGTCTAAAGGATAAGTAAGGTGTGAGATTGAGGGAAGGAGGCTGAAGCTGGTTATCCCTCACAACAGTCAACGTGTGTCAGCACACAGGGAAGTCAAAAAAGGCAGCAATATCTCTTTGCTGAGATAAAGAAGCCAATCACTAATGCAGTAAATCTGAAGATTTTTTTAACTACAGAGGAAAAAGGTGAATAGATATTGACAACTAAAAGCCATATCTACATTTCCTTGCAAAGACCTAAATAAGTTTAACCTAAACCAAATCAAACAAAACAGTCACTATTTGGTTTTGATACCATCTCAGCACATTAAGCCTTGTAATGTATCACTAATGGGAGAAAGACATCCAATTATGTGTGTTGTAACTAAGAACTTTGCAAATTTCCAAGTAAAGAACTTGTTCTACACAGAAATATTTAATGAAAAATTAGTTTGGGGAGCTGTGATAGGAAGCCACATGAAGGACATGGCAGTCCCCACCAAGGACTACCTCCCAAGGATTTCCTGCTCTAGCTGCGCTCTTCTTGCGGATTTTTATTTCTATTAGTTTACCAATAGCACATCTTACTCTGATTTTTTTAAAAAATATAATTTTCTATAACATATTTCTATAATTTAATAATTATTTTTAAATATTTTTAAACATGTCATTTAGCTATGCAATATTACCTAGCATTCAGAAGTTTCTTCTCTGTGTAGCTGAATACAGGCATCTTTCCAAGGAGTCTGTATACATCCACAGAATATTTAAGAAGTCTCATTCATCAATCAGCCCTAAGGAATGTACAAGGCACATCTGCTCCAACTCTGGAGCAAGGTTTTCCACATCAGCAGGGCAAACAGGACACAATAACCACAATAACCCAAGCAGTGGCAAGACAAGGTGACCCAAGACCAGCCTCCTGTTCATGATGTGCAGTGCCTGCCACCACTTGCACCTCTCATCTCCAAACCCAAGATGTGGAATTACCCTGCACAACAAACAGAAAAATATCCAGCTAGATGTCCAAAAGTATTTAGGAGAGAAAAGCTTCCAAACACCTGTTTTTCATCACTATTGTGACAAGGAATTTCACAGGGAAATGGTGCACTTCAACCACCTGAAAATTAACAATGGCAACAGGATGCAATGAGGATATCAGTATTTTCACACAATTTTCCAAAACAGGCTTGTCACTGTGGTGTCTATTTAAATGAAGTAGAATATCCATTGTGATATTTCCCTTTTTTGTGCACTTGCTTTAAACCAGGAAATATTAGAAAGAAAGCTACAACAAATATGTAACTTTGCTTTAACAAAATAACCCAAACAAGTAAGCAAAAAAATCCCCCAAATTCACACACTCTAGTCTTCAAAATTTTTAAGTAACTGTTATAGAGCCGATTTTGTTTGCTCAGTAAATATGAAAAACATATTGAGCATAGTAAAATTCACAACAAGAAACACATCAGAAGACAGGTCTACAGTCTCCTTCCCTTCTTGCATTTCCTCCAGGCTGGATTCAACCAAAACCACTCGTGCATCAAAGCAAAAAGATACTTAAAAGACATCTCTTCCCTTCTTCCAAAGCACTTCCAGCTTTCTGTGCACGTACCATTTTACAGGTATGCTTTTCCTCTTAGGACATGTGATGCCTCAGCTGTATTTGTCCCTTACCAGATCGGAAGCGCTCGTCCCTCGAGTTGGTGGATCGGGATTTCTGCTGTTTTGATACCCCAGCGGTGGCTTGGGAAGAGCCTGGGACTCTGTTCTCTGCTTGCAGGGATGGATCCACACCTGAAACACAGTTTATTTTAGTACAAAATCAGCTTTGCAAATATAATATCTGCTCCCCATGTCTACACTGTTTCACTACCCTAACACTTACAAGTTCAACTAGTGTAAGACAGTACCATTAAAAAGGGCTTACCTTCTACCTGCATTTTAATCCAATTTAATCTATACCCATTTAACAGAGCAACACTCAGAAGATTCACATTTCACAAAAATGCTGCAATTCTCTAGCAAGACCTTTGCAGATATTAATGCAGAATTACTGTCAGCTTCAGCTGTGTAAAAGCTCCTGCTGTAATCTAGGTTGTCTGGGTGCTTCATGTACTCCTGGAACAATGGCAGACCTTCCCAGCCCCACACAAGGTAACAAAAATAAGAGGAACAGAACCATTTTCTACTTGTTTGCTCTGCACCTTATTAGAACAGGGTTCTGGATAACCCTGAGCAGTTGCTTACATTTATGCTGGCTAATATTCAGGAAGATGAATCTCAATTTTACACTGTAGCACAAAAGGAATAAAAAATCAAAGGGGTGGACAGTAACCAATAAATACCCACTATCCTTTCCCCATCCCCAAAATGAGCTGACTCCCTGCTGGCTTTTGATCCATTAAGGACTATATAAATTTGGACTAGAAACTTCCATTTGCAATTTTATTATACATCCACACTTCAAAATGTAATGTAAAAATTCCAATGCAGGTGGGGTTTTTTTTGCACAATCCTAACATAAATTTAGCTTAGTGCTGTGTTTTACAATGAACTTTCCTCAGCCATGTAAGACCTGCTGCATCAAGGTCACTGTATTTATTCAGCCCTTGTACCACACAGGGCTGAATATTCATTTCACTCCTTCCTTCCTTCCTTCCCTTGAAGAGCTTCTGCTTTCCTACCCGCCCCAAAATCTTTTGAAAACAACACATTTTGGAAAAAAACTATTTTGAATACCACATTTTCAAAATGCAAATATTTACCAAAAGCAGCTCTCACTGAACAGAAGACATCATTCCAGAGGAATCTGGGTTGGTTCCTTTGCAAGGCAAGATCTTACTTTAACAAGTAGGAAAAGGTTCTTTCCTCTCTCATGGGGTTTCTGTTCCCCTTGTTACAAAGTGAGCATCAGGAAAGAAAGTGGCAACTACTAACAAATCTAGGAATTATAAGACATTTTTATGAAGGTGTTTCAGTAAGATACAGTCTTTACATTAGGAGTGCAATTGGATTAAATATCCTGTTTCTACCTCAATTAGAAAAAATCAATTGATGAAAAAGAACTTTCAAATACTCTATTTAAATGCAATATCCTCAGGGAAAGTGTTTTATCATCTTCATGACACAGTAAATTACTATATATCAGCTTTCTTGGGTATCTGTTAAGACCTTTGGATGAATGCACTCCATAATCCCTTTCCCAACCCCTCAGCAGCTAACAGTGAACACCTCTGGATATTGAAGAGGTAACCTTGAGCTAGATATGGCTTCAGGGTGTGGGTGTGGTGAAAATGATAGATAAATAATAGAAAAACAAAGGAACATTTAATAATTCACACAGATCTAAGTTTTAAGAAATTAGTCCTACTCCAGAGATAAGCTCCTTTCTTTTACAGTTTGTAATAAAGAACACATTCTCACCTAATTTTTCCTGTTTTCCAAAAGTAAAGCTTTTTAAACAGATGACAAAATATCTAACATCAACTGCACTCCCCAATGGGAAATATGGAGACAGCCCAGCAAAGAAACCAAAGTGTCCTCAGTGGAGCAGAACAGAATGTGTGTTTACCAATACAGAGACCTAACACTCCTTGAAACACTTAAGCAGAATTCTATTTGTAAGAGAAAAACAAATGCAGTCTGCCAACTGAATTGATTCAACAGATCTAGTAAGTGGTGAAAACACTGCAGAATTCTATTCCACATTTCACTTGAACACAAGTTTTCCATAACCACAGGTCAACAGTCCAGGGGGATTTGCTGATCTGGAAACAATAAACAACAACTTTAGATTCTGTTAGAAAGATCGAGGCGAGTCATCTCCTTAAGCCTGAGCCAAGCAAATAGCCAAGGCAAAGGGATAACATGGTAACTATGATGGTACAAAGGAGAACAGGCAGCAGGACTGGGAGCCTCCCTCAACTAAGACTACTTAAGAAATCCTCAGAAAACATCATATCCACGTCATTTTTGTGTAATTTTGTCAAAAGAGACCTTGGGTGAAAAAGACAGCAAAAGAAAACCAGAACTTTTTTTTTTTGGTGTGCCATTTATTTTCCTCCAGAAGGATTGTTAGTGGTAAGCAGAAAAAGAGATTCATGTTCTTCCCAATTCCTTACTCTTCCCATTTGCAGTCTCGTAGTAACTACAGAGCCTTGAAATCAGGACTTGTAAGAGCCCCTTTTCCATTCTGTAATCCCCTGTGGGAGGAAAATAATCTGGAAAATGAGCTGACTGGGATAACCCATCAGCAGATGGCAACCTGCATTGCATGCAGGATGTCCTGAGTCATGTGCAATCCCAGCACTGCTGTTTGGCCACACCAGTACTGGGGGCAGGAGAAGCAGGGAAGAAGTGACCACACATAACAACAGGAGTCCATGATCAACTCCAACACCACAACACTCTCCTCCTCTCAAGACTAAGATCAGATTTTTGTGAATCAGAGTTATTGTGATGAAGTTTGTATCAGCGAATCTCAGAAGTTCCTTTTAAATAAGGATGAGGCATGAAATCCTTGGCACTGTTAGAAACTCAGTTTCTTCAGATTAAGTCCCCCTTCTTGCTTTCTCAAAGTAGGTTTCATATTACAGTGCAAAAATACCAATAATGAATCTGAAAAATATAATTTTTTGGTAAAAATAGTAAGATAGTGCTTCTGACTCTTAGGCTACAAAACTAAAATGCTGTTCCACAAGCCTGGTGAGCTTATTCATTTATTATCCTACTGTGCAAATCACTACCTTAGCCTTCAGCAAAAGCAGATGGGTAATTAGGCAAAGTTTCCCCACTCACACCAACACCTTTACAGAAAAGACATATACTAAAGGCACTTGATCCACTATCACTGCATTTTCTCCATTTTTAACTTGCTCAAAGCTAGCAAGAATGAAGTCACCTTAAAAAGGATGCTTGTTCCAACTAACTGAACAATTTGCTTCTACAGGATGAAATTAAAAATAATATTTGAATTATTCCTGTATTTGTCCATCCACAAGCACTGGAGAATCAAGACTAATACTGGCATTTCAAGCAATTTTCATTTATACAAGTAAAAACAATTTTACTATAAGAGCAGGGAAGAGCTGACAGGACAAGGAAGATTCTCTGCTGGCATCTGTGGGGAGGATGTGCAGGATAAAGACGTTAGGTGGGTAGAGATCAAATTTTCAAAACATAATGTGTTAGAGAGCTCTGTACAGAGAAGAGGGAAAGAGGGAGGCCAAAGAGGAAATTCCAGACTCTTTGTACATTATCAAATCTTTCTGCAGCTATTGAACTGGGTCTGGAAAGAAGAAAGGAACAAACTACAGTAGCCAGGTTCAAAGTGTGAAAAGAAAGGAAAAGGTATGACAAGGCAGAAAATCCAGAAAGTGGAGGTCTGTCTCTGGGGCACTTACTGAGTATCCAGTCCTCACTCAAGTTCAATGTTACCATCCTTTACTGTCATATCCCATCTAAGAACATATTACCTGCTATACACAGATTTTTTTTATCTTCAAGATCCAGTTTTGGAAGTGTTCACACCTTCCAGATTAGAGGGACTGAACAAGGGTTTACACACTGTAATTTATTTCCCAGAATAAGGTATTAGAAATTCAAGAGATTAGAAATAATAATGATAACAAAAAGGCATCGTACACATGCATTATGTTTGACAACCTTCCATGATTCTGTAACATTTTCCTCTACTCAAGGAAGTAAATTCCAGCTCATAAGCTTCCACTTGAAGCTTATGGAACCATTTTAAGGGCAGGTACACTTTACATTCAAGGAAGCATGAAACAGCAGCAAAGAATACAAAAGCATAGAAGACACTTGTTATAAATTCAATGAAACCAAATACAAGCTAGGATTTGGATCCAATTCAGAGAATCCAGCCATCTCAATGAAAATACCCACAAGTAAGAGACATACTTACTTAGACATTATGACAGACTGGTAAGCAGAACACCCACAGGGCAATAGCTAGAACTTGAATTTCTTAAAATAATAGTCCATTTTAAGCAACAGTTCAGGAGGTGCTTCACAAGCAGCCCAGCACTCCTAATGTAAAAGGATGTGCACTGAATTGAAAAGGCACAAGAATAGCAATCTCTTGATATTTTGAGAAACTGAGCAATGAAGCTATAAACTGCTTTTTCAACTAGCTTATGTGAACACATTACATTTTCACATACCTCATTTAAACCAAATACACCAAAATCCAACCAAATTAGCCAATTAAAATTTGGAGATCCTTTGATCATATGCATTATACCTATAGTATAAAGTGGGAATTTTAACTTCATAGCACCAAGAAAGTTACTTATATATTTTTCCCTTAAATTATAAGAAATTATAAACCTTTTGTAGACTTCAAGACACCAGAGTAAGTTGCATATTCCCTAAAAATGGAACTACAGGTACAAAGTGCTATAGGGGTATGTAAAACTCATCCCACTCTGATTGAATGAGAGGCTGATTTGTGGGTACTTCTTATCCACAAAGATGTAAAAACAAAAATCACAGTTACACAGAATCACAGAGCAACCCAGGTTGGAGGGACGTTGAAGATCACCTGGTGCAGACAGGAACAGAACACGTATGTATTCCTGGTAGCAGCAGAAACATTTTTCAGACATAAACCCATGAAAAAGTAAGAAAAATAGAAGTATGGGACATGCCAGCCTCAACCAAAAGTAGAGGAGGTTGCATAATAATTTTCCCTTAAAATAAAAAAATTAAAATGGTTAACATTTCAATTTTGCTGGAGCAGAAGTGCTAAGGAAGAAAAGAGAAGAAAATAATTTTAGAGTGGAATCACTCTGACAGCAGAGGAGAAATGAAGTCACTCACCAAGGTGTTATTCTAGCACTAACTAAATCCACTGAAATAACTTCCAGGGACTGCTCTGTAAAGCAGCACCAAGACACTAACTGCAATTGCAACCTCATTTACACAGCCAAAGAGGCAACTGTAAAAATATCAATAAGAAATCAGGATAATCAGGAAACAACCATCACAAGGCAGGAGTTTTACTTGAGGTGTTAGAAAGGAAGTTTAAGACCATCACGTGCCCATCAGAACAGAATTCTCACTGTAAATGCTGCTTATTTTATTGTGCTATTTCTGAATGTTTTTACACCCCAGCTCTACTCATATTCAAAATCACCCTCTCCATGTATCTGATGTTATCCATCACTCAGAAGCTTCACCATGCAGCATGCCAGATTGCCTACAGATATAATTAATTATTTCCTCAGAGTTTTATCTGGAATTTGCATGCAGAGGTTGACTGAGGAAGCCAATTACTGACTGTTAAATTTTACTTCATTAAAATAATTAATTACTGTTTAATGCTTGCTATTACTCAATACTTGTTTTTTTGATTTTGCACAGTGCACTTTGCTGGATCAGTGAAAAATAACTCATTCTAGTTATTATTTCCATATAATTACAGAGTTCTATGGTTCCTAAGCAAAATCTCTACATTTCCACTTACTTTTCATCACTGCAGATTTAGAATTTTAGAATACAAAACCATCTACAGGAATGAGACTCTTGAATCACAGGGTGTTCTGCTTACTTTTCCTGTTAACTGAAAATGTGCTTTGCAGCCACTCTGTCTTTTTCTGTTCACCAAGCCCTCTGTGGGTTGTTTAGCACTGTCTGGGTAATGATTTGGCTCCCCACAGATTCAGCCATACAGTGCAGCAGAAGATAGCCCAATCCATTTTACACGGTATTGAGAGAGCAGGAGTTTGCACATGATTAGTTTGTAGGTGGCAGCTGATGAGGTGTAACAGGGCAAGTTAAACTCCCAGAACCCAAACCTATGGGCATGCAAGTACACTTTTAAGACATAAAGCTGTAAAAAGACATGATTTAATGGTCCTGGGGATGTCAAATCATAGAGCAAGAACTCAACAAATGTAAAATGCTGACATACATCAGTCTGCAAAAACTTGATGGATACTAAACCTTATGAATCCTATCAGGAATGCTGCAATTAAATTGTTAACGATGAAAAATTTCTGCAGGCTCAAAGCCTTTGGGACTCCCACACACTATTCTGAGCCATGCTGAAACTGTGTCAATTAAGGAAATTTCAAGTTAGAACTGGGTTAATGGAGCATATGTCAGGAAACTGAACCAGGCAGTTAGCTTCATGTTTTAAGCAAATTTTATCTTTTTACTAGAGCATCATTCTTTGTGCTCAGAGGCAGACAGTCTATTCATTTTTTTTAGCATATTAAAGCTAGATTCCTGTCAGCTTAATGCTAATCTAGGCAAAAGTGGTAAAAAAATGATCAGGTAATCCGGTACTTCTTAGAAAATGTGGTATCAAGCAAGTAGGACAAACCACAGGATTCGCTGACTCATTAAACTACTGCTTAAGGCGATTAGGGAAAATATAGCTGAACAAGGAGAAAAATCTTTAAGCAGCTGAAAATCTAAACCTACTTTACGGAGTATGGCAGACAAAGTACTGGAGTTGTCTAAGCTATGCTTGAGAGCTCAGTACTTGAATATTTGTGCAAACAGTCTTGTGGGAGCTGAGAAGGAAAAAATATAAAGTAAAAACCCCCACTGTCAATAGAAAGGAGTGAAGGCAGAGTAAATCAAAGACAATGAGAGATTAAACAAGAGACAGAAATCCAAAGACATGACTTTCTAGGAGACAAAGTGCATTGATAGAATATTTCTAGCAATTGTGAATCCTCAGTCAAAATCCATACTCCACCTGGTCTCAGAATCTTTAACTAAGCTGAGTTAGAGGACAGGGTATTTTGAACAGAAAACTGAGACAGTTCTTTCCAGAAAAATGGTGTAAGGAGGAGAAGCTGTGGCAAGTGCAGCTAGAGCTTGCTGCTGACTGCCAAAGTCATCCTAAAAATCCAAACTGCTTCTTTGCAAGGAGCAAGCCATTTTAAAGAGATGAGTTTGGGTCTGCTTGGCCTACAGAGATTACAAATTTACTAAGGGAAAAACCTACATCTATTCTTAAATAAATCCCCAAATCCAAATAAAAACCAAAACCATAAAAAAGAAACATTTGCTAATAACCCCCATGATGAAACACCAGATTACATTCTGACTGTTCAACACTGTCTCAGTTTACAGTGTTTCATTATTGCTTCCACTCACTTTAGTTTTCTTCTCATTTTCCCTTATCTTAAAATCTGTCAAGCTATGGAAAACTGGGGGGATTACAGAACACCAAATCTCAGTGGCAGCATAACAGCCCTAAACCCTGAGTGATTTCAGTATTCTAGCATAAAAACAGATTTTAAAAAGCTGGGCATTTAGATTTTGGCTGTGGATGATAAAGTCTGGTTATTACCAGCTTCAGAAGTAATAGTTTATATATAAAAAAGTAAGCATTTTGAAGAAACAGAGGGGGTGAGGGAGTGTATGGAAATGGGGTGAAGCACAGGGTAAATGCAAAAAACAGCACATTAAAGCATGAGAGTGAGGACCACTGAGTATTTTCATCTAATGAAAGCAGCCAATTTGCTTTTAGCAATAACTTTATTCATTTCTAAAGTTATCTTAAAGTCTCAGACGCAGTTGTCAAACTGAAGTTTGCTGACAAAAATGTTACCATTTAACATTTCATATAAAACTATAAAAAATATATATTTCAGGCTTTTTCCTTGCTCTGCACTTCTCTGTGACAGCTATTTCCCACTGCTGATTAGATGCCATATCAAACAGTATTATAATTCATCCAGTCTATTTGGTGAGAACTTTTCCATTTTATATTTTCACAGATTTGGCACAAAGGTGTAACTTCCATGGAGTTTCTCACCTTGAATTAGTGGTATGTACCGTGCTAACAGCTTTGCCCTCTTCTTTTCATATCCTTTCTGAGTGATGTCTCCTAAAGAAAAGAAGAAATAAATACATATTGTTTGGAAATTCTACATTTAAATCTTTGCATCAAGTACATTCTGTCAGCAACATATTAGTGAAAGAGTTTAACAAAGCAAACTATGCAGGGAAAAAAAAAACCAAAAAATGCATTAATTACATGTATATATATATGGATACAGCCTACCTCTGGCCAAGTAGAACCCCTTTTACTCACTCAGATTTTACACAGAAGAGTTCTTACTCTTAAGTACTTTCCTTAATCCATAAAGATTGTGTTTCATTTTTTTGCTTAATATTCTTCATTTCCTCAAGTATCCACCTCACCCCTATATCACAGAAGACTATCAGACATAAAATCATTTCATTCTGCCATCCCCAACCTCCATCCAAGTTAATATGCATCATTTCAAGCTATTGACACTCTCCCAAAGCAAGCAATGGGAGTTCAAAGACATTGTTCAAAACAGGTAAGAAAAACAAATGCACATCCTGGAGTGCTTCAATCATTGCAAGTATTTGCCAGTTTTTCTTCATAAACCCATGTAAATATTATAAACAACATTTGGACACAAGACAGAAATTACTGGGTTTTTTTCAGCAGAAAAAAAATTAACAGAAGAAATACACAGAAATATAATTTTTATGTATATATGGTATTATTATATCAAAATGAGAATTAGATCAAACTAAAACAAAGCACTACAAATGCCCAAGCAGATTTGTCTGCCTGGGAACATGTAGTCAAAATGATAAACTACACTTTTTACAAAAAAAAAAGAAAAGGATATCAGAAGATACCTTCTCTCAGAGAAGAGATGCATAATTATCAATTATGGAAGAAATAAAAACCCCAATCCAATAGACAAGAAGCACCAGTAAGAAGAACAGTTTTTCTTAAACCGGAAGTAATTTGGAAGACTAAAACTCAGCAAATTCTTTAAGGATCAAAACTGTACCTTACACAAATGTGCTGCACTGTCAGCTCAGGGAAGACATCAATTTGCACAGCTTCATAAATGCTCCACATAATCCTTATCCCAACCCTCTGCGCAGCTCAGCCTCTGCCAGGTACCACCCAACTGCACAGGTAAGCCATGATCAAAAGGCAGGGTTGAAGAGAGAGTCCTATTCAATCCAGAATACTTCACACCCTGGCATCTTGCAGCACCTGGAAATTCTTTGATTTTGCTGGAATGCTGACTTGAAGGACTTGCCTTGAATGAGGTTAAGCAAAGGACAAAGTCAAAAGCATCTCTGTCGTTTTCTGCAGCACTGTGGCAGGTTGAGCCGTGCTGCCCAGCCAAGCTGGGCTTTGTTCCTTTCTCCAAAGCCTGGGGGTGGGGCTCTTCCTAACAACTGTTCCCCCCTTGCCCCCAGAGCCTCAGGGGGATTCACCCATCATATGGGCTTTTTGTGGTCCCTCATTTCTTCCAAAAAGAGCCACGCTGGTACACCAGGGCCACAGCTGCTGTCATTTAGCCTCACTTTCTCCTGAGTTACTGGATTATACAAAAGCAATCTGAGGTTCCTCGGTCTCAGCGAGGCAGCTGGGAAGCCTGCATAAAGCCAGACACTGGGCTGAGCTGTTAAGAGTTCTTTTTGGAAGAGACATTTACTTGAAATATCTGAAGTATTGTAAAGCATATATCATAAAATATGTCAGAGGTGCCAAGAAAATTAATCTAGACAGAGATGAAAGTGGTAGCATTTCTTAAAATGATCTATAAAAATATATTCTTCATTAGTGCACACAAGAATCTATCACAAAGTTACCCTGATTCTGCCCAGGCATGGTTCTATTCCACCATGTTAGCACTAGACCTAACAGAATCTTAATGCCAAATTCACTAAATGGACCTGAGAATGGATCTGTGAGAGCCTGGTACTTGCTAAAGATAGGGAAATGGCTCCTGGTCCCCAGTTTGCAGAGGTCAAGAGCAGAAACATTTCTAAATGAGCTGACTATACATTAAATGTGGATGAACCTAATCAGCTGGATCAGCTCTGCAAGATGAAACCTTTAAGAACTGCACTGTTTGGCCACTGGTGAGCACAGCCACAATTGCAGGTCCATCACCTTGACACAGAAACCTCTGCCAGTTCCTTCAGGATGAAGGACACTAATATTGGTTTCTGCCTCAGAGGTGGCTCCTGGGTGGTTTGGAAAAGCAGGCAAGTTTCCAGTCTAAAAAATAATTTACATTTCATCTGTAGAAGTATTTAAAACATATCCCCCACGTTTCTGGGATAGGCTGTCACTGTATTTGAAAAATTGGTGGAGGTGGAAGAATCAATTCAGCAGATATCATTGCAAATTCTGTCTTAAACAACCTTTTTAAAAAAGACCCTGAAGATGAACCAAAGATCAAAATACAGAAACATTGGAAAAGATGGGAAAAGGTTAAGGAACAAAGGCAGAAATTAAACAGTCTAAAGAAAACTGGAAATTGTTTGGGACATATTTTCTCCATATGCACACCTGTGAGCTTCAAGCTGGGACACACACAGGTGTGCTACCAAAAGATTCTGCCCGTGACAGTTCACAATCATTTTTATTTAACCCACAAGTTCCTAGTTCCAACCTAAACTAGGAACCAGAACAACTTCTCCAAACCTACTACTTGCACCCATTCCAAGACTTACCTGGCACATGTTCTCCCAGACACTACACTTGTGTCAATGAGGCAAAAGCCAAACTGATCAACAGGCAACAAAGGAACTAAAAGATGAAAATCATTACTTGCAATCAAAGAAAGATTTGGATCTCCAAACTGTACAGCAGCCAACACTTGCTGCCCTGAGATATAGGCTCTGGTATTTCTGTGCCTACCACATCTGGTAGGTCGACTGCTACCTTAATTTAGTTTGCATATGATGAGCTAAGCGAAGTGTGAAAACATCTTGATTGGAATCTTTCATATTACAGGAATCTCTTTAAAATGGAAATGACATCTGATCATTTCATATGGTGATGCATTTGACTAAGCCATTAGAAATTCTATTTCAAAGACCCTATTTGAAACATCCTGAGAGCATCACGATGCCTTTAAGCAGTATTAGAACTTTAGCACAACTTCACTGAAAATGTGTGGTACTGGTAATTCTTAATTTGCAGCAGGATTTGCATCCCTTTGAGGGAATTCAAGTTATCGAAGTACAAAACTTGTCTGATGTAAAAGTGGCAGCACGGTGTTATACAACTATATAAATGCAGAGTTTCATTAAACCTTTGCACATACAACAGAATCACTGGAACATCAAGTTCTAGACACTAGACAAATAATGACTAGCTATTTATATGTATCTTAATGATAGAAATGGAAGGAATTTCACCAGTATGTTAATAGCAAAAGACTGGGTCTTCCACTCTGTTCACAATTACACAGTGGGACTATATTTTACAATACCATTAATTGCCTAATAAAGTATAGCAGGAATTATCAAAACTAATAAACTTAGTTTGACCAAGCCATTAGGAATTTTGTAATTGACAAAGCAATCCAAAGTAACATTTAGAATTAGAAAATTTGAAATTAGAATAAGAAAATTCTATTCTGACACATTAATATATCACCTTTTCACCTTGAAGTTTCAAAGCAGTTGCAGGACAAAGGCATCACTTATATTTTACAACTTTAAAAAGCCAAGGGTGGGTGAATCCTGCAGTTCAGAGAGGATGTGCAAAGTCAGTGCATTCCAGGTTATTCTGTTCCATACAACCCATACTTGTGAACTGTGTGTGTATGTAGGAAGAAGAGAGAGCTTCTCCTTTTAAACTCTGGAATTGCCTGGCTTAAACACTTATTTGCTTCATCTGCCAGGAGTCAGCATCTGACAGTGCAAAATAAGGTTAAATAACTAGATCACAAAAGCAGCCTTAGCAGCAGTTTCTAGGCTCAGTTAAGCCAAATTAATGAATTGCTCTTCCACTGCTGTAGTAAATCCTTAAGCTTGGTCCACAGGGAGACAGGAAAAGCTCCAACCCTGCCACTTCCCTTCTATGCTGTTGGAACTCCCTGCAGAACACACACACAGAGTGACAGATGCCAGCTATATGTACACCTGTGAGTGAACAACATCTATCACACCAGGTACCACTTCCAGTTCTCATTAGGATGGAGATCAGTAACGTTGCCATCCCCTTCAAAAGGCTGAGGAAAGCTACACACACGGGGAGGAAAGAACGGGAATCCTCTGGCCCATAGGGAATGCACTGTCTGCTTCCACGAAAGCCAACAAAAGAAGTTGGGGGAAAAACAGACTAGGAGTGGTCAGGCAGATCAATGGACATAATCTTTAAACTTCAAGCCAAAAATTAGGGCTTGATGTTTACTTAGGAATAAGTCTAACACAGTTATTTTATTAAGATTCCAAAGTGAAAAGCTTTAGAAAGAATGCTGTATACACGCGATGTGCTCCCATCATGGAAATTGAAAACAACCAAAATCTCAGTGCACTACAGAAATGAAAACAATCTGAGTTTCTTTTTGTCACTTCCTAGCTCTATCAAGGATAAAATACCAAAGTAGAATAATTGTCTGACATGTAGTAACCAACTATTGTAATGAATGAGGCCAGAAATAATTATCTGAATTAAGTAATACTATGGTATCCCCAAAAAATTCCATGAAAACTGCCTCTAGATTTGCCTGAAGATGCAAATCTAGAAACAACCAGGTATGGAGAAATGAAAGAAAAGGCTTTCTAAAGCACAACTTCTTCTCCTTTCACATCCTTCACAGATTCATTATATAAGGCATAGTGATTAACACAGTGAAGATACTTCAGACTATTAAACTGGTATGAAACTTTATGGTGTGTTTTTGGATGTCAGCAACACTGATTTTTTATTTCCTCCCTCCATTAATATGCAAGAAGTTACCCCATATTTAAACTTTGGTAGCAACCACAAAGATCACAGCAAAGGTGCCATTTTGGCATGATGCACCACTCTAAATACTGAACCACACTGATTTAAAAATCCATGACCATGGAAATACCCACCTCATTTATGAGACCATGAAAATCATCTAAAAACCCACTAGCAAACCCCAACACACTCCAACAGCAGCACAACACTCAAAATTCACCAAGTATATGAAAAAAATATAATGAGAAGATCTGTAAACTGCAGTGTCTACTCCATACACAAGTTATTTCAATTTGTAAACTATGAAACTTTTTCAATGGATTTCTAGGTCTTGGTTTCAGATTTGATTAGTTTCCTGACATGACATTACCATGCCCTCACATGCACTGTAAAACCATGCTTTTAGAGAAAAGATCTACACTTAATCTTTAAATAACAAGTGAAAGGGGGTTGGATAATGGGCAAAATTTTATGGTGAATGCAGACACTTTGACTTCTTAAAATAAAACATTGGCATATTTAAAAAAACCCAAACTTCATCAGTATTCATGTTAAAGCTACATAAACAACATAATACAATATAATTTTACTAAGAAATCAGACCTGACTAATATATTGGGTGCACATAACTCATCTGACATGAACACAAAGAATCAGATGAATGATTCAGAGATCCTGGCTGAACTACAGAATGATAAACTGAGGAAAAAAAAAAAAAAAAAAGGAAACCAGCTGAATTATTCACAGAAGGAGGCAGCAAAAGCAAGCCAGCTGGTGCACACAGACATCCTCTCATGGCAGGAAAAAAACTCCATCAATCCCTATTAGGACCAGAACAGTTCAGTGCTTGCACATTTGGGAAACCCCAGCATAGGTCCCTGTGGTGGCTAAACTTATTTACAATTTATTTCCAGTTGCAACACTACTCATTAAGTGCATTTTCTGATGAAAGGGAGCTCTCCCTGAACAGCATGAACCAAACATTGGCAACAAAATGTTGAGCAGGGAGGTTGGACCAGATGACCCACTGTGGTCCCTTCCAACCTGGCCCATTCCATGATTCTGTGGTTTCTGCCAACTGCACCTTTTCCCTTGTTTATCTGTTAAAAAGAGCCCAAGGAAAGCCAGGTTTGGTGTCTGCAGTATCAGATGCTTAAGCCCCCAGCCAGCACCTGCTTGAGGTTGAATGTAACATGCTGATCCCAGGCTGCTGCCAAGGCAGGGTCTGAGCAGCAGAATTTTCTATGAACTAAGGTTGGCAAAAACCTTATTAGTGAAATGCATCAAAAAAGTATTGAATACAAAAATAATTTTTAAATTGTCTTCTTAAGAACAAAGCATGTTAGTGAGAAAAGGTGAATCTACTCCAGTACATACCAAGCACGTTTCCAGAATCTCCCATGCAGTGATACCCATAATCAAAGGCCTGAAAAATACTCTTTTGCAGTAACATATCTTTACCAACATTAATGATGAACTGGAAGAGACAGGTTGGCAGTACCTTAAGTCACTTATTCTTTCTTACCAGTTCTGCCTAATTCTTGCAATTGCTGTTTCCCAAAATAGGCATATGGATATGGATCCTGTCTTGCCTCTTTTGATACTCCATGTATTTGATGGTATTGCTTCTAAATGTCCTTACCAAGCTACTTGGTTATTTACTTTGAGTAATCCTACTGTAAGATAGAAAGTATTTGATTATCAGTTGCATGAGAAATAAAAAGTGCCTTTAACTGGACCAAACCTGAGAAATCTACTAAAAATGCTGCCATTTGGGAGGTGGTCACAGTTATAGAATCAGAAAATGGTTTGGACAGAAGGGACCTTAAGGCTCATCTAGTTTCAATACCCTTCTATGGTCAGGCACACCTTACACTAAACCAGGTAATTGACTATAATTTATAGTTACTATATAATGAGTTTTATAATATCCACAATATTATCAAAGTATAATAATTTACAGTTATGATTATATAATTAATTTATAATTCCATTGTTAAGGTCATATCATTAAACTGGTTTTCAACTCATTCATAATGACTTACCTTTTCTACCTTCTTACTATCACATCACTAACTCAAATACATCTATTTTTTTCCAGGATTCCCCCATGGGAGTTATTCACAGAAGATTTTGGTCCATCCAAAAAGCTGTATTCTCAAGTCTTCCCTGTTCATACAGACCAACCTCCTCCTGTCCTAGGATATGCTCATCTATTTCCTATCAAATTATGCCTCTGGTTTTCTGGTGGCCAATTTCTTACTTTTTTGAGTCTGGGAAACAGACAGGAGACAGAAAAATACCAATAAATTATTCAGAAAATCTGTACTGTGAATGTCAGACAGACAATTCACTTTAGGTTTTCCCCTTCTTGCTCTTACATGTGATCTCACCAAGTCCACATAATAGAAATTCATTAAGGGCTCACCTCAAATCTAGTGTGCAGCTTTGGTGATGCCATTAATGCCAGCACTGTTGAAAGGTCACTTAAATGTGCTGAAAACTCTGACCATCATGAGGGTGGCTGAGGAGGAGGGCAGCAGCAGAACTGTGATAAGCAGAGGCAGGGGGGCAAACGGTGTGGATGCACGAGGCAGGATCGCAATGGGAAGAGAGGGACTGCTCCCTTTTGGATGCTGCAAGAACAACGGCCGAGGACACATTTTGCACCAAGCCCCTCAAAAACCCACAACAGAACAAAGCTTCAATTAAACAAAAAGTTTCAACAAAACCTGGTTACAAGGAAGCAACAAAACACCAAAGTTCTTCCACTTGACACCAACCAGTTCTGCTTTCCTCAAGCTCTTCCATTATAAGCAGCTTTTACCACCACAGCTCCTTAACACTGAGCACTATTAAGTAACTACAAATCATCCAATCACTTGGAATCTCTTTATTAAAATAAAAAGATTTCAAGCAATTCCTTTAAAACAATATTCATCTATGAACTTTGGAAAGTTCACATATTTGATGCCTTAACAGCGAAACCCAGTACAAAAAACCCACCAATGCAGTGCTCCCCAGTACTAACACATCACACTGAGTGTCCAGAATGCAAGCTCAGACAAACTATTACACTTACAAAGACAAATACTGGAGCACAAAAATATCAGATTTAAGCTTATCCATTCAGTCCAACAAACACCCTTGCGTGCAAATACTGGGAAAATCTACATGACTACATTTATTTTTCAACAAGACCCATGACTCATCCAGGGCACTGAAGAGACATTGTTCAATAAACTGAATATTGAATAGGTATCTGTTTTGTTTCTTAATTCTTTTGCCAAGAGACAAAAGGCTTCAGAATGCAGGAGCTCATGAACAGGAAGGTCACGGATGAAGGCACAAATTGGCGGTACTTGGGAAAAAGTCACCACCTGTTTCACCTTTTTCATCCTAAACCAGAAAATCCATACTTGTTTATGCTCAAAACCATCTTATTCAGAGATATCGCAGTACAAAAAGTCACTTAATCCTAAATTCAGATCTGAGTGTGGATTTATTTCAAATCTCCTCCAAGATCACCAGCAGCACCTCTTGTTGGTGTTGAAACCTGGTAAAGCACCAACAACCTGTGGGATGCTTGAGACTGGACGCAGGACAAGCAGGACCACCCAAGGACTTCCAAACCAAGCCAAAAAAAAACCCCAAAAAACCCAAACCCGAGAAGAGATGGAAGTCAGTACCTTCAAAGATCTGCTTTCACCTTGTATAAAATTGCATTAAAAAAGTTTCAAGATAGATGCAGAATGAAACAAGCTACTGTTAAGATGGTTTTTACTCCATCTCCTGCATTTAAACTGGGGCAATTGGAATATAAAAGTCTCCACACAAGAAACTCATTAGCAATGAAACTGAATTCAAAGCAATAGGTTTTGACACTTGTCTCCAAAAACCCCAGAACCACTGACATTATCCTTCCAAATGCTCTGCTACAGAAGCATTTTCTCAGACAACTGAAAGGTGTTGTTAACAAGCAGCACACTGAACTGCAGTGGTATATTATTTATTATTAAAAAAATAATTAAACATTAAAATGACCAGAGCCACACCAGCAAACCTTTGAGTTTCAAGGGATTATGCTAAAGGACTGCTTGCTTTTTCCATCTCTTATGGCAGGTGACTCCCTTACGACTGTTTCAATTCCAAGACTTAGACAATGCCTGGGATAAGTGGAATATACCAGCATTTTTAAAACTGACACCCCACATCATGTTTAAATTGTTTGAATAATTGGTTTAAGCATTCCTAAGACAAAGCCGTTCTTGTTCAGGCATCCACATTACTTTTAGATAAAGAACTCCCTACATTGCTAACTCTTAGAGTTAAGGATTTCAAATAGCTATAATCAGTCCCTTCATTTTAACTGAGGATCAGAAGACACTTTAATGGCCTTGCTGCATTTCATAAACAGCCATGAATTTTGAAACAATTAAATTCCTGTTAATCTCTTATGTAGAAGCTGCTGATGTGACCTGCAGAAATGCTGTTTCACTTCTTCTGCCCATTCATCTAGACTAGGTTTCTCAAGTTCCCCAGTCTTGATTAAGACCAGGAAAAATAAAATCACTTATCTACCATGATTTTTATTAATTAATGAGCATTTTGGGTTTTATTCATGGAAAAATTAAGACTCTCCAGCTGTCTGGTAAGGGAGCTCTAAACCCATTTATATACACACACACACACACATCTGAATGTATTTGAACAAAATTTTCCTTTCAGAAATGCAACTCCTTTCCCAAGAAAACTGTCTTGGCATGCCATTATTAACAGCTCTATTTTTCAGCCCAAATTCTGCAATTTTAGACTTTCCAATACCTCCAAACTGCAGAGCGTTTCTGATTTTTATGTATGTCTTCTTAGGATGTACTGTGGTCTTGTGAAAAGCACTGAATCCCAGTAAACCTATATTTTCTACAGCTGCATGGCTAAATCCTCCAGTGCTTAGGAAATGAGGCATTCCCCCAGAAGTTTAGCTTCTCTTAGGACCAATGCTATTCTAGTTTTCCTTACTTATCTTGCCAACTTTTCCAGTCTACATGACTTAACCCATAAACCATGAGTTTACAACTCTCTAAACCTGACACAAGAGGATAATTTCAAATTCTTATATATTTCTGTTAGATGCTCAAGTGCTCTTTCAACAGCTCAACCAATTAATTCATACATTTAGAAAGTAACTTTAATTCCCAAATTCTTAAAGATACTTTAAACATTTATAATTTGAAAGCTTTTTACACTTGCTATGGTTTGCTGTCCCCAAGATTCCAGAAAGATCCCTGCTGGGGTTTAGGGTTTTTTCTTTTGTTTCTTTCTTTTAGGGAATTTTCTCCCATATGTTGTCAGGAGACAATAAGGACCGGGTACTTAAGAGAGACGAAAGAAGTTGCCAAGCTCAGGGGAGGAGGGCACTTGGCTGCACTCCTCTTATCTGAGGGTTTCTCTTGGAGGAGCTGAGATTCCTGGAGAATTAGGCTGGGGAAAAGGGGGCTGGGGCAGCTCCTAGCTCTCTCCTGTGCTCTCAGCATTTGGAGGGCAGAGAGGCTGTGGTTGCTGCGGGGAGAGCTCATCAGCACTGTGGGATTCTGTCTCCTGCTGCCTTTCTTCCACCGGGAGTGGAGCTCTGCTCCTAAGAGCGGCCTTTGCACCGCGACCTTATTAACACTCGACCTCACCAAAGGGCTGTTAGAGATAAATAATGTAATAGTTGGCTCTCACAATTAAGAGACAGATATTATGTGTATGTTAAGATGCATAGTCATGTTATTGTACTATGTCCTCCCATAGTTCTCTTTCCTCTGCCCCTTGTAATAGCCTTAGCAGTCAGAGCATTTGGGGAGGGCTGGCTTATTACCAGGAGGCACAGTGTAACAACACCTGACCTCCAATCAAGATGTAAGAAAATAATCCCCACCAATGGACGGCAGAGAAGGAGTTCACGGACAAAACTTAGGGAGGAGCTAAGGGTATAGAAAGCAGAGCATCCATTTTGTAGATGAGCATGTGGCTGCTAGTCACAGAGACTCCCAGCACTGTAACTTTTCCTTAGTCAGTTCTTTCTTGTGTTTTTATTAAAGTTGAATAAACCTTTTAAAATTTTTAAAGTGAGGGCTGTTTCTCACAGGGGGAACCCTTCACCATCTGCTGGGGTGCCTGAGGGGACACCTCGGGAGCCTGAGCCCCTTTTCCCCCCAAGGGAGCCTCCCTCTGCTGTGTCAGGGAGCTGGGCTGCCACTGCCCAGCCCTGCCATTTCTTTGCCACTGCTCTGGGTTTTTTTGCTCATTGTAGCTCTGCACCCCCTCCCCTGTGATTCCAGCTACACCTGCGGAGTTTCTGCTGCCTCCTGTTTGCCACCCTGGGCGAGCCTGCCCTGCCGTTCCAGCCGCTGCTCCGAGGCTCCTGCTGCAGCCCCTCTTCCCCTTTCAGCCCCTCCGCCATTGCCGCTGAGGGACAGCGGCGCCACAGCGCCCCCTGCAGGCGCGGGGAGGCAGCACAGCGCCCCCTGCAGGCGCGGGGAGGCAGCACAGCGCCCCCTGCAGGCGCGGGGGAATCAGCACAGCGCCCCCTGCAGGCGCGGGGGAATCGCCGCACCCGCCCTGCCCGGCCGGGAGCCAGCAGCGCCCCTGGCGGCCGTGACGGGAACTGCAGCGAAGGGGAAAGCGCCGGCAGCCGAGAGCGGCTGGGCCTGGCCTGGGCCCTGCCTGGGGCTGTTTGCCTCCTTACACATAGATATGTGTGTGTGTGTTAGTAAAGAACTGCTGCTCCTTTTCACAGCTCTGCCTGAAAGCCCCTTAACTTCAAAGTTATAGTAACTTGGAGGGAGGGGATAATATTTTCCATTCCAAGTGAAGCTCCTGCTTTCCTTAGCAGACACCTGTCTTTCAAACCAAGACACTCCCGGAAAAATAAGACTGAAATCAAGAAATTCTTAAGGAATCTCAAGAAATTCTACTCATGTCAGGCTAATACAACATCCCTAAAAACATTCTCCAAGTCACTGCAGCTGGGAAGGAAAAAAATAAAAGAAGTAATTTCAAAGTCAATAACTCTGTATGCAGATTTTCCTTAGGATCTTGTTGTTTACTTTCTCTGTTGTGATAAAAAAAAATTCATTATGAAAGCTACCAGTAAAAGCTCTTCCGGCAGAAGGAAATCAGCAATGTTACTAACATTGTGTCAAGATCCAGTAACATCTACTGAAAGACCAAAATAAGGTTAAAGGCATCAATGCAACATTCTTCTGTCATGTTACAGATCCTTCATGTATTTCTATGTTTATGCCCCACCTTCAATAGCCCTAAGTCAAGGAGCTGCTCCTCAGAATCTCTGCTAATCAACTGATGTATTCAAGACTGTCCAGAAGTGTCATGTGAAAGTCCAGACCTAAAAACCTTAAGATGACTCTCAAAGGTGTAACACCAATTCCTATAAAGATAGCAACTGGATTTCCTTTAAACCTAAGTTTTCCTCAGTCTCAAAATGCAACTCATTTGCAACTGCCATAAAACACCAATTGGTAATTCCACTAAATACAGATTACTTCACTGTTACTAATAATGTCTACAAACTGACAAAGCTGCAGAAGTTACTACACTACCACCAGGTTTATCATCTGAAGGGAGTGTGTCAAAATGCTTTTTTGGGAGTTTGGGTGGGGGGAATGGAGTTGGACAGGTTACCCTCCTCTGGTCACAATGCAAAAGCATTGTGCTTACAGAAATATCTCTATTTAAATTATTCTGAACCATGTTTTGCTGACGATACTTTTACTAATTACAAAACAGCAACATTAACTTCAAGTGAACTGTCATACCGTCCTTCTAGCACAAAATTAGGCAAGGTTGTTCACATAGCACCAGGTAACAATTTCACTGCAATCATTCTCCCAAATATGACACCCACTGATGAGGGCCACAAAGTTCTCGAGTTTTGCAGCTCTCAGCTTCCCGTATGAAAGGGCATTGAGAACCTATTTCACGTGATGAACACAATTTTGATAGCATCAGTACTGCATGAGTCATCAATCTATCCCACAGTCCCCTTCAATCACCCCAGGGAATTATCTCATACCGATTCAGAATCTCTCTTTATTTTCCAGTGTCAAAACATTGCTTGTTTGAACACAGCAAGGCTACCTCTCGTCATGAGTCAGTTTATTGGGCTTCCCAAACTGCACCAGCTGCACCAACATGTGACTGAAGCCCTGCAGAGTACAGCTCCAAGCTGAGCATAAAGTGTCTATCAGTTCACTTCACTGCTTACAAATATTCACTAAAGGAAGGAAAATCCTCCAAAAAACCTTGTGGGTTATTATTAGTGCTGAATATTTTGGACAGAAGTGCATAAAACTGAGAAAAGGCTTATTCCACAGTGAGGAAAAATCTACCTGTTTGTAGCACAACAGTGGCTAAAAGGCCCTTAGCCAAAAAGAGAACAGCCCAAATAAATGGTACAAGCAACCCTGATGCAAGAGCTTGCCCATGGAAGATGCAGTGAGGTGCTGTAGGGCACAGAAAATGTGCAATGATCACAAGAGCAAATTGTCAGTTATTAGCTATTCACAAGTTTTATATGTTTAAAATTATTTTAAATTTTTTTCCCTCTGGCTGCAGTCCAGGGAACACTGGTCCTGCCAGGAAGAAGAAGCAGCAATATAGCAGTTGTGTAAGTACACACTGAGTTTGTCAAATCTAATTTATACGGCTTCCATTTGAAATAAAAATACAAGACTATTTATTTCTTACTACTATCTACCATTTTCTGGTTTCACTAAGCATTCTGCTACTCCTCCTCTGTCTCAAACCAGCCTCATCCCAACTACCCTGCTACAGGTCTGCAACACAGACTTATCTCACAGTTTAAGACCCATATAAATTGCTAGGATAAAAGTAACATATACAGGATTTATACACAGACATTTTATAATTTAAATTATGATTTATAATCTTAACAGTAATTTAAGATTAGAATATTGAGACACAGCTACAAGCAAATACAGAATATGTGTGTCACGGAAGGTTTCTATAGTTTTGTCTGGGCTGTGTGACAAGTTACTTACATTGTAAGTAACAATAAGGTAAAAATCAAGTAAAAATCAATTTCACCAGAAAAGGGCAACATCCATAGTGATACCTTTTGTAGATCTTCATCCTAGCCCCTGCCTCCTGCAAACACCTGTGTTACAGGTATTTCAGCACCTGAAGTTCTTTTTTCAATTAGCAGAATCTAAGCATTCTGAAGGGCATGTGAAAACACCTTCTGCTAGGAAGGGAAGAGTCTCATTTGCTAATGGTCAGTCTCGGGCACTGATAAATTGATGTCCTGTGGAAATCGAATCAAATCAGAGCCCTGTCAATATCTGCTAAAACCTAAATCTGAAGAAAACTACGACTTTGCATTTATTTAGGCAATAGTTGCCAATACATCTAATCCTGGCTTCACAAATGTGAAAAGTCTAGAATCACAAATATAATTTGTTTCAACCACTAAGTTCATCAGAAGAATTTCCTGTTTAAAAATACCCATTTCCTTAACACATTCCTTCATATGTAGCACCATCACACTGGTTGATGACTATAAGTAATGCTTTTAAACAGACTGGTTTATTTAATTATTCATGAAAAGTAACCCAAACCCTCTCTAACAAGGAGGCTGTAGATGGAAAGTGAGCACAGGGATAAGAGTGCCCATCACCTTTACTCCTGTGCTATTGCTCAAACCGGTATGTCCAGCCACAGATCTGCATCTGACCACCACAGAATATATTATTTCTCAGTATCCCAAACTGCTCAAGGCAGACAAACACGCGGCAAAAATACAATGCACAAACCCACAGCAGCCAGACGAATCCTGACCTCACTGGTGTTTCTGTGTACGCAGTCAACTGAGACTTTGCAGAATCAAAGTCTCCAGAGGGAAGCTCTTGACATGCTTGCACGAGACCAAGGGGGGGGAGGACAGGCGGGGAAAAAGACCTCAAGTTCCTGCCAGGAGTGACTCTGGGGTCATCTGCTTGACTGTTAAGAAGTTTCAAGGTCATGCATTTTAATACACAGACATCTAACCCAGAGCAGTAGAAAGAAGGCAAAGAGCAAGAATGAGCGTCCCCAGGTACAACCATTTTAATTCCTACAACATGTACCACATAACCTCAACTAGCTGGTTTATAAAATTTAAGCTTGTGATTTTTACTTAGCAAATGAGAGCTTAGGTGAAAAAAATTAGAAAAGATGCTCACACTTAAATTTGCTTTTTTCAAATACTGCTTCTGAAAGAAAAATGAAGGAAAAAAAAACTTCCACTGAGCTGCCATCTCTGAAAACAGTGACTATTCTTTGCAAGCTAAAGTAACTCTCACCAAATACAAAACATACACAAACATCTGAAATTAGAAACTTTGGTAATTTTGTTAGACAACACAATTGCCAACAAATGTTTTGTGGTCACAACACCTTTTCCTAACCCTACCAAACTGTGTGCTTCCACAACATGGCCTGTCTGACCTGCTTTCTTTGCAACCACACATTCTGGCACTTTCTTAACATTTCTTACTCGTTATAAAGTAAGGCAGAAATCTCATAATGTGGGACTTTGACAGAATTCCATCTTACTACAAAGGCAGCTGGTGCATACGGAGCTGAAGCCCCTCCAGTTACATCCAACCCACCTCCCAGCACAGGTTTTCATTTCTCCATCAGCAAATAACTTCTCAAACACTATTTGATAAAATGCTGAGCTGACTGGTATTTTCCCTGTATCTGATGAATCCCAGATCTGTGGGACAAAAACACATTGATTATGATTTATGGGAGCTTTCATATTTCAAGTTCTAGGACAAAATGCTGCTACAATCAGTAAGCCCTACGTTTCATTTGAGGCTGGATCCACAACAGATTGAAGGAACAGCTGTACAGATACAGACAGACACTGAAAAAGTTTATTTTGGGTATGGATTCATGTTGCAGCTAAGCTGAAGCACTGGCACCTTCTTTCAATCTTCTGCCCTCAACTCAATCCAGCTCTGAGGCCATATGGCTGTAAGTAGGAAAAAGGAAAAAATAAAGAAAATTTTAAAAATTGAGCTGCAGTGAATTATAACAGAAAGCCAGAAAAAAAGATTATTTGCATCTATCTTCATAATATAACAACACCAGCTATTAGTATCTTTTCAGTGTCCATAAATAGCAAATCCTACAAGAGCCAGATTTTTGTCAAACATTGCTGGCATCCAGCAGAACACTGAACAAAAACTCCCTGCTAGTTGAGGGATGAAGCCCAACTGGATTCACCAGGTGTTGGAATTCTCTTCAAGTTCTTAAAGTGATATAGAGATAATCAAATAAAAAGGTCTTGACCTTTAAAAGGTAACAACAGACATAGAAGATTATGAGCTGCTTCTTTCTTCACTGAATAGCAAATCACAGACACCTACTAAAAGGCACAAGCTTCCACACAGGAAAACAACAACAACAAAAATCCACAGAAGCTTAAAATCTTTGTGTCCTCTGGAGCACTGCTAGGGAAACACCAACTTGACAAAGAAGAAAGGTCATAATAAAGCAGTGATAAAGTGATAGAAGGATATGATGATGATTTGGAGGATTTAATTACTCAGTCACACATTTCAAGTTGGTCCCCTGAATTCTGCATTGCAGAACTGCTTTGTTAGCCCTCTGCACAGGAAAATCATACATTCTATTTTACTGCACATCATGGTGGGGGTAACAGTTGGACTCCATGAACTCTGAAGTCTTTTCCAGCCTAAATGATTCTATGATCTTTGAATTTGGGCCTGCAATCATCACATCAAGAAAACTCAGGCGAATGCACCAAGTTTATGTTTCCTCGAGAGCTACAAACCTTGTGCCAAGAAACTGTCAAATATTTGATACTTATTCCAAGGTAAATACAAGGGTTCTTAATAACCAAATGAGTGTCATGTAATGAAGAGAGACTGGTATGTTTTCCCTCCCATTTACATACAGGTATATTAAAGTCTTTCAGTAACAGAATTGGGTGATACATCTGTAACTCAGCTGTATGAAATATCATCAAGCAGGCACCTTCTTTAGTCCAAGAGATGCCATAGCCCATCCTCAATGAAATCACAGCTCAGAAGAACAGTCTATTCCTTTCAAAAAACCAAACTAACACAAAGAAAATAAAAATCTCCCCAACAGCATTTTAACTAGCAAGTGGAAAAGGAAAATTCACTTTATAATCTCAAGATTGGCAGAGCTTAATTTAGGCTTAGGGGAAGGATAGGGAGATAGAACATAGGACAGTGTTCAATGCTAATTTTATAAAGGTCTATTTACTTCATAAATGTGTATTTATAATTTTAAGGGAAGCTTATTTTTGCATAAGAATATTTCAAAGTGTTTAATTTTAATCTTCTTAATGTACAGGTTGCCATCATACTTTTGTTCCTCACCGGGTTTTAACATTCCTCACCAAAGCAACATGCAAAAGAATAACAAGACTTCTGCTCAAACACAAGGAAGAGATTAATTTAAACACTGGTTAACTACAGCAGAAATCCAGAAGACAACCAATAAAAGCCCCAAGCACCTAACTGGTTGAGTTTGAAATTCTGCTTTGATGGGAAAGGAAGTCGATGACCTAGCATTCCCAGTTTTCCTGGTTCAGAGTCTTCTGTTTCCTCACCATGATAAAGGTAACAGAATAGTACATTTAGTCCTTTTTTTCTGCAAGCCTTTAAGTGCATCACCATCATTCTTAAGCTGGAAGCCAGAGCCAACAAAATAAGACTTGATGTCCTCACTGCTCCCAAAATTGTTTCATTAGAAACAGCTCAAGGTAAGAAGTGCAAGGATGTTCTCAGCTAAGACTAGATATCTTGTTTATTCTCCTGTGTTCCAGAAGGCAGGAAACAGAGGATGGAGGGACAGCAGAATAACAATGACGGAAAATGAATATGATGAGGGACTGGGAATGAGAAAAAAAGGGAAGGCACATTACAGATGAAAACCATTGCCAATCGTACTGTTCCACTGCTACAACAGTGCTTTCTAACATGGTTGCTAATATTTTAGGTCAACTCAACAAGAACCTCTTAACCAGCTTTTTATTACCTTCCAAAATAGAGGGGAGAATAAAAAAAAAATCTCCTCTGATCATCCAGCACATCAGACATGACAAGAAAAAGAAAATGGGTCAATTTGTTTTACCCTCCCAAGGTAGAAAGGTTCAGAGGACTCTTGGGCCCAAGTGAGGCCTGAGGACATCGAGGGGAAAGGGTGAAAAAGGAATAACAGTTCCTGGGTAACCTGGTTTTTGTGTGCTGAATATAGAAGCCTCAGTAAGCAGCACCATGTGGTCTAGCCTAGCCTGGTTTGGTTGGCACATGGCTTTGGCTCGAGGAAGGGGGGAAAAGGCCAACTGGCAGCACAGAGGAAGACCAATCTGGGCTGCTGAAGAATGGCAAGACATTGCCACTCGGGTAGAGAAGTTACCTGTGGAAATCTGTCACGTGGATGCCCACGTCCCCAAGAGTCAGGCTAATGAGGAACACCAAAACAATGAGCAGGTAGATCAGGCTGCAAAAATAGAGGTGTCACAGATAGGTGTGGACTGGCAACACAAGGGGGAGTTGTTCCTAGCTTGATGGGCCCATGATGCCTCAGGCCATCAGGGCAGAGATGCCACCTGTAAGTGGACACGAGACTGAGATGTAGATTTAACCATGAACAGTATCTCCCAGGTTATCCACAATTGTGAGACATGTGCTGAGATCAAGCAGGCCAAGCAGGTAAAACCCCTATGGCATGCTGGGCAGTGGTCCAAATATAGTATGGGGAGGCCTGGCAGATTAATTATATCACACTGCCTCAAACCTGCTAAGGCAAGCACTACATGGTCATAATGGTAAAAACCACCATGGGATGGCTGGAGACCTATGCTGGGCCTCACACCACTGCCTGGAACACCATGCTGGGCCTTGAAAAGCAAGTCCCTTGGAGGCATGGTATCCCCACGAGAATTGAGTCTGACAACAGCACTAATTTCAGTAACACCCTTATGAACACCTGGGCTAGAGAACATGGCACTGAGTGGGTGTACCATACTCCTTATCATGCACCAGCAGCTGGGAAAGTTGAGCAGTGCAACAGACTGCTTAAAATCACCTTGAAGGCACTGGGCAGGGAGACTTCCAAAAATTGGGAGTTGCATTTAGCACCTGGTTAGTTAACACCAGAGGCTCCACTAACTGAGCTGGACCTGCCCAGTCTGAACCCTTGTGAACAACAGAGATAAGGTTCTGGTGGTACACATAAGAGGTATCCTGGGAAAAACTGTTTGGATTAATTCTGCCTCAAGCAAAGACAAACCCACTTGTGGGGTTGTCTTTGCTCAGGGACCAGGTTGCACCTGGTGGTGCAAAAGGATGAAGAGACACGATGCATCCCTCAAGGGGACCTTGTTTTAGGGTGAACTGCCTGTCACACTGTGCCTGTATCTAAACCTAGATGTACACATGTATATAATTGGGGTAATGCATGTATGTATATACTTTAAAAGTTTAAGTTTGATGTAACATGTTGGTATGGGAAAAAAATCAGGGTGGATAATATTAGAGGTTAGGAATTTTTTTTTATTTTCCCTCTCAGAGAATTTTCTCCCATCTGCTGCCTAAGATATGATAACGACCGGACCTTAAGAGAGACAAAAGATGTAGCCAAGGAGAAGGGGGAAAGGTGCAGTAGCTGAGGGGCTTTCCCTCGGGAAGGGTGTGAGATTTTGGCTGGGGCGTGGGGGGCTGGGCTCAGCCCCATACTCACTCTCAGGATGGGGACAGCCTGAAGGACGTCAGCCAGGTGCCCAGACCTGCACCGGGTGTTAAGGTGGGAGAACAAGCTTTGAAGACTTACTCAGTCCCCATGGGCATTTGGCAAGTCCCAGGTACTATCACACAATTAACAGTTTCTGTTGGAGAGCCCAGAAATTAAGAAAGATGCTGCAGGTCAAGTTTCACAGACTGCCATCTGTCTCCCCAGTTACAACAGTTCTTCCCATTGATAGCCTCAGATCATATTTATTTCCAAGACTTCCATAACAGAAAACTACCATTTTAAGACCAGAAAAAACTTAACTCCTAAATACCATGATTTATCACAAGAAAAACACCTGCAAATGTTTGTGGGTGTCTCTTCCTCACCTGATTTCACACGAAGAAATTTAATACCACATCAGTACTGTTGGTAACAAAAGGACCTAAACTTTTCACGTCTGACCACTACCCTTAGGTTTTATAAGAAAGGTGTTCTGACAAAAAAAAAGTACTCTTATCAATTTATTTTTTAAAAAGCCCAATCAAACTAACTACAAAAAGTATTTGCTGAAGTATTGCTGGAATATTTGCAGTAGCCAAAGATGTCAGACATTAAATACCTTTACTTTTTCTCAGGAAATACTTCATAGCTGGTATCTTCTTGTACTCAGGAATTACCTGCAGTACCTCAAAATGTGCCAAAAAAACCCCAACCCTTGCAGAAAAATCCCCAAAACAATAAAACCCCACAGAAAGCTTTGTTGTCATATACAAAACTTCTTCCCTTCTTAGAAGGGAAATAAAAAAATGGGATAAAAATCACATGAGAGTCAGCTTTCAGTCTAGGCAGGTGTAAACACTTGAAGGGGAACCAGAGCAACCAGCCCACTGACCACTCCAGTAAACTGCATCCTTTGCCACTAAAGGTCAGCCAGGCTCAGGAGAAACCTGTGAGCAATGTGGCAGGAAGCAGAAAATGCTCCTCCCCAAATTAACTGAGAAATAACTGAGGTTATAATTAAGATGGTAAGCTACATGAAATACTTTTCTATCTCTGAACTAATCCTACAGACTCTTTGATAGAAGCCACTGAGAAGTGTTCCCCATCTGTCAATCGATGGACTAATAGAATAGATTTGAACTAGCAAAAAAATCTCTTCAGCCTCTTTACTGCAGATAATCTCTGGAGTTTCAGCTTAGTCCATAGAATCATTAAGGTTAGAAAAGACCTCCAAGATCACAGAGTCCAAAGTAAGACCAACCTACAAATTCCTAGCAAACAGAAGAAAACCCAAATCCATTTACTTAATGTTTCAAGCTGCAGAAATTCAGACCAAGAAAATGTTGTACCATTCACATGCCAAACACCACCTCAAAGGTGGTACAACTGTATTTTAATTCCTGCAGCTTTTTAATCTGATTTTTACTGAATGCAAATTCAGTGTTGTGCATCCAAATGGCCCAGACTAACTGGATCCAGACAAAAACAAGCACCAAAAATTTGCAAGAAAAGAAACAAATGTAGTCATATGTTCTTGTAAGTCCCTGAACTGCTGGCTGAGGACACTGCCACCACCACCAGTCCTAGAAGACAAAGCCAACACAAGCTGACACCAGGTCCTTGTTGCTACATGAACACATCACACAATTTTACCTTTGACTACTTGTATGTATCTTGTCTTTACATAATCAAGGAACAAGTGAAGCATCTTCCTGCACAGATAACCCAGAAGAAGCAAAAAAAAAAAAACAACCCAATTCCAAAGTGGTGTACAAGTACATTTAGGTACATTAAAAAAAAAAAAAAAAAAAAATATATATATGATGCAGTATCATAGAACAAGAATAGGCTTTAAAATGCACATTGATGCCTTTCCTACAGAACCTCCACTGCAGATAAGAATTTTTTAAAGAACTGTTTATAACCTTAGCTCTCTTTCAGAGCAGGGAAGAAAAAGCCATGCCAAACCTCCAAAACAAACCACCAAACCAACAAACAAACCCCCAAAACCCAGCGTTTTGTAGTTACTAATAAACAACCTGAAGTACTGGAGCTTCACAGCATCCCCATCATACTCTGCCACAGACCCTGCCAGTCTGATTAGGGAGCTCTGCATCTTTCCATTACATCAGAAAGCTGCAGCATCTTTGAGTCTTAAGATAAGCAAGCCTAGTCCACAGAGCCATCAGCTGAAACTCAACTTAGATGCCAGGCATGGTCTCAAAACTGCCCTTATCTCCCCAAAAGGTTGTGGGCACATATCTTAGTTTTCTTTACAGGATTCACAGTTTTTTTTTTTCAACAAGAAATAAATTAGTGTTGATATATCAAAGCAACACAGCAGCATCATAGTAGGATCACTTTTTATCCTGAACTATTATTTTTCTACTACATGAAGAATACAAACAATGTCAAGCAAGACATTAGGATCTTGTAAAGCTGAAGGATTCCTAAAGTGCATATGATTGGAATTGTAGCAAGAACTGGCATTCCATCCCCATCCAAAATTCTTCTCAGCTGAATGCTCTACTTAGGATTTTGAGATGACTTTAGAAAGTACCAACGTACTCATGTCTCTATTTTTCTCTACACCTCAACACAAACACTCTTCCCAACTTTTGCTGTGATCATCTGAAGCAAAACCAAAGGAGGAGATTAATCATCTTCCTGACTTATTTTCTACAGGTGAAAATAATGTAATCAAAGAGAACAGACATTATTCCTGCCTCATCACAACACATACAATATTTCAATTAACAAAGTACACAGACAATCTAGAAAGGAACTTGCCCTCACATTTCTCCTTTTCTCTTTGTCCTTTCACAGTTCCTCTCAAATGATGGGAATACCCGCCCAAGTACTCACCTTCTCTAACTTGTGGCATATTCAGCATTAGAGATCTTAGATTGCTATTCTTTCCTCTCCAAGTAAGCTAATTCTGGGCATTAATGATAGAGCTCCATTAAAAGCTGCCCATACAAACATCAAGCAATGGCAGGATATGAGCACATAACACCAGATGTTGAAGAACTACTTGCAAACGTTTTCCAGTTTAGGAGAGACAGAAAAGGAGTCACATCTAAGCCCATAAACTAAGTCTTCAGAGTGATCGAGAAATTCAAGCTCACATTACCACTTTACCCAATCACTCCATTAATCCAGCAGCTACACAGAAATACACATTCCACATCAGACCCACAGCACTAGGACAGTGTGCAATCACTTCAGGCCTCTCACAGGTTTAACACACTGCAGATCCCCCTATAAAAAAATATTTTATCAGTTAAACAAACACACAGTCAGGAGCTACAGAGCACAGGAGCCAGCCCCAGGATATCCCTGCACGTGTCAGCAGGCACACAGGAAGAACCACTGTACCCAGCACGGCCACGGAGCACACGGTCCCAGCTCACACGCAGGAACTCATCTTGCACATGCAACAGGGCATGCCAGGTACTGCTTGTGACTGTGCCAGCAGGCATGCAGCAACAGGTTACACTTGGACAACAGTCACCCATCCTACACTTTTCCCCTGCCTCTGCACCAAAGCTTCCACACTGGAGATGACGACAGCAGACTTGTGAATAACTTCTGAAACCGTGACCTGAATCAGGCAGCACATGTTTAGGTGAATTAGCCCAAATTTCTCCCAGCTGAACCTGCTGATTTGAAAACTGCAGCATCTGAGGAGCACATTGAATGCTGCTAATCCCAAAACCACAGATGGTATTAAGAGGTTTTTAGCCCTTTTATTCAAGGGTGCAGCTTGACAGTGTAACTGGGGAAAATGCAAGGAGCAACTGCTCCCAGAACATGCTGCCTCGGTCACCCCCACCCCAGCATGCCCTCCTGTGCCAAGCACTTATACCTGCCTGTCTGCAGAGAATGTGCCAGAGAATCAGTATGCAGAAAATCCTTCCCTGCTCTTTAACAGAGATACCAGGGCTAGCACCCACAGGGCTGTTATCACCAAACACTGACCTGGAGGTAGAAGGGATGCCTCCTTTCGCGGGCTGAAAATCCATCAAATGGTCACAGCGACCCTGTGCCTAGCGCTGCACATTGTCACCTCTGGGCCCATTAATGCACAGGGCTGGAGCCCCTCTGCTCTGGAGACAGGCAAGGAGAGCTGGGGGTGTTCAGCCTGGAGAAGAGAAGACTCTGGGGGACCTCAGGGCCCCTTCCAGTGTCCGAAGGGGCTCCAAGAAAGCTGGAGGGACTTTGGACAAGGGCCTGGAGTGACAAAGCAAGGGAGAACGGCTTCCCACTGACAAGAGGGCAGGGTTAGATGGGATACTGGGGAGAAATTCTTTGCTGGGAAGGTGCCGAGGCCCTGGCACAGGCTGCCCAGAGCAGCTGCGGCTGCCCCATCCCTGGCAGTGTTCCAAGGCCAAGTTAGATGGGGCTTGGAACAACCTGGTCTAGTGAAGGTGTCCTTGCTCAGGGAAGGAGGATGGAACTGCATGAGCTTTAAGATTCCAACCCAAACCATTCTGTGATTCTATAAAAATGGAGCAAGCATCATCGTATTCCTTCCTGACTGCACATACAGTGAAGCACAAAAAAGTTGGAAATTAATGACAGATACAGAGAGAGAGATTCAAGGTTTAACCTACAGTTGGGAACAAATATTAAAACTAAAATAAAATTGTCTTTCCAGAGTATCCAGCTGCACACTAACTTGCCCATTTGGAAGAGCTCCTGCGGGGCCTCCACCAGGCGCCGGCCGCGGGGGCCGCGGGCGGTCGGTGCAGCCGCGGGGACGGCGGGGGACGGCGCAGGCCCGCCCGAGCCCGGCGCCGCCGCCCGCTCCCGGCCCCCGGCCCCCGGCCGAGGGCTCCGGCAGGAGCGGAGCCCGGGCGCGCCCAGAGCTGCGCCGGGGGGCGAAGCCGCCGCCGCCCCCAGGCCCCTCGGCGGCACCGCGGCCTTCCTGCCGCGCCGCCGGCCCCACAGCCCGCCCGCGCCCCGAGCCCGGCCCCACTCACCCTCCGACAGCTCCAGCTCCAGCTCGGCCAGGCTCTCGCGCACCTCGGGCGGCAGCGGCACGGCCTCCAGCGCGCAGCCCCCGCGCTCCGCCGCCATGGCGCGGGTGGGCGAGCAGCGAGCGGGCCCGGCGGAGCCACCGCCCAGCGCCGCCGCAGGTGGGGCCGGGGGCGGGCCGGAGGCGGGCAGCGGCGGTCCCGGGCCGGCAGGCAGGCAAGGAGGAGGAGGTGGCGCCGGCCCCGCCGCCCCGCGCAGCCGCTGCCGCAGCCCGGGACGCGCGGCCCGCGCCAGGGGCGGGACGGGGCCGCGCCGCTGGGGAGGGGCCACAGCGCGGCCCGCCCGCTCCTGGGTCCAGCCGCTGCCCTTCTCGTGCTCCCTTCCTTTTCCCACCCTCCTCGTTGCCTTGGCACCTGCTGAGGCCCCTTTCCTGTGAATACCGATACTGCCCTTTCCGTCCCCACTTCTTCCTCCCGACGGAAAATAGGAACTGTGACCCAGCCTGAGCCCACGGGGGCCACCGGGTATCCCAGGGTAGAGCAGGGACATTTTCGTGACACGGAATTCCGCTCTGAGAGCCTGGCTGTAAAGTGGTGCCTGGGACTGCATAAAGGAAAAAAAAAATTAGCAAGAGTGTATTTTCTAAAGCCAACCCCTCTCAAAGGGCAGTAGAGAGCAGCAGGAAGCGTTTGGGTTGCAGGCTGTGTTGAGGCAGTAGCTTTTCCCTGCTCAACTATAGGTTCCAGGGTGAGTGTGTGGCAGGGCACCACAGCCTCATGCTCTGGCATTCCTGCTGCCTCCCAGAGGCTCAGGCAAAGGCAAAGCCACGACCTTGCCAGTGGTCCTGACCACCCAAACTGCTCTGCCAGTAGCAACTTTCCTAGAACTAGAAAATAGGGAAAGCTGGGGAGTAGTTCTGCTGACATGTGCTTCTGTCCAAAACACTGCTCCTGTTTGGGATGATTGGGTTCTTCCCAAATTGGGGCTTCCCCAAACTGGGGCTTCCAATTTCTCTACTTAAATTACTGGGGTCAACACATCACAGTAGAGTGTGTCCCATGTGGCTGCCCTTCCAAGGGCATTGACACACCACACCAGCACTAGGAAAACCATGCTGCTTAAAATGTCACCCCTTACATTGGGAAGAAACACTTCCCTTCAGAAAGCTGATGGGAACATAGCCACAAGGGAACACATTATCTGTAGCTGAGATCCTACTGGGTTGGATCCCTTTGATGCCATAAGTTTTAATTTTCATATTTTCCAGATTCCATACTGCATTAGTATATAACTCTGAACTTCATATGAAGTGTTAGCAAGTTCTCCTCATGGTTTAGTTAGACAAAACAATCCTTTTGCAGCCCAACAGCCAAGGACACCATTGCAACTTCAGGCCCAAAAAGTATAAATAACAGCAAACTGAGGAGAGCAATCTGGGAGGATGGGACTGCATTACCTGAAGATGTAATTGGACAATTAACCCCAACATTTAAATGGACCAAAACTTATAAAAGTGTGAGAATGTGTGACCTGTCATCCATCTTGGGTGGAGCCTCAGGTGTATCCTTTGAAGGCCTTTTTAGTAAATACCTGCTTTATTCCTGTAACTCTGTCTAGCCTCTGTTCCAGGCAGCCTCTGAAGGCATAATGTTCTCTGCAGATTTCTTTCCTGAATAGAAGGCTGCACCTCTGCCCTGTACCTCCATGTCCAGCCTGTGATCCTGGAAACAGTGACTGCCCAAGGAGACTCTTGGAGAGCATGTAGGGAGGAGGTGAGGCAGGGAAGCACCAACTGCTACAGAAAAGTTCCTCTGAGTGCAAAGCCCTGCCAAGGCTTGCAAGAGCCCTGCATATTCTGGGACATAAAAAAGCCCCTGCAGACCGATTTAAAAATGTGCCAGTGCAAAGCCAAATTCCCTTGAAACAGAACTGATCCCTAGGATGTGCCAACTGTCCTTTAAGGGGTAAGTTTTAAACTAAAGGTTAGTTTTAATTGTCCACCTAGAAATGCCAGATTTTGAGACTAGGCATGAATTTGGATTTGCAGTGTCAGTACTGGCTGGCTAACTCTGAGCACAGGCCTCACAGCCCTCCTGCTTACACTCAACATGGAACATCCAGCTGTGAGTGTGCTATTACAGATTGGATTTAGTGCCAGTTCTGAACTTTGCTCTAGAAATTCACAGTTCCCAAAAAGGGATCAACTTGTGCTATGCTAAGCAAAAAGGGCATCAGCACCATTCAGCATGTGCAGTCTGACAATGTTGCATCAAGTGTTAGGACTCTTAGAATCTGATTTTTAAAAGAAATATACAGTCACTGAGCCAAATTAAACTTAGTTCAAATTGGTTTGGAACTCTGGACAAGTTAAGTTACTTTTGCCAAACTTTTACACCAAATCAAGTATTGTTTGTTCACAGCTCTCTTAAATTTATGCCTAATCAGTTCAAGGGTTCTCCTATAGCTGTCAGGGGGTAATAAATCTCTACATGTGCCAAGATCTATCTCTACCACCTTTTTTTTCAGAGAACCAAATGGTGATCTACCTGACAGATAAATGAGTTTATCAAGACAAAAACAGTGAAATAAGTAATAAAACAATCTCAAATGAATGCCATTATATATTTCTCAATACCCAGTAGAGAAAAATCTTTTAATAGGCTGCAGCAGAACAATTTGCCACCAGACGAGATTTATCTCATGCTCCAAAGTTAAAAAACACAACTGCTTCAAAAGTAGAGATTTCACATGTCCAGAGTTTAAAATATTCTGGGTTTTAAATTCTTCCTATGCCTTTTCTAAAGAAAAATAGAAATATCACAGAAAAGTCTTATTCAGCATGATACTTGGATCTCATTTTTGCACTGAGACATTGTGACTGGAAATAGGGGTACCATCAGAGCACCTCTTTCCTCTTCCCTGACCAGCAACTTCATACACATTTGGAACTGCCCCCCTGAAGCACAAGATACCAGAGGCAGGATCACTCACATTAGATGTGATAGAGTTCACAGGTTTCATTTGATACGTTTTGCCAAAAATGCATAGAGTTAAACAAAATGATGGGCCTTTTGAACTAAAAAAATGAAGCTAAAAGTGTCCACAATAAATAGGACAGACTGAGGGAGGATTTGCATACTGAAAAACCAGAAGAGCAAACCCTAAATTCACAGAAAGCCACATGTATCTTTGATATTTTTGAAAGTATTTGAGCTATTCCTTTAATTGGAGTGATCCTACAGAAATATTAAAACCCAAACAATTATAGGAGCAACAAAAGAAGTAAATAGGTATGACAGAAATAAGCAACCACACGATGTAAGAATTCACTAATAAAATGCCATTTTAATAACTTTTTTTACAAGGAATCCACCTATACACTATAGAAAAATAAACACCACAGACTTTTTGCAGCTTACAATACAGCGATGCAGGCACACTTCAGCTGTTGACTTAATTTCACATGAGAATGTAAAACATTGTTCTTAGTGAAAAGTAAGTCCCTCTTAAAGTACTAAAATATAATAAAAAGAGTCATATAAAAATCTGCTTTAAAAGCACTGCCCTTTATTCAGTTGCATGGAAGATTGCAAGTGCATTTGTTGAGTGAGGACCGACTCAGAGGAAGCAGGAACTTGCAGGACAGATTTTGTGTTTCCATTACTTTTTTAGGTTTCTCTGATGAGGTGAACCTAGCAGTTGCCCTAAATTAAAAACAAAAAGATATTAGAAAACTGCTCATGTTATGAAGCAACAGTGTACAATTAGCAGCATGTTATTTCCTCAAAGCACTTCATATGAGCTACACTGAAAGCAATTCCAATTTTCATGAGCCACCTAGGAGCAATCCCAAACAGGATTTGAAAGCCTAAACATCTGCCAAAGCAAACCTTCTATACCCTGGGACCAGTGCTCCATCACAGGCCTGCTTTACCCCCACTGACAGCTCAATTCTGCCACTCCTGTGGTGATTGTTTAGTTCATTAGGAACTGGGAAATCACTTGGCTGACAGCACTGTTCTAAAGATTGCAGCATCATTCTGTAATGCTTGGACATTATTGTCCTGGTAACATGGAAATGACAGAAATCATATACACTTTTCACAGAAGTGCTGTTCATCATGTCCCAGTTATGGAGTACTTATTCCACACTTGGAATGATGCAAAATGTGTTCCTTCCATAAAGGCTGTCAGATTTCAAGTCTAAAATCTGTTTATCTATCTGTATCAGCCATGCAGCTGCAGTATTTGGGAAAAAAACCCCAAAACAAACAAACCCAAAAAGTCGTGGTAATAAAGTTTCTAGGTAAAGTCCTGCTGAGAACAATGTCAAAATTCCCAAACTCTTCAGGATTTCAGGATGATGTGATTACAGTTTGCAAGTTCCTCCTTAGGATAAGGTGTTTCTGTGCTATAATCAACATGTAACAAGAGGAGGTAATGAGACTAATTAAACTAAGTAAATCTGGTCTAGAAATTAGGTGGGACTGTTTTAAATAGAAAAGCAAAGTGCCACTACAATTCTTTGTGTGCTCTTCGATAAATCTTAGAACTAGATGGCTGTATTTACCAGCCTCCAAATCTTTTTAAAAAATCTGTTATGAACATAAGGAAGTGATAATTAAGGGAAGCATTACAATTTGTGCTGCAGAGAAAGCCCTGCTCAGCTATTCCAACAGCTATGTTTGACTTTAAAGCAAATTAACTCTATACACAGCTTCATTTAAATTACAACACTTGCTTGTTAGGATTTGGGAATGGGAGGAGGGGGCAGAAATCACATGAAATTATTCCATTTTATTTCTTTCACTATGAACTTAAGAGAAATACCACACTTGGACGAGTTTTAGATACAACTTGGAAAGGTCCTTCTGGAGACTGACTTGGTTGTTACTCCCCAGTAATGATAATTATTCCTTAAAATGATGCTCTTTATTGGCAGTGTGTACAAAGAACCTTGTGAGAAGCAGCCCAGACTTGCAGGAGCTGTGAGGGGTGACAAGGTGGTTCTTACCTGGCTGCACTCCTCGCAGCCTTTGCTGAATCAGCTCCAAGCGATGGATATATTCTGTGAGAGACTGTTCAGGATCCTGAGGTGCCACAAGGGACTTGTCTGGAGCTGAACTTGGGGACAGATGCAACCTTAAAAAGAAAACAAATTATTTTCTCCTTCTCATGCTATACTCTCAAATATATCCAGAAATTGCATTCATATAGTCAGGAATTCTGGGCAAAGAAAACTGGAACCGCTGCCCCCTTTCCATTTGTATAGCTGTTCCTGGAAACAAGAGCAGCAAGAGGCATTATTTAGCCTACCTTGGATCTACATCAGACCTGAGCCACCACTAATCCAGTCACACTGAGCACCAGTCAGGGCTGCTGTTATTAATATCCTGCTCCATATAATACATGTGGCTTTTCTTAGCAGGGCTGTCAGAAGCAGACACATGCCATGACAGAGGAATAGGGTGGAGTAGAATTAAGTTTTTTGGAAGTTCTTGCAGGTCTCAAACTCTCCAAAACATTTTGGTGAATTCCATGCAAACCAGAAGACTACCTGGCTGTTTGTGACAAACCACTCAGCAAAGTTAAAAAAAACCCTACAATAACCTGGAGCATCCCCCACCTTTGCAGACTGACCTGTTGTGGGAGCGGGAGGAGGATCGTGGGGAGAGGCTCGTGAATCTTGCAGCACAGCTGGTTCTGTGGCACAGCCCTGTGTCCCTGTCCTGGGTAGGGGGAGAGCTGACAGGGGCAGCTGGGGGCTGCTGCTCTTTCAGGACTTCTGTTCTAGCACCAGAGGCTGTGGTAAATATGAAGGGTTAAAAAATACGCACTAGGAACCATTGAGAACAGGCTATCATAAACACATCCAGTAAACCCATGAAAATGACAATAGAGTATGCTTAAGTCTGGTTTTAAATGCAGGTAAATACACTTTCTACAGCTAACTGCTTTTTTAGTTTGTGAGGTTTTTCTTGTTTTTGTTTTAACCATATTCAGCAGAATTCTGATGCTATTTTGTGTTGAGGTAGAAAGTTCAACATTTGAGGATTCAAGTTTCTTAGGAATCATACCACTGTGGGTTTAGGTACAAAGGTGGTGTTGTCTTTTAAAATAAGTATTTCCAGCAACTTAGAAACAGTGAAAAATACATAGTACCAGGTAATGAAAAATACACTATTTAATCTGAATTTGGTTAAGCATTGAAAAGGTACAAGTAATTGAATTTTACATTAAGGGCAACAGTTCCCCAATACTGGGTGCTGCATTAAGATGTTTGTTGGAATTCTTACAAAGGCACTCATCAGTAACTCAAAGGAACACTCAAGTGTTCCTCAAGTAACTCAAGCCCTTACTGACCTACATCAGATCATCTATCCCTCTACTCTACAGATGGAGTGGCAAAATAAACAGATTTTCCCACTTGGGTTTTGTTTTTAAATGAAACACATCACTCAAGAGAAATTACAAAGAAAACAATGTACTTATCCAAACACATACCTGTGTTACCTCCTATACTGTGAGAAATGCTTTCACCCTGTGTGCTCTTCCTGTCAACTTTGTTCCACTTCTTCACCAAAAACTTTAACCTTGGTAAGAAAACAAATTTGTACAAGCATTAAAAATAAGCAGAAATACATTAAATTTTAATATTATTTGTTGGTATAGAACCTGTTAAACAACAAAAGCAATGATTGTTGTGGGAATGACAGGAGAATTCTTCAAATTCAGTCTTTGGAATGCTGGCTTATCCCATTTTACCCTGCAACAATCTTTGAACTGCTGAAAAGACTTGCTTGTTTTGGCACTGCTCCTAATGTCCAGAGAGCTCTTCCTTTCCTACATGAGAGGAGGAGTTTGGAGGTTACTGCACGAATTTGGAGGTGCTGCAGCCTTTGCTGTTATTATGGTATTGGTGTCAAAGACTCTGTTTCATCATCTGATAGAAACTTGCGAGTAATTATTTTAACTAGACAATGAATTTGCTCAGAAATAACCACCAATTACATTTAAAACTGCCTTTTTTTTTTTTTTTCATTCAGTGGGCTCAAAGCCATTGGGAGATGGCACGTTGTCCCATGTACAGCTAGCAAAACCCATTTGACAGTGACACAGCATGATAAAATCACACCCAATGAAACACACACTACTGGATTCCAGAGAACCATTCCTGACAGATCACATTCTGATACAAGACAGACTGTCCAGTGAGACCAAGGAGATAAGGGTCAGCCCCAAAGTGTGGATGTGACAGCCTGGTCACAGAGTGAGAAAACAAGGTAAGTTTTCTCACAGCACACTCCTCAGACTTTTAGGGAGTTATAGAGAAACGATGATAGCTTGTTATTGTAAACAACCTGCAGGTGGTGTTTTTCTAGTCTTTGTTTTTCTGTTCTTCTCAAGGATTGTTAGTGAGAAAAGTGTTTTTGTTAATTAGCCAATCAGGTAGAATGTGTCGAGTCAGTCTATAAAGAGGAGATTTTTTAGCATTAAAGTTGCAGTTGTGCAAACCAGCCCTCTTGGAGTCCATGCTGCTTTCTCACTCAATAGCAGCATCAAAGGACTTCAGTTTGTAATGCTGTGCACTGGTTCCCAAATATATTGCAGCTGGGTATCACTCAAGTAGCTTTTTCATAGAATTATGGAATTGTTTGAGCTGGAAGGGATCCTAAGGAAGCCCACTTTGTTCCATCCTCCTGCCATGAGCTGGGACATCTTCCACTGTCCCAGGCTGCCCCAAGCCCTGTCCAACCTGCCCCTGAACAATCCCAGGGATGGGGCAGCCACAGCTTCTCTGGTCAACCTGTGCCAGGGCCTCATCACCCTCACAGGGAAAAATTTCTTCCCAATATCCCATCTAAATCTACCCTCTTTCATTTTAAAAATGTTTTTTACAAATCTTTAGTACAGATCAAACTCAGCTAACAAGTCATGCTTGAACCAGTTCTGGAGACTGCTTCTGCTTAATATTAATGTAGGATAAGCCACAGGAACTATCAATCTTTTAAGCTTCCAAGAAAACATCACCTCTAAGAGACAGGGAGTGTTTTGGCTTTACCTTGAGATGGCAATGATGGCTCTGACTGCACACCTGAACTTGGTGAAGGGCCGGGAGTGTGATCCAGAGAGCTGCAGGTCTGCAGAAGGATAGATTCCCATGCGGGCAATGAGAGACAGAGTTGCTTGCTCACAGTCCTGAAACCCACCAAGCAGCAGCAAGAGGTATTTCTTCTGATAAACCAGAGCCTTTCTAAAGCTCTCTGCTCGAATGTATTTTCGATATAATCTCTGCAACTGCGAAAAGAAAAAAAAAAATTAAAAGTTCATTTTTTTCACAGTTACAGTTGCAAAAAGCCAGCCATAAACAAGGTGTCTTCAGGTCAAATATCCAGACTGAGGACACAAAGGCAACCAAAACAATTTTGTACACTGCTAAAATCCACCCAGATTTGGAGTATCAGACCTCTTTAAATCGCCTGAATGTTTTCAAGCAAAATTGTCACACTCAAAACTCTAAAAACAGGTTAACTTTTTAATTAAAAAAGTACATCTGCTTAAAATAAATGTAAGCCAGAATGCATGGTGGGAGAGATGCCTATGAGATTTGATTACAATCAAAGTGTCAGAAAAATAAAAAGTATTTAAGATTAGTCATCAGGGATTAAAAATAACAAGTGTTTTCTATTTTCATGCTTAGACAAGAAATCCAAGTCTCCCTCTCATTTAAGAGAGGAAAGAAATTCCAAAGATCCAGATTACTTTTGATGCAAGTTCCTGTCTAACACTGAGAAAGTTCCAAAGGAACTTATCTGATGAGGTACATATGGGGAAAGCTTCTAATTTAAAATAATATACCAAACTGTCTAGAAAATCAACCTTTTAAAACAGCAATGGAAGATTACAGAAGTAAGTGAAACATAAATGCCATAATCTGACAGACCCCCTTTTTCCTCAGCAGATCAGGTTCAAATGATACCTCCTGGCTGTGGCTCTGCTGGCTCTCCAAGCTCTAGAGACCCCCTTTGCTGGCTGTCCCCATGATTTTACCTTAGGATTGGAAGTTTCTGCCACTGGTTTGTTTTCAATTTCAGCTTTGGCTTTAGCCAGCTGGGATTCTGCCTGTTTCAGCATGTTCTGCAGCGTGTTCCTCTCTCGTTGCCAAGCCTCTCTTTCCAGCTCTTGAACAGGGTCAGCATCACTTGTAGATCTCACCTAAAATAGAAACCTGAAGGAAGTGAGCCACAATGGGTTTTGCACGTTGCTTCCACAATCAAACAGCTCAAACTGAGTAATAACCCAACTTTATGACAAATTAAAACATAATAACAATGAGCCTGAAAACCAGCAATGGTATTCAGGTGTTGAACAGCCCAACGGCAAACTGAAATGCATGAAAAGCCCTTCTGACTTTCATCTGACTTTCTTCTACATCCACAGGCAGCACAGAAATAGTGAAGATGTCTGTGTACATGCAAAAGCAAGTTGCACATACAACAAAAACAAGTTGTGAAAAATTTTGAAAAAAATCACACATTCAATTCTGAGAGTCTGTTGTCCAGAGAAGCTGTGGCTGGCCCATCCCTGGAAGTGTCTAAGGTCAGGTTGGACAGGGCTTGGAGCAATCTAGTCCAGTGGAAGGTTCCCAGCCCATGGCAGGGGTGTGGAACAAGATGGGCTTTAAGGTCCCTTTCAGCCCAAACCATGCTGTGATTCTGTCAAACTGAGTTTTGTGATAAGGAATGAGACCCAGGACTCCAGCTCCAATTCCTCATGGAAGTTCTGCCTTTGTAACCCTCTTTGTATCAACTACAAATTTACTGGTCATCAGTTACATCAGTGCATGATGCAGTAGATCACAGAAGAAATACAAGATTTTTTTTTAAGGTAGCTGATGTTTTATCCCTTGAAATAAAATCTCTCCATTAGAGAAGGCAGTACAAACAACTGACCCCAGTTCCTCCTTGCAACTTATTTCAGTACAATCTGTAGTATCTGAAGGAGTTCTACATGAGTCATCTATGTCCTTGATTTCTACTGCACCATTTGGCAGCTGATTGACCAGACAGCTCCATTTGGCACAGATTTTCCATGCTGACATTTTGCCAGGTTCCCTGTCCAAAACTCCCCAGTTTATTGCAACTCAAGGTGGGAAAAGCAGAAAATTCCTTTGGTCTCCTGAGCACATGGTTCAGTACCTTAAAGGAAGGAGAAATTCAGGAAGGAGACTGAAGGAAAAGGTGATTCTGGAGGGAAAAAAAAAAATCAAAGCCTGAAAAGAGGGCAGAGAGGAGGAACTGTTTGTGTCCACAGAAGCAAAGCTATAGAAGTGGAGTTTTTGCTCCTGAGCCCTAGAAAGGCATGTGGCTTTAAAGTGCTCTACTGAACACTTTTTTTGTTAAACAAAATTTAAGTCAGGAAACTTGAGTTCCTTTATTTTTGTGTGGTCAGTCCCTGAAGGAGGGAACTCTGCTCCAACGAGAGTTCTGTCTGCAGCTGACAGCTCTAAAGGTTTGTGAGAGGAAGGCTTAACCAAAATAACCCCATGAACTTGGAGAAGAGGCTGCATCCCCCTCCTCAAGGCTGGAGATGATCCATTTGACAACCACCTGTGTGGCTGCACAGGTGACAGAAGGAAAATATTAACTGTATTTTGTAAGCAGGTAGACACAGGAAGAGCTGAAACATGCCAAGGCAGCTTGTCACACATCAGACTTGTGAACAGAAGAGGCAAAAAACTTTTTACTTGTCAGACAGTCATAGATCTCTGTCTATTGCAAGAGAAAGACTTAAAACTGCAGTTATCTGGGGAATCAGATGGAATCTAACAGTTATGCATGTATGTATTTTGTATCAACAGACCTGAGCTTGGTCTTTGGTAATCCCTGGGCTTGTGTAAAATATTTGCAATACTGCAAACCTGGGTCAGAACAGCCCTGAGATTACAAGCCACAATGGTGCTTTTTGAAAAGTACTTGGCATTTTGGTGAAAAACAACTGCCACTGGATGCATAAAGAAGCTACAGCAACACATCCCAAAGCTTATGATCCTTGGGCACATTACATATCTAGGAGAAAAATGCTCTCAGAAGTAGACTCTGCAATATGACAAAACAGAGCTGGATATTAAAATAAGTTACTATTTTCCTTACCTGAGATGTAGGAGGAGACAAATCTGATTTTAGCTCCCTTAATGTCTGCAGTAAAGAGGCTACAGCTTCATCATTTGATGCAGACCAATCGTTAACCGTTCTGTTAGGCAGAAATACCTTTTCAGTATCAGGCTGATTTGTAAGAATGTTAACACACATTTAATTGCTTCTTCCCACTACTTGACCTTTAAGGTTCTGAAGCTTTACTTATGCAATATTTACCACACAAATTACTATAAATACACAGAGAAATGAGCAAGTTCTGTTAATTTTTAAGAATTAAAAGAGCTGCGGGCTCTCAGCCATGACACACACAAGTTAAGAAGCAGGATGGAAAGCAAAGTGCTATTTTATGAACTCACTTATCCAGAGTTTTATGTATGAACTCATTCAGGTGCACAACCACAAAGAGCAACTGCTGCCTTATCTTCTCCAGCTGTTGTTGCTGCTGTTGCAAGGGGGATTTTTCAGTTTCTTTTGTCACAGGCTGTGTGGCACTTCCATCTTTGCTTGAGGTACACAAGAGTTCCTCCTGACAGTTTGGAGTTGGAGGATTTCTTTCTCTTTCTCTTAATACTGCCAGTATTTCCTGCAGTTCTTTAATTCTTTGTTCGTCCCTTTGGTGTTGCCGTTCCAAGTTTTGCTGTTTGAACAAAATTAGTAGTAGTTAATTGCATCTTATGTATACCCACTTATGTAAGTGTCACCACACCTAATCAGCATATCCATCTGGGTGTTCCTGATCTGCCAGACTACTTTTGGGGAAAGGCTTAGAGCACTGCTTCGCAGGGCCACCAGGAAGCCATTTAATGACACTGGAGTGGGCATTGTCTCCATCCAAGGAGAAACCCAGGGTGAAACCAGTATTTTCTCAAGCCATGACTGGGATCATAGCTCAAAAAATAAGGGCAACGACATTAGAGTTTGGTTTCATCCTGCATTTAACCCATATTCATCCCCACCTATGAACAACCAGCAATTACCAGCAGAGGCAAAAATTTAAAGATCAACTTCCGTCAACAATAAACCCAGACACAATCCCTTGAAAACAGCTACATTTCACAAAAGCAGGACAAGAGCTCATTTAGTGCATTTTTCAGAATGCTTTAACAGAAGGAAACATTCTAATCAAAGAATACCATCCCGAGGGTTAAATTCCAGTGTGTGGCTTATTTCACTGTAAGGCAGAGCATTCTCACCAGTCTCTCCTGATCTCTCTGCCAGTCCTTCTGTTTCTGTAGCTCTGTCTGTTGCTGCTGTTTCTGCTCTCTCTCCCTCTCCTCTTTCCTGTTCTTATCTTGCTCTTTAAGCAGCTTGAAGAGTGACTGCAGTTGTTCCCAGTCAACTTTCAGCTTGACCTCTCTCTCCCTCTGGGCCTCCAAGGAACAGATCACCTCTTGCTTTTGTGCCTGAAGAGACTCCAGGGTGGCTCGCAGTTTGTCACTGACCTCCTTCTCCTTCTGGGTTTCCTCATAGCACATCTGTACCTCAGCCTCCAGCTGCCTTTTGGACAGGATGGCCTTCTGCTGCATTTTCTCAATAACAGCAGCAAGCTCCATAGTTTGGGCCCTCTCCTCTTCCAGCTGGGCTCGGAGCTCTCGGACAAAGGCTTGTTCCAGCAGCGACTCCCTGTGCTGACAGGAAGCCCCTTCCTTCACTCTCATGCTCAACTGTTCTGTCAGAACACGCTCATGATTCAAGGAATCCAGGAGCTCCAAGGAACGTTTTTTCTCAGCATCCAGGTTTTTCTGTAGCTCCCTCAGTTTGTTGTGCTCCTGGGCCAGCAAGGCTTCGCAGCGGGAGTGCTCGATCTGCAGCTCCTTGCGGAGGTTGTCTGTCACTGTCCTCTCGTGCTCCAAGGACACGGCCAGCTGGCAGTTCTGCACCGACTGCACATCCAGGGCAGCCTGCAGCTCCTGGGCACAGTGGGGGAGAACACATTCGTATTCCAGCACAAACACACATTTGTGGGACTGGCTGGCATTTAGCAATTTTCAACCTATTTTATCCAGAAAAATATTCAAGATTTAACTAGAGTAGATAAGGTATTAAAAAGTTTGATTTGAAATTACAAGTGACAGAAAAATGCTCTTTAGCAATATGGCACCAAGCCACAAAATAAACATTTATGTTACTGTATCTGCCAGTACATTATTTCTTCTTCAGTTAGTAAGACTCTCATTAGGAAATCACTACTTTTTACATCACTCAGTCCCATTAATAAGTAACATCTGCAACAGCAATAACCCTGTTGTTTTAAAAAGAAAAATCTAAGCAGTAAGAGTAGATGTAAAGCTTCAGGACTTGGCAGCCCATCTCTTCAAAGCACAGAGTAGAGACTGATAAAAATAATCACAGAATGGTCTGGGTTGGAAAGGATGTTAAAGCTCATCTCATTCCCATCCCCTGCCATGGGCAGGGACACCTTCCACTATCCCAGGTTACTCCAAGCCCTGGCCTGGACACTTCCAGAGATGGGCCAACCACAGCTGCTCTGGGTAATCTGGGTACTCTCACAGGAAGGAATTTCTTCCTTATATCTAATCTGAATCTACCCTCTTTCCCTTTAAAATCCATCCCTCGGTCCATCCTGGGAGCCAGTGTTTCTTCAGAAGGAAAGACAGGGACTGAAGGGGCAGTGTAGGGCACTGCAGACAGCCAGAGCTGGTGCTGCTGTCCTAGCAGGGAGGTGTACTCTGGCCCCCACCTAGCCAGCACCATTTGTCATCTCCTAGAAAGCCAGGTCAGATGCTAAAAGGCAGAAGGTTTCCATAATGGGGCTTCAATAAAGATTTGTGAATTCCAGACTCATCTGTCCAACAGGTACCCCCAGGGCAAAGCACTTTTCTCCTGGCCTTGGCTACTCTGCCCTCCTTGCATAAGCAGGTTTCTGAAAATGAGCAGCATTTCCTAACCATGCAGCAGTAACAAATATCCCAACAAAAATCACTCACAAACTTAAAACACCTACCAGGAAGATGACAGAAGAAGCCAAACTACAAGGAAATAGTCAGAATTGTGTTTCCTCACTTTGAGAATTTAAGTAGGATTGTTTGGAGTTCTTTGAGAGAGTTTAGTTTTGGGGTTTAAGAAATGGTTTATGTTAAATCTTCCTCCTTTTCCATTTACTGTAGGCCTTTTACAAGGACTGAGTCATTGCTATTCCAGTCTTTGAGAGAAAGCTGTTCACTTGTTTTCTGTTCCATTTAGAAGGGAACAGGATGACTTTGGTTAACCTCCAAAAATACATATTATATTGAAAAAGCTCCACTTGATGCCAAACCTATTTATCATTGGGTGGTTTTCTTTATAATCTCAGAGATCATACATCTCACACCCCCATGGTAAGTTTGCTGTGGAATTAAGGGTGCAGTCACACAGCTGTAGAATCTGGCTGTCAGCAAGGGGCAGTACACAACAGGGGAAAGTGGGAAAGGAAAAAAACATGAGATGATGTGGAGAAAAAACCCTAGCATGGCATTCAACCTCGGTTTATTTCTACACGTGCAATTAATGGAAGTAACTGAAAGCTTTAACTCGGTGAGAAAAGACACTGTGCACATTCAGGAAAGGTTTGGAGGTTTTAACAGTTACTAAACAAAGAACAGTGGAGGTGAAGAAGACTGCACAAATAACTTGCTAGTTAACGTCATGCCCCAGGGGAGCTGGGCGTTACCTCCATGGCCTTTGTCTTTTCATCCTCTGCTTTCCTCTGCTGACGCTGCTGTTCCTCAAACCAACCTCGCAGCTCAGATCCCTTCAGCTGCTCAGCCTGCAAGTCTTCAAGTGCAGCTGCCAAATCCTTTTCTTTTTTTTCCAATTCAACACTGCAAAGTTCAAAATGACATGGCTATGCTCAGAACAGAACATCTTTCACCAGCATCACAGGCAAGACATTTTGGGTTAGTTTCTCTGAGCTCTATTGATTTGTTTCTTTAAGGTGGCCTCTATTCTTTCTAAAGAGTGTCAGTTTTCAAGCTAGTTAGCATCTGAAAACATTTGCCTCCTTGCAAGCCAAGCTAGAATTGCTCGATTTTGTAACAATTAAGGGATAGGTTATTTACTCTGGCAGAGCAAAGCTGTTGTCCTGCAAGAGGAAAGCAAAATATTGGCATACACTAAGAAGGGAGTGGGAAAGGAACATACCCAAGATGACAGAATTTAGTAAAGAAAACATCACCCTTAAAAGTGAGAGACCCTAGTTTGCCTCCGGTTTCCAAGTGTTTTATGGATCCAATTAGTATAAAGCTCTTTCACACCTGCTGATAAACCTAGTAAATGAATAAATCTGCTTCTTACCGTAAATGATTTATTTCCCTCTGAAGCTCTTCCAGGGATTTCTGCAACCTTTCATTCTCTTGCTTACTTCTAGAAAGCTCTGATTTCAGGGATGCTTTTTCTTGATTCAGGAGATCACATGTTTCAGAGGATCTTTTCTGCTCCTCAGAGAGAGTGCTGTGCAAGTCACTTACAATAGATTTTTCCTGCTGAAGCTTATATTCCAATAATTCAACTAGGATAAGAAAACACTGTAACAGTTATTTCTATTATAGAGACCTTGACAATATGATATCACTTACACTAATCCAAATTAGGAAAAAAAATCAGCTGTATTGAAGTGTTTTTGTCTGAAGAATTAACCTCTTTTTAAATGAGAGGAATCAGAAGAAGGATGCACAAACAGTATGATTCTACCATTGTGATATTCTGTAATATCACTAATGGATTTTAAACCCCATTAAACCAACTTATCCACTTACATAAACATTTTATGACAGGAACCTGTTTGGCCAGCTCTGTTTAGGCCAGTGAGTTAAGAGAAACAACTTTCCCTAAATTTCAAGACTCCTGTTTGATAAGTACTTAAAAATAATTAATGTACCTATGTCTACAGTTTTATGTAAATAAAATTAGCAATAAACTTCTGGATGCCCAGGAAACTTTCCTCTATTGGACTAGTGCATGTGCTATTAAATGGCTGACATCTGAATGACAGTGATGGAAAAACAAAAAGAAGGAAAATGCAGTGTTTTGCTTTGTAGAAAGATGTTTATTTTTGACCAAGGTCCCTTGCACTTGTTTCTTTATTACATAAAGGGAACCTGCTGTGAAAATGAAGGCTTGCTTATTCAGTCAGGCACATGGTTTAGCAGCGGGCTTGGCACTGTTTATGGTGGGACTCCAGAATGTTCAAGGTCTTATCCAGCCTAAATGATTCTGTGATTCTATACTAGCAAACATATAGATAAACAATCCTCTGCAAACAAACAGGGGTTTTACTGTCCTTGCTGGGTTTTCTCCATGTATACACTATTTCAGTTCCATTGCTTTGGGTTATTTCACAGCTTCTCTGTGCTTCTCATAGATTTGTCTTAACTACTGACATTAGAAAGAACTGCTAACACCATAGGCAACCTGAGTGCACTCAATAAAACTGAGGAATTGTACAGCATTGCAAGACACCTTTTTTTTGCCTTTTACCTTTGAGGCAAAAAGGAACTGATGTAGAAGACAGAAAGAGCTGACAAAGAGTAAGAATTACCTTTCCTCCGGAGCTGGTGTTCCTGTTTGTTGCCACGATCTTCAGCCTTGGTAAGGGTTTCCTGTAGCTGCTGGAGCTTCTCCTGGTTCTGGAGATGTGTCATGCGGAGCTGAGCTTGGAGGTCCTGGATTTCTGAGAGCAGGCTATTCCGGTCTGAGGAGAAGAGGTGCTGCACAACCATCTGCCTCTGCTCCTCCTGAAACAAACCAAGGCCTATTCAAACTACAAGGCTATTTCCATATCTTCTGCAAGGATAAATACTAAGCAAACTCTTGCAGTACAACTTTTGTACTGAAGCATTCAAATGACTAAGTTCATGCTTCACATTAATGCAAAATGATAACATTATGTAAAAAAGAAAAAAACCCACTTCACTTGCCTTGTCAAGTTTATACATAACAATTACTACAACATAGAAACTAAATATTATTGGCAAAAAGCCCCCAGATTCACAGTTAGTTCAATATATACCCTTTGCAAGAGAGGTCTGTGAAGTTCTAGTCAAATGGGAAGGAGGGAAAGAATTCAACCAAGTATTTCTTTTTGAATATCACAGTCTTTCTTGATGCCAGCTAAAATAATCAATAGGCTTTGTAACACTATGAACAAAGTTCAAGAAAAATGCTACCACAACAGAAACTTTAAAAGCTACTGGTCCCATGCCATCTGCATTATACAAGACATACAAGATAATAATATAATAATACAAAATATTTAGCAACAGAAGAAATAAAAATGGAAAAAAAAAAAAGAAAATAAAGAAGTGATTTATGAGCAGCACACTTTAGGAGCTTTTCATACTTGCTGTTTCATTATATACTCCAACTTTTCCCCAAATGAACTTGTGTCACCAGATGCAGGATTGGAGAAGTAAGATTTCAAGTCAATTTGCAACATATTTCTCTCCTTCTCAAACACACTCTGTACTGCTTGCAGAAGTTCTCCTCTCCAGTCAGCAGCAACACCTGATGTTTCCTGTTAAAATATATATTTTTTTTAAATAGCATTTCTCTCAACCTGTAACCCAGCATCTTTCATACCATACGAGTGTATCTGTTAATTTAAGCACTTTTAGAAGTGTTTAAAAAGTACTGTCCCTTCTCCTTAAACATATATATACACACACACAAGCCTCATAACATATTATATATACATTCTTATATATATATATATATATATATACACATACACACAACCTGGTTCCCTTGCTTTAAAGGGTATTTTATAGCCATACCTTGTCTCCTCTATCTGCCTCCTTGCTGAGGTAATCCTTCAGTGACTGGATAGCATCCAGCAGGGATAATCCCTCCTTCTGCCAGCCCTCCATTGCCACATGGGTCTGAGGGACATTCTTCAGCTCCCTGAAAGCAAAGGGATGCTCTGACAAAGCCAATATTTTGCGGCTCTCCTCATACACCATCTTCAGCACAGCCTGAGAAGAAAAAAAAAAAAAAAAAGATAATATTAGGAAACAGGCATCAGCATCCTGGCAGTGTAAGAGTAGGATGAGATAGTACTGGACAACAAAAGTAAGGTGTCTGTATCAACACACTAAGATGCAATTAAGCATAAATTACTATTTATGCCAAAGGGCTGTACTTCACCTTTGTTTCTGAACTATTTAGCTAACTTTCCTGGCAATTAATTAAATTCTATCAAGTCTGAAGCTAGGTTACCAAACCTCAGTGATGCCAGAAAACTGAATTATGTATTTAGACAACCTTGGCTTAATTTAGCAAATTATGTACAAATATCAACTCCCAAAATAACCAGTTTAATAATTTACACAGTGGAAATTGTTTCCTATGACATTGCCAGGCCAAATAATGTATTTTAAATAAATTCCCTGTTCACAAACTATTACATCATGCACAGATGTTTCCTGGCCTCTTTTCAGGGAAGGTCACTGGAGAGTTGAATCCTTTTCTTACACACATCTCATCAGAAATATCCCAGCCTCCATGTGGAGCTGTTCCTCATTGCTATGCACTTTAAAAACAACACAGAGTACTTCTATTTAACTCTTTATATTCTTTCCTTGCACATTTTTAAAATTACTTTTGAACAAACTTAAGTTGTTTTTCTGTCTCTGGAATCAAAATACTGATTACTTCAATAATCAGTGAAAACCTTTAGTAAACATTAAGATCAAAAGCACAGTAAAGTGTTCAAACAAACATTCAGTACTGGAATATGCCCTCAGATCTTACAGCCAGTAAAGTCTAGATTGATGCTTCACAAATGAAACTAAAAAAAAAAACCACTGTTTCTTAAGGTAAAATAAAATTCACCTCTTCCATGAAATCTCTGACACAGACTTTTTTAGACACAGAATCACAGAATAGTTTTCAGTTGGAAGGGACCTTTCAAGACCATATCTAGTCCAACTCTGCTGTGACAGGCATAAGGGAGCATCTTCTATTATTTCAGGTTGCATAAAGCCCCATCCAATCTCATTTTCAATGGATTCTGGGATGGACTCCTAGAGATCCACCACCTCTCTGTGCCAGTGTCTCATCACAAGAAATTTTGTACTTATGTCCAATCCATTTCATGATCTTACTGGGCAGAGAGGTGAGGCTCAAAGATCAGTAGCTTCCAGGGTGCTCATCATTAAGCTTTTTAAGAAAGACTGCTATGATTCCCTTTTCTCCAGTCACTGGGGACTTCATCTGACTGCTGTGACTTTTCAAAAACGATGGAGAGTGGCTTGGCAATTGCAACTGCAAAATCTCCTCAAGACCCTGGGATTCAGGTCTTTGGGTCCCATGGACTTACCTATGTTCAGGTTCCTCCAGTGGTGTTGAATCTGATCTTTTTCTTACAATAGAAGGGACTTCATTCCTCCAGTCCCTCCTCATCTAATTTAAAGCTTTCCTTATAGGTTTAGCCATCTTATTGGTGGAGACACTCTTGTCTCACTTGCTTGGGTGAATTCCATGAGCTCCCAACATTTCTGGCTTCTCAAAGGTAAATCCATGATAATAAAAAATGGAAACCTTGAGTACTGCACCAGCTGCACAGTCAGGGATTCCATCCTGGTCCCCTTCCTCTGACTGGGGGGATAGAGACTTTCACCCATGGTCCCAAACCTTTGGACTGTCCTGTCACAGTGCTGCTAGACCCTATACAAGTGATAATCTGTAGGGCTCACTCAGCTTGGCAACCTCAATGACACCACAAATACAAGCTGCTGGTAAGCAACAAACTTCTCTAGAGAAAGTACCTGGATGGCAGGAGGGTGCTCCAGTGCCTCTCAGTAAGGAATCTCCAATTACTAACACCTGATGTACTTTTCTGGTAGCACTGGTTCTAATGCCAGCAGATGGTTTCATCAGCTTTGCGTGTTTGGCTTTTCCTGGATCACATCAGTTATTCCATGTGTTCTTCCTTCTCCAACCCTAGAGCAGCATGTCTCTTATTAAGGGCAGATGGATGGGGGAAGGATCTTCCTTCTGACATGAGCAGTGATAAAGGCCCAGTCTCCTTCATCTTGTGAGTTACCTGTGCCAGTTAGCTTGAGTGAGTTTGAATTCAGGCTTACCTTCCTCCATTGTGCTGGGCAAGCTGAAGGGACCTGCTAAGCATATTAGAAGGCAGGATTCACTTCCTAGGAAGGGTATTTCTTCTAGTTTCTTATTACTTGAGAACTCACTGTAACCTACTGTATTCTCTCACAGATGAGAATTTCTCCCTTTCTGTAGCTGGAATTTTTGAAATGCCTGAGAGCTTGCTCAGCAAACCAAAGAATTCTAGGCATATACTTTCTTCAACTTTAATTACTGACTAGAGGGAGCACTCACTGCTCAGTCTTCTGTATATTCCTCATGTTGCTTGAACTGGCTCTGACCTATCCCTGCACACACACTGTGTTTCCACAGCTCTCCATCACATCAAGATGACAAGAACAGGCAGAGGAGCATGATGTCAGCCAGCTGTGGTTACTTCTGAAACAACTTTCTGTGAAGCCTCCAAGGCAAACCCATAGAGTAGAATAAGCAGTCCTTGTACCCCACATTCTAAAACAGCATCAGTGCTGCCCTAGCAAAACTAGTTCAATTCTAGCAAGTACAAGCAAATGTCAGTAATGTTGTCACAAGAGATGCAAGGACAAGAACCGTCATCAACTTGCAGTTTAAACCATTACAGAACATTTTTCAGTATAAATGTAGCAGCTATTTTACATTACCATTTCATTTTTGCTGTCCAGTTTTAATTTGCTGGCATGCTCATATTAATCATACATTACCTTCATCTGTGGTGAAAGTATTTCCTTCTCTTTCATTGATTCCATAATATCTGGAATTATCCCCCGGTATCGCAGGTAAGCCATGACATTGGCATCTAGGTGATCTGATGTTTGTAGCTCCTGCTTTAGATTAGCTGCCAAATTTGAGCTGGTATCTGAAGGAAGAGACAACCATCCCCACAAAGTTTTATAAATATGGAAACAACTTGAAAGTAGAACAACCACTTGCAGAATAACCATGATTTCTTCTGCTTGTATGAATGCAGGGTCAGATTGAGGTGGTTGGTTGAGATCTCAATTAACTTAAACAAGTTAAAGATCATTTAAGTTGCCTTTAGAACCAGAGAAGTAGTTAAGTACTTAAGCCAGGACTCAAATCCCCTGCCTCTGTCCTGTATGTAGATTAAAAGGTAAAAGCAGGCACAATATACATATATATGTATGTTTCTTAACAAAGAACCACCTGCCTAAGGCATAGCTTTCCAATAAAAGACCCACAGTAAAAGAAAATGGTAGAAAGGAGAAACATGTTTTAATATTGAAGTTAACAAGAGGTAAAAGGAATCTACAAAGTTCAACTTACTGCTGCCACATCCATCGGTCATGGCAGATGCTCTGGATCTTTCATCATCTTGTAAATCAGAAGGGGTTAAAGTCAGATTATCAGCTTCTCTCATCTGCTTGAGAAGAATTTTTTCATATTACTTTGGTTTTCTGCATGTAGCTGTTGGTTTCAGCATTTATGGCAACTTTTTCCACTAGTGCAGATTTTAGCAAATGCCTACTTGATCCAAGTGTTAGAGATGGCAAATAGCATGATTAATGCAACATTGGTGCACTCTGGAAGCCACTCCATCTCCATTTTTTCCTCTTTTAATAGTCTTAAGATACCATGTATTTATATTTAATTACCCATCAAAGCAAGTCACAACAACATACAGTCAAAGAGAAACTTTCTTAAGTATAGACTTTATCTTCCTGTGAAATTACAGAATACAGACAATATATATAAATATATGTACACAATATATAAAATATTGCCATGAAAAAGAAAAGCCTCCATTATCCAGTTTTGAAAGAGTTTCTTCTAACACTCAACAACAGATTGTTGAAGAAGTGGGGAGCTGTTAGAGTACACTGAGTAGTGTGGTAGCAAAGGTTTTACAGGTTTAGCTCAATTATTGACACATTAAGTATCACGAATTTATCAGTTTTTATCACAGTAAGAGAGGAACTAATAATTGTATGTCCAGAACTTCATTGGACCTACTCCCAGCAGTGTGTAGGTTTCTACTACTTGGAGCCTCTGGCCCCTCAATGATCCCAGGGGGACAGGCTGAGCAGTCTTTTTTAAAAAAGAATTAAATCAGACATGAAATATCACTTACCAGAAGCTTCTTCTCCATATCTTCATCATCATCCACAGAATAGGTACTTTCAGAGAAAACTGGAGATTTTCTATCTACTCCCACTGCTGCATTCCCACTGCCATTTTCATCCAGGTTAGAATATCCCAGTGATATGGAATTCTCTCCTTCCAGGGATGACCTTGTGTGCACAATTTGAAAATCTGTGTTTTCAGCTTCTGAGAAGGGTGTCAGGTGAAGCACTGGTTGAAGCTCCATGCTTATATCTTGCTTTCTCATGATCTCAGGTGAGCCCCATGAAGACATACTTGCAATTAAATTCTGGTAATCTTTTGGAGTCTCTTTGTCTATGCTCACATTGTGTTTTGGTGAATCAGGAGTTTGATGAATTTCCAACATTTGCTGGCAATGCTTTTTCAAATCTTGATCCCCTTCAGAGCTGTGGATCATGTCCAACTCCTGGCAAAAGATATTTTCTTGTGATTGCTTCATCTGTGTTTTTGGATTTTTATTGTGAATTGTCAAGTCAAACATAGCTTCATCTTTTTCCTATAATGAAATAACACACATTAATTAATTGAATTTGAGCATGATTTTACAAACTGAGAAACATGCACTTAAAGACCTTGTAGAATTGATTGATTTTTTTCCTTCAATTGCTTTATCTAAGTAATTTTAAGGTAAAATTACTCTTAACCTCTGATTCTGTGACTGAGTCTAAATAACACACTATTTGACAGGATATTTTAGTTTATTTTAAACCTGTCAACATGGAAATTTCATTTCATCCTTCATACCTGTTAGTTTGTTAGATACAGTGAATAATTGTTATCCCTCACATTTTAGACCATCAGCTTAATCCTTTTGTGTTAATCACCCCTCTTCATCATCTGTTTTAAGCCCAGTGCTAGCTGCCAGGACTTTAATAATTTTGCTGCTCCTTCAGCTTTCATTTTAATACATTTCCTAATTTTCACATTGTTTCCACTTTGGAACCCAAGCATAAATGTAGGAGGAGTTCTTCGCTCCTTTAAGAATGTTGCATTATACTTTTTCTAATACCTGGATGAGCTAGATCCATAGAAAAAAAAAAGTCTATTGTAATGAATGCTTGAAGACATGGTAATTTATTTACTTTGATTCAACATATTCTCCAATTTTGATAATTATCCCTCCTCAGCCTACATAAGAACTTCCACTTGAACATGGAAATACATGTACTGACAAACATCAATTTAAACCTTTCAGAGTCTGAGTTTCTACTTGAAAAGTGTTTTTTAAATAATTTAACTGCCCCCAGCATGCCAGCATTCCCTGATATCCTTCAAAATGTTACCAATTTTCTCTTCATTGAATACTAATTTAATTCTGTTTTTTTAAACAGGGATCTGACAATCCCTGCTTGTATAAAAAACATGGCCCAGTAGCCACTGGACTGGAAGCCTGTTGCCTTGTACAGACAGATCCCATGGTCTGAAGTACATCAATCTGCATGGGCCATTTAACACTTTTCCCAGCTATTTCCTTTTCCTGAGAGATTCCTGGGGCAGGCCCTGAATGTACAGTGTCACCCAGATGGCACTGCTCCAACCTTGAACTTCCAGGCAAATAAAAATACAAACACTGGGAATGATCACATGTTTTGCATAGCTACACTCTTCATTTCTGCTTTAAAAATAAACATGTCATTATACATAGCAATTATCCTATCATTTCTTTAAATAAGCCATCTACATTGGATGATTACTGTAACATACTGCCAAGCAGGGCCCTGAAAATCCACGTAAGCCTGGCACAGAATGTTTTTCCTTTCCTGTATACTCCAACTCTTCATATAAACCCTCTTAACTGGCACTTATTACCTCTGTAAGCCAGCCTTTAAAGACAGTAACTTGGTGTATGACAGATTTCTACAGCTCTCTGAAAAAAAGGGTCACCTGGGTCTTACTGCTTTCTAAAATTGAGTGATTTAATAAGAATTTAAGAAGATTAGGTTACTCGGAGCAAATGGTTCTAGAGAAGATTCAGAATAATGACAAGAAAGAGTCACAGTAAATAAGAATTTCTGAAAAGAAAAGGAGACAGGATGAAGTGTTTTCAAGTAGTTCTCCAATAGAGCCATGAAGAATGGCAAGCAGTCTTGGTAGTTCATGGTGGGCTCATTGCTTGGCTTGCAGATGCCCATCCTCTCACTCTCCATCCTCAATAGATCAGGAGGAAAAAAATTAAGCTGGAAAGAACTCACAGGTGGAAAGAAAGAAGGGATAACACCTACTAACTACTCCTGCAGGCAAAATAGAGTAAAATGGGGAAAATATATTTAATTTATTAATCTAGAAATATATTATTAAAAAAAAAAATCACCAAAACAAAGAATACTATTAAAAATCAAATAATGTACCAGTTTAGCAGTAGGGGAAGCCAATACTCCAAATGACTGATCAATATTTGCTTCTAATTCATGCATTCCATTTTTAAGGGCTCCATCTTTTCTTTTACTCTGGCAGAATGGCTTGAGAAATTGAGTCTCTTCATGACCTACTTGCTCCTCCAGCTTGCAAGACTCCAACTGTGAAAGAATTTCAGCTCTTTCCAATCGCAGGGCTTTGAGCTCTTTCATATGGGCCTTGATTTCACCTTTCAGTTTTGCAGTGCTCCCCTGCAGTTCCTTGATTTCTCTCAGGTAAGCTACTTCTTTCTGATTCAGTGCTTGCACCTGGAAATCAAGTCTAGAAACTTCTAACTGAAGATTGTAAACATCCTGTGCCTGACTTGCACCTCTCTTTTCCAACTCTGTCTGCAACTCTGCTGCTTTTTCTGTTAAGTACTGCAGCTCAGTTGTGTCAGCTTCTCTTTGATCTGCCATTGTCTTAATTTGCATCTCTTTCTCTAGAATATTTGCTTCCCTTTCTCTCACCTTATCTTCAAGTTCTTGAATTCGAGATGTAGTCATCTTTGTCTCAGCCTCTCTCTGAGACAAAAGAGTTTGGGAAACCCTGTATTCTTCCTGAAGTGCCTGGTGCTGGATTCTCAGGGAGGTGAGCTCTGCAACAGACTGCTCTGATGACTCTCGCAACTCTTGGCATTTTTTCTCCAAAATTTCCACTTCTGTTTTGAGTTGCAATTCCTTTTTTTCCAGTTGCTGCTGCAGAGCTTCTTTAGAAGCTGAGACAAGCTCCAGTTTCTCCTGAAGTTCTCTCACTTTGGAGTGTACGGATGTGTTTCTTCTGTTTGGATCAGCATCACCTTGACAATCTACCAGTCCCTTTTTCAACTCATTCTGAAGGTTTTCCACTGACTTTTCCAATGCAACTTCATAGAAATAAACTGGGTTGTCACTATCTTCATGACATACTGGTCCAAATTGTGCCAGCTCTTTTTGAAGCTTTTCAATAACTCCATGGAGTTGCTCCACCTCTTCATCCTTGTCCTTACGCAGCCTCTCCTGGTCAAGGCGAAGGTGCTCGACCAGCGATCTGAGTTCTTCAATTTCAGGTTTTTGGTCTTCTGCAACCTAAGCAAAAGGACTGAATATTACTGTATGTAGGCAATTATTATTGCACACAGAGTTTATATTTCTCTTCTGAATCACACAGGCATTAAATCACACATTTAACAGCAGAAAGAACCACACATTTCAGCTGGTAACTTCTCAAAATAATCTCTACATTCCTAAGAAAATTATCAAACAGATTTCATTTACAATAAGAATCTGCACGCCTTGCTTCCCCCAAAAATCAAGCAACGAACATATAGTAAGCACTCTTACTTTATTCTCCAGAGCATTTTGCAGCTCATGCTGAAGTCTCTTCATCTGCTCATTCAAGTGATCAATTTCTTGATTCTTTTCTTCAAGCAGTGCTTGTGGGAATGACAAAGCTGAGCAATCACTAATACCCAGGTCCTGGCTTCGCTTCACATGAAGTTTTGTTAGATCCTCCTGACCAGAGAAAACAAAAATCTCAATAGAAAGGACTGACTTTCTCTCTCAACCTAACGGCAGAGCAGAACTGTGGGCTTTATTTAAATATTCTCTTATTTACTATAATGGTGAAGAGCTCGGGAACGCAACTACAGCTTCTTCAGGTTCACACCACTGTTAGACTGCCCCAACCCAGAAAATAACCTCAGCCCTCGATTTAAATCAAATCACTGTAGAAGATAATGCTACAAGCATGAATCTAGGATACTGGGAGGCTTTGGTTCTATGATATCCAGCATTAGTCTTGTAAGGGTAATGCAACTTCTGATGGCAGGAGAAACAACCCAAGTATCTGTCTACAATATCATGAGATGAAGACCTCAGCACTCAAGAAAGCAGGTCTCTGACATTCTAGGCAGTGCACTAAAAAAAAAAGCTAGAGGAACCTACCTGCAAGTGTGCATTCTCTGCCTGAAGCTGGATGATGTTTGAAGTAGTAACATTTTTTTGTATCTCTAACTGCAAGTTCAGCTGCAATATCTCCTCATCTTTCTTGCTCAAGTTATCTTTATATTGTTCTACTTGGTCTAGCAAGCTTGCAATCTAAAAGAAAAAAAAATGCACAGCTGTTTCAAATAAGTCCTCTAAAATAAAACTTCATCCATTGTATTATTTAATGACAAGAAGTAACTTCAGCAAATTCAGTGATTTAAACTCTAATCAACTTGCACTAATAAAACATAAATAAATAAATATAAAAAGAGTGAGAAGCTTGTATTCCAAATCCTCATCTGCAAAATCAAAGTACTGCAAAGGTGGGTTTGTTTTCTTTAAAAAAAAAAAAATCTACCTGCTCACAAAAGATCCATTAATCTGTATTGTGAGAGATCAAGGCTTGACTGATGTCTTTGGATGTAACAATATGAGACAAATTAGCAGTTGATGTGCAACAATGACAAGCACTCAATATAAACACCATCCTTGTCCTCCCAGAAACCAGAAATGTGCCTTGCAGTGCCAATCCAAATAACACAGACAACAAAGAGATGATTCAACAACCACACTTTTCTCTGCGGTGTGATGTTGCCATCCACTGTTTTTATCATCTCTTGCCTTAATGGGTAGCAAGCTATAGTGGCTTTGGGAATTATGATTGTTGAAATCAGACTTCATAAAAGAAATGGAAATTCCACCTTTAAGAAATTAATTTTTATTAGCTTGTACTGCTCTTGAAAGAATGGTGTACAATTGGCTGGAGGATCACTCCTGTTTTTCTTCTTTATACATCCTTAACTGGACTACATCACAGATATTATAATAATATAAGCATACAGTAGGGTTGTGTATGCATTTATACTGTAAATCCAATAAGAGTTCCAGATATTGTGAGCAACTTCTCTGTGTTTCTTCTTAGCTTGACACAAAAATTCACCACAAACATTATCTCAAAACAGGTTAAATTACACCATTATGGTGTAATAATATATAATAATTATCTAAAATAAAATGATATATACATTTATAAAGAATTATATAATAATTATCTCTCACTCTCAAACAAAAACTCATCTACCTACTTCAACTTTGGAAGGAAAGGAAAATCAGTTTACAACTGATAGTGATCAGTCTCAAAGTTACGTGAATCATCACAAGACAGCTTCCAGCAGGAAGAGAGAGGAGCACAGAACAAAGCAAGAAAAAGGAAGGTTCCTTGAGGCCAAAGCAACTCAAAGTCTGTAGAACTCTCCCAAAGCTCTCACCTCTCTCTCCTTGGCCTGAAGTGCTTCCTGCTCTGCCTGTAGCTGCTCCTTCAGCTCTGGGGCAGAACTGCCATCCACTGGCACTCGGTGCCTCGCTTCATCCAGTTTAGACTGCAGGGCAGAGATCTGGATCAGGTTATTGTACTGCTGCTGTTGCAGTGCCTCTTTATCCTGAAAAATGATTTTTTTTCATGTTAGAAATAATTGCTGTCAATATACAAACCTTCTTAACCAGAACAATCCTGCTGAAACACTTCATTGACCCTGACACACCCAGTACAAGAAGAAAAATACATAATCCCAGTGGCCTATAAAGAAATAGGAATTCAAGACAACTGAATGCTTTTAGCTCATTTAAGTTTTTACCCCTTTACTTTTTGTAATTCAAGTTTAACAACTTCAGAAAATTTAGCATTCAGTGATAAATTACACTTTTTCAGTTACACAACACTTTATATGTTCAAGAATATAACGTCTTGTTCTTCTAGCCATTTCCAAATTTGTTATGATACCATATATATGCCAAACCAAATTTGACAGAGGGACACAGTTTAAGAAATGAAGAGTTCTGGGTAGGTCAAAACCTACTCACAAATACATCAAGTTCAGTCAGAATGTGATAAAGCAGCACTAAGTTTGTCCAACCTGTGATCTGCCAAGCTACTATAGTTTATTTTATTGAAAAAAAATTGGTTTTTGATCTTCCTTCTCTCACAGTCCTTCTCAGGAGCTGGGTCAGTCCAAGGAGGAAGGATTCACTTGGGAATTGTCCAAGCAATAAGCATACACATCTGTACTTAATACAGTAAAGGAAAGCTTGACAAGAAACCTAAGGCAGTAATTGCCTCTGCTGTCCAACACTGTGCCCATAGTTTAATGCACATATCTTTAATAGGTTATTTTAGACTCATTATATGATTTGTAAAAAAATATATAAATTTCACCATTTTTTCTCTAGTTTAAGAGATCTAAGACTCAGAGGACGTGGCTAGCATCTTCTGATTGTAAACTGAAAGGAGTAGCAATTAAAAAAAAAATAAAATTGCCAAGTTAATGCTGTATCACAGTACCAAAAGGTAAGGGAAAACCAGAAATTCTTCTTGCTCTTGCATGAAACCTGCGATATGAACCAGCCCTCTGGCAACCCAGAAAGAACACTCATAAAACCAAACCAAACCCCAAGCAAGAGCAGAGCCTTTTTTTGTTGTTTTTTTATCAACTAAAGACATTACCCAAACCACACTGATCACTGTCCAAAACCCTTCAGCAGCAATGTGCAATCCAGACTACTGCAGAAGTGGGCTGCCTTAGCTCCAGTGTCCCTGCCTTTCCTGGACAAAGGAAAAACTTGCAAAGCTGTAAATGTGCAGTGTCAGCACAGCTCTGCACACATGAGTTCAGTTCCTCCTGGCATTCCCCAGCTGCCATGTCCTAAAGGCTGCTACAGTGACCCAGCAAAAGCAAGTGGCACACTAGGCAAAAATCAGGGCTTTATATAATGCTCCTTCACTGTAAAACTGCCTGGGTGGTGAGTCACACACAGTCTAACATGGTGTCTTCTTCCATGAATCCCAAAATCCACAGGAGAGCAGACTCCCTAAATTAGCCCCACTTTTTAGATCTCAAGCAAAAGGATGAGTGATCCTCCCAACCCAATCCTATCCAGGAGCTTCAATGTTACACATCAGCAACCTGAACCCCTGAGAGGATTGGGGGCAGGACAGAACAAAGACCTGCTCTGTGCTCATCAGGAGGGCAAATGAATCTGTTAGCTGTGACTTTACTCAGTATTCATCACAAACTCTTCTATATTCATTCTATTTCCAGTCCTATTTCTTATTTCTCCATCACCTGTATGTATTTCTCCATCACATGTATTTTTCATATGTTGGAATTTGGGGGAGAATAAAACCCTGCAATTACCATTCACATCAAGTGTACTTTTACAGAAAAATCCTGTGGCATTTAATTGTTCTTAGAGCTCCACTGGAACTTATTTACTGCACAAAATTGCTTCAAGACAATTATCACAATGCTTTCAGATGGCAAATTGAATAGTACAACCTTGTTTAGTTTAGACTGAATGAATTAGTTTCTGGGGAAAAAAAAAAAAAGAAAAACTAAACTCAAGAGTGTCTGAGTTTGGCTTGTTTAAGATATTTACAAACCAATTGATGGGGACATTTACACAACCAAAAGAATATTCTGAATTCACAAGGATAAAGAAAGCCTGTTTAACAGCAAGCCAAGATTCCAGAGAAAAGAGCAACTTGCCAACAGCAAGCAGCACCACAGTCCCCATCCACTCCAAGGCAGACAAAGTAAATGGGCATGTCTTTTGTATGTTTGGATAGAAGCACAGAAAAAGTTAAGCTCAGGAAGGTCTTTAAAGTTCTCTGACTCAAACCACAACCAAGTAGGCTCTACTCAGGCAATTCTCACATCTCCCAGTCAGAGACACCACTGCCACTCTGAGCTTCCTTTAAGGAGTGGCTGCCCCCAGTGTGATCACCTCCCCCTTCCATTTAATTGGATTTTCCCTTGTTTATATGCACATCTTCTCATCCTTTCATTTGCACCTCCTCTTATGCAACTGTAGGCAACAAGATCTCCACAGAGCTTTCAACACTACTCAGCCAAGGAAAATGATTGAGAGGACACTGAACATTTAGTTCCAGATGGTAGAAAAAGTTACTCAGATGTATGGTAACTTTTGCTAAATGGATTGTAATTCTTAACTCTAGGCTGTGATTAACTCTGCAGTAGTAACAAAGTGCTAGAAGTTTTGGACTCTGGCAAACAGATCTGGCTTCAGACCCAGAGGAACAAGGGCTACAGATTAAGATAATTTGATTAATAACACGGGTACTTATTAAAAACCCTCAGTGTTTGATATTCAGTAACACCACCTTCTTAGAAACTTGGAGACAAGCTCAAGAGCAGCTCTGAAGCAGCAAACATGACAACTGTTAAAAGCAGCCTTTGTAGTAGGACTTTGAGTCTTATTTAAGTCTTATAAGCAATATCTAAGTACATACTACTTATAAGTAGTATATAAGTCTTTATAATGGACTTAGAGTTTGTAGAACCAGAGATTATTTAAAACTGTGGCTGTGATATGTGCCATTAATACACCAGTTTAACTCACCACTGGGTGCCAGACAGCGTTGCAAACACTACTAACAACCCCCATAAAGCCACTGCCGTGTAATGCCAACCCCATTTAAATAAGGATTGAAAAATTACCTGCTTCAGTTCAGTTTCCACTTTCTTCATTTTCTGCAGCTGTTGTTCCAAGCTGTGTACAGTCTTGGAGACCTCAGCACCACTGAGCTTCAGCTCTTGGATCTGTGCCACCAGATTTTCTATCTCTTTATCACGAGCTGCAATTTCTTGGTGTTTTCGCTCCTTTTCTAGTAACAATTTATTGTAATCATCCATCTTCTCTTTTATTTCTGCTTGCAAAGATTCTACCTACACAGAAATCACAGTATACAGATATTCAGGCAATATGAACAGACTTCCTGCCAGTTGAAAGCAAGAGTCATTTCACATTGAAGGAGGTTTTACTACGGATTAAAGTGGTGCTAAAATCTCAGGTGAAAATAAAACTAAATATGCACAGAAAGTAAGAAAAAGTTAGCTTTCTGAAATCTTGTTTTCCAAATGCAGCAGCTCTTAGACAGATGTTTGATTACTCCCTCAACATCTGTAGTACTCTCAAAGTACTAGATGAAGGTATACTCTCAAAGGAGGGTTTTGGTGACAGAGTTAATTGGCTATAAGATTAAAAACCCACCAAGATTACATGTGTAGTTAATAATAGCATTGGATTTATTTCTGTAACTTCAGAACCCTCTTCCAATATTCCAAGGAATTCCAGTTTACAGGGAGATACCAAGAACTGAAGGATAAATATGCAATCAGAGTGACTCCCAGGAGCCAACACAGGACAGGTACTTTGCTTTCCAAAAATCATTTAAATATTAAGAGGATACAAATTTTGAATTTTAGCTGCAGGAAAACAGTCATTCATTGATCCCAGTAATCAAGGTGAAGGCAAGGCTAGGAGCTTTGGTGTGACAGACAGACTATCTCAGGGTGTGATAAAGTCATTTAGCATAGTGAAAGCAAGCTCAGGCACGAAAGCAGTGGGAATGGATAAGTAATTTGGTCAATACCCATGAGCAAGGAAGATGGGATTTTACAAAATAAATGTTTTGTTCATCAGAGAGTGTCTGAATTGATGTAAATCCCACTTCAACATTATGAAATAAAAATTCTCTGCATTTACATAGATCTTTACATCTTCAAAGTATTGTGCAGATATTACTAAAGCAGGAAAACACGCTTGAGCAAACAGATGAGTCAAATAATAAACAGGGAGAGTGGTTAAGAAAACCAGAAGTTATGAACATTACATTTTCAAACTGCTTACAGGCACAAATGTGTCTGTATCTTACTCCCTTCTCATAACACAGATCTTGCAGTAAAGCTTTTGGGTATAGAAAAATCTCCTAGATGTCTAATCTTTCTAATGCTACAAGATTTTGGCATCAGAATCCCCAAACTATGACACTTCAGACATAAAAAGCATGTTTTTAACACCACGTTGCTAGAAAGCTGGTGCTGCAATCCTGTAGCTAAGAAAACACTTCCACATAACCTTCACTCTCACAGTGCAGCTCCCAAGAACCAGCCAGCACTCTTTCCACAAAATAATCCCACTTACACATACCTTGTACCTAGTAAACACCAGAGAGGGAAACTTGTTATAACTGCTACATGCAGAAATCAGGAGTTCACTTGAGCTGATTTGGAGTGAATTAAGCACTTTCTGTTACAGCTGCATTAAACAACTGAACAAATACTGACATTTCCTGGCACAGAATGCCTGCATACCTCACCCTACCCACAAATGTCACTTGCTTAGTTACCATCCTTGTGTGTTTTTCTCCAAATAAGTTTTCATCCTTTCTGAGAGAGGTTGCAAAGCTACAGCATTCATTTTTTCAGCACGGAAAATTCATTCCCTGGAAATTCATTCATATTGAAGATATGGATGTGCAACTCTAACAGTGAGGTACACAATTCCATTACTATACATAAATAGATGGAAATTAATTTAACTACTTTACAAGTTTTGATAAGAGCAAGGCCACAAACAAAAGGCACAGTTTTATCATCACCATTCCAGTATCTTTGTTTCAGGCTCCAAACCTCAACTTCTCCTTTTACACCAAAAGGCTTCTTTCAGTGAATAACTGCCTGTAACACCTCTGAGCAATAAGCCAGGAGAGCTAAGTACTTATGTACAGGAAATTAAATTGAAAGCAGTTGTTCATTCCCTGCAAGAATTCTGCCACCCTAAAACCTGTATTCTTAGCTCCAAGTCATGCCTTGACATATCAAGAAGAGGAAAAAAGGCTAAAGCATATCTAGAAGGGATTGAAAGGAAAAGGAAAGAAAAGTTAAGACACATTCATGCTGTTTTCCATACCTGTAGAATCAATTCATAGTTCTGTAAAATGTTCATTTATGTGAAAAAAAAACCCAATCAAAAAGAAAAAAAAAAGCAAAAGTTAATCTTTGAAGCCAAGCATCAAACAAACAAAACTGTGTAAACAAGGACTCATTTATAAACTTAAATAGGATGAGGCATGCAGACAAAGGACATCTCTATTACAATTGTTTAGGTGGAAAAACTAAACACATTTAGAACCCAGAAGTCATTTCTCTGAGGCGCTTTTTAGAGCAGAGTGTCTGTAGTGTTGTCCTCCTTGGTTCATTTAAACCAGGCCCAGAGGTTCCTTTAAACCAGACTCAAACTTGACTGTAAAGCACATGCAACAGTTCTTTCCATCTCCATAACAAATAACATACATTATATAAATAAAACATAACATTACCATCTCCATAACAAATACTATAAATAATGTAAGTGCACCCTCACTGCCTAAATGTAGTTCAGCCAGGTGGGGAAAGATCTGCTCTCTGGGTAACAGGAAAAAAAGTCTCCCAAGAGCCAGATCCCCCAAAACATAGAGTTTTGGTATTTAATTGTAATAAACAAACTCCATTGGCCACCAAGTCTGATTTTACTCACCCTATGCTCTCTGGACTGTCCTGAAGTCTGTGATTTTGCTGACAGTTTTAACTGTTCTTCCAATTTCTGAATTTCCTGCTGAAAATCATCGCGTTCATGTTCCCTTTCTATGGCTTGTTCCTGTAAACCCAGCCAGAGAGAAACAAAATATTTTTTAAGACTTCATTACAATCTTGAGTACAAGAATAATTGGGGTTTATTTTTGTGGTGAAGAAACTGTTAACTTAAAAAATAATTAACTAATTATTAATAATTAATCAGGACTACCTTCTAGTAGTTCTGAAAGCATTATCTACAGTGACAGGGAAATAAAAATAAAGAGAAAGTACCTTTCTGACTTCAACATGCATATAAACTACAATTATCATTTAATAAAAACAAAAAAATTACCCTGCAATACTACAAAAACTGAATTGAAAATTAATTTTTTTTTTTTCCATGAGACTAGAACACCAAGGTCTTAATTTCAACCAAAACTGAAAGCAGCCCATTTTGGGAACCACCTTCCATGTGTCAAACCAGGATGAGAATTTATCACCTCCAAACCCATGGAAATGTGGTCTCTTACTTACATCCATGAACTGCCGCTGGTTTTTAAGCTGCTTTTCAAGAACTTCAATTTGCTGTTTTAATTCAGTAATCTCCAGTAACTTTGTAGCCAGGTCTTGGTTACTTTGCAGCTGCTCTTCCAGTTCCACCTCCAACACCTTCATCTGAGAGCGTAAGTTGGAGTGGTCCTTTTCTGCCTGACACTGAAGCTCAAGTTTCTCCTTTGACAAAAATTCTACTTCCTTGAGTAGACCTGAGTAAGAACACAAAAATAATAAAAGCTGTCAGTGGAGAGTACAAAAGTCAAATAATTCAGATGAGATTAAATTTGGGTATTTTGGACAGCATCAAAACAAAGAAAAGTATTTATTCTTGAGGTGGGCTGTAAGAGACCCTATACTGCCTTACCCTAAATCCTTGCCACCCTTCTGTCCCAAATCTCTCCTTAATCAAGCCATCCAGCAGAGAATTCTCAGCTCCTCTAAACTCTCATGCCAAGATCCTCCTTAGCCATCCAATATCCACTGCTGGGCTAGTTTCTCCATTACTCCTGCCTTGTCCCATGCTGGATACTGCTGCTGCCATCTACACTGGTGAGTCAGCACCCAGACCATCTTTCCAGTGGCCACTGGTACCCAGCCTGACCCTGAAGCCAGCTGCTGTGAAAAAACAATGTTACTGTATTTCTCTGAACCTGAGTGGGGATTAAAACGCAGAGAAAAACCATGCTTACAGAAAATCAGTCCAGTTCTGAGGTTACAAAGGGAAGAAAACACCTGGGAAAAAAGATGGCACATATTTTCCCCTGTGCAGGAAAAGAAATACCAAAAAGGGAAGTGTACATAGCTGAAATTATTTAAGTTATTAAGAGTTAATTTACAGCTACAAACTGCATTTTAATCAGTGCATCCAACTGATTCACACTGTTTAGGAGACCAAAACTGAAGACTTTACTGTGAACACTCTCGGAGAAAAGCTCCTTTAATTGTGAATACAGTTAGTAACCTGAGCATGAAAAGAAGTCTATTTTGTATCAAAGTAAGGTCCTGCAAGAGCTCATGATTTTACTTTTCAAATGTTCCATTATTCACCTTAAATGTTTTTGGTCACAGGTTAAAGGTAAGTCTGTAACCCAACAAGGACCTTAAGAAATCATCCAGCCCAATTTCCAGAACAGACAATTCCCTTTTTGAAGTATGAACAATACAATGCATGTGATTTCTGACCTAATGTCATTACAAGCTGCTCTTACAAATCTTTGCCACCACAGCCTACCTACAATATTTTTTTCTAGGGCTTCATTATCCACAGATATTTAATGACATTTCTAGACCATTGATACTAAGCAAAAAATAATGAAAATTTCCATGTTCATGTAGAAAAAGAAAAGTGTGACAGGCTTGGAATAATGCAACAATATTTACACTACACGTTGGGGAAAATGTCACCACAGTGAGGATAATGAAAAACAATGTGAAGAGTCTGAATTCATTGGCTCTGGAAATCAAAAAAAGCCAGGCAAAGAGAAACAAGGAAAGTTTGGGACAAAAACATGGACTACACGAGCTCTTGAGCTCCACAGCAATCCTGTTGTGGATTACAGTTACACTCCAACTACATTGGAGTGTAACATTTCACTCCAAGCACTAATTATAGCCTATGTAACAACCCCAATGCAATCACTGTGCCACACTCCCTACTTTTGATTTTATTTTTAAATAATCACAAGTTCATTTGGTTGTGGATGTGACTCAAGCTCTGGCAGCATGCATGAAGTGAAGACTCTGCCCTAATTTCTCTCCCAGTCCCCTTGGAGCTGTATGATACATATCATGTAGTATATGTATCATGTAATGCAACAGAAAAAACCCACAAAACCCAACAATATCTGAATTCCATTAGGACATCCAATCCCAGCCACAGCTGCATGACAGATTATCTTTTGCCAAGCAAGAGATGGGAACAATGTGAATAAAATAGCACTCTAGTGTATTTATTAATACATGGTGCAGAGAGTAGGGCAAGGTCAGGTGCTAGGCACCCAAAGGAAGGTCATGGATTTAGACTGACCCTGAGAAAAAAGAACTAGTATTTGGGAAAACAAGCACAAGAATTTTACCTCCTATATCCTAAGAAACTTGGCTGATGGCTTCTTTTTTAGCTTCCAGAGGAACACTAGTGCTTTATGAGGAACAAAATACTGATTAGGTAACACTGACCTACACAGTCACCTCAGAAGTGCAAATTAATTGAAAAAAATAAGGAGATTTTACCTGGAATCAGCAGTATTTCATAGAAAGCAGGTGTCAAAGTTTGGTAACCTCTAGGCTCAATCTTTCTGACAATTTTTTTTTTTTTTTAAGCACATGTTCCCCAAGTGTATAAATAGAATTTCAAGCAACACACCAATAGATCATCAGCTCACAGATTTGTTTCTTTGTAGAGACAAACCTATTTTATTAATGCTACTGCACATCATGCAATTCCCCTCAGGAGAGGCCCCGGCACACTCCTTCCCACTCCCCAGATCATTAGCAAATGCCAAGCTCCATTCCAAAAGAGTTTTAATTAGCAAGGCCATTCTACTCACATTAGTACTCCACATGAAAAACAGGAGGAGACGTCAGCTTTTCAAGGAATAAGCCCATGTCAATCAGCTCCAAACAATATGACTTATATTTATCATGTTTTCCACATACTACAAACAATTTCAAACCTGAGGAAGAGTACTAGAGATGGCTGGGGTGAGGGAAAGGGGATGGATTTCAGAACTTGGCCCTTGCAGCAAAAGTAACTGTTCAAGTTCTAAGGAGCTGCTGGCAAGAGCTGGGCTGCAGCTCCTGGGAGAATGTCAATCCCAAAATACACCATAACCAACTCGGTTCTACAGAGGGCAGCAGCAAATTTCAGGACAGTGAGGTGGATACCAAAAATAGGTTAAATTAAAAATAGTGTTGGAGAAAGATCTGAATGGACAGAAGGAATAAAGATACAGTAATGGGTAAAGAAAGCTCAGTGCAGCTTTTTGACTCTTTACAGGAATTTGCCTACATAACTTTTTATTCACCTTAGTGATTTGGTTTAATCAGCTCACACTCTCTGGGGAAAAGAAAGTCCAAAAACAAGAGACAGTGAATATGCAAGAATCTGTGAATATATACATGTGTATAAATAAAATTAATCTAGAAAACAATAGGAGAATTAGATTTTGAGTAGACCACAAAATAATCATGTCAAGTATGAATTTATCAGATCTAAATGTTAGCCACTCAGGAGTTAAGTAGGCAAACTTTAGTTCAGGAGGAAAATAAAACTTCTCTTTCAATTTGGCATCTACAAATTTGACTACAGCACTTGACTTCCAAAATTAGTGTATAACTCTATGGATCCTTCCTGCTTATTTCTGGTTTCCTCTTTCCTTTCTTTACTAGCCTTCCCTACCATTCTGCTTGCCTTTTTTCTGACCTACCAATCCTTTCAGTTATATTTCTCTCATCTCCCTTAGATGTCCTTCCGTTCTTGCTGTACTTTTTTTTAGCTCACAGTTTTATGTCACCTCAAATATTTTTCTTTTTCCCTCCCTTCTTTAACTTAATTTACTCATTTTGACAGCTGACTTTGTATCACTAGAGGCCAGCTTGCAACACACTCCATCCCCTCAAAAAAAATGAAGTTGGCAAAAACAAAGACAATGGCACAATGCAGTTTAAGCCTGATGGCAGCAAAACATCTTTTTCACTTCAAATATTCAGTATTGAATTGAATATTCCTAATTTTGCATCACAGAAGTCATAGCTTTTTATGGCCAAGATACTTATAAACCCAGTAATGTGTTGGGCCTAATTATTAAGTACTATTCCTCATTGTTCAAATATAATAAAAGTTATCAATTCATTCACTCAGCATTACAGCAACACAGCAAGAAAAAAAAAATCCACACTTATCATTACAAACCTGAACCTTCTTTTTGTGCTACATTAGCAACAGGTGTTCCTAGAAATCAAAACACAGACACATGCACAAGATGAATAGGGCATTGTGATCCATTTCATCTTCTGGACCATCAAAAATGTGTATGGAATACAGACAGTGCTAACCTTCAGGCATTTCATCTTTACTGTGCCACAAAGCTCCTGATGACCTTGATGCATGTCTGTAGAGCTTGTCCCTTTACAGGCAGACCCTCTCACCTGTGCACCAGGCTGAGCTGCTCATTAGGTCATCAAGCCAAACTCTGATCCATGACAGAAGGACATGGCAAAGTGCCCTGACTGGAGACAACTTTGTTGTGAGCTAAGAATGCTGTACCTCTACTCACCAAGAATTGCCTGCTCCTGGGTCAGCTCCTGGAAGCGTTCCCTCATGTTCTCCAGCTCCACAACAAGACGACGCTCAGATTCCTCTTTCAGGTTTAAGGCCTCTTCTAATGCAGCTTTTTCTGCAACGTAGCCTTCAATAATGCCTGGAAGCCAAGTCAGAATGCAAATAAAGCCATAGACAAACTCATCTATTGAGAAAAAATAGCTTGTAAACATGAGTAAACAATTTTTGCCAAACAGTGGAGGGTGACATAAAAAGGAAGAAGTAAAAGATGATTTATGTTTATACTATAGCTAGGCTTTTGAAGTATCTTAAGGAATAAAGCATACCAGTTAATGTATTCTAAGATTATCAAGATTTTATGAGGCTGACACATCACAAAGTGTCTCCAAATCTGTAGGATTCAAATAGAGATCATTAAGCTTTGATGGCCTGGGATGAGCTTACAACACATCCTCTGCTAAGGGCTGATGTTTCAAGAAACAGAATGTCCAGAAAGTAAGATCAAATGGGAGATTTAGAGCCCAAGAAATCCAGGAAAGCACATCATAGATATTGGGAGGAACAGGCTGTGGGTAAATGACACTGCAATCTCACTCAGGTTCTGTTTCTTACCCTCTGCCTTGTGAAGCTCTAGTGCCAGCTGGTTCTTGGCCTCACTCTCCTCACTGAGGCACTCCATCAGCTCCTGGTGCTGACTCACCACCTGCGCCGTCTCCCGATTGCGGCGGCTGAACTCCTCCTCGAACTGCGCGTGGTTCTCATGCATCTTCTCTAGCTGCAAGTGAGTAATTGCCCCAGCATCAGACCTCAGATGCACATGCAAGGTAATAATGCTGCAGACATTGCAATAAAGGTCTTCTCAATTTTTAGGAACATTCATGCAGTAAGGCCCAAGTTTTGAAGTTTAATTTCTGTACTAAGCTGACTTTGCCCAAAACCTCTGGACGCTTTGGTGAATCCCTGTTCTTGCATACCAGTATTTTTGCCACAAGTCCTGCTTAAGAACATAAGTTTCTTCACTGTGCACAAAAAGAAATACCTGCCAATTGGCTAAACTGCCTAGCTTGACACTTCCTGAGCCACTTGAAATTCAAAGCATCCTTACACTTAAATTCAAGAGATTCAGTCACATCTAACAGACATATCATCAGGTTTCCAAGGAACACCACCAGTAAGCAAAGTATGCTGGATCACAGCTGATGAGGGTCACCTAGAACCCAGATCTGCCATGGCTTGGGCAAGTGTTTTAACCACAAGTTAGCTGTGTCTTAGTGGAACCATCACCAGTACCTAAAAGGAAATTTATGCACCTTATTCTAGGAGGGATTTTTGAAGATGGTGAATATGCATTTCACACAGGCACATATCTCTGGGTTTCACAAAGTACCCAATGAGCAGATTCATTTCAGACGTGTTTTTCCCCTCCCCATCTTCTCTTCAATTAGGGACTTCCTTACCCAACAAACTAATTATTATCACACTAAATTAAATCCTCAGATGTATACAGTGCTTATGCATCTACCCCATATGTGCAGTCTAAACACTGCAAAACTCAGTCTGGAAATACTCAAGTTCTTTTATGATGCTGAGTGCATCTCCTTTTGTCACAATTAAAGCAACATATAATTACAAGGATGTTTGTTTCCCCAAGCATTTTGACAGTGGACTGAGTTTTCCTGAATCTGCTTATCAGTGTTGAAAAGGCATCAGTGTGAAGTGTGATAAAACCCCCTCAAAAAAACTCCTGGTTACCAAATGAATTTAAAATCCTATTTTAAATCTACTTAAGGTGACCAATCAATCGCCTTCCCAAAGGATCTGTTACAAGGTTAAATACACAGATTTAAAACCGATTTCACATTTTCAGTGTTATACACAAAATCCTGGAATGGTTTGGTTTGAAAGGCACCTTTAAAGACCAACTAGTTCCAAACCCCTGCCATGAGCAGGGACATCTTCCACTAGACCAGGCTGACTCTGCACAGATTAAAAAGCTTTACTTGTTTAGTTGACTCTGTAACCAGCTCCAGAAGTCTCTCCACTGCAGTGCGCAAACGATGACAAATTTTCAGTATCGCTTCTTCACTTTCACACGCCAATTCTGGCTTTGCAAAAACACTTTCACATAAGTATTGGCTCAACTCAGACACCTCGTCAGTCCCTGGAGACAGCTGGTTGTGCTCTGTGAGAGTTTCATCAAGCAGCTCCTCTACTGAAAGCAAGGAAGCTATTGAAAAAACACAGAAAAGTGACAGCTAGCCACAAAACTGGTCACCCAGAAAACTGACATCAGGCAGTGACATGGTCCTGGACATGCACTACAAGATGAAAACTTGGACTCGATGTTGAAAAATCACGAGGGTTTTTCACAAGGTTTGACAATCTTCTGCTGTACATGAGGACCTGGAACTCTGCATTCACCAAATCCATCTTTCCTACCCCATAATCTATCCAAGCTTTTCTGACACCATTTTAGTAGTTGCACTATTAAAATAAATAAACTGAGAGAACACTGATAGACACTATCTTAAGTGTGGATCAACTTTGAAAGACAAACATTGCAAAATGTTTGCATTTTCATTCTCTTTTCCTTTCTCTTTCTTTTTTTCATCCAAACAAAAGGATATGAAAAGGCAGTTTTCAAGAATATGAATTAACTACATCCAGGTTTGCTGGCTTGTACTCACCTTTTTCTAGGTGATTGTTTTCTTTGGCTTTGAAATACTGCATGAATCCCATTTCTTCCACAATACTCTGAGCTTCTTTAGAATCTCCAGAAGCCAGACTGTCATCAAGGCAAAGACCAATCTTGCTACAGATAAGGTCCTCAATAACTACTGTGGCCTTCACCACTTCCATAAGCAATTTCAAAACGTGCTGATAAGATTCACGCAGTTTTTCCCTAGAACAAAAGCATATTGAACATTTGAAAAATTGCACGCACTTGATTTGAAAGACACTTGGAACCTGCTTTAAACCTGACAGTCTAAAATGGGTATCTGCCATGGTAGGGCAGTTATCAGTGAAGATCACTCAGATGACTCACAAAAACCAGGTCATTTTTAAAGAGCTGGCACAGCCTTGTCAAGGCTGACCTAGAACAGAAGCTAGACAGAGATAAAGAATAAAGTAGGGATTTATTAAAAGGCCTCAATGGATCCACCTTGGGCAGCACAAGAGCCCAGCCAGGGCTACACCCAGGATGAACCAAAATGGTCACAAAATCGATGACTAGTCATGAGGTCTCTCATTTTTTTAAGTTCTGATCCATTTGCATATTGGAGTTAATTGTCCAATTACAGCTTTAGGTGATGAAGTCCCATCCTTCTTGTTTTTCTCTCTTCAGCCCACATGGTTTCTGCTCTTGGGCCTGAGATTTGGATCAGTTGTCCTTCATCCCCAGCTAGAGAAGGAATTGTTTTGTCTCCCTAATCTGTGAAGAGAGCTCACCGTCCCCTGATATGAAGCTCAGAACTACACACTAAAGCAGCACAGAATCTGAAAAATACAAAACCTGAAACCTGAGGCATCACAGCAAAACACCTTTGTCATCTCCACAGGTAGATCACACTACAGTCACAAGCATCTCAGCCTTCCATACCTGTGGAAGCACCAGCAAGGAAGACACTACTACAGTAGGAGGAGCAAGGAGTCTACTACTACAGTATCAGTGACATCAAAATAACTAGAGGGTGCTCTGGCAGACCTGACAACAAAAGCTCTGTTTCTACTTATGAAAATATTTTAGTTTTAAAATGAACACTAAGCCAGTTTCTGAAAGATGAGAGAGGGAATTCTAGAAGCTTATTCAACATGACAGCTTCTCTAATCCACACATCCCCATGACATGTCAAACCAATCCACTCCATCTGAAAGCCTCTTGGTCACAGAACCTCTCTCCATTTTTTTTTAGACTTTTCCAAGATTAGAGACAGCAGAAACCCCAAAACACCAAAGTCTTCATCACACTGAAAGAAAAAGAGCAAGAAAAAACCCCAACTTGCTCTTAATGTCAGAATACGTTGATAATTTAAAAAAACCTCAAAATAATTTGCAAATAAAAGCAATATATCATCCCCAACACTTCTATTTTGAGCTGGCTTAGTTTTGCCTAGTTATTGATTTCTTTAAGAGAAGTGAGAACACAAGCAAATAGAAAAACCCCCAAGCACTAAGCATTATGTAACAAACCTTTCCTCTTTGGACTGCTCAATATCAGACCTCAGCAAGGCCACCAAATTTCCTCCTTCTTGGTTTTCCCTGCCCCGCCACTGAAGGAGTGTCTCCAGTTCAGAGTTGGTCTCCCCTATTTCATGCTTTAAAGAGGCCACTTTCTTTTCCAGCTGTGGAAATACAGTGACAACACAACAAAGTCAACAATTTCACTTAAACTTTGCTTTATAAACTCTATCTGAAAACAAGTTCCTAGAAAAATTACTTCTCCCCTAATATTTATTTTTTCAGATGATACCTATACCAGATTAAAACATATGATTACATATAAATAAAAATACATATTTGTATGTATCTGCCCACCCCCACCTCCAGACAAATTACTGCCATTTTGTTAGAAACTCTGTCTCATAAGTATGCTAGGAAATAAGTCAAAATATCTATTTGGGAGAATACTGCAAAGACAGAAAAGCATTCTGCTCCCATGCCAACATTCCCAATCCTCATCAAGTCCTACAAGAAGAGCTGGAAAGAGTAAGGGCATTCCCAGACAGGAAATTCTTAGCGTCACTCTGTTTCCCCCTAGTCTAACATACCACAAGAATTATACCTGCAGTCCCTCTATATACACATTGAGGCAGAGAGCCCTGTGCTAAAATACAACCCCAAAAGCACATTTAAAATCTAGGTTTAAAGCATTTTCTCCACACCTGGTTAATTATTGCTGCTCTTTCCTGCAGCTGGGCTGATAACATTTCTTGTTCCTTTCGGTGAGCAGCCTGCACCTTCTCCCTCTCCTGAATCAAAATCTGCTCCTTGTCATGCAGTGATGCCTTTTTTTCAGCTTCAAATTCATCCTGCATAAATCACACATACTTGGATTTACTGAGAGAAGAAAAAAATGCCCAAACACCACCACCATCCTCCAAAAAAAACCTCAAACATCCCCTGTATTTTTTCTGTATTCTTTAGAAGTACACATTTTGCCTCTCAGAATAACAAGCAGTAATAACTTACACATCAACACCTCCAAACAAGAAAATTATGCTGAAACTGGCCAGCAGAACCAGGGCAGTGACTGTCCCTTTGTACACAGTACTGATGAACACCAATACATTACACCTATTTTTTTTACATTGGAAGTCAAGATAACAGTTTTTCCCCATGGCAAGAAATAAGACTTCAGAGCAGAAGACCTGCAGTCACCTGAGCTGATATGGATCCTGTGCAGCAGACTGAGCCAGTCTTTGCCCCATGCTCTAGCAGTTAGGAAGGTAAAAATGGGCTGACACAAAGGGGTAGGATGACTTTCCTTGACCTAGAACGTGGCATTTGTGGACAAAATCTCTGAAGCAGCCTGCTTGTTCTTCTCAGAAGCACTTAGAGAGTAAGTCAGAGCACAGACAACAATTCTGAATACCTCAAATCTGCTAGGGAGGCAGAGGGAAGAAACCAAGGGAACAGTCTGGCATGAAGAGAACTGCATAATCAACACAAGGGAGTGGGAAGGGAAAGGCTTGCTGTAAAAACCTGTATCAGCCCACAATACAGCTCAGTCTGACACTGCAAAGAGATCCAGCCAGTCTCTTCTGGGACAAAACACTGGTTAGCAAGTACATGAGGCAAAAAACCCATCTGAATCCATAGACAGCTGCACCAGCAGGAGAATTAGCCCTGGAAAAGTTTCAACAGAAAGTGAAGTTTCTGATGTCGCAAATGCTAATTAAAGCAGCATAAGAGAAAAAAGCAGGGAGCACTTCTGAGCTTCTGCATAACCCTCAGTCCAGTCCCAGCTTCTGTGGGCTGAAGCCTGGGGTTCAGCTGAGGACAGCAGTGCCAAATATACCTGCAGCAGCTTTTCAGGACACACTTGTGCCCTCTGTTTCAAAAGACAGCTGCAGCAGCCAGAGAGAGGTCAAACAGTGATCAGGACTACACAGAGGGCCAGAGGCAGGAAACATCTTGAAAATGCTTATCATGATGTTTATCATGGTGAATCAATGAAAGCAGAGATTAATAACAAGAGTAACAACAAAGTATCTCATAGACAAAGAGTTCAGTGCCATCACACACTTGGTAAAAGCTTATATAATACTGAATATTTTGCCACATAGCCACAGTATGCACAGTAGATGTGGGATGATCTGCAGACACTAAGAAAAAAAAGTCATAAATGACAAACTGAACATGTACACCAGGAATGCTGCTTAGAGCATGTTCCACTGATTGCTTTGGTTTTGGCTGAAGGACACTTCATATCCAGTTCAGGACTTTAAGACAACCCTGTGGTAAAGAGAATTGCTCACAGAACACTGCTTTATTTCCAGTGCTGTTTTTCTAGCTCTAACATTGTGAAGCATGGGAGAGATCTCACTCAGAGTGCCATTTTAGAGGCTGGAGAACAAAAATCTTACACCAATTGCTCTTCTTCAGCAAAACACACTTCCAGTGCTTACTCAGAAGAGCATTTTCACCAGAGCCTACCTTCAACTGTGCAATCTGCTGTTCCAGCAGCACCTCTGACTGACACTTCAACAGCTCAATCTCCTCCTGGAACTGAAGCTGCTGCTTCAATTTTACCTCCTCAAATTGAGCCAGAAGAGCTGCTCTCACAGATTTTACTTCAGAAGCTGATGCAGAAGCATACAGCTGCAGACAAGGAAGGAATATAAAATATTTTAGCCACAGTGTTAGAATTAAGGAAGAAATGAAACCAAACCAAACCCATCAAGCTAAACCAAATTCTGAAGAGTACATCCACAATCCTCAAGGTCATACAGGGCTGCTATCATCATGCTGAGTATAGAAAAAAGCAGGTTGATAAAAATAGATAAGCAACCAGCCATTAGGTATCAAGTATCTCCTGTATTCATGACACCATCAGCTCAGACTAACAAAGTACTCCCAATTTACTCTTTCCAACAGACACCTCCCTAAAAGAAATTCAAAAAAATAAAGAGGAAAGAGGAGGAGAGACATACAGGGAGAGCATATTTTGTTAAGATGTGATTTCCCTTGCCCAAATGGGAGCAAGCATTACGCATCTCTATTTAAAGCAATTATCCTGGGATACAATAGTGAAAGGTTTGAGAGATTTCTGGTCATCTAGGGTTTTTTTTCCTACTATTCTCTCTATGAAGAGTCACTGTAGACATGAAAATAGACAAATCCTGTTTCTAGGATCATGTGCTTGAAGACTGAATCACCATTAGAACCTCCCAGGAAACTAATGAAACTTCCTCCCCAGCCAATCTATTCTTCTAAAAGTGATTTAAGAGTTATTTGGAACATTATCAAATTTTCAATTTAGTAAGTGAGAAAGCAGAAGTTAGAAATTTCTAACTTCATGTGTTCTGTGGTTATAGCTGGATAAAGCTCATTTTGTTTGTGACTTTTCCTAGTATATGAGTGTAATATATAACACTAGTGGCTGCTTGCATCTGCAGAAGTCAGATTGTGTTCTCTTATTGTTAGCACTATTAAAAAAAATTCCAAAAATATCTAGATGTACAGCCTTATTTCTAAGCTTAATAAAACTGAATTTACTTTATGATAAAACATGGATTGTTCTGGGTTTAGGTATTAGCAGCATTCTGACCTCTTGCTCACGTTCATGCTGTGCTTTTAGTTTCCCCAGTTCTTCTTCCAACTCCCTGGAGTGTTGTTCCTTATGTTTCCTAATATCTGCCTCATGAAGATCCTGAAGCTCTTGGAGTGCTTTCCTGTGCTTGTCCTCCATCTGCAACACTTCCTCACGTAACAGATCCAGAGCCAGACGTTTTTCTTCTTCCAGCAACTGCCTCTGATTTCGAAGAGCTGTGTTCAGATCATCCTGTGTAAGCATTAATTAAAAAAGGGGGAGGGAAAAAAATAAGTACAATTATCTTTGCAACCCATATGTCAAGCACATGTCCTGCTGTATCAAAGCTATTGAAATAAACAGGAACAATATTGTTTCATGAAGGATGAGCATACATATATATACATACTCTCTAAAACAGTTAAATGGGTTTATTTTTCTTATCTAGCTAAAAGTTTTGCAAATCCTTACTTATTTGGAAGGATCTTTAGATTCCTAGAGATGTGGCTTAACATCCAAAATTGTATTTACTTTGGTCTAGTCACCTTCTGGAGAATTACACAATAGCTCTGCCAGGGAGAGAAGGTCTGAGCCACAAAATGGAGACCCTCCAATCTTAAACACATTAGAAGATGTACCTCATTTGTGCCTTTTCCACAAATGATACAGAAAACTCATTAGACTGAGCATTTGGGGCAGGAAGCAACAGATGAATTTAATTTTCAGCTAGAGTTTCCTGCTTCAGCTCATAATATGGCCACACACAATGTGTCAGTGCTGGCACAAAGAGGTTGTGAAAATATCCCCTGAGAACAAAGGAAAAGGTGATCCCACACAATGTGTCATGAAATTTCACCTCCTATGCTAGGTTTTCTTTCTGACTCACCTTATGAGCTTCTTCTGCTTCAAGAGCCATGGTTTTAAGCTTTTCCATATTAACAGTAGCTAGCTCAATTTTCAAATTATTCCGGGAAAGCTGAAGTTCTTCAGCATGCTTCAATTTCAGCATTTCTATCTCCCGAAGCAGTTGTGCCTGATGGATTTTATCCTGCTCTTGGAGCTGCTCCCTGTGCTGCAGCTGTAGCTTCTCCAGAGCCTGACTGTGTTCATCTCTTATAGTTTGAATTTCAGATAGGTAGGAAGACTCCAAGGAATCCAGATTTGATAAGTGTTTAACCTCCAGCTCATCGATTTGGGCCTGATGCTTTGTTTGTAGTTCAGCAACACATCTTTCAAGCTGAATCTGCTGTTTACTTTCCAGTGTAGATTTAAGTGTCTCAATTTCAGCTTGGTGTTTTGCCTGAAAATCAGCTGTCAGAGACAAAATCTGCTGCTTATGCTTCTCCTCTAACTGCTGACTTTGGAGTTCCAGCTCATCCACATGTTTCTTTTTCAGCTTTTGGAGAAGAATCTCTTGCTCAGTTGTGAATTTCTGAGTCATTGCTTTGTGTTCCTCCATAAACCTGTATTATTTCCAAGAAAATTAAGAGACTATTGTCAAAAAAGTCACTTTTTTAAAAAATAATTGAGCTAATAAATAATAATCCAAGGAAAATAAATAGACCTCACTTGGTCTCCACAAGTTTTACTTGATGCTTCAAATACAGAACTAAATTCAAAGCAAGCCACAATGATGATTTCATAGCCACATTAGTTAAAGGTTTCTGCAATGTCACTTGGAAGTATCTGGTTATTACTAGAGAAACTGGCACCACTATTAACTTACAAATACAGAGAAATATATTTGAGAAATACTGCCATGACTGTATCTCGTGGTGTATACATTGCTACATCTCAAATGTGATGTTTGCAAATAAATGAACTGTCATAACAAACATCTCTAAAAACATCTGGTAAAGACAGGCATAAAACCACTGTGGAGGTGTATGTGGGACACTTGGGGGCTCCTCCAAACCCAGCTGAGTTCTGCTTAAAGCTTGATGCAGAAGATTTAGTATCTGAAGTACTGCCCTTTACTGCAATCAGTAACTACACTATTTTTACATGCAGATACCAATAACTAAAAAAAAAAAAACCAGTTATCTAAAAGTTAAGTTGCTGCTTTCAGTGCTTTCTTACAGTCATTCTTTCTCCAGTCATGTTCTGTGAACATATTTTTGGGGAGGGAAGAAAGGATAAATTTGAAGCAAAGCATGCAAATACCAACAAGTGGTTGTTTACGTCCCTTAATTCACTTCAAAAAACAGGTGTAGGAAGGGGAAGAAAAACAGTAGTTCCAGGCATCTAATCAGAACTAAAGAATACCAAAGGGGGCCCCATCAACCTCAGCATTCAATGGTTAGCACAAGCTTTGTTCACGAGGAAAAGCTTGTTTAAAAACATTCAGAGATTTTTTTCCACTTCTATATCCTATCACACTTCACTTTGAAACATGGTATATGATATCCAGATGTCTTGTACCCTTAGCAGGCAAAACTTGACTGCATTTTATTTGCTAGACTAGATGAAATGCCTTTACACAAAGCAACATCTACAGCAGCTCGTAAGAGACAGCACTGCTGTTCCCTGGGACAGCAAGCCTTACATGTGTAAGTCAGATAGTGCCATCAAGTGACAACCTTACACTAACACTCATTAAGTCTAAAATAAGACAAAGCAACTCTAACAATGAGTAAACTTCTAAGGGAAAGTTACCTGTTTTGTGCTTCCAGGAGTTTCTGTGCACATTCTTCCTGCAGGCAGAGTGTGGCCTTTTCCATTTCTTTTGCCATGAGGGCTTTGGCTGCCTCCAGGTCAGCTTCATATTGCTGCTGAGCTTTCTGCACAGCCTGGGCACCTGCAAGGCTGTCCTCCAGCTGCTGCAAGCTGTTTTGCTGCTCCTTCACCAGCTTCTCCAGCTCCAGAATTTTGGCAGCTTGGTGATCTTGGAGTTGAATCATTTCAGCTTCACGGAGTTCAAACTGGTTTTGTAAGTTCTGCTTCTCAGATTCTGCTCTGGTTTGCAGTTCTATGTGCAATAGTGATAACTTCTCTTCTGCTAGGATTCTCTGGGCCTCATTTTCACATTGCCATTTCTTCTCTTTTTCTTTGTACATATTCTCTATTTTCTGGACTTCTTCTCTTAATTCCTTTTTGTGATCCTCAGCAATTTTATGTTTTACCTGTGAAGACAATTATTTAAAAGAAAAAAGAATAAACTACCAAAACCGAACTGAAATGCATGAAATGAACACTCTCAGGCACTTAAGGTCTTGAAAAGATTAAATTCTTGCAGTGAAGTAACCCTTCCTAATGAAAGTAAGGCTGAAATGACAAATTATAAACTGACATGCATTAAATTCAATGCGTATTAAGATTTAGTTTGGGTTACAAAGATAAGAAAAAATTGAGGCAGAATTCTAGAATGAATATAATTAATATGGTACTCTATGTTGATTTCTCTTGAGGTCACTTATCTTTTCAGGAGATCAACTTATACAGCTATGGGCATCTTAGGTGTTTCTATTAGGCATGAATAAAAATCCTTTTTAAACTTCTCCTTTTAAATGCCACATAAAAAGCATGTAGCACAAAAAGAGAAGCCAAAGCAGCAAATGATTGCTCCATGACAGAAGGCAAAAAAAGACTGTCTCTGGCTTTCTCCATCACTCTCTAAGCCTGCAAGAGGATAGACATATCCATGGCTCTTTAAAAAGGGTGGAAAGGAGGACTTGATAAATAAGAGCTTCACCCATCTAATTCTCATAAGCATTCAAATATGCAACAATTTGAGCAATGAATTAATATTTATTCCAAGTTTATCCTCAGCTGGAACAGCTGATTTAACATGTAAGAGTGACAGAACCATGTATGACTGTCTCAGCTCTCAGACTTTGAGGTACAAGAGTTACACCAAAACAGAAGTGTATTCCAACATTTGTGTCTATCCAAGCAAGTCCATTTAAAGCTTTAGCTGCTATCCCCAAACCAGGGACTTTTAAATTCAAGTGCTGACTCTCCCTCCCTTGGCCTTCCCACCAGGCTGGAACTTGCCCAACTCTACACAAAACAGCTTTGTAGTACAAATTACCTTTTCCATTTCTTCTTTCAGATGCTTTTCATTTTGCTCAGAAAAATCTTTTTGTTTTATAAGCTCTTCCTTTAAATGCCTTATTTCCTCTGAGAGCTCTGCAATATGCTGTTTCTCAGAGTTGGAGAGAGCAAGCTTGGCTTTGTGCTCTTCCTCCAACACAGACACTCGCTCAGCCACCTCCACCTCAACCTGACGTGCTACATTTTGAACACTCTGGAGACACAGCTTGGTGATTTCTGGAAAGAAAAAGAAACTGAAAGAAAAATCCAAGCCAGACAAGAAAATGACATTCTGGAATTTATTTTAACAGCTCCTATTGATGCACAGAAATAAAGCTGAATGTTGTCAGCTGTGCAATTTATCAGTAACCATGCTAACTACAGGACAAGGAGAAACCCTTAACTGGATGAATTTATACTCTGTTCCATTTTATCACCATCTTGGGAATTTATCACTATTAACACACACAGAATAACCATAAAACCTGTGGCAGGACCTCCCTCCTTATCTGCAACAGCCAGAGGAGCAGACTTTCTTTCTAGGCAATGTAATGGCAGATTTATGGAAGTTTTATCTCCTCTTTTGCACATCATATTTACACAAGGCATTTCCCCAAAAGTCAGATGGGACCAATCTCTAAACATTCTAATTTAAGCAGTTTTGATATCCTCTCTAGTATTAAAAATAAATAATTGAAGATAAGAAATATAAGTGCAAATTAAAAAAGCTCTACTAATAATTTTAACCAACATACAGTGGAATACAATTATAACCATGTATGTTAAATTAGCTAACTATGTATTGTTAGTCTGAATGTTTGTATGACAGTACCTTCTAGGCATCAAAAATGGAAACCTGATCAACTCCTTTTAGCAACTGTTCCACAGTTCTAGTAGTTTTTACTACAGAATAATCAACTTCAGGTCACCATATCTTCAGAAGTGCAACTCAACATGCCCATAAGTGCTTGATGAAAGGGATTAACATCTGTTAAATGTTCCCCATAGTTTAGGGTAAACTAATAAGTTGAAAACTTCCTCAGATAAGCCTGTTTAAAGAAAAATATAAGCCACACAAGCAGCTGACTGTTTCCCTTCCCAGTCTGTCAGGTCATCCTACCTTTAGACTGTTCTTCTGAAAGTTGGGCATGGAGCTGCTCAAGTTCTAAACCATGCTTTCTTTTCAAGGCCTCAATTTCTGTTACATATCTGTCTGACAGATCCATCTTCATTTTCATCAGGTCCTCTTTATACTGAAGTGCAAGGGAGGACCTTAAGGAATCCAATTCATGCCTGTGTTGTTCTGCAAGTTGTAGCTGCAAACAGGCAAGTTCTTCCTACAGAAATAAAGGGTTAGGAAGAGATCTTTAGCTTCTAAGAAACCATGGTAAGACTCTTCCAATGAGAGAAAGGAAAATTCCTTTTGCAAACACTTAGTCAACTTGAAACAAGTTGAGCAAAAATGTTGAGCTCTTCAGTTACAGCAAGGTGCATGAAAATAGAGACATAAATTTAAGAGGGGCCAATTAGCATCTTGGCTTGAAGAGAACAAGGACAGGCACAATTACTACCAGAGCTATAGAAAAGAGAAACACCACAAATTCTGCACTGGTGTAGAAGAACTGGTTAAGTTCCTTACCCAGCCCAGGATAACCCAAACAGCACATAAAATTACAGAGCACTGTTTCAGCTGTTCCTCTCTACAGCCTCTGAGGCTGAGAGCTATTGGAAGTTGTAATTTACAGTTCTTGTCAAAAATAATTAAGCCCTACTGAACAGCTGAAATTAATTTACTCTTTGTAAGAGCTAGGAATCAGACCCCCATTTTCATACAGGTCATGTAAAGAACAGTAGAACTTGTAACATATCAAAAATCCTACCTGTTGTTGTTCAAGCTGTTGGTTTAGCTGACCAAGTGCAACACTTCTCTCTTTCTCATCAGTCTCTTCAAAAGGTGTGACAGAAGAACTGAGAAAAGGGTTTTAAAGTTTAAGACTGTGATATGTCATGAATCAAGTTAAATTTACTTGATGACTTATGGTGTAGTGCTGAAAGTAGGCAAAGAGCAACTGTAACAACTGCTAAGGACTGGGCCATGACCTAATGCTCAATGCCAATAGGCTTAGATGCTAACATCATTTTTTATGCTTAAGAACAATAAAATGGAAGCATGCTGTCACAAAATGAAAGGAAAAAGAACAGATCACCTGATGTCCCCTGCTTGATCTTGACTCATTTCCAGCTCCGGGAGCAAATAGTCAGTCAGCTCTTGTGGTCTCTGATGCAACAAAGCCAATTCTTTTTTGTAGTTTTCTTCAGCAACAATCAACTTGTTTTCAAAATAAAGTCTCAGTTGTTCCAATTCAGCTTTGTGCTCCCTGTTTCTCTGCTGACGCTGCTGTTCAAATTCCTGTTTTAAACATTCTATTTCTTCTACCCGTGATGCTCGAGCCTGGAGCTGCTCTTTTAGCTCTGGAACAGAGGCAAAACCAACACAAGCACTAAGAATATAAATCCTTAGACTGTCATTCTGTGAAAAATCAGGTTTAGTTGCCAAGTGTCAGTGGTTTAGGAATGGCATTGTCCCATTAATATTTCCACTAAAAACACCACAAAGCCACTCCCTTCTCAATGGGAGTCACCTCAATCTGCAATCTCTGCCTTTTGTAAGAACCATTTACTGGAAATAGCAATGAGATAGGAAAAATGAATTTCTGACAGACAAAAATTCCTTCCTCAGAAGACATTCTCAGTTACACTGCATTCAGAGAAATGGCCCTCATGCTAAGAATCAAAATCACCAGCACAGTTAGCTCTCCTCATTTTCTTGCCTAGTCCAGGACTAGGCTGGTAACAAGCAGAGTCCTGCACTATTGCTTGATCTTCACACCTCCTTGCTGTTGTAGCACCCAGAAGCAATAAATTATTCAAGAACATTTAATTTGCTCCAGGCAAAACTATCCAAACAAAATCAAATTGAGAATAAACTGTGCAAAAAACAACAAAAATCACAGGAAGGAAAATAAAATCAATTCTGAATTACTTTAATGATGGTTTGCTACCCATCAAGTGCTCAGAGGCTGAACTGACTGAATTAAAAGAATCAACCAATAAAACAGGAATGCAGTAAAAAGCAGCTACCAAGGCTGGCTCACCAAGCTGCCCTCCTTCCAGAGAGTGAGAATGGCCAGCACTGCAGCCTTTTCATTAGCCCTCTGAGAGTTTTCTTCCCCACCTTCTGTATTAAAGCAGCACTAACATTTAGGTAAGTTAAAAGGTAGGTAAAAAGGGAAAAAAAATCTCAAGACAGATAAGCTTTCCCAATAGCTCAAGTTTCCAAATAATTCAAGTTAGTTAAATCCCCAAAGAATCAACTGAAAAGGGAAATAAATTTCAAGAAGGCACTCTGAGAAGTTCCTTAAAAAGAAACTTGCCTGGAGAAAAGCAATTGCTTATGTTACACAAGAGAAATTTAGGAAATGATGATGGAAACAGAGGATGCCATCCAGGAGCAACACAACTGATTGTCACAATGTGGTTCTGTGTAGCAAACCAGAAAATGCACTTGTGACATGAAAAAATGCTCACAATGAAAATGCAAACAGAAAGAGTAAGAGAAGAAATAAGTGTTCAAGGCCAGGTTGGATGGGGCTTGGATAGTGGAAGGTGTCCCTGCCCATGGCAGGGGTTGGAAGGAGATGAGCTTTAGGGTCCCTTCCAACCCAAACCACTCCATGATTCCATGATTCTGTAAAGTAAGTCCATGGTTCAAGCCTGCTTCCAAAGGGAGAAGCTGCCAGGCATGGGGATCAGAGGAATCAAGTGGCAAGAAGGGACAAGTAACACCACCAATGTGATAGGCAAGGCAAGTCCAATCTGACATGGGTAGGTTTTGCCTAACTTTGTAGCAAAGTCTACTAGCACAAAATTAACCCAAAAAAGTGTTTCATTGTTTTGAACTGGCATGTCATTCTTACACCAGCACAGCAATCCCAACATGCAGTTGCTATGATTTGAATTCTACCAAATCAACCCAAATGCATGGTCAAATCAGCACTCAAATGAAGAACAGCAGAGTAAAACAAAACACCTTTAAGATCTCACACACCAAAAGAGATCCTCACCTGGACCATGGGCCTGCATTCTGGTCTCACCACCTTCAGGAAAGATGAAGAAACAGAAAGGGCTCCAAAGAATGGGATTGTGAATGATTAGGAACATAGAAAGACATGTGAAATGTTAAAGATTAGGGCTACAGAGAAGAATTCCAGCAAATACTATAAAGTGCTATGTACTATAATTCTGTAATATCAAAACAAAATGAAATAGTCATGGTAAAGTCTGCCTAATAGAAAAAATTACTCATTTAGTGTATGACCAACCAAACAAAACCCTAACACAATTCAAAAGCTACCTAAAGTTATATTATTCAGAATATCTGAAATAGCATTTGAAGTATGTTACATGTGCCTTCTACCTATCCCAGCAGAACTCAAGAACCTCATGTTAGAGCCTCAACACAAGAACACTGACAGAGTCATGGTCTCTAGGTTTTCTTTTTCCACAGTTGTTCTTCAATGTGTTATACATGTCTGTGCACACATATCAAAGAGATGTATTTTATTTCAGAAGTGTATGCCATCTCCAACCACTATACTGCAAAACTGGCTGTTTTATTTAATACACCTGGGTCTTGAAACAAATACAAACAGGAGTATGTTATTGCACTGACCAGCATTTTCTCAAGTTTTTAATTACATGATACTTAATTTGACATTTCAATGAAAAACCTTTTGTTTTCACTGAATATTTTATAGTGTGCAGGAATGGAATGGGAAGGGAAAGGAAAAGCAGAGGAGTAAGCTTTTCCCCACAGTCATACCATGCTTTTTGACACTGCAGAACCTGTCATCTGACACTAACTCGCCTCAACCTAGAGACAGACCATTGGGCTACAACCCACTGACGCTGTGGCCTTCGTGTACGTTTCTGGTACTCAGCTAAAAGCATTTTGTGTCAATAATGAATATTTCTGTATGAAGAAGAGGAAAAAATAAAATGTGTCAGTTATGAACATACCACTTAGCTCCTGTCGATTTGCTCGGGTACAGTCAAGCTGAGACCAAAGCTGCCTGATTTCTTCTTGTGACTGAACCTTGAGTTGCTCATGCTTGACCTGAAGCTGGTCCAGCTACAAAAAAAAACATGTTAAAACCAAAAAAAAAAACCCACCCCACCACAACTTGTTAAACAATTTTGTTCTCGGGGCTTATTTTACATGCAAGAGACACTTCTGTCAGAGCTAGATGGAAACAGTGACAACACCACTCTCAGCTCCTGACAGTATCAGAGCTACTGAGTAGCAGCACCTCTTAACTATTACACCCACTCCTCTGAGAGGGAAGAATTTGTTCCTCAAGCCAGAAGTATCTTCACTGGCAAAAACATAAGGCATTAGCCAGATAAAAACAAAATGTGAGAACCATAAAATTAGGAACATAAATATGGATGAAGAGATGGCAGCAAATGGCACAAAGGCACATGGCAGCAAATGGCATTCCAAAGGTTTTGAACTCCTGTGGATACTCCCAGAGTATTTACCTGCATGATGCATTTTGCTTTTTCAGTAACATCCCTAAATACAAACAGGTCATCCAAATGATATGTATATGGTCTAGGCTTTGTTACATAAAGAGAAATCAACTACTCTAAACTACTAAAGAAATGTAATTTACCTCCTTCTGAAGATCCTGTTCTTTTTCTTGGCTTTTCATCTTTACTTCTTCTAGGATTTGATTATGTTCAGCCTGCAGCTGTTCTTGTAATTTTGTGATGGCTAACTGGTGTTGCCTCTCCAATTCTATACATTTCACTAAAATCAAAAATTAGTTCTTTTACTCCCTCATCCTGGTTAATGAACAACCTGTACAACTTTTGTGCAACACAAATAGAAATGCATGTCTCTAGCTTAAGCACTAGCTTTCAAGGAATCACAAAAATGCTTGAACAGTAAAGTATTTTCAAGTCAAACACTTCCATGCACTGCTTTGTAGTTCTCTGCATTCCACACTGCTAGTTAGCCAACAGACAACCATTTGTTCCATTAAGCCTTAACTATCCACAATCCAAATGCAATTTTTTGTTAGAAAAAGCTTCTATTAATATTAACCACAGTTTTGATTAACTCAGCAACTGTCAAAACAGGTTTTCAGATGGAAGCAAAACAACACCTCCCTTTAATAGTAACCTCACATCTCATACTCTGTGGAAGTCAAAATGCAACAATGCTATCCAGGTTTTAAACCATTTTTCATTTACAACCTGTTGTCTAGACAGTCTCATGTCATCGACCTAGTTTTTAAATGAGGCTACATAAATACAGCTTGTATTTGCTTTTATACATCTGGTAAAATCACTTAGCTATGTCTCTGTTCAATAAAACAGTTGCCTCCCAGAGAATGATACTTACTTTTAGCTTGTACATTCTCAACAGAAAGAAGCCCCAGCTCTGCTCTGACTTTTTCCAAATCCATTTCCAGAGATTTCTGCAGTGCAATCATCTCAGCCTGATGTTTTTCACACAGCTCCTGACACACGTTTTGTAAACGTCTATCAGACTCTAATTCCCAGTCTCTTTTGAGGGTCTAAGAGAGTAAAACATGCATTATATTAAAGCAAACACGTTTAGTAAATTAATGATTTTTTTCTCCATTTATTTGTCCTTTATAATAAATGTGTAGCAGATCTGGGACTTGTACTAGCTCTTGTTTTCTGAAAGGAGCTTTATTTTTTTCTTGTATAAAGAACAGAATTTGTACCTCTAATGCCTGGATGTGTGTCTCTTCCATTTCCAATTCTATTTTCTTTCTCTGGTCAACTGTGAAATAAAATACTTATTAATAAATTTACACCAAAAAGTATTAAATTGTAAGTAGAAATATGGATGAGCTTACAATTTTCAACATCAAACTCAGGACCTAAATGGGGAGGCATAGAGCAGGGTAAGATGCTGGGTTCTATCCACACCTGCTGTTATGTTATATACCACCAGTTCACTTTCATTTTAGAAAACGAGCATTCTAGAACTTAGAGCTGCAAAGACAACTCAGAAAGTAAAGTTCAATTTAATTAGTAAAGCCTGCTCAAGTCTACAAAGAATATGAGACTAAAGAAAAATGACCCTAAAGATACAAATTCAAATGACTATTGATATAATTTCAACATTTCACTGCACAGAATTACCTCCAGAAAGACAAAGCCTACCAGTAGCAGCAGGTAGGAAACTTCAAATTTCTTCTACAAATGTCTAGGAAAAAAGACTGTAAGAAAAATGCCACTATCTGCTCAGTTATCACTGACACCAACAGATTCTTCCTTTCCAGCTCCTCCCTTGATTAATTCCAGCTTCTTGTTTGGCCCCTTTTTTAATTTACAGGAACCCTGTAAAGGCCTATCAGTCATGTTGCCTAGGCTTATTTATAATATTTAATAGTTTATGATATGCAACCATTATTTCAAGTCTTTCCATGGGAAAGGCAAACTTAGAGATTAAACTGGTATTAAGTTACATTGTAAAAAACACACCTTAACAGCATTAATATTAAGAACTGCATCTTGACCTCCTCCTGCTCCCAGATCCCACCGTGCTATCAGTTCACTACACTACTGGTGGCAACAAATGGCTTCCTACTTTTAGGTCAAAAAGAGACACCCTTAAGTGAATGTTCTCTTTCTCTTTGGGAAGGACAACTAAAGAAATGGTTTCTAAACCTTATTTCAGAGCCCAGGGGGATGTGATGAGCAGTCTAGCTGGAGGCCTGCAACTAGCAGTGTTCCTCATGGATCCATCTGACTACAAGGAAAAGCTTCTTTACTGTGAGGGTGACAGAGCCCTGTGACAGGCTGCCCAGAGAGGCTGCGGAGCCTTTTTCTCTGCAGATATTCAAAACATGCCTGGACACAATCCTGTGCAAATTGCCCTGGGTGAACCTGCTCTAGTAGGGGGTTTGATGATCTCCAGAGAGTCCTTCCACCTCAACCAGCCTGTGATTCTCTAAACTTCTTCAGTGATCTGCTGCCAGATTCACCTTTCTCCAGAAATTCCTCAAGCTCTGCCATACAGGTCAAAAATGGTCTGACCTGGGAAGAGGGAAATTTCCCAAACAATGCTGAGAGCATCATCAGCAGGCCTTCAGTACTATGAGGTGCAGCTGCCTTCTTGCTTATGCCAAAATACAGTCTTATAGGAAGTGCAGCTCAAAGGACACCCAGCTACAGGTTCTCACTGAGCCTTTCAACTCCTTCCTAACACTGAGAGGGTAAGACAGGAAACATTCAGTTATCTTCTCAGAAAGACAGAGTGCTGATTTAGGGCAAGAAAAACCCTGACAAAACATAAGGGATAAGAGCTCTACTCTTTGGACTGATCAAGTTCTTTATGAGAACTTGGTCTAAAGCCTCCTGAAAGAAAGTAATTGAGTTTAGCACTAATTTACAAATGAATAACAATTAAACTTAGGTCTGCAGAGCTTCATTTTCATATATAAAGCATGCACTCTTGCACATGGCAGTCCTGTGCAACCATATTAGAGGTAACACCAGCTGTCATTCACAGGCCAGCTCTACACCAAGACAGGAATCTGTGCAGGAAGAAAATGGTTATTCCCCAGTTTTAATACCTAGCTCTTGCTGGTACTTGGACTTAAGGTCTTCTTTTTCCTTCAGACACTGTTCTTTGATCCTCTCCCACTCCAGCTGGTGGCGGCTTTGCAGAATGGCTACCTCCTGAGCACGTTTGTCATTGAGCATCTCCCGCAGCTCCATGAGGGCAGTCTCCTTCTCTTTCCTCAAGTTGGACTGTGTAAGCTCCAGCTGAGAGGTGTGCATATTGTTTAAGGTCAGGCGTAAAGCTTCCAGTTCAAGGCTGTGCAGTGTCTGCAGTGGAGTAAAAAAGGGTTTCTCCCTCCCCTCTAATGAAATGTGCTCACTTTTTCATGACTAGTTTCAGTTTTGACTGTTAAACACATCTAAGTTTTGCCTTTCTGTACTTGCAGAGTGTTTCTTTGTGGCAAGAACCCTTAAAGTAAGCTGCTATAATGAGATTTGAATGTTTTCAGTGCAATGTAAAAGGCTTTCCTTACCTGACTCTTAATTTCCTACAAAATATCCTGTATCTGTCCACTTCCTCACATCAAAGCAGAACACAAGCTCACCACAGCTCATCACTGTCTATTGAAAGAATTCCTTATGTTTGCTGTTGGTTATAATTTGTTAACAAAGTAAAGTTCTAAGTGATATTGGAGAAGTAGAAATAAAATTCACCACTTCTCAATTCTTAAGTAAACTAACCAGTGTACCAACAGGTTATAATTAGACCTAACACTAGATATATTCTTTCCATTTCCACTCGCATTTAGTGGAAGTGTTCAAAAACCCGGGAAATATATAAAAGTAAAAGTCATGTCTTCACACTTCAGCTTAGCAAGAAAGCATTCCTAATTATTAATAGTGGGATAATTAAGAAGTGGGAGGGGTTTATATACTTCATAAAATTTACTTGTTAAACTTGCCACGACAAAAAATTACAGAGCTGTATTTTCTCTCTTATACCATCAATTTAAACATCCAGTTTTCTTCAGAATGAATGTTAAAATATAATTAATGTTAAAATATATATTAAAATATATATAAAATAAATAAAATATAAAGTGAGGATTCTGGAGAACTCCTCTAAAATATATCTACTACCACCCACCAAGAGAACACTCCTTTTCCTTTGGCTGCAGCACCGTGTGAAAGAGCATGTGTATTATCCCCAAAAATTAAGGAGAAGGCTCCTTGATTTCTGTGCATGCTGGAGATCATCAAGTCAGCTAAGAGCTATATGAATCACTGTGAGATTCCCTGTTTTTACCTGGGATTGGAGCTGAGCTTGCTCATGCTCTGCTCTGTGTGTGGCTGCCATTTGCTGCCGGAGTTCATCCAAAAGGTGCGTCTGTTCCTCCTTTAGCTCAGCACGGAGCTTCTCCATTTCCTCTGAGTGTTTAGCAGCCAGCTCAGAGATTTCCCGATCGTGCTCCCGTTCATGAACCTGCAGAGAATACTCTGATGAAAAGCTTTCTTAAAAATATGCTTGTTTAGCCCTAATTATGGAACAAGAATTTTCCACTCTTCCTGACCCCAAATCAAAAACTTCACGGAAAAAAAAACAACCAATAAATAGAATTTTGCATCTCTAAAATGTTTACACTGCTCACAGGACAATGCAAAATTATTTCTCCAAAATAAACCCAATCACAGCATGTACCTTTTTTATTATAGCAATCTCTTCCTTTCTTTTTTCTTCCAACTTCTGTTGTTCTTCCACTTTGTCTTTTATTTCAGCACTTAACTCTTTAATCTGAAAACAGGCATACAAACGTTTGCAATGGCTACCTTAAGCATTCTGAAATCCCACGACTCCTGCAGTTATCAGGGTTTCCTACCTCTCTCTCGTGTGCCAAACTCACTTCAGTTAATTCAGCAAGGTGCTGAGTCTCCATCTTATCCATTTCCTCTCTGTAATGCTTCTCCATCTTGGACTGAGCCTCCTGGGCAGCCTGACAGGACTCCTGCAAGCGAGCCTCAAGCTCCAAATGAGCCTTTTTCAACTGGCCAATTTCTTCAGTCAACCGGCCTTTTTCCTCACAGTATTCAGTAGTCTTTTCCTTTATTTCAGCAGTAAGTTTATTAATTTCTTGGTTGCTGAGGTTTAACCTGTCTTCATAGCTCAGTCTTTCACACTCCTGTATTTCTTTGATGTTTTTCATTTCAGCATTAAGCTCATGGATATTTTTCTCAAGGTCCTCAATGATGCTAGCATTCTCTGTTAGTGCTTTTTCTGCTTTCAATAGATCCTCCTCCACATTGGATAGTCTCTCTCTTAAGGCTGTTTTTTCCTTCAATAAAAGTGCTAAATTGTGTTCTTTATTATTGATTTCAGCTTTGAGCAACTCCAGTTCTTTTAGCAATGTCTCTTCAGATATGGTTTTCTGATTCAACAGCTCTTCTATTCTCTGGTTTTTAGCCTTCTGAGCATTAAGCTGGCTTTGCATCCCATCCCTTTGACTTTGCAAAGCTGCCAGCTGACCGCCAAAAAGAGCCTGCACTTCGCTTGTCACAGAATCAGAAGCTGCTTTCTGCTCCTGAGTTTGCAACTGCATCATCAACATGTCTCTTTCCTCCTGGAGGTCTTTCACCATTTCTAGCCAGGTAGAGGGGTTTGACACTTGTGTTAGAGATGGCTGGCCTCCATCCTCACCCTGCTGCTTTTCTAGAAGCATGTGTTTATTTTCAAGTTCTTTCTCCTCCACTTTCTGAAGAAGTTCTTTTTCACAACGGATCTGTGCTTCATGTTCTTCCTCCAGTTTTGCATGCATATGAGAGAGCTCAGACATGGCTTTTTCCCAATTTCCAACAGCTTCTTGGGTGTCCTGATAAGGCATTTCCAAGGCTGACTCCTGATGGAGCAGCTCAGCTGGCTTCAGATGTCTCTCTGCCAAACACATCATCTCATCATCTTCTATGTCACCATGGTCTCCAGTTTTGTTTTGCTGCAGGGAGCCATCTGACACATATGAAACAAAGGCCTCTGCTCTCACCTCCGCCCCTTCAAAAATGTCTTGAGCCAAGCCACTAAGACACGTCCCCTCCTCAAGGCTAGAGTTTAATGGAGAAGATACAAAATCTCTGCTGGGTTCTAGGAGCACACTGTTGTCTAACCCATACATACTGCATCTGCCCTCTTCAATGGCATGGCCCTCCGAAGAGCTGGAGCCACAGGAGTCTTCTGGAGTTTCTGTGGAAACGAGGTATTTAGCCAATATACCTTCATCACCACTGAAAAGCCCCAGCTCTGACAAGGGTTCTTCAGACAGGTTCTCCCCTTCACCACTTCCATCATCCTTCGTGATCTCTAAATTCTTCGTTTCTTCTAACTGATCCCTTGAGGAGTCATACTGGAACTCCAGTTCTGGCTGATGCACTGGCTCATCTCTGTCCCACATCTCCTCAAGATCCACTCCCTGCAACTGAGACATCCCTGATAAAATCTGGTTTTCCCTCAATTCCAGTAACTTTTTATTGGAGTCGATCTCTCCATCATGCTTTTGCCTTACATCTATAGGTTTTTTAGCCTCATAAAGTTGCTTTTCATTTAATTCCTGGATGTAGGAATTCAGCTTCTGAATCTCTTCATTCAAGGACTGTTTTTCTTTTTTATATCGCTGGGCTTCCTTCACTTGCTCTTCTGCATAAGAAAGTTGATACTTAAGGCCATCAATTACATCCTTGTATTTAGTTTCCATTTCAGATTTTTCCCTCTTAAAGTCTTCTCGTTGGTTTTCAAGTTTCTTCCTCAAATTTTCTTTACTAATTTCAGATTCTTGAAGCCTTACATTTAAGTCAATTATTATGCCATTCAAATTCTGAATGTGTTCTTCAGAATTCAAAGCACAGAGTTCTTTCTTTAACTGTTCAAGTTCATTTTTATATTTTAAAATAATTTCTTCTTCATAGACCTGCTTGGCTTCTGCAATCTCTCTTCTATGGCACTCCTTCAGCTCATTCCTCAAGTTATCCAACTGTCTGCAAATATCCTTCTCATGACTGATTTTCAGTTCTTCAATATGTTGCTGTTCTTTCACTTTGGATAAAGCAATTTCTTTTTTTAATTCTGTTATTTCTGAGTCCCGGAGAGAAAGTGTGTGCTGTAGTATAGACAAGCCAGATCTTTCTGATGTCAGTAGATGTTGAAGACTTTTAATAAATTGTTCTTTTTCATCTATGCTTTTGTGTAGCTTTTGCATTGAATCTTTCATATCCTCTTCCATTTGGGCAAGCAGATTTTCTTTATCTTTGGTATTCTTAAAAATAAAACATTACATATAAAATATGCCATGATTTCATTTCCTTAAACCTCACGTTTTTCATTTGCATTCAGAAATAACAACATTTAAGTTTAAGGTTTCTGTTTATGGCACTACTAGTTACACTCTTAAAGGAAACGAGACATTAAGTTGTTTCATTACTGTATGTTAGTCATCACAATCCTTATAAATTTATTTCTATATAAAAAGACTTTTTTTCAAGAATATGTCACTAGAGCAAATTCAAGTTACCACCAAAGTTGAAATAATTTAATTTAAAAAGGGTGTATTTTTACCTTTTGAGAAGACTCCAGCTGTACTTCCAGGTCATGTGCTTTCTCACGCAGTATCTCCAAGTGTGCATTTTGCTCTCTGAGACGATCCTGAAACAAGGACATTTGCTGCTGGGCTTCTAAACCTTCATTTTTCCTGAGACTTTTACTCCTCAGTAGCTCAGTAACCTGAACACATAAAAGGCACTCACAGTCAGGAGAAAGTTTATATCCAAACAAGACACAAGATACACAAGACTCGCTGTAAGCAAGTGTATTTACAGATTTACCCTAAATCTTTCATTCTTAAGGAATCAAAATCATCCTGAAAAGGCAGACAACACTTGTTATGTTTTAGGTACTATTACTTACTGAAAAGATGCCAATGTTAGATAATTCATCCCTATGGTGAATTTTCTAACATTATGAACCTATAAATCTAGCATATTAAATATAAACTGAATTCCTCCAATACAAAGCAGAACTTCCAATGGACTGGACATGCCATTTAAGAGGACAATGAACAAAACCAGTCTTCCCTGCAAAGATTCACAGCTCATTACTAAAGGCTGGTTTCTTCTTCTCCACCATCCCTTCAAAGGAAAACATTTATCCTATCGGGGTAATATAAAATATGTTTTATTTAACATATTTTTCTCAGTATATTGCTAAAACCAAGGAAGAATATGGAAGACAGTATTAGTGCTTTCATCTGTTATCAAAGCTGACATCTTTCCACAATGTGCATCATCTCACTAGACTTATTTAGAATATGCCTGAAATGCAGTTGAGGCTTGATCCTTGTCTTTCAATGGCTTATGGTGCAAATCCCAAACACCTGTTGAGTAGCCTTCACTATTACCACATTTTGCTGTTGCAACCAGAACTGTAGATAGAAAGCAGTGTTTTTTGTTATTTTACAAAATTTCATTTAGCAGACATTTTTCAGGGCATAAGCAACTTCTTTAAGATAATTCCTGGACTAAAAAGTCTGTTTTAATTTTTAAAATTTTTAAACCCCTTTCCCTTCCTATCCAAACTTTTAAGGTATGCAATCCCATATCCTGCAAACCTGAAACAGTTACTACACAGAAACATTTCTCTTTGGCATATACTACAAGGCTCCAAGAACAACAAATACATAGGTTCAGAGAGAATAGCCACTAGAACACTAAGCATCACCAGGAAAGAAAAAAAGCACTTTTTAAAATGCATTTTAAAGCAGAGAGAGGCTGCAGTATATCTAATTATCCAAGGATTAGATCCATGATCAACCTGTTGCACTGAAGTAGATTCCTATGTGTTATTTTAAAATTTCTTTCTTTGAGCCAAGTCACATTACCTCAGCACAGCAAGTTTCTGTCTAACAGCTGAGATGTTCCAGTTGCCCAAGCAGAAACTCATAGATTTCTCTGGCAAAGGACCAATGATCACATGTAAACCCAAACTATAGAGCAACAGTTGTGTACAGGCCACAAACCACTTGTGGCAGGACATTCCCCCACCACAGAAGGGCTTATCTGTTCTGCCTGTCAGCTGGTGCAATAGCTCAGGGCATCTTCCCCCTCAGAAGAATTTGCTAATTGGTGAAATATCTCAGGCCAGACATCTGTCTGGTAGTGAGGTATTTCTGGCACCATGGAGGTGGCATTCCCAGCTGAAAATAAACATCTTGACTTGGGAGAGAGATTGAAGGAAGAAAAGCTTGAATTTCTGACTGACAGACACTTAACTTCACAAACTATAAAAGCTACACCAAATTTTCACAAGGCAGAAGTCTTCTGCACGTTCTGTGGAAATGTGTGGGGCCCTTCCCCAAAGCTGGGATGCCACTTTGTGGTTACTCTCTCGGGGGTTGAGTGAAAGCAATCTCTGTACCTCATCATCAGTTTGGTGGTAAGTTACATTAACTCCTAATCTATACTATTTCTTTGCTAGCTATAACATGGGTACCTTTATGCTGTGCACTGCTTTATGTAATCTACTAGTAGTTGTTTTAACCTGTTTAAGGCCATTTGTCTGTTAATCTTCTGCCTATTCAGTGAATAACTTATTTTATGATAGACTTGATCTCCAGTTCTTAAGAACTGACGAGCCAGAGCAGTTTAGGTGTGCCTCACCTAAAAAATCTGAACCTAAGGCAGGCCTTGTCTAATGCTTGCACTCAACCCATAACACCACTAACAACATTGTGCAAAATTCCCTAACAAGGGCTTAAGTGATGAACAAAGAAGTGCAATGACCTTCAAAACATTATGCAAGCAAGTGGAAAATCTGAGGATATTTCCAGGACTTCACCATAGCAACCAGGAAAAAACCCTGCCCTGCCCCTGAAATCATTTTCACTGCTGTGCTACAAACTGAACTGTGAGGAGCTACATGATCAGCTCAATGTTTTTACATTCACAGTCTAAAGTTGTTCTTGCAGTCTCTGTAAGGACATGCAAACTGGAGGAGAGGCACACCTGATGTAACTGGAGCTGTAAATCATGGATCTGACCAGCCACATGTGAAGCCTCCTCCTGTAGCTCATCCCGGTCTTTCTTGGCCTGTTGAAGGCAGGTTGTTAACTTCCTGATGATTTCGTTCTGCTCCTGAACTGTCGTTTCCTACAGGGTCAGAAGAAGTGCACTTTTAACATTAAGATATTCTTAACATGTTAGGAAACAAGTAGCTTTTCATGAAGCAAAGCCATTACAGAGTCTGTAGTTACATTTCAGTTTTAACCAACTTGCACCAAAGAAGTCTTTGTGTCCAAAGACAATGGCAGGCATGATGGAAGAGGAGTCTTAAATTGATCTCAGAGATGACAAACCTAATCAAAAAGTGATTTTAAAAACAAATTATATGATACCAGCAATTAAATTGGTATTTTTACTTCCAAATGTGTAGCTTTTATTGATGTAAAAAGCAATCAAGTTTTCAGAAAGGATATAATGAATATTTAGTATCCCCTAAATTGTTTCCTATCTGCCAGCAATTCCCTTCAGTCACGTGAGAGGAAGCTAGTGAGATGGGATACATTAATCCTATTTTATGTTAATCACATTTATCTTTTCAATTTATTTCTCACCAACAGGAAATGTCTTTGTTTCCCCAATCCTAGAATGAGAAAAAGAACATATAAAGGGGAAAGTAACTAGTAAGAACCCAGTAATAATTTACCTTTACATAGAAATGCTAGAGAAAGGGAATGCAAAATATTTTTTTAGTATTCTGGAAGAGGATGCTGCCTTTTGCACTACATGTTAGCCAGGTGAAATACTTCTCACTAAAAACCAATAGGGTTTTCAGTCTTATGGCCTAAATATTTTTAGGATTAAAACAAGGTACTATGATCCCATTACTCAATTCTGTCAAACATACCTGAAGCTGCATGGAATCGTTGTGCTGGGTGAGTTGGTCCTGCAGCTCATCCATCTGTACAGTGAGTCTTTCCACTGCTTCCTGTTTCTCCAGCAGCCTGCTCTCCAGCTCAGCTATCCTTGCCTGACACATCTGAGCATCAGCCTCGCTGTATTCTGCAGCAGAATTTACCCTGTCTTTCTTCATAAAGGAAACAGAAATGCATTTATTCACTAAAAAGACCATTTCTGCTTTGTGATTAGTCTGAAAACAAATTCAGCTTCAAGGTTAAGTCCTGGGCAAATTCAACTTTAAAAGTAACTCAATGCTGGGACTCTGTATCTAATAGAAACATTACATACATAAAATCCTTAAAGCTTAAAAACTTCAAATTAAAAATGATCATAGATAATACATTTTCATGATAGTTTAAGGCACAAAAGTAAAGTAAAAGTGTTCTGATTCTATAGCACCAAATGGTGGCAACATGCCATTTTGGCATGTATTGGGATTTAAATACCTCAAGTTGTGAGGAAGGAAGCAGAATATCACCAATTTAAACAAAGCCTTTACATCCATCTGACTGGAGAACAGTCCACCCAAATAAGAAATAACAATGTAAAGCTTTTCAATTAAAATGAAATTTCTGTGGTTTCTTATGAGCAACATTGTTACAATCATCATAGAGGATACAGTAGCTTGTATTTTATTTTGAATACTTTTTGGTTGTATTGTATGAAATAATGATAAATAAACCGAAGTATCAATTGGAAACATTAAAAGCATTCAAATTTCTCTGGGCAAAGTCTATGATTTTACAAACCCCAATTTTCTTAGCAGCCAATTTTCACAGCCAGTACGTGTACAGAGAAATGCCTGTTTTATACCATAAAATAGTGACATCACATCAGTTTCATCATATTTGATAACAGTGTTCAATTAATCATTTTAGCAACAAATTATCAGTCTTCTTTCAGCTCTATCCAGCCTCTTTTACTAAAGATACACCTTTTCACACTTACTTCAGTTGCATGATTATCCAGTGGCTCCCAGCAAAACAAATCAGTGCTGCCCTGGTAAATAAACAAATAAAACAAACACTAAATCATAGCCATTTAAAATAAAAATAAGGAAAAACAGAATAATTTTGGAAGCATCTTAAGCAGGAGCCAGAAAGGTCTGTGCTGTGAGAAACTGACTTTATGATAAATACAGCTAGTCTTTCATGGTGAAATGAACTAAACTGCAAAAACAAACAAACAAAAGTATTATAACGTCCACTTAAATTTAGGGCTAAGCCTCAACACTGATTCAATGCTTGATCCTCTGCTGTTGTAGCTGGCAAACACTTGAGCAACCTTTATTCTACTACTAAAAATCAGTAAACTGACAGATTATTTAATAAACATGCTAAAACCATTCAGGTAATCACAAAAGCAACACCTTTTTCTGACACACAGATTTAACATAGCTTGATACCTTGAAAGAGGTTTCCCTCTCGCTAAATACACAAGACCAACATGACTATGGCATTATTTGGAAAAGGCAGTCCCCAGCTCTCTCTGCATTTTGAGTCTGCTCGAAGTAGTTCCCAATGATTACTGTCTCCCTGGAGGCACCCTCTCCAGGTAACCTAGAATTCCAGTTGCTTTACAAATCAGCTATTTTGAAAAAAGCTGCTTAGCAGCAGTAAGTGATTTTTGATTTTTTAACTTAAGCTCACACAAATGTAGCAAGCACACTGCTATGGCTGAGTGACAAAGCACTATGTTTTTCCTCAGTGTGTAGCTTCATAAAAGCCTTTGCAATGCCAGCATTTTGTTGAAGATATCCTGAAAGCATCAGGGATACCCCCACAACAGAAAGTAGGATAACACACACAAATTTTATCCTCCATCATTGCAGGTTTGCAAACACATTAGTTTCATGCTACTTTGGTATGTTGTGAAAACACACCCACATCTGGTGAGATGCTTTTGGTGAAGAAGGCACCAACTCCCCAGAATTCTTTCCACAGAGAACATGACTACCTTTAGAGAGCCACCAGTACATACACACCAAAGTACATCAAACACAAGCAGAGTCACACTTAAAACAAATCTGTGGAAATAACATCTCTGCTGGCTTTACAATGCTGGAATAAACTATAGTTTTTCAGAAAACATTTAAGCATATTTGAGCCAGCCAAGTGATACAAAACCAAATTAATGCTGTGCATTATAAAGTCCTGACAGTTTTCAATCTGTTGATCTCCCAGTCCAGATTTGCCATTTCATGAATTCACAGCCACATAACCGTAGGTCTGCCCAAAGAGAAGTCCATGGCAGTGAAAGGTGAGAAACTTGAATTTAGGAGGTTAATAGCTCCCTGGCAATAACAGCTGCCCAGGCCATACTGTGGAGATGCCTTAGTAAATGAGATGACTTGTTAGAGAATGAACTATTACAAGTGAAAAATCACACCAGTTCACTTACCTCCCAGGGGCGGCTAGTGAGTGAGCTAACACTCAATTGAGTCAAACAACCACCCGCAACACTTGTTACCTGCAGAGGGAGTGGAGTGAAGGCAAGAAATACTGAAATTTACCTGTGCCTCTGTTGCTGCCTCTGGCAGGTTGGTGTCTTCAGCCTGACCCTCTAGGCCCTTGCCAGCCTCTCTGGCTGCTACTGGGTGCTCTTCCTTCGGAAGGTCATGCGTGTGGACAGCCGAGCCCTTCCTCTTCGCCGCCTTTTTCTGCGACTGCGCGACGTCGCCCTTTGCTTTTCGCTGTCTGAAGTAAGCAAACTGTTCAGGAAAGATTGCAAGAGGTACAGGGAGAGGTAAGCAAGGAAAAAGTAGCAGGACCACAAGATTAACACAGTCATGGGTGACAGAGCTCCTGTCTCGATAAAATATATACATCTGCAGAAAAACTGCTTTATCTGCCTACTTGCCACACGTTCACAACATTCTGGATAACTGTGCCATTAAGCAACAAATCTCACACCAGCACTAAAGGCTCATTTCCACACAAGAATCAAAGTTTTACTCAGTGAAACTCTGTGTGTCAATAATAATCCAGAACTACAGCAAGACAAATTAGTAAAGGAACGAGTTGTCAATATAGTAGAAGCATTAGGAAAAAATAATAATTGAGCAGTCTTTCTGCAAGACCAGGAAAAACAAGAACCCCCTTGTCATAGTGCCAGAACCAGCACACCCCTACAAATACATCTAAACAGGTCTTAGCCAGCGTAAGCTTTGAGATGAGGATTCACTTCCGTTAATTTTAATGCTCCTTCCCTGCCACCCCCTTAAGAGAACACAGCAAAACTTCTTCGCCAGAAAGCAGCCTCCAGTACATAAATAGAAAATCAATTAAGCCAGGTCATTTTAATTTCTTCTGTTGAAGAATCAGATGCTCTACTTTATCAGGCTATCACAGCTCTACAAAGCCCCAGGGACTTGTAAAGAATGTCACTGACAATTTATTACCCAACTCTCCCTAACACCCTAAACAGCTTAAAAAGGATTATTGTTATTTTCAACTCTAGTATTGTGTTAAGGCAGCATTTCTAAGTAACATCTCCCCCACAGAAGAAATCCAGATATCCTTCTCATAAGGAGAAAGACTTCTTCAAGGTTAAGATCAGAGATTATCAAGTGCAGTGTTATATCCCTGGGATGAGACAAAACAGATAGTTAACTGATGACTGGATGTAAACATCACTGCCAAGTTCTACCTGCAATACATATGAAAGGCCACTGCTTGACAGCTTGGTTTTCCTGTCAAACAGCCACCTTACAGAAAAATCTTGTTCCATTCTTCTCATTCAGTTTGTGAAAAGGATCTAGTTCAGTCCCCTCTCCTTACAGGAACTTCTACCTGACAGCTTAGCTACTCAACAGGTGCACAGTTACACATCTGCTACACCCAGCAGCCAAAAGGTACATTGCAGAAAGACATCAATTTCTTACCAGCTGATAAAATTCCTATGCACAAAAAACACTTTATTTTTAAGATTACCTTCTGTAATTACAGTTAGTAATACTGAAATGCAGATTAAGTGAAGGTTGCCAGACTTGTGCCTCTCATAATAAGCAGAATGAACAGAGCATAAAGCTGCAGTGGGACACAAATACCATCCTCTGAAACCAGGTGTCAACTCCAGCACTTGCTGATGGCAACGTGTGTCAAAAATAGCTACAGCACTAATTAACCTGGTAACATGGGGAAACGGGGCAGGAGGAAACCTGCAGAAAAATGGAGAGTAGAGGAAACTGCTGAAGCAGGGAAAAAGGGAAAACAGGAGTAAAACAAGCAGAAAAGATGAAAGGCAGAGAGAGTGGGCATTACAGAGAGCAGTTACTGATTCGTGAAGGGAGACCAAGTATCCCACATTAAAATACCAAGACTTGGCATGACTGAATACCTAAACATGATACATTTTTAAGTGCACAAGGTCAAGCAAAGGTCAAGGAAAACAAAACCTATTTTGTCCCATTCACATGCACTAAACACATAAAATCATAATACATTACATGCAAAAATATCTAACTACACCAAAATATTATGGAACTACTGGACTTGGTGGAGTGGCTGGATTCAAACATGCTCCAGATTTATGGAAAAAGTTCTATTTAGAGCAATATCCAGTTTCCAAAGCCTTTCATCAGCTACATAAAGTGTTGTTGTAAGAGCATCTCAAATTCACAGACAGCCATCCAACATGAAGTAGTGAGTGTGAATGTGAAGAAAGCAAGACACAACTGCCTCTGCCTCATCACAGTGAGATCCCATCATGCCTGTTCTGAATGATTTAACCCTCCTTTTGCTTTCTAGAAGCAATGCAAAGGTGAAACCTTCACTTTTAGCCAAGATGTAGCGTTGCCACAGGACCCCTGAGAGCACTGTCTACAGGTACCAATGCACTGCAACTTCATTTCACCAGGACCAGTCAGTTAAAAGTTGATGTATTATGTGCTTCAGAAATTAGCACAAAAACCGACACCCAGAGAAAACAGAACAGAGCAGAAAACCACATCAGCACCAAACAGAAACAGGTTGTTCAAATAAACATTACTCCAGCTCTTGGATACAGCAAACATAAGCAATAAGTGCTCTTAGGCAAAACCAATAAATATTTTCTAGACCTTCCTCAAAATGATGAGGTGACAAAACTTCTGGGAAAACCTGCACTCATTTTTCAGGTCCTAACTGTAAAATGGAAGCAGAGCAAAACTTCCCACACCTGAGGTATGGCACAGAGAGCTCTGTAACTAGAGGCACAGCTGGTCAACATGCAGACTAATTAACGTGAGGTAGAAACAAACAAGGAGAAAAAAGCAGCACTGAATAGTTAGGCTTGTTCTGTTTCTCAATTACTACCCTGGCTATCAGCATTGCATTTGTTAGAAACAGGAACCTGAGGCACCTGATACAGTCAGTACTTAGCTGCCAATTACAGTTGGCATTATTATTAATATTATTAGGTGATAACTTAAATGCATCTCAAGAATGGAATTTTTATTCCTATATGAAAAAGAATAATGCAAGTACTTGTCTGAAAAGAAGAACATTTAGATCGTATTTCTTTGCCAAGTCACTGCTTAGCAGACTAAAATCTAAGGAAGCAAAAGATAAAATAATTCATTTCTGGAGGGTGGGGGTAAGGCAAAAAGCCCTCAAAAGTTCACACCTCCAGAGTGAAGCAGCATCAAACTGCAATTACATCACTGCACAGGTTGCTACAACAGAGGCCTCACACACAAGCCAGCCTCACTCCTGGCCCCTGCTGCCAGGAGCTCCTCTAGAGATGGTTCAGAAAGCTGATCTGATGGGCACTGAACACTTCTGTGTCACAGCAGAGATGGCAGCACCTTAAGCTGCTCTAGGCTGCACCACAGCAAGGAGAACCTGCACTTGCTCATGGTTCTTCCTCCCTTTCAAAACTGTGCTGTATCCATGAGGAGGGGAGCACAAAGAAAAACAGAAAAATGAAAAGCAGAATAAAAAAGGGGAAATGTCACTGGGTGCTTTTTGGAAGCTGTCTGCTGCCCACAATCTGCCAGCCAAGGAATAGATCTCTGTGACATTTTAATCAGCAGAGGAAGCACTACATCTATCTCTGCCCCTCAGCTCTCCCTCTCAGCATTCTGTGCAGCAGCAACATTGATGGGGCTCCTAATGATGTTTGTTTCTGGTTTTTTTTTTTTTTTTTTTAATGGGAAAAGAGATTTAGCACACAGTATAAAAAATAGTAGATGCAACCTTGGCTCTGCAGGTATAACTTAAAACATAAGGCAAGTCCCTGGTTTTTTTGTTTGTTTTGTGGGTTTTTTTTGTTGTTGTTTTTCTGTTTGGTTTTTTTTTTTTACTGGCAAACAACAGTTTGCCAACAGGTGGGAACTAATAACTTACTCAAGCTAAGTCTGTCACATTTTTCTAATCATAAACAGGTCCTGTACCTGGAATTAATGTATGTTAACAGAAATGTTAACACAGGCTGTGCCACACTAAGGTAACCTTTCAACCTTAAGAACTCCTGCTCTCAGAGCTCCCTCTCTGGAGCAGTTGTTCTCCAGCAGAAGATTGTGTTCTCACAGCACATAACAAGGCTGGCAGATGAGAAACTGCTGAGCAGGAGCAGGCAGTGTGGAATCCATGGCAGCATCAGGGAGGGCCAGGCCAGGGATGGAGGAGCTGTACTGCCCATCACCAGGCTGCAGCTTCAGCACAGCTCCAGCTACAACCCTGCTCCCTTCCACAAAAGCTCTTTGATTTTCCTGTGCACAGCACTGGCGGGAAGCAGCTGAAACAGAAACACAGGACAGCTCCAAGCCACCTCTGACCCCACTAGCCAGGTATCCAGACAGGTTCCCTGCAGAAAGTAAAGGATCTGGAAAGATCTGATGGGTCCCAACTTCCCACGACCCTGTGTAGCTATAGCCCCCTCCAGTCCTACTGGAATGGTAAGAACTAAAAAGCCTTATTTAGCAAGGATGGCCAGAAGAGAAATATGACAAATCCAGCTCAAAACCCAGCAGAAATGGTGAACTGAAAGGAAAGCAACCAAGCGTTTCCAATCAGCTCCTTGAACATGGTTACCAAAACAAAGCAGAAGTGTTTATGTAACGGGGTTAGCACACAACCAGCGTTAAACACATGGCTGCAGGTACTAATTACTTGGAGAATGTTATCTTTCTATATCAGCCTCATCCTGTGAGCTCTACACAGGTCCCTAAACTACACGCAAGTGAAGACACCTGAACGATCAGAGCTTATGAAGTGTTTGCTACCGGCCTGACTGGAAACCAACAAACGGAGCCAGCTCTCTGCTCGCCCTGCGGGCACCAGGCAAGCGAGTGAGCCGGCCGAGTAAGAACCCAACACCTGTTCTTTGGGATCCTCAGCTGGAAACGCAGTGCTCCCACAGACACTGAATCCCGGCAAAAACGGGAGCGCTGGGAAGAACAAAAAAACCAAAGAACAAAGAAAGCAGAGCCTGAAGGACGGCAGATGCGCCGCTGTCAGCTGCTCTGTGCTGACCCGAGGAAATGTTTCCATGCCTGTGCAGCGGGATGGGCCCCGCACGCTGGGGCACCGCCGGGCACGACTTTCCCTGCGGAGCCACGGCGCCAGGGGAGCCCCACCGGGCTCCGGGCCGGCACACCGCACCCACCTCCGAGTGCGGCGCGGAACCCGCCACGGCGGGGAGAGACCCGGGCCGGGCTGAGGCGAAGGACGCAGGGCCTGGCAGCTCTCTCAGCGCACCGGGACGGGGGCGGACGCAGCCTCCGCCTAGCCGGGACCCCTTCCCCTCACCTTAGCCCTGCCTGCCTCCAGCTTGCGCCTCCGCGCCTCCTCCGGCGCCTCCATGCGGCGGCCGGGCTGGTCCGTGCCCCCCGCGCCCTCACGGCGGCGGCGGCGGCGGCGGCAGCGAAGCGTCGGTCATGGCCGCCCCGGGCCGCTCCCCGCCCGCCGCCGCGCCAGCCGCACCGCGCGGGGCGGAGCTCTGCGCCCATTGGCCGCAGCTCCTGACGCACCGCGGCCGCCGGCCAATGGGAACGGCTTTCCTCAGCCGGGCTCCGCCCACCCCTTCTAGATGGCTGATGGGATACCCCGGGCAAGCCGATGCGAGCCGCCGGCCCCGCCCCCTCCCCGGCAGCCACCAATGGGAGCGTTCGGCGCCATTTCAAAAGGGCCGCCGTCCCCGCCCAGCGCGGGAGACAGCCAATGGGGAGCGGGGACTTGGAGGCGGTGGCCAATGGAGGCGGGGCTAGCGGCGGCCAATGGAGGCGGGGCTAGCGGCGGCCAATGGAGGCGGGGCTAGCGGCGGCCAATGGAGGCGGGGCTAGCGGCGGCCAATGGAGGCGGGGCTAGCGGCGGCCAATGGAGGCGGGGCTAGCGGCGGGCAATGGGGGCGGGGCTAGCGGCGGCCAATGGAGGCGGGGCTAGCGGCGGGCAATGGGGGCGGGGCTAGTGGCGGCCAATATGGCGCAGGGAGGGTTGGGGGCTCCCTTCCCGCCTTTTCGCTCATTTGTAAATTTTCAGTGAGGAAATCGATTAATGTTCATTGGTTCTAAGGTGCATGATTCTCTTCAGTAATCAGTATTGTGTCCTGTGTTACTTATAGATTTCTCGCTCTTCGTGCTAATTTGGTTGTCCTTCTTTAATCCCTCCATCGTCATTTTCTTGGACATGGAGTTATCTCCAGCTTTCCAGGCTTCTATCTCCTCTGGAGTCTTCTGGTTACTCCAACGTCCTTGAAGGGCCATAAATTTACGATCCCAGATGTCCAACATTCAACTCCCTTTTGCTCTGCTTATTGATGCTACAAAACCAGTGGCTTCTTTGTATTTTGAAATCATTAAGTTATAAAAAAACAGGCTTTCGTCAAATCTGTTACTCGGAGCAGTGTGCTGGATTGGCAAACAGTAAAAAGCCCATCTGCCTCCAGGGCAACACTGAAAGACAAAGTCTGAATGATGGAATGTCTCAGTGAACACCTCCAAGGATCAGGCAGCCACAACTTTTTTGAGCAATCTGTTCCAGGGCTTCACAGAGAAGAACTTTTTCCCTAATAGCCAATCTAAACCTACTCTCAGTCAGAGGGAAATAATTTCTCCTTGTCCTGCCACCCCTGTAAATTGTCTCTCTCCATCTTTCTTGTAGACACCCTTTAGATACTGGAAGGCCACAATTAGGTCACCCCAAAGTTTCTCTTTTTCAGGCTGATCAATCCCAATTCTCTCAGCCTTTCCTCACAGCAGAGCTGCTCCACCCCTCTAATCATCTTGGTTATTACCATAACATCTTTTAAAATTGTCTTTTAGAACTCAGAGAAATTAAAATTAAGGGTATAAATTATCAAAATCAATAAAAGACATCAAAGAAATGCAATGCTGGTATGGACCTCATCAGGTTATCTAATCCATTCTTATGTCTGAGGAGTCCTGCAATGTTCAACACATTTGGTTTTTTAATTGTTCGTAAACAACTGTGTGAAAGTTTTGTTTGGTTTTTTTTTTTGCTAGCTGCTCCATCTTTTCCCTTAGTAGGTAATGAAGATTTCTTTCCTTGTTTTTATCAGGTTTTCTCTTCCTCATGTAGCCAAATGCTTGTGTTTTTCCAGATAAAACCCCCCTACTTCACCCCACTCCTTGATTGTATCCTCTCATTTCTTTAAAAACTGCTGGCCTGTCCTCTTTTCACCATCTACTTACTAATTAAACAAAGCCAGTTCTTTAAAGTCTTCCTTAGAACCTACATTTTGTAAATGCACCTTTTTTTTTTCCCCTGGACTTTCTTTCCCTCTTAAACCACCATGTCTAAAAATAAGCACAGCATCCAAACTCTGACTTCAGCACCGCTAAATAGAGCAGAATAATGATGTCCTGTGAGGTGCATGTAACACACCTGTTGTTCCTCTGTAGGATTAAATTTGTCTGGTTTTGCTCTTTTGAATCCTCATTCTCAAGTGTGATCCCTTGTCTGGGATTCAGTGTAGCCACAGATCCCTCCCAGCAAGATTTTGCGTGTGGCTGGCACATTCCTGGCACCCCATTAATTAGCAGGTTGTAAGATGTCCCAAGAGTAAGGATCACGCTGTGACCAAGGCATCCATAAGTGTGGGAAGAGAGAGATCCTTTAGCAGGTTTGCTGGAAAGTACCTTTTAAAATTTTTTAATTTTTTTTTCCCCCCTAGTATTGGACTTCCTCTGGGATACCTGTCACATCAAGCAAAAATTTCTCCTCATTTCCTTTTTAGTAAATTCAGTTGCTTCACGCAGGTGCTGTACTTTTAATGCAATACCTGGTTCTTTTTGTCAAACTCCCTTGTAACCCTCTATTCATACTGCAATGAAGGCTCTAGAAATTCAACTTTTAGGAGCACTGTACTAAACCAGTTGATGGTAAAATAAGCAGCTCAATATTCACCAGAAATCAAAAAGGGGTGGGTTTCTTTCCCAGCACAGAAACAAAGTCTACTGATGCAGTTTACAGGCATAACTAGGAAACTCCTTGTCAAAGGCTGCTGCAGCTGCTCAGATGAAGAGGTCAAAGACGTTAGAGAAAAATCTGTTTGGGGTTTTCAAGTACAGAAATGGACTCAGAGTTGTTTCCCAGGAGAGCTGCTGGCAGGAGAGAGGATTTTCTGTTCTGGCTCATCGCTCCTGCCATTCACCACAGAGCCCTGCCAGAGGGAGCTGAACCCCAGGGCTGACACAGCATGGCTGTTCTAGGGATCCCTGAACCTTAGTTTCCCCAATTTCTCCAGTGCCTTCCAGCCTGTGTGTTTTTAGGGATGGGCTCTGTGGGTCACAGCTGGGGGAGGTGATCTGTACTGCTCTCACACAGCTCAGGAGCTGCTCCAGCTGCCAGCAGTGGCTCTGCTGCAGTTTTGCTGTGTCCTTCGAGGGAGGAAGGGCTTGTAACTTGTCTCTCCTGGGAGCAGAGGATTGTAACTTGGTTCTAACTTGTCTCTCCTGGGCTTAAAATATCCTACTGAGAAGGAGTATCTGTTCCTTGGCTTTTTTTCTCTTGCCTTGGTGTTCTTTTTATGGATGTCACTGATAAATGTGACCCTGTTTTTATGCTGGTAGGGCTTTGCTGGGAGAGGGAGACATTCTACAGGTTTCTTGGGAGATGGTAACCAAAAGGATGTTACACCATAGCCCCTTCACTCTTGAACTTACCCAGGGGAGAGTTCCAGCTATGCTCCTGCATTTTTTTAGTCACTGTGTGGTAATAACTCATGTAAAGGGCTATGTCAAAAGTGTGCAGACCCCCTGTAGTGGAACAAACAGGTACCAGTCAGCAAGATCATAATCTGACCGCTGGCACTGGGCTTGTTCTAAAGAACCATTGGCTTTTATTTCTTTTTTTCTTGTCCACTAATGTGCCAGGCATTTGCTTTACACAAGCTTCTGTGGCTGGAGATTAAATTGTTTATGTTACCTGTTGACACTATAAACTTAGCAACCAGGTTTCAGGTACAAACCTCTGAGCTAATTAAAAGTCTCTAACAACACAGAGGCCAGGCTTAGTGATGCTGCCAGGGGAAGGATAGCAACCATTAGGAACAGACAAATAAATAAATATTCAGTCTCAGTTGCCTTCCTGTGAGCATCACAACCTGCAGCACAAAAGTATGTTGAGAGAAATGGCAGGAAAAGCTGTGTCTGTGACCTTGTGAATGCCTGTTCTCATTCTGACCTTGGAGTGAAACTGAAGCTTTTATCTGCTTCTCTCAATCTCTACTCATCTTGTATTATTGTTTTTTAATAATGGAATTATTCTGTGAAAATTGTGGAGGGAAAAAAAAATGAGCACTGAAAGCCCATCTGCCTCTGTTTAGCTTTTTAACCTGCTTTTGCCTGCCTGCTCTTCCAGGAGATAATGGCAGATCCTTCAGTGGTGGATCACCTGACACGACTGAAACTCAAACTCCTGGAAAAGGTAAGGGAATAATTCTGCATGGGTCACCTCTGCTCTGCTTTTTGCTCTTGCATGTTGAAGCATTAATACTGTATTTTAAAATAGTATAACTCTACTGAGATACACTGAGGAATGGTACTACTTACTGTCACTTTCTTAAATCATATTGTACAAGTTTACGTGGATCTACAGTAAATTAAATTGACTTTGATTTTATGGGAGATGTCACCAGTTACCTCAAAGCCAGTTTGAGCTGGGACAGGCAAAGTTTAGGAGTAAATCTTGGGTAAAGAGAATCTCAGATTGTTTTAAGGCAATTTCATGTCTGCTTTCAGATAAGATGTGTTGCCTGGTCAGACCTTTGGTGATTCAAGAGTCCAGATCTTGGACTATCAGGCAAGCCCAAACTCAACATTATCAAGTTCTTCATATGATGCAGCTCTCTGCCTACAAAATAAATTATGTCTCCTGATTCACCATGCTATCAATTTTAAGGTCTGAAATAGCTTGGACAGCTGGAAGCATCACTATTCTTTACTGTAACTAGAGTTGTAATGAGACATTTCATACTTCTTTAAGAACCACCATTTTTTCTCCAATTCTGCTCTACTTCCTCCATCCCAAAGCTGTGCCACAGGCTTGGGAATCCTTGTGAGCTTTTCTGCCTGACTTATAACCAGTTCTGGTTATGGTTCTGCCAACAGAGACTAGAAAATGAACAGGAGAACCTAGAGAAGATGGACTTGTCTCTCCCAGCTGCAAGTAAGAGAAGCGTTTGTTCTAATTTTAGGCATATTTTGGGAAGGGCTTGCTTATGTTCTCAGGCATGAGTTCCTCAGGAGATGATCCCCTCTCCTCCCTAACAGCTGTGAGCTAACTGCTTTTTATCTTTTGAATTTCTTCAGCTATTTTTTTCCTGACCAAGGGAAGTGAACAACCAGCTGAACACTAACATAAGATGACTTCTTGCCCAGGTATCCTGTGCAGCCTCTCAGCTGGAGCAAACTGATGCTGATCCAGTTTGTCCTAGCTCCTACACCTAGGAGTACACCCTGCTGTAGTCCAGCTGTTTGCTTGGCTTTGGTGATTCTGAAAAGGCAGGAAGGACATTTCTTTGCATGGCACATGCACTGTTTATATTATCTATGGATTCACTGCTACCAGTAGAAGCTCAGATATTTCTAGACTGTACTGTGGGCTCCTATTCATTGATCTGGTGCACAAATAGTTGGAATCTTCTAATGCTGTGGCCAAACACTTTAAAAAAATCCCCTATAACAACTTACAGTTTCAAAATACAAAATGGTGCTTTCCAGAGCAGATGCCAGGCATGGCTCCAAAGCATATATCAACATTCTTGCTTATCTTCATTTCAAAATCAACCATGTGTGGGATGAACTGAAAAGGAAGTTGATTTAGAATAAAATAAAACCAGAAAAGTTGACATTCAAACCAGAGTTTGTTGGAGCTGTTACTACAGACAGGCATCCTCTGCATGCACAGGGCACATCTAGAAACTTTCAGCTTGAAAGGATTCCTAAACCAGGAGGTTAAAAGGAGGGTTTAGAGAGCAATCTTAAGAGTTTATTTTCAGAGCTGTTTTGCCTTTGTAGAACTGCTGAGCAGCTGTGACTGCACATGGCATAAAGTCATTATCCACACATGTATTTGACAGGAAAAGTAGCCCAAGCCTTTTGTGGAAGAACTCAAGCTGTTGAAGCAGAGTGACACAGAGTCCCCAGGCAAAGGAGAGCCTCTTTATTGCAAAAACCAGGCCTTTTTGAGCAGTTAGGCCTTTACCAGTTACATAGTTTTAAATCCTATCAAACATAATCCAACCAACCACCATACCCCACAATGTGAGCACATCGTGGTTATGTAACTTCTTTTTCTACTTCTAATTCAGCTGAGTCACTTTCCCACAGTCCTTTTCTGCTTAGCCAAAGTAGGAGGCCTGAGCAATGATTTTACAGAGGTAACAAGGCCCTTATTCTATAAGGTTTTACCCATATGCAGCATCCAGCTCTCACCCATATGCAACATCAAGCTATCTAATAACACATTTTCCACATTAATATCATAACACAGGTGCTGTAATAGCTGTCTTTGTGATCCTTTGAGAAGATAATGGAGACTCTTCCTCTTCCAGGGAACAGACCTCAGGACATGCTCCAAAGTGCCCTGAGGCAAAGGAAAGATCTGCTGCAGGAGCTTAGGGTAAGAGCCCCCTCTGGCCAGGAGGAAGAGACACTGCTGATGTGGGTTCAGTGGTTTCCTGGCCTTTAGTTCTGGGGCTGGGCAGGATTTAGTGCTCTGCTGCTTTGGAATAGAAAGGCTGGGCCATCTAATCAGGGAAAGAGCCTGGGGAGCAGCTTGGCTTCCCTCACTACAGCTGTGTGAGCTTGCACCTGCTTCAGGCACTAAAGTGGGATGATTCTGTTTGTCCTGAGCTGCTGTCTCATAAACTTTCTGTGCCAAAATGCAAAGAAGGGATTTTTAGCAATGCCAAAGTAGAGACAATAGTAATTGTTATTTATTCCTAGTTTGTGGAGGATACCAACTATTCTTGAAATGTTTTCCCAGACTTTTGGCAGCTTGTTCTGCACGGTTTTTTTCCCCCAATCCTTTTTTCTTATGCTTCAATATCTGTGGAAAGGAAAACCATGTTTACACTTATGCAGGCACTGGCAGTGCCCTGCAGCTTCCTGGGGGCTAATCCCATGTAGTCCAGAGAACATAACCAAACTGTCTGCCTGTGAGTTTGTGGGCTTTAAGGTGGGTAACTTTTTGGGGGCTCCCCTGGCAGGGGAGACCCTCCTGGAGCAGTTCTGTGTCAGGAATGAGAGACACATTGGACTTTTTCGGTCTTCAGCTTCTGTTTATTGATATCTTATCAAAACTTCAGCACACTGTCTGCACCAGACTCTGTGTGCAGGAAAAACAGCACAAAAATGGCCAACAATCTCTTCTTAAAAGGCCTTTAAAGTCTAATCAAAAACTAAGCTACCCAATGAAGAAGTGACACGTAAATTATTTTCCTTTCTAACCCAACAACTGACCCCTAAAGACCTGCAATGTGGATTTTTCTACCCAATTACAAGATACCACCTAAACCCAAGAAGAAGAAGTAAGAAGAAAGGAACGTAAGACAACACCCTATATCTTCCATCTTGAACCCATCTATAACATACTAAAAATCTTAAAACTTAAATTTCTCACCCATGTGACACACTACACTACTCTCTACAATTTCTATAATCTGTTTCACACTTTTGTGGTTTCTAGTTTACCTTGAGGCTTTGGAAGTTTTCTCCATGAATGAGGATCAAAGTCAGTGCTCCCCTGGGGGTCAGGACACCCCAGAGCAGACAGAGAAATATTCCCAGTGCCCTGAGTTTCCACATCTGCCTTGCTGTGACCAGATTTTCTTTAAGAAAATACTTGACTTTGCAGGAGCAGCACCTTCTGGAAGAGCTTTCACAGCCACCTGCACCAGATGGGGGACCCTGCCATGACCACAGAGCTGCCCTCCCACAAATCTACCAGATCCCTTTTCCAGCTTCCCAAGTGGAGCCACCAAGGATTATCCAGCAGACAGTAAGGATTGTCTCCTAGAAAGCACCACCAGCACTGTGCCAGTCTGAGCTGACAATCATTTGGGAGCTGTATGGAATTGCTCATCCCACAAAAAGGGCCTCTTGCTCTTTTATGGGATCCTTGCTACCTGCAGCGAAACCTAAGGGGAAATCACCTTGCAAATAAGGCCCAAAATTAACAATGGGAATGGTTTGCCCTTGGAACAAGATGGCAAAAGGAGTGGCAGGGCTGCTCACACTCCAGCCTGGCCATTCAGCCACTTTCTAATGCACATCACTGTCTGCTCATGCAGCCCACAGCCTCAACAGCTTCTCCATGAGAATCCCAGACTTCTCCTGAAGCCTAGGCAGATGACAGCTCTTCCCATAGCTGGGAGAGCTGGCCAAAACCAACCCTGACTTCTCCATTTTCCTTCCTGTTCCAGATGCCAACTCAGCCTGCCACCATCATCCAGCAGCTGCCTCAGCCCTCCCCTCTGATCACACAGATTCCCCCAGCCCAGCCCTTTGCAGCCCCCCGCTCTGGGAGCATTAAAGAAGGTAACAAACTCTCCACACAGAACCAGCTCCTGCCCCCAGGCCTGGAGAGGGCAGGGCAGGTGCCATGGCACCTGGAAGGGGACATGGGATGGTGTCCAAGCTCGTTAGTGACCTGCTGTTTAATGAGCTGGTGGAGCCTGGGGAGTTGTGCTTCATAAATGGGATGGGTACCAGTTGTGAAAGGTGTTCAGGCAAACTCTTATCACTAAAACGAAAGAAAAAGGAACTACAAACTCAAGGGAAGATTGGGACAGCAAAACAGCTCAACTCATGGCACTGAGTAATATTAACAAAGTCAAAGTCATGCACATGGATGATTCCAGAATTAGCAAACAGGCTTCTAAAATCTGGTTTTATTCTTTTGTTCCTTCCTAACCTGCTGTTCAATCTCCTCAGGCTTTTGTTTGTACCCTGTGTTTGGAAACAAGACAGAACATTTGAAAGTGTTGTTCTAAATACAGTGCAATGCCAAGAAAAGAGTTTATTTCTAAACATAGGTGGGTGCTGCTGTGAAATAATACATGAACTAAAACCTGGGACAATTTCCCTGGCTCAGCCTTCAGCCAAAGGTTCATCCCACCCAGGAATCCTCAGTTATGAAACTGCAGTATTTCTCAGCTCATACTTCATCTAAGTGTCTGGATTTTTGAATCAGAGTTTATTTCCATAACCAAAATAGTCCCAAACCATTCATGACTTCTCTGAAGCTGCTACATGCAAACTACTTTTTGTATGATCAGTAAAAAGGAAAATAAGAGTTGCCTTCATTATTTTTTCCCTTATTTTTTCTCACCTCTCCCTCTTTACTTCTCCCCAAGCAAATTAGTTACACTGCACTCGTCCTTTGGATCCCAGAGATCATGTAAGGAGATTTGATGTGCATGAAATGAAAGATTGAGGGTTGGACTTGATGATGTTAAAGGTCTTTTCTGACCTTTACAATTCTATGAGTCAGTGGACTCTCACTCAAGGTGGCACTGCAATATCACATAAATGTGAGGAAACCTCTCACAGGAAAGCAACAATCCAGGGCTGAAGCGATGGAGAGCACAGCCAGGAGCCTGTCCGTGCTGGAGCAAGGGAAAGCTGCAGCTCAGCTCTTCTCCATCCTGCCATTCAGCACAGGCAGGGCTGTGGGCTTGCAGGGCAAGCAACAGACAAGGTATCAGCAACAGCTTTCTTGGAGGAGGGAGGAGAAACAGGAAAGCTGGTATGAACAACCCCTCTCACAGACATCAACTTTGCACTGTCTGGGGAAATAATGCTAATATTCTTCACGTGTGTCTTGGACTGAAAAGACAGGTGTCTGTTAAGGAAGGCAGGAGCCTTCTTTGACATGGAAAATGTAAACTCTTTCTCTCTGAATTATTATATTTTTTTTTAATTAAGGGATTTTCAGGTAAAGATATGGGAATAGGAATAACAGTTTTTAACTAGTAAAATTTTTTTAAAAAATGCAATAGTACAAAAAAACTAGAAAATAAACTACTGACAGAGGTAGAATACAACTTGACACTGTTGGTTAGGATGTTGGTAGCAGTTTTGATTAAATGGTGGCTGTAGTTTTCTTGGAGTGACAGATGTGGTTTTGTTAAAGCAGTGATTTTGTAGAAGGGTGTAGGGTTTTTTTGAAGGTCTGGTGGTGGTGTAGATGGGTTTGGTCTTTTTCTGGGAATCCAGTGGAGAAGATAGCTGTTCTTTTGGGAATTTAGTGGGAAAAGGTTGTCTCTGTTGTTTTAAGTCTCAGATTATATTTAGGTAGGAATGTTTGTCTCTTCTTTCTGGGTGGAGCATTTTACAATGGGATGATGTAATTTTATCAGCCATGCAGTGACACTCAGTGGCCTATTAATAGAAGATATCTCTCTGGAGGGAGGATTGCTTGTGGAAGAGATAAAGAAAACTGCCCAATTAACAGAAGATAACTGCCCTACTTCTAGTAGATGGTAAATAGAATACACATATATCTTACAACTCAGGACAATGTGCTCCCTTTCAGCTCCTTTGCCTTTGTTGCAGTGACCAGTCTGTGTGTGCTGGAGGACACTCCTTATCACGATGCCTCTGCTGCTTCTCAGTTGTGGATAAAGGTCTTATTCTTTTCTTCTCTTCCCAGATATGGTGGAGATGATGCTGATGCAGAATGCTCAGATGCACCAGATCATGATGCAGAACATGATGCTGAAGGCTCTGCCACCGACGCTGCTCACACAGCTTGGGGGGGCCAGCTCTGCCCCGCTCCAGCACACGCAGCAGGTAACAACACCCAGCTGGAGGGCAGTGGCTCATCTCTCTGGGAGGGCACCAGGCCTGGGCAAAACACACAGAGAGCTGGGAGAGCCAGAGCACTGTGGAGGACACTGCACCTTAGGAAAGATGGCAGAGGCAGAGCATGCCCTGATGCCCACCTTCCTCTCCAGGCCATCCTGGTATTCTGCATTTCCCTGACATTGACTAATGGAATAAATTGGAGGGAGTGGGGACTGAGTATCAGGTGAAATCTGAAGTCACCAAGTGACCAAAGTCACAATCTGAAGTGTTCTTGGACCTTCTGTACTGGAACCTGCAGGCTCTCCTCCAGACACATCCCAAAGCTCTTCTTTTCCCAGGGGGTGGCTGAGTGGAACCCTGGCCCTCAGCTAGGGACCTCTCCCACTGTGAGGGGCACAGGTTTCTGCAGCCACCCTTTGTCTCTCTCCAACAAGGACCTGCAGCTCTCTGCTCCCCTGGCTGTGAGAGCAGAGAGGCCCAAGGCACCTGTGGTGCACCACCACCACCATTACCCTCCCACGGGGGTGTTCCCAGTGCCCCCCAGGAGCTTTCTGCCCACGCCCACAGAGCAGCACTGGACTGGCAGCTCTGCCCAGCCAATGTAAGTAAGCAGCCAGCTGTGACATGTGCTTGCAGCCCTTTCTCCCTGCCCAGGTGGGGTGGCAAGGCAGATTGTGGGATAAACATGGGGATGTGACAAGGGTGAGGATCATACAGACCCCCCAGCCTGCCATGGCAGTCACCTAAATAAGGCAGGGGTGGGGAGGGCATGGGGAAGTGTTTTACATTTGGGCTAAGATTCCCAGCAGGGTTTATGTTCTTGAAGCACTGCTGGGAGATTTGCTAATCAGAAATTCCCAGGAAAATAAAAGCTCAAACCACCAGCTAAGAAAAATGGTACAAAGGGAGGGGAGTATCAGAAATAGTGCTGAGCCTTTGCCATACGCTTGTGCTTGCAGTTGAAGGGGGTGGGTTTCTAGTGCAGAAATGGATGAACTTCTCCCCAGGATGCTCCCAAATCCATAGAGCCCTTGAGCCCCGTGCAGGGGTCACAGCCTTGAGCCCCTCCAGGGGCTCACTTGCTTTGTGCCTTCCTCTGAGCTTGTCCTGCTTGGCTTCCTAGGTGCTAGGAAGTTCTTACATGCCAAGGCTGGTGAAGAAATGCACCTTGCTGGACCACAGAAGGAGGGGGATGACATGGGGACACACTGTGAGAACTCAACCTTTATTTCTGTGCCATGGCTCTTTCAGAGCCTTAGTGAACAGGAGAACAGGATGGAGGCAGCTGCAGCCTTGGTGACCTGCTGGCAGGGGTATCTGTACAGCCCTCTTTAGCAGAGGATTTGAATTCCTGAACAGATTATTTCCCTAATGGGATTATAAGGGATGAACATTTCTACCTATTTCCCCTTGACACGGGTTTGTAATCTAAACCAGCAAAGAACTCCTGGCTCCTGTCAGGATCAGTGCAATTCACTGCAGAAATCAGTAGGTCTTCTCATGGCCTTTGAACTTTGTTCTTCCTTTTCTTCAGCTGCCTTCCACCACAAGGTATGAGACCAAGCACATCTTTTTGCAGCTGCAGCACTACTGGCTGTTACTAAACACAATAACCCCGTTTTTCTTGTTGCAGGTGGCCCACATACTGACAGTACAGGATCTTCTGCAAGTGGACCATAGCCTTTCTAAAACCAATAAATCCTGCTGTTCTTCCTCAGCCATTGACATGTCTTTTTCTTCAGCAATATAAATCAAGCACTTTTCCCTCCCTTACTTTTCCCCAGAGCACAGGCTTTAATCCATGCCCATGTTATCCTGCTCTTTTTAGTTTTATTTATGACTTCTTAAAAGGCTCACTCAGAGTTTTTATCAGGCAACACTTTTTCACGCTCTCAGCAGCCTGGCTTTGCTTAATATAGAAAGGTGAGCAATGATTTTCTAGCACTTTCTCAATATATTCCCACCTTCTGATTTTAGAGTGGAGAACATCTGTACTGGGTTTGCCTGGTGCAGTTTGTGAGTGAGTCTGATTAAGAAAACCCAGGGACCTAAATTTTGTTTGGAATGAAGAAATGATAGTAACTATCACTGCTGGAAGCTAATCATGTGCTGTCTGTGTTCCAACAACAAATAATGAATAATTTATTTAGTATGTAAAACTTACCTTGCTCTTTGTCCTCTCTGCTCTGTTGTCTTTGAGATTCTTATTGCTCTCTACAACTTCTCTACTTTTTACAACTACCTGAAAGTGGAAATGGCCTCAAGTTGTGCCATGGGAGTTTGGATTGAATATTAGGAAGAAACTCTTAACTGAAAACATTGTCAGACATTGGAAGAGGCTGCCCAGGGAAGCACTGGGCCATCCCTGCCCCATCCCTGTAGGTCTTTGATAGCCACATAGAGGTGGCATTTAGGGTCACAGCTTAGTGGTGTGCTTGGCAGTGCTGGGTTAACAGCTGGGACTCGGTGTTCTTAGAGGGCTTTTTCTGCCTTAATCATTCTCTGAGCCAAATTTGCTGGGGCCTGGCAGGTTTAGCAATAATTTGTACTTGGTGACACAAATATCTGCAGTTTCACTGTCTGCTGTTTAATTATTTTGTGTTGGCTCTAATTGGCTCCTCCCTTTTCAATGCTTACTGTGGGCAGCATTGGCTCAGCAGAGCATTTCCTCCCAAGGAAGAGGAAATTATTTCATTATTTCATTATATGTGAAATATAGACATCTGCAGAGATGTCTCCTCACAGCCTCATCTTAGTCATGGAAGGCTTCTGCAGAGCAGGCATGGACTCTCTCCTAAGCATCACACCCCAAAACACCTGAGCCACACACAGCTTCCTTGGGTGAACGATGTCCTCAAAGACAGGATGAGGCTCCTGGGCAAGTAGTGTGGCTCACAACCCACCCTCAGGAGAGGTTCCAGAAGTCACTCCACATTGTCCCACCAGTGCTTCTGCAGTTGCATCCTAGTGAAGCACCAGCAAAAGCCTGGCTGATGCAAGTTCTCCTCCTGTTCTGTGTGTATTCCTTGGAGACTGCAGGATTGCTCTACAATTTCCAAAAGAGGCCTTTGGATAGAGCCTGACTGAATTGTGCCACGCTGCCATCTCAACACCTCAGGCTCAGCCAGGCTGACTCCCTGACAGTCTCTGGGCTGGAAGTTAAACTTTAATGTGAATCGGGGGAGAAGAAGCCAGGCATGACTCAGCCACCCACATTCCTTCCCTTCCCCTCCCCACTGGCCAGGACAGTGGCACTGGGGAGAAGCAGAGGGATCAGAGACAGAGCAGGGATCTGAGACCCAGGGGTTGACCTAGCATGGAGCCCTGTGACCCACGAGGGAAAAGAGTTGCTGTTATCGGTGGTGGTCTGGTAGGAAATGCCATTTAGCTGCTGCATGATTGTTTGCTGGGGAGCTGGGGCTGTAAAAACACTGCTTGAACGTGGGGGTGAATGCTTTTCTTAAAGTCATTCCTCTGTCAGATGACGGGGTGTTGCGAAGGGGTTGATTGAGTTCCTGCTGTGGGAGGCTCCTCTCCTTTTCTTGGGTGAAGGGGTTTGGGTGCCCAGGTACACTGAACTCCAGTCCTTGTTTGGGCTGCCAGGTTCCCCTGTCCCTTGGCTGATTTTGGCTGTAACCTAATCTCTAATGTGAAATGCTTTGCAAGAACTGAGACCGGTAAATGCCAGGCTGAGAGGAAACGCCTTCCTCTGCCCGCTTTCGTTTGGGGGTGGTTTTCATCCACTGCTACTTGCAGAGAGGTGTAACACTAAAGGCCAGGCTGGATGGGGCTCTGAGTAACCTGGTCTAGTGGAAGATGTCCCTGCCCATGGCAGGGGGTTGTAACAAGATGGTCTTTAGCATCCTTTCCAACCCAAACTATTCCATGAGTCTGATTCTATGACTGCTTGGGGCATTGCAGCACCTGCATCTCTCTCTTGACTTTTTGGACATTAGCTTCTCGGAAAGGAGTGATGGCAGAAGAGGCTGTAGTTCTGACAACAATTCATAATGGAAACTGAATTTTCAAAAGTTATTTAAATCACAAACAGGACATATTTGTAGTGTTCTCCCTCACTATGTTCCCAAGGGAATGCTGCTACACCGTGAATTAGTGAGGAAGGTAAACACAGTCCAGAGAGGAGCTGGGAGCTTGCCTACACCAGCTTCTGCTGTCTCTGGCTGAAGAGGTGAGCCCTGCTGCATTCAATTGCTGTGTGTAGACAAGCCTGAGCTTGGTATGACTTTATAAAAAGAGTTTTGATGGGCTTTTGGGCTTCTTGGGGGCTCGGCAAACACACAGGGCTGCCAGAGGACTGCTCTTCAGTAAAAATCTTCTAAGGTTTTTGGTCAAAGGACCTCCCTGTTTATGCTGAGCTGCATCCCTTGATCACTTCTTTCCTTTGATGCATCTCAGCAGTGACCTCTGAGATACTTCATCCACCATTCCTGGTCCTTGTCTTGTAGGTGGGTGCATTAAATGCCTGTTTCTTTGCTAAACGAGGTTTCCATGTTGACGTTTATGAAGCCAGAGAAGGTAAGGTCAGCCTGATCATTACTATGTGAGCTCACTGAAACTGTAAGAAAATAATGAAAGCTGAGAGATGCAATTTGGGGATATTATTTTCCTCTCCTCTTCAGCTCCTATGGTGGGGAGGAGCATTTATTTGAAGTTCATCTTGTGTGGAGGGAACCCACTCTTTAGCTGCTAAAATGATGCCCTTTTTATATTCTTGGCTTAAACACTGATTCAAATCCTCACCTTTGAAGCCTGGTCTCTGCAGAAAGCATTATAGTACAGTGCTGAGTCAGAAGAAGAGATGGAGCCTCCAGGCCCACAAGGTACCAACAAAAGAGGAATTAGGATTTAGAGCCAAGCCACTAGCTCAAAGGCAGAGAAATTGTTCATCTTCAGTATCTGTCAGCTGGCAGACAAAAAAGACCTGGGCAGAGATGGCAAGCCAAGTGGCAGGTGGGAATGATACCATGGAAATAACTCAAGTGTGCGGTAAAGGGAGGGAGGAGCCATGCCTGACACTCTGTGGTAACTCTTCCTGCCCTGATAGACATCAGCACAGGCAGTTCTGCTGCACAGCTTAATGTTGCCAGAAGTTCCACAGCTTCAAAAAGCCTCTGATTGCTCTCACTTGCCTTCTGAGCTGGATGGATCCTCCTGCACTACTCCAGTGTTTGGCCCATTGCTTACACTGATACACACGCTGGGATGAGGAGGCTCTGCCCCATGCACTGGCCAGACAACCCAGGAAGTCTAAATGAGGCAACTCAGAGGAGGAGCAGGGCAATGCCCAGACATTTCCATCTGGTCAGCCATGAAGAAGGTGACCTGCCAATGTCCCAAAAAGCATCAGCAGAACCTGTTAGGCATTCATGGCTCAGCCTTCTCCATTTAGAGGGGAAATGGCTCTTAATGTTAATGGGCCCTCTGGCACGTGGGGTGCTGCGAGAATCCAGCATTCCCTTGGCAGCACTTGGCTGCAGCTGCTTTTTCCAGGCTAGAGGTGGCACGGAGGGTCCAGGCTAGACTCCCCCCAGCCCCACCTGCTGTTGCTGCAGGGGGCTTGGGAGATGTTCCCTCAGCAGGCTGTGCTGTCACTGCCTCCATGACCCATTGCTGTCCCTTGCAGATATCCGAGTGGCCAGCTTTGCCCGTGGCAGAAGCATTAACTTGGCCCTGTCTCACAGGGGACGCCAAGCCCTGCGAGCTGTGGGGATGGAGGAGCAGGTACTCTGGCACATTCTGCTGCTCTCTGTGCCCTGTCCTTTCTCCTCCCAGCCAGACCTCTTCCACTGCATGCCTGCAGTCTGGCTCTCCCCTGCCTCACAGCACATCTGCCAGCAGGATCCTCCCCACCCCAGGCAGCTGGGCTCTGCTGCTGGCAGCGGCTGCTTCCCTGGGACACCAAGCACCTTCCAGTGTTTACCTTCCTGCCGTGCTCCCCTCCCTCCTGGAGCAGAGGGCAAACAGGGCAGGAGTAGATGGACTCCCAAAAGAGCTGATGCAATGAAGCAGGATGCAATAAAGGCAGCTGTTTGCCCCACTGACATGTCCAGATTTGTATTTTCCCAGAAAACCTTGATCTTTGGGCTGACCCCTGAAATCCATCCACGCTGCTTTCTGCCCAGCACGCTTGGCTGGGAGCCCAACATTCTTCTGCAGGGTACTGGCTACCATTTAACATCCAGCTGCTGGCAGTGGCAGGATCTCCTGGTCCCTGGATCCCTGCAGAGGAGCCCGGGCTTTGACAACACACATCCCAGTCCCAGGGTGTAATTTGGCTTTCATCCCCTGCCCTGTCCAGCACTCTGGGATTTTTCATGTCCCTTTTGTCCAAAAACAATGTCTCTCTGGCTTTTATGAGCATGAGCTTGTAAGTAATCTCAGTAAACTGTAGTAAATTGACATGACAGCCCTGATAAAGCTTTCCCTGGTGGTTTGGAAATGTGTGAGCAAAGAGCCCCCCATTCTCCCTCAAGTGCAGTGCTTGGGGGAGGGGATGATGCTTGGTAACTTGCACTAGAAACCCACAGTTTTGGCCAGAAGTGTGGGTTGTGTTCCCTTCTGTTTCAGATTGTGGCCAAGGGCATTCCCATGAGGGCAAGGAGGATACACACACCTTCAGGGAAAAAATACTCCATCCCTTATGGCAAGAAGGACCAGGTACTGGAGTTGCTTTGCAGAGCACATGAGGTCTTTGTTGCATTTGTATCTCTGTGGGGCTCATGGATGTGGGAGAGGCTGGAGAGAATGAGGGAAGGGGATGATTTGGAAGGGAGGGTTTCCTGTCTGGCCATGCAGAGTGTCCTTCAGCAAAGCTTTCTGAACCCCCTGTTTGTTTGCCTTGCAGTACATTCTCTCTGTGGACAGAGCAAACTTAAACAAAGAGCTGCTGACAGGTAGGTTGTCACTTCTGTTTGCAAATTCTTATAACACACTTTTTGTTGGGGATTTAGGGTTTGCCCTGTGACTAGCAGACTTTGAGCCACGAGCTCCCTTACCCAGATCTCAAAAAGTGCAAACCTGAACTAGCAGAGGAAAACCTGTGCTGTTTCCCAGCTAAGCAGGAGACACCTCCTCAGCCTTGTCATGGTTTGTGGCATTTTCCATAACCTCTGATTGTACAAAGAGACAAATAGAAATTGGAGCTCTATGACCAATCAGACTAGACCAAATTTATGTAAATTCCCCACTGACTGCAGGCACCTCATCCCATCCTGAACTGCAGTGGAATGATGGTGGAAAGCAGTCAATGACTCAGGTAATTGTGGGGAAGAAGAAATTCCTTGCAGGATTCCTTGCATTTTTCAAGTCGTTTATACCATAGTTGACCAGTCCCAGTGTGCCCTGCCTGCTGGCCCTCACGAAACACAGCAAATTATTTGCTGTAATGGCAAAAATCCCTATAATTTAGGGATCTCTTGGAAATATTTTTTTGCACAGTAAACCCCTCTACATTTAGTTGTCTTTTCACAGCTGCTGAGAAGTACTCCAACACTAAACTGTTCTTTGGACATAAGCTCCTCCGGTGCAATGCAGAGTTGGGGACATTATCCATTAAAAGGTAATCCCTGGACAAGCATGGGATCAAGCACTGTGGTCAGTTAGTTTCTGCTTAATCATTCATAAAACCTCAAACAATTGAGCAATCTCCGTTTTGAAACTACTGTGCAGGCAAAACCTTGCACCAGAGAGACATCAAGGCAGCATTCATGGGGAGACTGAGAAAGGTTTAAGCAACTCCCTAAGCCCCCAGGCTGGCAGCAGGCACACACTTCCTGACCTGTGCAGGGGATAAACGTACCAGTATCCATGGCACTGGGCTCAGGGACAGATTGCTCATCAGGGAGGGCGGATAACTGGTGATGTCCCATCCCTGGGAGTGTTCCAGGCCAGGCTGGATGAAGCTCTGAGCACCCTGGTGTTGTGTCTGTGCCCATGGCAGGGGGTGGAACGGGCTGAGCTTTCAGGTCCCTTCAAACCCAAACCATTCTGAGGTTCCATGACCTTGTTTCACAGTCTTTCACAGAAGTTCTGGTCCTACCCCCATCCTCCTGGCAGGTGCTGCAGGCTTTGCAGAACAGCAGCGTTATCCCAAAAGTGCCTACTGCATTGCTGAGTAGACCTGGCAGAGTTATGCTTTTGATAAACTACAGGATAATTATTTATGCTAATGCTGTGCTTCCAGGAAGTGAGAGCCGATCTTCCCCCACCCCAGAAGATTATTAACACATTTTGCAAAAGGCAGGTCCTCTGGGCACAGTGGTGCTGAGCTGGCCTGGAGTTACAGGAGGATTAACCACAGAATCATGGAACGGTTAGGGTGGGAAGGGACCTTAAAGATCAGATTGATCCAAGGCACTGTCTTGCTCTCAGGTCTGACCAGCAGACCATGGAAGTGACCTACGATCTCATCGTGGGGTGTGACGGAGCCTTCTCAACAGTCAGGAAACAGTTCATGAGGCAAACGCGCTTCAACTACAGCCACGAGTACATTCCTCATGGCTACATGGAGCTGACCATCCCTCCCAAGGATGGAGATGTGAGTGTGCCTGTCCCATGGGGCTGCTACAACCTTCACAGGTTGGACATCCCACCCCCTTCTCACTGTGGCTCTGCTGCAACAGCTTTGGAAGAACTAACTTTTCACCTGGGGTTCAGGCAAGGGATTAAACCTTTCCTAAGATAAGGCATGGATCTCTTCCTCTTCCAAAAGTAGGGCCAATGTTGGTATCTGCATACAAAAATTCTAGAGAGCCCATCCTAGAGTGGTGGGATTAACTCTGGCTCTGGGAGATCCTGGAGGTATGGGAACATGTCTATGAGGACATCAGCAATTTCAAAGCATCATATTTTTGCCCATATTTCTTACCCTTTCCTCTTTCCCTTGCTCTGTGTCTCCCTGAAGCATCAGGGACCAGAAAGGGGCCCTGTAGTTGTTGCATCTTCCCATGGGAACTGTCGTGCTGGTGTGGAGGGGAGCCAGAGCCTGGGCTGGGGAAGCTGAGCAGGGCAGGTCAAGGATACAAGGCAATTTTCTTTCTCTTTCAGTTTGCCATGGAACCAAACTACCTCCATATCTGGCCGAGAAACACCTTCATGATGATTGCACTGCCTAACATGGTGCTAACCCAGGGCCATGTTCTTTCTCCTGGGGAACAGGATGGGGCTGGTGGGGATGAATGGCTGTGGTGGCAGGGATTGGGAGGGTCAGGAGTCACAGGATAACTGAAACACAGAATCAGTTAGATTGGAAAATACCTCTGAGATCATAGAGTCTAACCATGACCCAATTCCACCTTGTCAACCAGACCATGGCACTGAGTGCCACATCCAGTCTTTCCTTAAAAACCTGCTGGGACAGTGACTCCACCAGCTCCCTGGGCAGCCCATTCCAATGTCTGATCACCCTTTTGGTGAAGAAATTCTCCCTAATGTCCAGTCTAAACCTCCCCTTGTGCATTTTAAGACTGTGTCCTCTTATCTTGTCCCTTGTTACCTGGGAGCAGAGCCTGACCCCTACCTGGCTACATCCCCCTGTCAGAGTGTGTAGAGAGTGATAAGGTGTCCACTGAGCCTCCTTTTCTCCAGGCTAAATACCCCCAGCTCCCTCAGCTGCTCCTCAGAGGATTTGTGCTCCAAATCCTTCACCTGCTCTGTTGTCCTTCTCTGGACATGCCACAGCACCTCAATGTCCTTCCTAAAGTGAGGGGCCCAGAACTGGACACAGCACTTGAGGTGTGGCCTCCCCAGTGCTGAGTACAGGGGAAGAATCACTGCCCTGGTCCTGCTGGCCGCAGTTTCTCACACAGGCCAGGTGCCACTGGCCTTCTTGGCCACTAGAGCACATACTGGCACATGTCCAGGGAAGGAGCCAGGAGGGACACCCAGCCTGTGCCAGGCTGACCACAGCCTAAGGGGTGCAGGACAGGGTGCTCAGAGCCAGTCCTACCTCGCAGTGCTGAGTAACCTGTGGCACCTCTCTCTGCCCACACATCTGAGCCCAGCCAGACCCCCACAAACCAGCACTCTGCAGCTGGATGCTATAAACTACATACCAGGAGCATCAGGACAGTGTGCCAGGCCCATGCTGGACAGTCACACACTGTTTCTGCCTCCCGTGTGCCTGCCCACCATGAGAAAGGGGGTGGCCAGACATTTGTCCCTCGCTGTGCCAGTGGGTCACTGTGATTGCCAGGTGGCAGGCTGGGCACTGAGCTGCTGCTTCAGGTGCCACGTGTTCTCTCTGCTCTCTGGGCTTCTTACTGACCCTCTTTCCTGGCTGGCAGGACAAGTCCTTCACCTGCACGCTCTTCATGCCCTTTGAGGAGTTTGAGAAGCTCACAACAGGCGAGCAAGTGCTGGGGTTCTTCCAGACCTACTTCCCAGATGCCATTCCCCTCATCGGAGAGTAAGTGTTCCCATCTCCCCTTTTCACTCGTCATCACAGGTATCTATGATGGGATGGGCTTTTTCTTGGATGGTATCAACAGTCTCAGCTGTGTTAGGCAGTTTCCTTTCCTCTTAAAATTAATTATCCCAGGACTTCATATTAACTGAGAAACTCAGATATTCTCTGGTGTGTCCTTCCTACATTGACCAACATCTACCACTGCTCACAGTGAGAGGACCAAGATGCCAATAATTAAGTTATTGATTGAATATTAATTAAGTTGTGCGCAGAACTTAAAACCTGCAGACAAAATGTCTGGTTCACAGGGGGGAAGTTGGCTTCCACATTTTTCCAGCACAAACAGCCTAGTGCACAGGCTTGGGGAGAGCTGACGGTGTCTGTGGCCTGGCTTCCTCAGCTTGGATGTGGCACAGCTTGCTCTTCTCTCTTGTGGTCCCACACAACAAAATCTGTTGTTTTACCTGAAGGCAAGAGCTGAAGCACGATTACTTTTTGCTGCCAGCCCAGGCCATGATCTCTGTGAAGTGCTCTTCCTACAACCTCTCCTCCCGATGCGTGCTGATGGGAGATGCTGCTCATGCTGTGGTGCCCTTCTACGGACAGGGCATGAATGCAGTAAGTTCATGGCTGGGGATCCCACTCCTTTCACCCACAAACGCCTGGTTTTAGGGTTTAACTCCGTAGAGTTCATGGGCTGGCCTGTCCCACAGCCTGATGTCCTCTGCATTGGCAGGGGTTGAGCTCCTGTCAGGATGTCCTCCTGGGAAGGACAGGGGACAGGGTGATGAGGCCACCTTCCCATGGAGCACAGGACTATATGGGAGGGGGGTCCAGGCAGCTGGGAAAGGCAATGCCCTACGATTTCTCTCAAGACCCCTGTCAGAGGGGCCTGGAGTAAGACTCCTGCTCTGAAGCTGTGGTCAGTGGGACCAAACAGCTACACTAGCTAAGCGTGCATGAGAGCACTTCTCCTGAATGTATGGGTCCTTTATGCCTATTAACTCCCTAATATTCCTCCCAGGGCTTTGAAGATTGTCTGGTCTTTGATGAATTAATGGACCAGTTCCACAATGACCTTGGTAAGTGAGGTGGCTGGGGACATGTGGGAGCAGAGGAACATCCCTCTGCACCTGAGGGCAGCTGGGTACCCTGCAGGGAGCTGCTTGTGAACTGTTACTTTCTTCTGCCAGGTGCCTGCCTCCCCGAGTTCTCCAGACTGAGGGTGCCAGATGACCACGCGATTTCGGATTTAGCCATGTACAATTATGTAGAGGTAGGTGAGCCCCACAGACCTGTGGTTCCGTGGGCCACGCACACAGTAGTGCTCTCAGGGTGCATGCAGCAGGCAGGGCCTCTGGCTGGGCTCTCACCCTGGCAGGCTTTAGCCTCAGAGCTCCTTGGGAGTGTCACTGGGGCTGAGGAGGCACTGATCCCTGCACCACCTCCAGGACAGTGGGAGAGCTAGCAAAGCACAGGGGAGCTCTGACAATCACAGGGGTGACTGTTGCTCTGTTGCAGATGCGTGAGCACGTCAATTCAACGTGGTTCATTTTCCGGAAGCGCGTGGACAACTTTCTCCACGCCCTCATGCCTTCCACCATTGTCCCACTGTACACCATGGTAAGCCAGCGTGTCATTCCCCACTTGTGTGAGCTCCTCCTGCCTGGCTTTGGGGTGGTGACATTCTCCTGCAACCCCTCCCAGGTGACCTTCACCAGAATTCGCTACCATGAGGCCCTTCAACGCTGGAAATGGCAGACAAAGGTTGGTCAGGGGTGGTGCCCAACCTCCCCATGCCACGAGCCTTGGGAGCATCCTGCACACCAGCACTGCTCAGCTTTGGTGGTGGGATGTTGCCAGCTGTGATGATTTTGGTTGGTGCTGCAGCGTAGGGGCCAGCCTCTGATGATGCTGGGATTTCTCTTTGCACTTGCAGGTAATTAATCGAGGGCTCTTTGTAGTGGGGGCAGCAGGACTGGGTGGCACCTACCTGCTGATAAAGTGTCTGGCACGGAACTTGAACTTCTGCTTGGAAGACTTGTGGGGCTGGCCCCATTATCTGAAGAATATTGGAAATCTTCCCTTTGGCACACAAGTGGTTTAAATGTCTCGGGAGCTCCTTGTTGTAATAAAAACGACGGCAGACTGTTGGCTCAGCTGGGTGATTTTGTTTCTCTTGGGATGTGGTTTGGCAGCTCCTGCAGCCCCTTGGAAGCAGTTTGGCCTTTCTCCCTTTCACAGCTGAGGGGAGCCTGTCAGGCACAGTGCCCAGAAAGCCTCTCCAGGGGCTCAGGGGTGTAACCTTGGCATCCTGGCCTTAAGGGATGTGGTGTGTAGATGTGGCACTTAGACATTATGGTTTAGTGTTGGACCTGGCAGTGCTGGGTTAGTGGTTAGATGATCAATCATCTTAGAGTTTTTTCCCAGCCTTAATGATCTTGTGATGCTATGACCTAACCAGTGTGTCCCAGCCTGCAGACTGCTGCTCTTGGCAAAACAAGACAACATTTTGAGGGTCCTGAAGCCAAAAATAGCTGCAGCCTGGGATAGTACTAGGAGGATTATCAGACACACTTTCCTTCTTCTTACCTTGCCCTAGACCCTCCCAGTCACTGCTCAAGAACAATAAAATGGCCCAAATTGACTGCTGATCAGATGTGGCACAGTCAATCTCATTTGAAGTGGTCTATGTACAGCTGCCAGCACATGGGCACTGCTCTGCACTATTCACTGAGTCAGTTTTGGCTTGCAAGGGAGCACCATTCATGGCATAGATGGCAAGTTGTGTAGAAAACAGTTTGATTCTCTAGCTGGGTTCTTTCCCAGGCACTGTCCCTATGGAAAACGGTGGCAGCAATGACAAGGTGTGACTGTGGTTTCTCCAATGAATGCTTTAGCTGCTGCCCTTGCACCTAATTCTTAGCAGGACAGATGTATTTACCTTATATATTAATCTTTATTCATATTAAACTTCTTCAGAGACCAAAAAAAGATGCAACACAATACAACTCTATGCAAATTAATCCCAAACTTAAAGCAAATATGGAATTGTACCACCATTTCACAGGAATGACCCACAATGTAAGAGCAACTGGCTGCTGTGTCTGGATGGGATAAGTGCTGAGCTGGAGATGCTCTGGGTACTGCCAGATGTTTTGCACAGCTGGCCCCTTGTATGTCTGACATGCTTGCAAAGCAGGGAGAAGATCATGCCCCAGGGGGTGGAAGAAGCTATGGCTGACCTCCAGCCTTCCATTTTCCAGGTGCTCATAGATCACAGATCAAGTTTCATAGATCAAACAGTGGCTCCTTACTGTGCAGAGGACTTCAAGGCATGATGGAGGTAACCAAGCATGCAGAAGCCCAGGCAGAACCTTGCCTGAGGTAGATCTGAGTGATAGCAGGAAGCAGTTAGTGATTTGGGAAAAAGATCCAGTGCATGTTCTCCAGTTGCTCTTCATTGCAAGGCAGAGGTGCTCTCTAGCCTTTAGGGCCTATCATATCACTGCAGCCTCTAGAGCAGCTGCTTAGACCCTTTCTGTCCAACTCAGCAGTGAGTTCTCTGGAAAATATTGCATAGTGGAGGAGATCAATGCAGCAGGGGAAGGCATGGAGCAGCCTGCTCCATGAAGCAGATCCTGCTGCAGCAGAAGAGAGATGGCAGTTTTGAAATCCCAGCTCAAAATCAAAGCTGGAAGAGCTCTCTGCTCTCAGCTGGCTTTGGGGCTCAGTGTCCAAGACTGCTGCCAGAGAGCAAAGTTAGCATGAGGAGATGGGACAGGAGCCACGGCATATTCCTGTGGTGTTCCTCTCTACCAGCTCCACTAACACAGCCATCAAGCAGTGGGCCAGGAGATGGGCATGGGCGCAGTCCCTCAGCCAGCACCTGACATGATGCGAGCCTCTTGGAAGAAGGGATGAAACCATGAGGATAAAGAAGAAGGGGTGGGAGCCTTAGTTTAAGATTTCCTTAGTTTGAGCTTTCCTTAGCTTGGCATTTCCTTATTTAACAGTGCATCGCAGTCCTGCCGGTATTGCCTCATTCGTTAAACTTGGGGTTGACGACAGTGGTGGTGGCACTCTTGAAGAGGGGATTATCAGCCTGGAGGGAGAGGAGAGAGAGGCTTGTGTTGGGCTTTCCAGCAGAGCATTACCCATCCCACCCATCCCAATGCCAACAGCACAGAGAGCATTGGAAGAAGGATATTTAGGATGTAGGATATTTATCCATAGGATATTTAGGCCCCTAAATGGCAAAATCCAGCTGGGTTGAAAAATGAGTAGTGGGGAGGGCTCAGGTCTACATGGCTGCCTCTGGAAAGGATGTCCCCTCCTACTGTCCCCTCCCCAGTGGATCTGAGCACCCCAGAACACCCTACTGGCACGGATGGGCTCTCTTACATCATTCCACTTGGCTTTGGACTTCTCCTTCTCAAACCGGCGGTATTCCCGACGGTCAAGCAGCTCCATCAAGACCCGCCAGATGACCAGGACCAGAACACCAATGAGGAACACGCCAGCGATGGTGCTGCCCACGATCAGTGGGACGTTGGGAGGCTGTGGGCACTCTGTGGGACAGACAGACAGTGTCAGGCTGCAGCCCCTGGCGAAGCAGCGAGGCTGCCATGGCAGGGTTGGCAGCCTGCCTGTGGCAGGGCAGGAGGAGTGGGGATGGGATACCTCTATCAGGATCAACGATGATGGTATATATCTCCTCGCCATCCTCCTGGACCATATGGAAGGACATCCAGCAGTTCTGGGAATCCTTTTCCCTGCATTTCCTATCACTTCCGCTCACCTCTGTTGAGTTCGTGGGCAGCTGGATGTTGACACAGGCCTGGGAGCAGTTCTTCTCAAAGGGGCCGCTGTTGAAGAACTTGCACTCCACACAGGAGCTGCAAAACAAGCGTCTGCAGCTCACATCTGCAGGGGCAGAACCCCTCTCACCTGGCTTTGGCTACAGCTGGGCCCTGCCCAAGCACAGGCAGGGATATTGGGGATCCCCGCTGCCCCCGTGCCCTCTCTGTGCCCATCACTCACATGTATCTGCCACAGGGAGAAGGGCAGCCTGGGCATTCCTGGCAGAAGGGGGGCTGGTACCCTCCCGAGCACTGGCAGCGGTTGCAGTGGCAGGTCCCACGGAGGCTGCACACGTGTCTGCGGGCATTGAGGCAGCTCTCCGTCGATTGCTGGCACTGGCAGGCGCTGCCCTCATACCCAGGCAGGCACTTGCACGCCCCGCAGTCGCATTGCCCGCGTGCTGCAGAGGAAGAGCTTTCAGATCCTGCAGACAGCCAGGCCACCCTCCCTCTGCCCATGCTTGCAGAGCATCACCCACCCCGCGCTCACCACACCACCCTCAAGGAGGTCCTACAGGCTGGTGTGCTGGGACCCAGCAGCCCCAAACCCTCCCACTGGGGTTATGGCACAAAAAGGCCGCATCTCCCTGGGCACTGAATTCTTCTCAGCAGTGGAAAAGCTGTCCCAGGCGCGTCACCTGGGCCGCCGCAGAGGGAGCCGTTGAAGAACTCGCAGTTCATGTTGTCGCACTGGCAGTAGGTGCCGTAGATGTACTTGCCAGGCACGTCGCTGGTGTGGCACACGCACTGCCCGCACACGCAGTCCCCCTGCCCCGAGCAGATCACCGAGCTGTTGTCCCTCTGGCAGCTGTGCTCCAGCTCCTTGCTGGTCTTCCCTTTGGTGTCGCACTCGCAGTTCTTCCCTGTGTATCTTGAATTGCAGCTGCCGCCAGAGGAGAGGAGCGAGCTTGGGTCAGTGGTCATGTGGCATGCACAGGGCCCGGACCTCCACAAAAGTGGAGCAAATCTGGGACAGCCTCACCAAAAAAAAGTTAGCACTTGGTGCTAACTCCGTACTGGAGCAGGGAGCAAACCTCAGAAATGCTGCTTTTCCACCAGTCGTATTCACAACACCAAATAAATGCCCAGAAATTATTGTTATATTTATCATTTCCAAGCCCTTGCCAAGGAGATGTCAGTATTTCCTCAGGAAACCCTGTCTTTTCCTCTCCTGGTCACTGAGAGGCCATGAAGCAATGATTACACTGAAAGGCTGTGAGCTGCAGCCAAGAAATGGGATTTTGAGTGATTTCTACAGAAATCTGTGTCTGCTCAGTGGATGGATTGGTGGATGATTGGATACTGGATGGATGGGTGGATAGATGGATGGATTGAGGCCCTTAGGGAAACAGCATAACCTCCACCAAAAGAAGAGCAAGCTCATTGTGCCCCCTGCCTCCGTGTGAACACAGCGGACAGTTCCAAGGGGAACGCACAAACCCACCTCTCTGAACAAAAAAATTTGTGCAAAGCTATAGAGCCCAGCCCTGGCTTGGCCCAACACCCCTCTCCCATCAATTCCCCAGCTCTGGCAGCATTTGAAATCATGTTTTGGGTGGACAGCACATACCTGCAGGTCCCACATTTGATGACGCCTTGCCCACTGCAAGCAGTTGGGTCAGGCTTGTCATTGCAGTGGCAGTCGCAGTTGCTGGCCACATGGACAGTGAGGGTGTCTGTGAAGCCTAGTGGCCGGATGGTGAAGGAATAGTTTGGAATGCACGCCTTGGCTGTGACCTTCACCTTGAAGATGACCTAGAAAGTGCAGAGTAGGACAGGGGAGTGACAGGTGTCCAGCTGTTAGTGTGGTTTTGGCACTAGGCACATCCAGAACAACGGAGGATCTCCCGCATCCCATAGCATTTTGGACACTCTCGGCATTAAATTAATATAAACAGAAAGCCTGGAAGAGCAACCAGGGTTCCTGTCATTAAACAGGATGTGCAACAGCAGCTGTGCAAGCTGTGGGGTGTTCCTGGTACAGGAGAGCATACCTCTTCATTGATCTTGACATTGTCACACTGGCCTCTTGCTTCATCCATGGAGTCCTTGTCATTTTTGCATTTGGAGTCATATTTGACATCAAGAGTGTCCAGCAAGGTGGAATGGTCCAAGATGATCCGCGAGGAGAGGTTCTTTGGAAAAATGGTGGAGAAAGTGCCATCAGTCCAAGAGTAGACCAAACCAAGAGGGTATGGGGTTGCAGGTCAGGAAGAAGAGCCAGAGAGCACCACAAGTCAGGATCTCAGCTGCCTGGGGTGGTTCTGGAAATGCAGGTGATGCCATTGGAGAGGTGGGAACTCCAGCACTTACATTGTAGGCCACTTGGATGAGTTCAATGATGTTGCTGGAGTCCTGGTTCAGCTCTCCCACTGCTGACTTTGGGATCATCTCACTGAGTTTCTGCCAGTGGAGAGAAAAGAGGTGAGCACTTCCTTCCACGTGACAGCAGAGCAGGAGACAGCAGCAGGAGACACTCACAGCTGTGTCTGTCCTCCTAGGAAGGGGATGGAGGCACCTGGAACATCTGACATATCCTCACCTTGTAAACATCTACCACCTTACTGGTGACAGCAAAAATGGGCTGAATGTTGTTTTCAGCAAGTTTCTGGACCAGCTGGCCAACAGATGGGTAGTCCTGGATGGGGAGAGGGATATCACACTCAGCACAACCTCCCCCACCAGCAGAAGAGTAGACACTTTGGGTGTGGCAGCACAACTTATGGTGATTAAGGTGATGTTTTGGTCTCTGCAACAGGCTGTTTTACATAACATTGTCTTTTCTGCCTGCGGGAGGGGGGGGGGGGGTGCTGGAGATGCTGAACAGCCCCCAGGTACTTACAAACTCATTGCTCCTTTTGTACATGTTGTCCTCCAAGTGGCACTTGCCATCGTTGGGGGTCAGGATGCCTGCAAGCTTGCCATCCCCGGCAAAGTGGAAGCCGTCATCAGTAGCAAACACCAGCAAGCGGGTCACGTTGCGCCAGCCAATCTGGTCCTGCAAGTGGCACAGAGAGTGGCCCCTGTCCCTGAGCAAGGCTGGCAGGACAGTGCCAGTGGGCATGGCCCTTTCCAAAGTCTCGTGCCAGCCACAGCATGGGGCAGGGAGGGCACAAGGAAGGTGGGTAAAGGGAGATCAGGGTTAGGAGGCTCTGGGGTAAGATGCTGTCTTGTACTCTCCTGAGTGACCTGCCCTGCTGCCAGATCACAACTCAGGATGGGCTTCCAGAGCCCACCTGGAGAGGGGGAAAAGCAGCCCTCTCCAGGGTGTGCGTGGGCAGCAGCCCTCCTGCCTGAGCACAGGTGCTGGCAGCAGGGCAGGTGCAGGACTCACCCCGCACACTGCTGCCTGCATCATGGCATCCAGCCCCCCCTCTGGGGCATCCAGGTTCCCTGAGATGAACTGCTTCCCCACTTCGCTCTCAAACTGCTTGGCGTTGTCCGTCAGCGACAGGATGTGCTTGAAGGCGAAGGGAGGCTGGCACTTCGTGTCCTTATTGGGGCAGGGGTTCTGCAGCTTCTCGGGGTGCGTGTTCACGAATGGCAGCACTGTCTTGTCCACAAAGGAGCCAAACCCTAGGGTAGAAGACAACAGTTTCAGGGCACAGGGCACAGGGCACAGACAATCTGCTGGCCCCGGTGTACATGCCCATGTCCCTTGCCCTGCCACACTCTTCAGCCTGGCAGGGGACAGCTGCTGTCCACTTCCTGCATCCCCCTCCAGCCCTGCAGCTCTTCCCAGCAGCAAACAGATGTGCCAGGCTGAAGACAGGCTCACCAATGCGCCGAGAAGGGGTGGTGCTCTCCAGTGCCCTGAGCAGCTCCCCTCCCAGCTTCTTCACGTTCTCCAGGTCATCCAGCATGGAGTAGGAGAGGTCCATGAGGTAGTAGAGATCAATGGGATACCCCATGGCACGGCAAAACTTCACCTCAAACACAGCAGGCTGGCCTGAGGGACAGGGACAGCGGGATCAGCTACCATGTTGTGCCAGCTTGTGCCATCACACACCTCTCCTCTCTCTTGGAAGAAAAGGGGTGGAAATGCAGGCTGCAACGTCTGGCTGTGTCTCAGGTGAGTCTGGGGATGAGTGGAAGGGCATTGTTGGCAGGCCACAGGAAGAAGGGTGTTGGGAACGCCAGGCAGAGCATACCTATCCTCAGCTTCAGGTGCACCTCCTGTGGAGTCAGCTGTGTTTTGTTGCTTAAGGGATTGTTCTGTGTTATTTTGATCTCATTGCCTGGAAACTCAATCTCACTGCCTGGGCACCCCCTCTTCTTCAGCTGCTCAATGGTGTCACAGCGGATGGAGTCAGGCTCGCCGGGTTTGGTGAAATTCTGTGTGTGACAATGCCAGCAGGAAAAAAACATCAGAGGAGCAGGGGGCGAACAGGCACCTTACAATATGACCTGGCCCCCAAACCAGGTCTCCAGGGCATTGATGGTGAAAAGAAAACCTTTGATGGGTATTGATGGGGAAAGGTCATGGCTGTTGGATCCCTCCTGGCCCCATCCTCCATGCAGGACATGAAACACTCCCACAAGGAAGTCAGGCAGAGCCAGGCAGGCATGGTGACTGCCTTGATGCCTATTAGCTGACTGCTGACAACTAGACAGGCTACATGGACCTACCAGCTTCTTGCACCAGGCGCAGCCAGGACCAGACTGAATGCAGTCCTTGCACGTCCCCACCTTGATCTTGGGGCACTCCATGGCAAAGGCTGGAAAGGCAAGAAGACAGAGTTGGTGTGGGGGGCAGCTGGGGGGGTTCAGACACCCAACACCGGGCACCCATGCTGGCCTGAGCCTGCCCTGCCTCTCAAACCAATGCTGGGGCCTGTGGAAGGGCACTCAACTGCCTTGCTGTCCTTCAGCTGGGCTGGCTCGTGTTAACTCCAGATCCCAGGAAGTGTAAGGACACGGCCTTTCACACCTCTCAGTGCTGTGTTCCTGCTGCTTTGGGCAGCATTTTAGGTCCCCCCACTCTTTCACTGCCCGTGAAAGCTGCTGGGAGGAAGGCAGGTCGGGCTCACCTGTTGTCACCAGTAGCAGCACCCAGGTCACTGCTGGCAGCTGGAGGCAGCAGTCACGAGGCATTTTCTGCAGGACAAAAAGCACTCTTGTGACCACCTGGGATGTGCCTCAGGGATGGGGCAGCCACAGTTTCTCTGGGCAACCTGTGCTGAGATCACATTCATTAACATTGTCATGTGTCACACCTTTCTCCAGCAATGCAAACCCTGACTGTTTAATGGCCTTGCAACATGGAACATGGGGAAGTCAGAAAAGAGGAATTTGTTAAAAGAAGAAAAAGGAATAAGAAAGTAAAAGGAACAGACATTGCCCTTTTTAGCAATTTTAGACACAGTGTCTGAAAACCAGGTCATCAGTTTCAAAACAGCTCTGACAGCTGCCCTGAGTAAGACAAGAACCACTCCTTGGCTCCTGCCATCACCCCTTCCTGTGAACTCGCCAAATAAACAGCTCAGAGTGATGTGGAAATGAGAAAACAAGAGAAACCGTCAAAAGACACAGAGGCAGGTTATACATTAGGGCTGCTCATATCCCCTTCTGAGGCATCAGGGTGTGCTGTCTTAGCTCATCAGCCTCTGTAAGACACCACCCCAGCTGAGGATGACACTAGTCAGCCTTGAAAGGATGTCTGGTTTCCTCCCAAGGGCACAGAGAGGGTCTAGGTAGGTCACTGGGTAATGTTTGCACAGTGAGGTTTGGTGCCCAGCTGTGCTATAGATTTTGAGATGTGGCAGGACTCTAAGGGTGGTGGCCATCACTGATTACGGCTGGGGCCATCTGGAAGCCCACCCTGCCCTGTTTCCAATCCCCCTGGCAGAGCTCCACAGCCAACACCACATTGCTGCACAGCCAACAAGAGGCACTGCTGAGGTCACCCAGCCAAACCCTCGGGGTGATGTGGCCTGGGAGTTCACTCTGCCACATCTGCACAAGACCATCCTACGGTGGGTGGCCAGAGCCCTTCTGGACAAAGAGCTCTGCAAGTTCCTCTCCACCATCACAGTACCCCATGGTAAGACTTTAAGGGCATAATTTATTGTCACAGCTGCAATGTCCCTGTCTGAGTGTGACGCACGCCCTGTGCTTAGCTGGCCCAACACATTCCTGTCACCTCCAGATTCTGCCAGCAGTGTTTGAGCTTGCAGGAAAGAAAAGTGGGTCCTGCCTTTGTTTCCTGTAGAACTCAGTGACTGACACCCCAAATGTGCTTAATTAGGCTCCAGTTCTGCTACAAACCAGAAGTTCCCTCACATGCTATGAGGACCAAACCCATGGACTCAATGAGCTTCTGCTTTTCCACCTGCCCAGTGTTTCCAAGCATTTAATTCCTGCTGCCGTGCCAAAGTGTGCAGTGGTGATGGGATAGAGCCCTGTGAGCTCCTCGTTCTTGCTGGAGGTTGGAGTTTCCTGCTTATAGGCTCATCTCATAAAACAGAGCAACTCTAAAAGTGGATTAAAAAAAGCTCCCAAACTCCAGAAATACTCTCAACACACCCCCAGTGCTAGCTGGTATCAAGTATTGTAGAGTAGGGTTCATGTTGTGAGCTGCATTTGGATGCATTTTTCACCCCACAGTGGCTTCTTGCCCTTGTCACAAGAGTGTGAAGCACATTCTGATACTTGGAGAGAGCAACAACAGGAAGTTCAACAATTCTTCTCTTCTGCCATGGAGGGAAATTACGCCGTGGTGTGTGGGTGGGTGAGTGCAGGGCTTTCAACGAGAACTAATGGGGTTTCTGCCTTTGTCTGCCTCCTTACAGCCTTCAGAGGAGGGCAAAGCAGGTTTTCAGCCTGACTCTGCATGAGCAGGGTGCCAACACAGGCCTCAGCAGCATTTCCTCCAACCCCCTTGATGATCCCTTCAGCTCACCCCAGACTTGCAATCACCACCAACCCCGGGTCTTGTCTCCTGCAGGTTCTCTGCCTGTGAAGTTGTTTTCTCCCCCTTCTTTCCCATAAATTCAAGCAAGCAGAGGGGTGCACGTAGCCCACTCTCCTGCCCTTGTGTGAAGGAGCAGAACTGCAGAACTTTACAACCACCTTCATCCCGTGGTGGGGAGTGGGGCACCAAGATGGAGCAGCCCAGCCCTTAGGCAGGACACATTGCCACCAGGCTCTGCTTCCTGGCCAGGGCTGCATGGTGGCATCAGGGGGAGAAAGGTGCACCTCAGGACCAGGGTCCTTCTTGGCCCTGTGCTCTGATCTTCTCAACACATGCCTTGGGTGGCTCGGGATCAAGCCTCTTCTTCAGCAAGAGCCTTTTGCAGAAGCCACCAGGATATTCCACCAGTGGAGCATCTGCCTTAGGGCAAGATGCCCCCCAGGGGTCTGCAAGCCAGAAGATGTGAAGGTGGCCTCAGGGAAGGTGCAGAAGTTAAATGCTGGGTGCTGTCCTTGCTGCTGTGCCTGTGGGCAGGGTGCAGAGCTGGGGCACTCTGGCACTCAGGATGTACTGGGGGCTGCTGTTGGGATGGAGCTGGCTGCTGTGCTGCGTGGAGGAGCAAGCTGGGAGTTATAAATAAGGCTGAAGGGGAAGTGTTGATGCCAGCAGTGATCTTGTTGCCATAAATAAAGCAAGTGTTCAACAGCAGGGATGAGTCTTGAAGTCTGTTAGCCACAAGTTCCCATCAGGGCTTCGCTAAGCAAATATCCTCCCACAAAAAGGGAGGCTATGCACTCATGCCCAGTATCCTGGGGGGACTCCTGTGGTGTTTGCAGAATCCACCTGTAATGGTGAGGTTCCACTAGTGCCAGAGCCCATGGGTGCTTCCTCCACACTGCCAAACATCCCTGGTGCCAGGTGACCATCATGCCATGACAGAGATGCCAGGTGTTGCACCCAGCAGAACTGCTCCTTCCCACCCCTGCAACCTGGGCAGCTCCAGACCCCAAGCACAGAATGAAAATGAGCAGAGTGGGCTATGGTGAGGATGGGAGAGTGGATGTCACTTGACTTGGGGCTGATTTTTCCATCACTCAGTTATGTGGTGCAGATAGATCCCACCCAGGTGGTCATAGACAGGTCTTTCCCGGTCCATGCAGAATATCACACTCAGTGTGCATGTATATGTCTTTTTATATATATTTTGTATATGTAAATTGCAGGAAAAATATAAAAATAAATATATAAAAACATATTTTTTATAGATAAAGAGTAAATATAATTAAATAAAAAGTGTATATATATATACACATATACATATATATATATTCCCATGTCCTGTCATAGGAAATATTAATATATTTTACATATATTTCCTTCCAGCAGCCTCCAGTGCCTGCAGAGGACAGATCTGTGGGGTGAGCTCTCTCCCATGTGCACCAAATCCCTGCCTAGTCTGTGGCATCCCTTGGCTCGGAGCACCAAGTTCCCTGGTGCCCGTGGGAGCCTTGCCCTGCCCTGGGACGAAGGGAAGGAGGGGATTTGTGCTGCTGGGTCTGCCAGGGTCAAAGTCCTGCTTGGGTAGGAAGGGGCTGCCCTCTGGCTGTCCTGCCCTGGGGACACCACACCCTCCAACCTGCTGAGATCACTCGGAACAGCGCCGAAAAAGTGCAAAACCGCTGTGAAGCAGGATGTGACAGCTGCGACAGCTAGGATAGCAAAATGCACCAGTTAGAGATTTCCCACAACTTGCATTAGCCTCGTTGCAGTGCCTGTGCTGGCCGCGGGACACGATGTCACCGCGTGTGTTCACATCTCTGCTTCTCACCTGCCAGGAGGCTGGGAATTGTAGCTGTGACATTGGAAGAAGCATCAAAAGCAGGGACCAGGCTGCTTTCCCTGATACCTGGCATGTGCCCCACATTCCTTCTGCACCCAAGAGCCACTGAGATGCTGGGAAGGACCTGCTCTCCCTGCTCACATGCCTGCAGAGTATTTGATGTGTGCAGCGCACAGAGAGATGGAGGAGAAGAGCGAGGGTCTCACTCCCTGTCCCAGCTACTCCCCGAGGCTCGCAGGGGTGCAGGGACACCCGGGGAGGTCTGCGCACAGGCATTCCAGGCGGTGACACTGCGCTGAGCCCTCCGGGCAGCCATCCCTGCTGTCCCCGTGCCGTGCTGCCATGCCACTTCCCTCTTTCCCACTGCGACCTGCGGCTGGCAGCGGCGGAGATCCCCTTAGGAAGAGGGAGGGTGACGGGAGCGTGGCAGCCCCCAGCCCTGGAGCTGCAGGTGAGCACCCAGCCCGTGCCACCCTGCCCAGTGCCATGTGTCAGGCCGTGGGAAGAGCACACTGCTCTGCCTGCCTCCCGAGCCCGCGGGCTGCTGAGGAAAGGGAGTTTTGGAGGTCTGGCACCTTGCCCACCATAACCACCTGCACTGCCAGGCTCAATGCCACCTCCAAAGGCGAAATTGTTACAGACCAGGCGAGCTGCCTTTGCAAAGGCTGCACAGACTGACCCGCCTGAGGGAGGGATGCCATGCCAAGCTTCCTGAAGCTCCCTCAACTCAAGTGGCCAAAGGTTGGATCAGGAATAATAAAATATGCCTTTGAAACACCGGAACTACAAAACCCCTTTGTTGCCTGACTGCCTCTCCCCAAGAAAGGAGGAACAGAAGGATAAAAATTGAGATGCTGTACTTGCCTGGCCTCCAGCCCTTGTCTCTGTTCCGTAATTGGGCTGGGATGAGGATGGTCTCAGATTCTCAAGTTTTGCTGGGAAAAGCAGCTGGGCATCAGGAGCTCTGTGACGTACCCCAATCTTTCCTTCCTATTTCTGTCTTGCAGTTGCAAGGGGAAGAGGAAGTCAAGAGTGGTGACTGTGGGAGGGCGTGTTTCCCAAAAACCCCAGCCAGCCCCACTCAACCTGGCCAAACCCACAGCATCCTGCCCTCTGGGACTGGGACTGGTCCTCCTGAGACACCCAGGGGCTTGCAGCCCTCCCACTTCACATAGGAAAGGGACCCACCCAAAATCCCATGCTTTATGAGAACTTTTCACCTTTCACATTTTTTTCACCTTTCACCTTTTTTAATTTTTTTAAAGCAGCCTTTTAAAGTTTTTGTGCCCAATGACTCCTCCCAGCAGCAACATTTCCCTGAGTGGAGAGGAACCAGCTCCTGGCAATCTTCTCTTAACCTCTTCATGGCATTACAGTAAAAAAAAAAAAAATAAAAATAGAAAACATACAGGATTGGAGGGTTTTTTTTTAAAGCTAATTATCGTGAGTCTTTATTAATTGCTTTGTAGGTTCCCCTTTCCAAGCAAGCTGATGTTGAGTCACCATTTTGCATTATCATGGAATCCCAGAAGAGTTTGTGTTGGAAAGGACATTACAGACCATGTTGTTCCAATTCTCTGCCATAGTCAGGGCAACCTGAGGCATTATAAGACCCTGATGCTGTTCACTTGCTGCTGTGTTACAGTTATGGGTTTATTTTTGCAGCAAGAAGAGAGATTGCAGTGCCAGCAGAAAATTTCCAAGCCCGGATGGATGCTCTGTGGATTGGTGCTTTTATTAAAAAAGCCATCGTAGTCCTGGCTTGGTTTCATCACAGCCAGGTGCAGCAGGAAAGCACAGTAGTCCTGGCAGTGGGACAGGAGCATGGGAGCATCTGATGCAGGATATGGTGGGGAGGGACCCTGAGAGTGAGCCAGCTGGAGCTGGGATGCTCACTCAGCCTGGATGGCTGGAGCTGGATGCTGCAGAGCACTCCCCAGGCCTGGAGTGCGTGAGCTGTGGTAGATGAAGCTGGGAAAGTTGGTGGAGCTTCCTGCCAGTGGTGGGGGTTGCAGATCTGGGGGAAGGAAGTGTGGTTGAATGAGATGAGATGCCGTAATTTTCCTTCTGTATTGCATGAGGAGGCCCTTAATGTGTGGGTCTTTTCTCCTCAGTTGTTTCATGGGGTTTCTGGAACCACTTCGCTTCAACTCACTCAAGGTTGCAGGAAGGGGACGGGAATGCTAGGAGCCCTCGGAGTCAGAACAGTGGGAGCTGAGAGGCTGTACCACGAGTCCTTGCAGCCAAAGCTGAAGCTTGCTGGCATATCCCAGTCCCTTCCAGCTGTTCCTCAGGCTCTGCTGCAACTTTGGCCTTCAGTGCTGCAGGTAAAGGGGGTGGGCAACCTGTGGGGATATGCTTGGTCACAGCACATATGCTCCCCAGCCTGTTTTGTAAGCATTTTAAGCTGCTAAACATTCCCTTTCCTATTTTAACTGCCTTTATTGGTTCATTTTTAAACTTTTACTAGCATGGATTGTGTTTCCCCCCACCACTAACTGAAGGACTGCTGTCGTTTATGCAGGATACACTTGAGCAGCTGGGGTGGGGAGCTGGACATCCACCTGGGCACTGTCGGAGTGTTTTTTTTCCCGAAGTCATGGATTTTGATGATCAGAGTTGTCATTTTGGGCATTTGCTCCTAAACGATGCTCACCCAGCCTAGAGCAGGGTAAGGGAAGTTTTCCTGTTGTTATTTTCTATTCCTGATGGGCATTAAATCTTTCTATCCCTGATGAACATTAAATCTTGGGGATGCCTCATCTCTGGAAGTGTTCCATGTCAGGCTGGACTAGGCTTGGAGCAACCTGATCTAGAGGCAGGGGAGTGGGACAATCTTTAAGGTTTCTTTCAACCCAAACCATTACGTGATTCCATGTCTTCAACATCCTCTCAAGGGGAAGCAAGGGCCAGACACTGGTCTCTTCACTCTCATGACCAGTGACAGGATTTGAGGAAATGACAGGGACCCATGTCAGGGGAGATTTAGGTTGCATCTTCCGAGGTTCTTCTCCCAGAGGGTGGTGGGGCACTGGACAGGCTCCCCAGGGAATGGTCACAGCCCCAAGGTTTTCAGAGCTCCAGGAGCATTTGGACACCACTTGGACACCATTTAGAGTCCCAGGGTGAGATTGTTGCGGTGTCCTGTGCAGGGCCAGGAGTTGGACGCAATGATCCTGATGTGTTCCTTCCAGCTCAGCATATTCCATGGTTCTATCATCTTTCCAAGTACCTTCCCAGAGGCCTCTCCTCTTTCCTTGGTACCCACAAGGAGTGCACTTACAGCTGTGCACTTCTGTGGCCCAATATCAGACCCTGGGAAACACAGCCTGGGGGCAAATGGGGAGGGCAGAGGATGTGGAAACGAAAATGCATTAACCAGGGAGCACTTGTCAGGGCTTGTTAAGATCAAACACACTGTGGCTCCAGGCTTGAAGCTTTTTATTCATCTTGCAGCAAGAAGAAGCAGCTTTACATTTCACCCCCTCCTGTGTGTGGAAAGGGGCAGCTGAGGTTTGGGTTGCTTTGTTGTGGTGTCCCACCTGGGCCCATGACTGCAGTCTGGCAGGTGTTGGCCCTCCCTAGGGGCTTGCTGGGTACTTTCTACTGTTTAAACTGTAGAAATAATTCCTGACATGAAGTTTTAGAGTTGTTTTTTGTCCTACTGTAACAGCCTGGTTGCTGGCTGGTGCTACTGTTACCAAGAAACCTCCGAAATCGCTGGGATAAATAAGACTCACTCTAAAACTGTCTTTTTTAGTCTTAGTGAGTAAGGCTTTATTCCTCACCAGGAGGAGGTGTGTAGTGTGTGTGGCTAAAAACGTTTCACACTGACCCTAGTACAAAACTGTTTTAACTTATACATTATATATATACACATACACACATATATATAGAAAAACCATTATAGATTAGAGACAACCTAATACATTATAGAAATTGATGTAAATTACATAATTATCTTGATTAATTAGTATTCTATCCTGCATTGCTTAGTGGTTTCTTGCTCTTCATGCTAATTTGACCCACATTCTTTAGTCCTCTTATCATCTGTTTCTTGGACAAGGCATCTCCAACTTTCCAGGCTTCTATCTCCTCTGGTATCTTCTGGTTACCAATGTCCTTGAAGGCCATAAATTTAAGATCCTAGATGTCCAATCTTCAACTCACTTTGCCTCTTCTTATTGACACTTGTCAGGGTTAACCAACTAAAGATTTCAGTGATTTAATGATCAAAGCAACATTAAGAGCCTGTGAAGAAACTTAAAAAGTGGGCGCCGCCTACAAGTAATTGATCAACCAAATAAAATGAGTTTAGCTGTATCATTTCCATTCCATTTCCATTTCCTACCAAGAGCTCTCAGCTCTTACAGAGGCGTGTAAAACTGTGTTGCAGAGTGTCTGGGTTTAACCCAAGCACGCTGAACACCCTCGGGCCGCTCACGGGAGCCGCCTCGGGCAGGCTGCAATTGACTGGAGGGCGATTATCCGCGGGCCGCCCCGCACGGAGGCTGCCACGGCACCTGCCAGCACTCCGCCCCACAGCGAGCAGCCGGGCCGGCCCGGGCCGCCGCAGAGGCGGTTCCGGAGCTCCGCCCGTGGAAGGGAGGAAGGCGAATTTCCCGGGGCGCCGGGCGCGGTGAGGGCGCAGCCGGAAGGTCCCGCCCGGCGCGGCCCGGCCCTTTCCGCCCCGCACCGCCATGGTGGGCAAGGCCAAGCGCCCGCGGCTGCACCGCGCCGCCCCCCGGCCCGCCCGGGACCCGCCGCCGCTGCCCGGGCCCGGGCCCGGCCCCGCCGCGGGCGGATGGAGCGCGGCGGCCGGGAAGGTACCGCGGGCGGGGACACGCGGGGCGGCGGCGGGCGGGGGCTGGCGGCGGCCGCCTCGCAGTGACTTCTCCGCCTTCCCGCTGCAGAAAGCGCCGGTCCCCGCACAGCCCCAGCCCCGCTCGAGCTGCTGTGGGTCTGTCGTGGCCGCGGGGGTGTCCGTCGGTAGCTCCGTGCCTGGCCGTGCTGATGCTGACAGGATGGCGCAGGCCGGGTCCCTGCCGGCCCTGTTGAAGCGCTGGTGCTGCTGCTCCCCACGCTCCGCTCAGCCGTGGGAGCGTGTGGCACGGCACGGCACGGCGGGGAGGTGACCCGAGGCAGCCGGGAGCTGCTCCAGCACAGCGCACCGCTGGCAGTCCCAGCGTGCTGCTACCACTAGTCCGGAGCAGCAGCCGTGCCCTGGCAGCACCCCGGTGTCCCCACGGTGACACGAGTGTCGCAGCACTGCTGCTGCTCCTGGAGTCAGGGTGCCTGGGCTGCCCTGCCACGGCGTAACTTGCGTGCAGCAGTGGGGATTGTTACAACAAGCGTTGGGAGAGGAGGGGAGCCTTGCAGTGCGTGCCTTCAGTTTTAGGTTAGGGCAGATTCAGAGGCGCTGTTTATTCAGAATTATTTAGTATATTCTGTTTTCCCCAGCTGTGTTTTCAATACATGGTTCAGGTGCCACCCCCTCAACACTATGTGCCTAAGCTTTCCTTGTGAGGAGGGAGGAATTGCCTGTGCTGAATACAGCTGGGTTTATCCCACTGTGAAGTTATGTGTTGGTGATGGTAGATAGTGCTGGGTAAAGTAATAAATTCTAATCCAGCCAATGTAGCTACTGCAGATCTTAGGGAGGCATTGCGTGCCTAAAGCGTGATGCTGAAGATTTGGTGAGTTGCTAGTAGTTAACTGAATCTGCTTAATGTCCATTGATTAAGGCTTTAATCCCCTAATCTTCTCAATTGCTGCTTGTCTGTATTGTTCAGTACCTGTAATAAATCCATCTTTTCCTAAGGATGCTGTTTGCAGCTCTCCTGGGAGTGAATGCACTTGAGATTGAGTTGAGGCAGGAATCTTTTAGGAACAGAACAGTCCAAAATGAGACTTTGTGAAACTTCCTTCTGTGTGGAAGGGCTGGGGGATAGGTGGGGCGGAGCAGGACAGTAGGGTGCCTTTGTGCCCTTGCCTGCTCTAGAGAGACACCTGCTCACTACCACTGTTCCTATCTGGATGGTGCTGGGTTCGATTTTTTAATTTTTTTTAAGCAAGTGTTGCCTGGTAGTGTATGTACTGATTCCTGCTTTATGTTTCTTTTGCATAAGGACTGGGACTTCTCATCTTCTGGTATATTTTCTGGGCTGAAAATTGACCCTGATACCCTAGTAAAGAAGCTTGATTTGGACTCCAGAAGCATCATTTCCTCCAGAACAGGTTTGTTGTATTTTGAATGAGTGCTGCTTTGGGTTCTGAGCAAAGACACTGGGGACTGTATTTTTAGTGGCTGTCCCAGGAAGCTCAGGGAGCTACCAAGCAAACATTGCTTCTTGTGTTCCTCTGAAGGCTTTTAGAGGAGGTTTCTTTTTGGATGGGCTTCTGCATGGCTGTGCTTAGTGATCCCCAGGTGAGGGACTAGCTTCAGGCAATCTAGGATATCCTGGTACAGCCAAAGACTGCCAGGGCTGGGAGCAGAGCCAGGGTTTTAACCTGGTCTCTGGGCTTGCTCTGTGGCTGCTTTTGCCTCACCAGCAGCTAACAGCTAACTTACCCACAGCAGAGCACGGTTACACTAATGAGCTAAAAGGCTTCACCTGGAACAGATGTGTCAGAGCCAAAGGGCTGCAGTCCTGTAGGAAACCAATCCACTGCTGTGCTGAGGCTTGAGGGCTGTTGCCCGTGGTTGCCAGTGGGAGGGGACACCTCTCTCTGCAGTTTTTTTCCTCATAGTTTTCCTCAATTTGTAAGTGAGCAGCTGCCATTGGTAACCTAGTACTATGTCAGCAGGTTCTCTTTGTGCACTCACTGCAGCCTGACTGCAGCAAATCTTCTCCTGTCCTTTGCTGTTGTGGTGTCTGTGGCTCAAGGATTCCCAGTTAACAGGAGAATCTTAACTCATAGGGAGTATGGAAAGTGAGAGGGGGAAAAGGGAGGACATGATAGAGCCCTTTGATTTCCAGTCCCACAGCAAGGAAATGCTCTCTTTGACTGCTCACTGTGAGAGCTTTGTATCTGAAAGCAGTTTTCACTTCTAAATGTCTGCAAGGTCTCAATAAATTTCTCTGAAACCTGAATCCCAAGCCTCCCACAAGCTGTATGTAAATGTTTAAAAAATCCCAGAAGGAACAAACTACCAGACAGAGCCTGGTAGCACAGCAAGCTGTCCTGATGCAGAAAATGCATATGACTCCCAGTACCTTATTTGCAAACTAAATTAATTTATTTTATTCATGTGGATAAATAATACAGTGACTTTGTTTTCCTGTTGAGGGCTATAAAGAAATCAGTCACACAAGGGCAAGTGGTTGCCTGAGCTGCCCATCAGTGACATTTGGGCACAGAGTGAGGAAGCAGGGAGGTTCTGTGAGGACACGTTTGCCTGCTCTCTGCACAGCAACCTTGGCAAAACACATTGTTCTTGAAACACTGGGCTCATTGTTGGTAACTCTCCTGGGAAAAGGACACGTATGCATCCGTGTGTGCACGTTGCCATCTCTAATTAAATCAGACACATGTTGTTGGGGGCTGGCAGCCTGCAGTCCCAGCCTTTCATTGCAGGCTACATGTCTGGGTTATAAATAGAGCCGTGCTGCTGGTCCCTGTGCAGTGCTGATGATGCAGATGTGCAGTGCCTGGCTGCCTCTCTCGGGGCTGTGCGCTGCCTCCCTGCACGCAGCCGTGCTGACCCTGCTGCTTGGCGCTCTCGCGCGCTTTCCAGATGATCAGCTAAAAATAACTGTTCTTTTGGGGGCTCCAAACTGCAATTCAACCAGGCAAAGAGTGATTTGATTGTTTTTTTAGGTCTTCCCAAGCCGTTGTGCCCTGTCTGTTGCACTCTGGAGCCATGTAGAGGTTTTTCGTTATGGAAATCAGTTTTTTTTTTTTTTTTTTTTTTTCTTAATTCAGTGAACTGTAACTAGGCTGTGCATACAATGGCAGACACAGTAGAGTTAGAAAAGAGGTTCTAGGCAGATGTGCTTTGTCTCCTGGCGTCTCTGGTCAGCTCAGAGCCTGTTCTGCAGGAAGTTCAACTTGACTCTAACACTCCCTCCACCTCTTCCTCCCTTTCCCCCTCAGCCTAGTGCACGGGGCAGGAGGGTAGGATTCTCCTACACATTGCTATTTTAAGATTTAATAACAAGACAAAAGCATGCTTCTCTCCCACTTGCTTTTCAAGCTCTGAGAAGGTCAAGTTGGCAGACTGTAGGTGGGCTCACTATCTCCTGTGCTTTTCCCAGCTAGAGAAGATTTTTTTTTCTGCCAAGGCTGCTGTGTGGCAGTTGGAAAAACAGGTATTTGTCCTGTGTGTGTGTCTCACATTATCCAAGATCTATTCACATTGTCCAAGAATGCTAGTATCTGTGTTTTGTGTTTAGATCTGGCCTTAAGCTGTGACTCTCTTCTAAATAAAACCTAGTCTGAGGAAGATCCTGGAGTTGGGTTAGATTTTAGAGGATGTCAGCTTGGAGCTTGACAGTAGTCAAAAAAGCCAGTTGGATGTTGGGAAGTAGGAGGAAAAGAGGACGTGGAGAGCATTGTTATGTTCTAAATAACCCATGGTGTAGGCAGCTCTTTGATGCTATGTGTACCATCACAGGGGCTAACTAACCCACAGCAGAGCATGGTTACTTTAAGGAGATAAAAGGCTTCACCTGGAGCAGCTGCTTTGCTGTGTCAGAGCCAAAGGGCTGCAGTCCTGTAGGAAACCAATCCACTGCTATGCTGGGGCTTGAGGGCTGTTGCCTGTGGTTGCCAACAAGAGGGGACACCTCTCTCTACAGTTTTTTCCTCATAGTTTTCCTCAATTTGTAAGTGAGCAGCTTTTGCTGCTCTTTTGGCTATGGTGGTTTTGAGGGAACAGGGAGGAACACAATGTGTAAATTGGAAAGTCCAGAGTCTCTAGCAGGGTTATCCCAGTTAACAGGAGTGCTTGTGTGTGCTGGGGCTGAAAGGAGTGAGGTCCCTTTTTATGGGAGGATAAACTGGTGGTGTTGGTTCTTGTTGGCTGAAGGCCTGGTTTTTTGGGGGATTTCTGAGGACTGTTGGTACATCTGGTTGAGGCAGGGTGCCCTGTGGAAGTATCTGCTACTCATGGTAGCGGGGTGTTGCTTCCTTTAGGTACAAGGCTGATTCAGTGGGCTTGTGATTAGTGTGAGGTACCAGCACAGGCTGTTCTGGCATCAGTAATCCTTGTGGCAGGAGAAGGAGAGGGTGGAACTGTAATGAAAAATGTCACCAAAATGGAACTCATTGTAGGTGAGACTTGTGTTATGTGATATAAAAAGCCAGTGGTCTAAAAAGGAAAGTATTTTAATATGGTAGCTCTAAGCTGTGTCGTGCTGTGAAGCAGACCTGCTGCAACTGCTTTCTCCTGCTCTGCTTTTTGTCTTTAATCATTAGCTCAGTTTAACACCAGCTTCCAGATGATTTCCACACGTGTGTAGGTAACAGAAGCTAGTGCCATCCCTGGGAATGCTGGAGTTCAGTCCCTGGGTTACTCTGTGCTCAGTGATTGCTTCCTGTCAGTGTAGTTTACTTAGCCACTGACGTAATGTAAACCAAAGGCTTTGCTGTAATCTAATCCACGCAGGGACCTCTGTGACTCCAGTGAGAGGATAAATCTCATTTGGGTGAGCCTCTGTAGCGTGGGAATTAAATGTTTCCTACCAAGTCAGAAATAATGACCTGTCATATCGGGGTTGCTGCTGCTCATTTTTTCTTGTTTTCTTTAGCTTTCCTTCGTCAGTGTTTGTTCCCTGAAGCAAGGGCCTATTCAAGCTTGGCTCTGGCTGAGCAGTTGCCTGTGATTGTCTCTTTTTTTGGAGTGGATGATGAACCAGTTGTGGAATGATATGAACAACTGGATTGGTAGCTTCCTGCTTTATTTTCAGCTACTCCAGAATGGAATGGTGACAGGCTGTGTTATTAAGAAAACAAAAGTGCAACAATAGCAAGTTCATAATTGTCTGCAAAACCTGGTGCAAAATCATCCTGATTTCTGAGGTTGGGTTGGACATAAAGAAAGACTTCTCAATTTAAAATGGGAGTGCTGAGGCCCTGGCACATGATGCCCAGAGAAGCTGTAGCTGCCCCATCCCTGGAAGTGTTCAAGGCCAGGCTGGATGGGGCTTGGAGCAAGCTGGGATAATGACAGATGAAAGAGGGGGTTTAAGTAGATGCTCTCTGCAGGTTTCTTCCAACCCAGGCCTCTCTGTGGGTCTGTGATTCTATAGCAGGGTGTGAAGCATAGGGTGGGGTAGGTCATGAGCCTGAGCAGAGGTTGTGCTCTGAAGTCCAGGACTGTCTTGCAGCACAGGAGCTGCTGTCAGTGGCACACAGGGGTGTAGAGGAGGGAAACAACTGAGTATCTGACAAAGAATTCCCTTCTCCTCCTGAAGAAATGTGGAGATGGGAGATGATAAAATTAGGCTAAGCAGGAATTCACTGACAGCAGTGAATTTGTGGGGTCTGCAGGCTGTGTACAGCCTTGCTTTCCTCCTTTCTGAGGTTTTCTGTGAGTTTCTTTTGGTTCCTCTGTTTGCAGAGTCACTGACAGATCCCTTCTGGTTTGCACCTCAGCTTCTGCTCTGGAGTTCCAGATATGCTGGGTCTGTCACCTTATCTGCTTCTGCTTGGGCTCTGCACCCGCTTGTCCAATTCTGTTCTCCTTTTGTAGCCTGCAAGAGAAACAGAAAAGCTGTGGTTGGTCGGTCCTGCGTTAGCTTCATGCAATATGATTTCAGTTTGTCCAGTTTTGGGGTTTTTTTAATGGGTGCTGTACCAGAATGTTACAGAGTCCCTGTAAGACTTCTTCTCTGACAGCATTGCTGTTCCTGCAATGTCTAGACTTGTGGTTACTCCTGCAGTGGATCCACACCAGTATGGAAAAATTGCAGCCATGACCAGGCCCCCATTATTCTTTTGGAGCTCTTGACAGGATGCCAATCTTTGTGTCCTATAGTTTATTCCTGTGTGTTGACTGGATTTCTGCATGTTTGTTGCCTTTAAATATTAAGGTTCCTCCTCTTTTGTCCTCATCTCTCATCACCTTTCCTCTGTTTTGATTTGATATTTTGTTTTCTTTTTTTTTTTTTTTCCTACTCTTCTGGCATACTGGGGTGTTTAACAATTGAAGGATTAAAAACATAAAAATTAATCCTGATTGTTTTAATGAATGCATCTGTTCTGAGTATCAGTTCTAAACCTCTGCTGCTTTTTCTTAATGCGTGCTTGGGGAATTTTGAAATCTGCTTGTGTTGGTCATTCACATCTCTGGTGTGGAAAGCTGCTGGATCCTCACAATTCTGCTGCTGTTGCTTTTCTTCAGCTTTTCATTCTGTGCTGGCAGTTGTCAGGCCTGTCTTGTGTTTGTTTTGTGCAGAACGCCTTCCTCAAGCTGTTCCCACAGTAACACTGCTCAGATGGGATAGGAGGGTGTAAATGGGCTGCTCCTCACGCTGAGGATGGCAGGGAGTGGCTGCAGCACCTCCAACGTGGTGCTGAAATCTCCCTGGGAAGTGCCTTTGTGGTGTGCTAGACCCAAGTGACGAGGTGTTCCTCCTCCATCTGTCTTTGTTATTAGCTGCCCAAGCTTTGGGCGGGGTGAATTTGGGGAGTGGTGAAATGCTGTCCCTGATGCTGTCAGTGATGCCCTTGGTGGTGCACTGAAACCGTTTTAATGCCTTTGAAAATATCTGATGGGTGTTTGGGTGCTGGCCTGGAAGGAGCAGCTGTTTGAGTGCTGTTTGAGCTGGGAATTCTTGCTTTAGCTCCCCCCTCCCTCCACCCCATACCTTCTGCAATGTGCCTGTGTCCTTTGTGTCACCTGCACAGGTCCAGGATGTGTCCCAGGACTGAATGTGCAGGTCTCAGCTCAAAGGAGAAACTTCCCTGCACAAGCTGGTCTTGCTCCTGACATTGTGTGTGAAAGTGTTTGAACAAAATTTGCAAGGCAAGAGAAGTTCCCAGGGAAGAGAAAATGCTGTGAGGGGATTAAACTCTTTACCTCTCCTCCAGGCCCAAGGCTGGCCACCCTGGTAGCTTGATAAAGTGACAGATGGTAGTTTGCCTTATCTGGGTAAATTGCTTTAGGTAACTATTCACTGTACATTGCTTCTGCCTTGCTGTTCAGCTGAATTTTTTTTTTTTTGGTTTTTTTTGACTGCATCATTAGGACCTGCTTTTATCTTGACAATGCCAGATCACCTTTTAAGGGCAGATTTGGTGTCTTGAGAGTTTTGTAACAGGCTGTTAGAAAACTGCACTGTGTTTGGGAGGAGCTGAGATAGTGGTTTGTCGTCTGGGAAGCCTCTCCAGTGAGGTCAGATGACCTCAGTCTGCAGGACACCTCAAACAGATTGTGTAGTTCCCAACAACTTGCCTCAAAGCCAGAAGGTTTCTCTGTTCCTCTGGTCCAAAGGATTAAAGTCAGTGGGATCTTACTTCAGCAGTCAGATTGAGCAAGTCCTGTATCAGTGGTGAACAGCTGTGGGGTTTGGTTGAAATGGAGAACAGACCTGCTGTGGTCTCTGGGGACTGTGGAGTGGGCATCCTACTAAAAGCTAAAGACATTGGTGCCTTAAATAATAATTTTTAAAAAAAGGTTAAAAATCCATGCTGCCTAATGTTGCTTTAACAATTTGTCTGTGCAGTGTGGTGCTGGCTGTGAGAATAGCTGTGGGAAGCTCCACTTTAATTAAAGTAAATGCAATTAATTGAGAAGCAGTAAATGAGCATCTGAAGCTTGCACTGTTTTCAGTGCTTTTACTTCCCTTCTGCAAATAGAGCCTTTCCATGTTGTGAGTGCCTTCTGCCAGATCACAGGAATCAGTTGTGTTAATATTTATGGAACCAATTAACTGTTTTGTTTTCTTTCCCTCCCTCTAGCTGGGGCTAAGTCTCTGTTCTTAAAATTAACATTAAAAAACCAAAAGACTCCAATTAGCTCGTGGCTGAGCACTATACAAACACAAACACTTTCCAGAGAGCCCAAACCTTCCAAAATGTTCTGCAGCCTGCTCCAGGGGAGGAGGCTGTCAGTGGGAAGAGCTTGAAATGAGTCCTAGCAGTTTGAAGGATGTGTCAGATCGCTCTGGTTTCTTATTCTGGTTGGTTCCTTGGCTGTGCCTGCTGTGTAATGCTCACCAGTAGCACTGGTGGAAGGTACATGCCTGCCCTGGAGCAGCCTTTCCATGCTGCTGGATGGATGGAGAGGAGGATATCGCTCAGTGAGGGATTGGAGACTTCTTTGGAGAAGCTCCTGAGGTGCTGCTCTGTGGTTTTGCAAAGCCTTCTTCCAGACTTTGTAAAAGTTGGTTGCTCAAACGTGATCTTTTTAGGTCAAACTTATTAGTGCCTTGTGCCACTGAGGGGCTTGCTGAATTTGAGGCCAGGGTGACCCCTTGCCTTCCTGGCCAGGAGTGGTGGGGCGTGGCAGTTGCATGTCATGCCATGTCTTGCTCTGTGTGATCATGATTCCTGGAGCTTTAAAAAGATCCTCCTCTAGCCTGGTACTCTCTTGTGAAATGAACTTAAAATGGTTGGACATCCTTACACAAAAATAGATCAGCGCTGCTTAGGAGAGTACTGCAGCTGTGGTGTTACAAAAGAGGGTTATGGACTGAAATCCTTGTCTTTGCTGTACTAATGGTCAAGCTTTAACATAATTAATTTATAAAATTATAAATTCTACAAAGAGAGAGGTGGAATGGCTCTGTACTGGTGCCAAAGGGGCCTCCCAGCACAAGTTCCAGTAATGCAAACCTCTTGTGGGGTGTGAGATGGATGGCTCAACACTGCGGGAATCGAGAAAGCAAATCTGAAGGGGGGTGAGGAAGCACTTTTGGAAAGGGCAGGTTGATAGCTCTGGAAGTCAGAGCTATTTCCTTGTCACCAGCAGTGGTATGGTGTTGTGTCAAACTGTCAAGCGTCTCTCTGAAATACGTGTCCTGGGAGTTTAATAAACACACTGTTTAGAAAATTGATGTAGGGTGGGTGGCACGAGAGGTTTCCCTCTTCTGACTTGTCTTGATATGTTTCTGAGGTGCAGGAATAAGTGAGCCTTCTGGGAAATGCCTATGTGAAAAGCTGCTTCTTTTTTTACTTCTTTGCTATATAAATCACATTTCTCATTTACTGAGAGATAAATCTCTGCCCTGCTAATGTGGGTCTTACTGAGTTACAGGCTCTGTTACAGGGAGATTTCAAAAGTTCATGCCTGTAATTTAGACCTAGTGGGATCTATAGTGTTTTTCTATTCTATGCAAGTTATCCTTTTTTCTGGTCTTTGTGAGCAATTTATGGACCAAGGTTTTCTTTATGCTTGGGTGGAAATGCATGTGTCAGCTGAAGATCTGTTTATCCCCTTCAGCACTTCAGAGTGGCACTGCTGATGCTCATATAACATCTAATTTGGGCTTAGGTTTTTAGTCAAGTGGCTTGTAGAAAGGGGTTTTTGGTGTGGTTTTGTTTTTTTTTTTTAATGACGCTTTTAACACAGTAAATCTCAATATACATTGAGCTAAATGTGGGAAACACAGCTAAGCAAGGATTAAATGCAGTGGGTACTGGAATATTCTGGGTTGTTTGAAATGATAATTTGGACAGATTTAGATTGAACTAGCAGTGCTGCAAATGTTCCATAAGGCAAACCACAGAAAATTCTGGAGAAAATCCTGCTGCAGAAAAACAGGCTATCCCAGCATTTCTTCAAAAATGAAGGGACTGTGAGCTGGAAGGCACGTAGTGATAGTGATAATCAGCTTCAGTGAAATGGGGTGTTTCAGAGAGTCTCAGGCAGGAAATTTGAGGGAAAATGGGGCATACAAACTTGTTTCCTGACCCACTTGTGCTGTGTTCTTGATTGCTTGGAGAACACACAGCAAATCAATAGATCTGTGTAAAGAATTTTGGCTTCTCTGATCCTGGATGTTCGTGCTGTGCACGTACATGCTCTGGGCTGACTTCTGTTGCATTTCCTAGCTCCATGGCTTTTTAACTCTGTTTTTTCCTGATGTCTATTTTCCTCTCCAAGGTTATTTGTAAATTCAGGTCACTGTGTGTTCTTATGTAACGGGAATGGGCTTCTTTAGCATGGAGAGGACATTCCCAGCTGCAGTGGGTACAGGCTGTGTCTGTACATGCAGCAGTTATTTCACAATGTGGTTTGAATTGAAATAACCTGGTGTGCCTGTTGACAGGAAGACATGGGAAGGCTTTTCCACACTGCAGGAATTCTGTTGTCAGAAATCACAATTTTAAATTGCTTTGTTCAGTGACACTTCTGTATTTTGCTCAGCAGAGCCTCTGGCTATTGCTTTTGGTTCATGCCAGTAATTTGTGACTGCAGGGCTGGGCTTGGGTAGGGCTGGGCTTAGGTGTGCTCCTCTGCAGCTGCAGGTGTGCTTGTTGTTTTAGTGTCTGTACCTGAGTGGGTTTTTATTTATGGAAATAGCATACAGATGTCTAGATACTGTTTATGTGGGGTTATTATGACTTCTTCGTGTATTTTCTTCCTTCAAAATAGAGGGCATTGGCCTGTTTATCTGTATTAGGTGTGGCAGAGTTTTGGTAGCAGGACAGAAGCCAGAGCTGTCACATTCTGAGCACAGCTGGGTCCAAAGAGCTGAAGTGTGCCCAGTACAGCCACAGCTGAGCCTGTCAGGCACAGTGGTGCTGTCTCTGGGAAAACATATAATTAAGAAGGAGTAGGAAAAAAGTGAGAGAGCCCTATAAAGATCAGGGACAGAAAAGGAAGAAAGGAGGTGCTCCAGTCACCAGGACCCCAGTGGGTGAGTGTGAGGAGGAGGGAGCAGCAGAGAGTGACTGTAATGCCATTGCCTGGCCCTGTGCACTGCTCAAGGGAGTCAGGAAGGAAGAAGTCAGAATGAAGGAGTGGAGCTGAGCTGGGATGGGTGGGGGGAAGGTGTTTCAGTGTTTGCTTTTCATCATCTGATTCTACTTTAATTGGCAATACATTACATTATTTTTTCCCAAGTCAAGTCTGTTTTGGCTGTAACTGTAATTGCTGAGTGATCTCCCTGTTGTTTACCTCAGCCCACAAACTTCTCATCTTCTTTTTCTCCCCTGTTCTTTTGATGAGGGAGGGAGCAGCTGGATGGGCAGCTGGCCAAGGTATCACAGTAGCTCAGTAAAAACTGAGATGAAACTCAGTACCAGGTAGAACTGTCCCCGTGGTGGCTCCTCTGCCTTCCCTACTGCGTTTTTCAGCTGAATGTTTTCTGAGAGTTGTGCAGATGCAGGGACACTCTTGCATGACAGCAGAACTCCTTTTAATTGAGGTCACAGGTGTTGAAGCAAGTCATTCTTTCACATGCCTGTGTACCTGTATACCTGTAACAAGGTACACAGGCCTTTGTGTCCTGAAGGTCAGAATTAGGAATTATTCCCCTCCCTCTGTACAGGCAAGGAAAGGGAGCAGAACAGGACACAGCCATATACTCCAGTCTGAATTCAGGGAAGTACAGAACAGATCTTGGGTCCATCTGGGTGTTTCTTCTGCCTGTCTTTGCAGTGTAGGAGGTGCTGCTCCAGCTGTGTGTGCGTTGCTGACAGCTTCTTAGCACAAGAGGACGTGGCAGGGCAGAACAGATCTCTTTTGAGTGTGTTCTTTTTCGGATATTAGATGTGCTCATTAGAGGGCAGCAGAATAACTCTTCCTTTTTCTAGGTCAGGTCTATATTTTTGATTATTTTTCATCTCTGCAGGGCATAGAACAAAATTTTCCAGTTCCTACTTCAGTTTTTCCTGGTGCATTAAGTGTACAAAACAACAATGCTCATATGAAAACCTGAGTCTGTATAAAGAAATACGGAATATTTATAGTAAAAGTTGCTTCTTTGAAGCTTAGGGGGGTTGCAGGCTTATATGAGAGAGAGCTTCTCTAAGATTAAACCACAAATGGTCAGCACAGTATGTGGAAAAACAGCCAAAAGAATATTTCACAGCTAACTTGTTTTTTGCTCAGCCTAATTCTTATTTGACCTATATGTCCATATGCATCTATGGATTTGTTTGCTGCACTCCAGCTGCTGCTACCACCTTTTTCTGCTTGAAGAAAATATTAAAGAACCAGCCTTGCTTCATCCACAAGTAATCTTTAAATGGGATCTGATAGTACACCCCCCACCATCCTCTGGAATGTAAATACTGTAAATAATTATGGCACTGTCTTTAAAGGCTAAGTGAGGCTGGGATTTGGAGTCCAGCATCACAATACTTAAAATGAATTATTTATTATGTAACATTCATAGAAGACAGCTGTAGCACTGACTTTGTAGCCAGTGTGTTTCAGGCTTCTGGAAGAGTTGGGTTCAAGTCCTGGCTGGGGGTGAACTTTTTCCATGCACATCTTGCTGGAAATGTTTTGCATGCCGTTGGCTTTTGGAAAAGGTAAGCTGGTTCAAGACAGCTGGAATAGCAGGAATTTTTTTTTTGTTTTTTAGGTTTAGCAGCATCAACCATTGGTTTCCAACAGCTGACTGATTTTGGAAGGTCTCAGTGGAAGCAAACTTCATTAACTAATCTTTCTCCTTGGCCTGGCATGGTGGAGCAGGTGGGAGGATTGGCAGGGGGAGGCATGACACCTTTCTCTCTTACCCACAGTGTGTTTTGACATCCTGCAGGCTGCTTTATCTCCCTGTGCTCTAGCCAAAGGTGCAAAGGGACAGGTCCCTCAGGAGTTTGTGAGTGCCTTGTGTTCCTCACATGCATGGGGGCTGTACCAAAGCAACGTGTACTTGGGTGCTGCCAGTTTTGTAGCACAATTCTGCCCTGAGTTATTTTTAGGGTGGCAATATCCAAACCCACAAACTGCTGAAATGGAACAACTTTCTTGATACTGTCAAAATGTTGTTCCTGGCACAGTAGCTTGGATCAGTCCTGCCTCCTGGAGAAGTCCAGATTGTGCTTTTCACTCCTGGTTTGGGATCCACCATGTAGCTGGCATTTCTTCACGTCATGCTGTGACACCTCAGCCAAGTCAGGACTAATAGGGAGCTCCTCATCAGGGAAGGAAAGCTGAACAAAGCCATAAAAATGTGAACAATGGCTCATAGCTCTTGGCAGCTCTTGGGCCATTAGGTAAAATTAATATCCTGTCAGCGGGGTAAAAAGATTAAACTCAGTCTTACACCAAGTGAGAAACGTGATGAGTCTGTAGGCGTGTGGATTTAACTCCATTGGACTGTGATCCATATTAGGAAATTAGCAGGCACAGTGCTCATGCCACAGCCTTCTTCATGCAGGGAAACACTCTTCCTGCCAGCATCTTCTGTGCAATGCAGGAAGATTGCTGCCTTCCCTCATTTAATGGAAGTCTCTCCTGGGAACTAACATGGTACTTTGTTGGGGATATAGGTGTTCTCAGTAGGTGGTTTTTTTTTGGGTGTGGTGAGCCTAAGTATTGCAGATACTACTTCGTAAGGGGTGTGTAGCTTTTTTGTTCAGGGAGCACTTACTTCACAGGAAGGATGCCAGTCCTTGTTGCCCTGCCAGTGTGGGGATACTGAATGGGAGGTGAGGGCATGGATGGGCAATCTCAGGGTTTGCTGCTGCAGTCCCAGACCAGAGAAGATCAGGGCAATGCCAAATGTCTGGCAAGTCTGAAAGCTGACAAGGAGTGTCAGAGAAGCACCTACGCATGGTAGTTTGTTCCTTTGCCATCCCCTGTTATTTCTTTTAACATCATGGATGTTCTCTCCACAGCTCTGTGCTGGCAGCTGCTGATCTCATCTCTGCATGGGGTGGATGGGCTGGACCCGTTGATGCTAGTGCAGACAGTGTAAATGAGACTTTATTGTCTGCCTGTGCTGCTGGCAGGCAAGAGCATCAAGTACAAAGTGACAGAGCCCTGTCACTTTTTAAAAATTTGACTTGCCTTAAAATAGGTTCTACCAGGAAAATGTCATTCCAAGATGAGGAACCAATGCTGACCTGCAGGGCTGAAATAAAGGTGAAGAGGTGATGGGCTGGAGGGAAAAAAAAAAACAAACAACAGAACAGCTTTTACCTCTTCTAGAGGGGCCCAGACCTTGATTTTCCTTTTTTAAAACATTTCTTCTGCATTTAAGTGAGCCAAATGGGTATATTGGAGTAGAGAGGCTTGCTCTAAGACCCTTTTTGAAAAACAAGTCTTGTGTGAGAATCGTTGTGGGCCAGACAAAGAGCTCCCCAACAGGGGCAAGCCTGGCTTTGTCAGGAGATGAAGAATGCTGTGGGAGGTCTGCAGTGAGGTGATGGTCCCAGGGGTGTGTTGGTAGTGGGATGGTGCCCTGTGTCCCTGGAGCCAGAGGAGGAGTGGGAGGGGGATGTGGATGTAGGTCTGTCCAGGGGGGAAGATGCTGTGTGAGTGACTGTGTTGTGTAAGATGACAGAGCTGGTGATCCTGTTGGTGCCTCAGGGCTTTTGGGAGCTCTGAATTGTCAGCTGAAGCGGAAGAGCAGTTGAGACAGCACAAAAGCAGCAGCCACCAGAAGTGGCAGTGGCAGCTGGAAAAGATGGTGAAGCAGTGTTTGGACCAGTTCCACTTGCAGTGCTCCCAGGAGGAGGGAAGGAGACCTGACATGCTTGGACACCACCTGGAATGAGTGTTTTCATGGGCTGGGGCTTGTTGAACTGTTTAATCAACATCACCACCATGAAAAAAAAACCCATCAGACCTGTGTCATGTTTGAATGCTAGAACTAGTAAGACCTTTTCAAGGTTAAAATGCCATTATGATCACACAGAGACTTCATGCACACATAGGATCACCTTGATCTGTCCTTCAGGGGCTTCTGCTTGGCAGCTTGCAACCCTCTAAGCAGGGAAGGCTGTGTGCTCCTGTGGGGCAGGAGGGGGTGCCTGGGTTCAGCAGATGCTAAGCTGCAATGGATGCTGAGAGTGGCCTCGAGTTCCATCTCCACTCCAATCACAGATCAGAAGAGCAAGGATATTATGCCTTGTACTTCTCCAGGTGGTTATTTTTCCAGCTCTATTCTTCAAATACTTCCCAATTTTGAAATCTGCTGTATGTGCCCCTAAAAAGGAGAAGAATGGGAAGTGTTCTGCATTGCCAATCCTGCGTGTCAGGTGTTGCCCAGCTGAGCTGGGGGCTGCAGATCAAACATATGCCTGGCACAAGCTATTTGGGAAGTTTCCTGGGTATTCTCACCCTCCTTACTTTATGTTAGTGTTATAGTGTGTGTGCAGCAGTTTATAAAGCCACCTGTGATGCAAGTGGTGTTTGAACTGACTGATCAGAATGTGACTGGATCGAGGTAATAATTCTTAAATTATGTAAATATGTAATAATTCTTAAATTATGTAAATAATGAAAGTCTGCTGGTGTTACACTGGTTGAGTTGTGGTGCTCTTTTCTGTGTCTAAATCTAAAATTACTTTGTATATGTTGCCTAAACAGACTACTGGGTAAAAGAAATGAGTATGATTATATTTAATATGTATCTGCTCAGTGGTAGAAGATGTGGCTGGACTTAGTGTGTCCTCAGTGCTCCCAAAGTGCAGGTGTGTGGGTTTCCTGGAGTGTAGGAGCTCTGACAGCTGCAGATGGTGGGATTAACTCCTTGACGTATGGTTGTGCAATAGATAGGGCAGCATGGGGAGGGGACCACACTACACTAATCTGCCACACAGACTTAACAATCAAGGGCAAGCTCTGACATGTGATTACTTTTTTCATTTCCCTGTCAATGCATGGAGTATTGTGAGTGGGGAAGCTAACTCACGCCACAGGGAGCCTGAGACCAGGCATGTTAAAGAATCCAAGGAGGAGTGCCAGGAGAGGAGAATTAATCAACAGTTAAAATAACACAGTGGAAATTTTGCCATGGTCCTAAAGCTCTGAATAAGGTTCAGAGTAATTACTTCATAAGAAGAATTGATTGGAGCAGTCAGGAAGTGTCTCTAGAAACTCTTCTTCTGCTTTTCTTTCTGCTGGTGTGCAGGCATTGCCCAGATCCTTGTGACTGTGAACGTGATGCCAGGTTCACTGAGCTTCCTTAGCACAGGGCAGGAAAAGCACACGAGCCTCACCTCAGAGGAGGTATAGGAGCTCACAGCAGTGTCTGCAGTCAGTGCTGTCCTTCCTGAGCTTTCACATTTATCTGCAGATCAGGTTTTTGGCATTGATGCCCAAAGTGTGAAATATGAGCAATGACTCAATTGATCAGAGCTCTTTTGCTTGGAAAAGAGCTCTGATCAATTGAAAAAAGAGGAGCTGATGAAGTTAAATCAAATTGGTTTGCCCCAGAGACTAAACTTGTTCCCAGTGTCTTCCAGTAAGGTAAGTGGGGATGAAACAAACTAGAAGATGCTGGGTTCAAGGTGGGCAAAGATCCTTCAGTAAAATGGCAGTTAAGTTGCAGGACCCCTTGCACATAGTTGTTCTGAATTTCTGGTACCCACATGGATTTGAAGCAGATCCTCCAAAATAAAAATTCATTGGAGGTTCTGCATGCAGGCACTCTCTACTTGGGAGTTACACAAAGCTGTGGTCAGGCCTGGTATGTTCTTAGCTCAGCGGTGCAATTTGCTGGACACCAGGCTCCAGTTCAAGTCCTCAAAGTGCCTTCTGTTAATGCTTTGTGAGATGTTGGTGTGGAGCCTGTGCCTGTGGCTGGCCACACAAGGTGGAAGGCCAGGGGGCTGCCCATGGGTGCTCCAGTGGGTGTTCCCTCCAGGCCACTTTCAGTGGCTTTTTTTTTTTTTTCTCCTGAGGCTGTAACTGGAGATGTGGCAGAGGGGCTACCAATGGTACAGCTAAGCAGTGCCAAAGTGGAATTTTTTGTTCCTGCCCTGATCCCAGTCCTAAATATATTCATGCAGTCACTCTGCCCCTTGACTATTTTAGCATAAAGTTGTCACTACAGTATTTCTGTTGCAATTTAAAAACTGGAATGAAAGTGTTAAGAATCTGACCTTGTACATGCTTTTAATACAATTCTGTGGCAGACCTGCTGGAACTGAGAAGAGCTGATTGAAATACTTGAAGGGTACGGGTTAAGCTTTGGGCTTTTTTGCCTGTTCTGCCTGTAACGTTTTTGCAACTGCCAGAAAATTGGTATATCTTCCCAGTCTGCTCTGCAGTCATTAGTCTGTACTGACTTTCTTCTTTCCTGTGCTTCCTGCTGTCCTTCAGATCCATCATGGAATTAATTGGTGGGGAAAAAAGAACAGGGAAAGAAATCTGTCCACTGCGCATGGCAGGACATTTGCTGGCAATGCTATCTCAGGTGAAGTACAGGATTGTAACATGCTTTTTTTTCTGTAAGCTACCAGGCATCTGCTCTGTGTTTCTTGCTTCAAAATAGAATATGCAGGTATTGTCTGGAAAATAAGGCTTATGGCCAAGACTGGAAGCGTTGGCTACTTAGCACTAGGGAGGAGAGGAGAGATTACAGTTCAACAAGCAAACAGAGCAAGAATAAGGTAAGCAATAAAAATGCTGACTCTGCTGCCCTCAGAAAAGGGTAACTTGAGCCCAAGTGGTTGGGATGCCACTGTTTGGAGTCCAGGAAAGAGCTACTGTTTGGAAAGCAGAGGCAGGGATCTGTTGGAAAGGTCATGGACTGATTGGATTAACTAGGGCAGCACTGAAAGCTCATCAGAAAGAAAGTGGGGTGGGGCAAGGCTTTTTTAACTTCTCATTGGTCTTGCCCAGGGTCAGGCACTTGGAACTCCTTAGAAGAGGCTGGAACTTTGTCTCTACCCCCTTGTCCCAGCAAAGGATATGTCTGTGCTCCTGGCTTGGGTCTCACTGGAGCCTGGTCTCTGCACACTGCAGTCTTGGATCTTGTCCCATGCCTTGCTTCTCACCTCATGCCCATTCATAAAGCAGACCAGAGCATTGAGTCCTCTGCTGGATTTCTTTTCTAATTCTGTTTTCTTCTGTTTGTTTGCTTATGTTACAATTCAAGCTGTGCCTGTTTATTCCTTGTAAAATTCCCTTGTGTGCATCTGAAGGGAAGTTTGTCATGTTTATATCTTTAATTTAGAGGCACATACTCCTCTCTGGGTATGTGCTCTGGGCCACACAGGGCAGAGGAGTGGCTGAGGGAGTAGCACTGGTTTTGTGTGAATCCTGTGCTCTGTCATGTGCCTGGGACCAGTCAGGAATCTGCTGTTTGCAACACTAAACCTGTAACTTGTAGGGACGTGGCAGTCAGGATGCAGAGATGTGTGTCTCCAAATGTTATGCATATCTCCTGTATTTTTTTCTCTTTCTTGAGGTCCCTGTGGGGGAAAGTCTAGTGTCCATACATCTCTGCATGATTTTTTTCATGTCAGCAACTCTCCAGGAGCCAGGTCAGGCACTTTCTTGTTATATGTGTCTGAAAGCTGCTGCATCCTTGGTGGGTTTGCACAGCCTCTTACCACCAACTTCCTGGTAGTCTTGAGCTGATCGTTTTTTGTTGTGTAGTCTTGGTGAGCTAATCTTTCACCAAGCTCTCCCTTCTGGGTTTTGAGGCAGAGGTGTTGATATCTCAGTACCCCTAAAGAGTGAGTAGGAAAGTAAGAGAGGACTGTAGACATGGTGGAAAGCTCATTCTTGGAACAGTTATCAGGCCTCAGGAGGGAAGGAGAGACACTTGTTCCACAACAGGCTAAGCTATACAGCTTTAACTCAGTCTGTGGGGAAGAAAAGAAAGAAAAGATGCTGTAGCAGTGTTCATTGTAACTGTTTAACAGACAGATGTGGGAAACACAGAATTCATTCCCAAAGCTTTTTATTCAGAGTGTGCATCCAGGTTTCTCTGTAGGAGTCCTCTGCCAGCTGCTTCCCTCCTTTACCTTCTGTCTAACAACAGGGGCTCTTCTGGAGTCCTATGTCTGAGTGTGGCTGGGGAATCAAAAAAAGTCAGAGTTGTGGTGTTGTGCCAAGTCCTGCCTCTGGTCATCTCCTTTCACCCATGCACATGTTGCCTTTTTCCCAGTGGAGCTGTGGCCTCTGCATTGTGGCTGGCTGTTCTTCTAATTAGGTCCTTGTGAAGAGGCAGAACCCAGCTAAGAAATCTGTAGCTAAAAGTACTAAAGGAGAAAGTGAAATAGGGGAGGAAGGAGGATTTTTCAGGCTGTTGATGAGCTGGTGTTAGAGCAGGTCAAAACCTGCTGCTTGATGTTGACCCCTGAGCTGTTTCTGAAGCTGCTTCTGCTTTTTGCTTCCAGGCTGCAATCAGAGTCAGAATTGTTTGATCAGGGAATTTGTTTCTTCGTTCTGATGGTCAGACCTGTATTTCTCTATGGTTCCTGTGTATGGGAGAACTGTGTTTGCACAGTGAGGGTTGGGGTGGGTCTACCAATGATTTTCATGTTTTTCTTGTTTCTCATGGCTTGGTTGGTGCTGTCACTGCTGATAACTGACAAGATCATCCCTACCCACCCAGAAGGCTTGGCATAGGAGCTGGTGTGCTGTGTCAGAACAAAAAGAGTATCCAAACTGGGCACTCCCATCTTTTGACAGCAGTCAGCAAGGAAAACCTTGGGAGTATAAAGCAGCACTTTCCTCAAAATGCTTAGCTGGGTACTTGAAGCATCCAGTGCCTGATAACTGTTACAAAAAACAAACTAGTGAACTGCACAGGTAGAAGGCTGTAGGTACCACCAGTACCAAATCCATTGAGTACCCCTGTTCCTCCAGCTATGAGAGGTTCTGCAGACATTCCCTCTGTCCTTGCTTGTGAACCTGTCCTGAGGACTTGGGAGTGCTTGTGTGCTCACTGATGTCAGGCTGGAATAGGGGCAACAGTTGGCCTAGAGATATGTTGCTACTGATGAATTTGAACTTCTGTCTAAAATAGATTGTGGGTACTTTAGACCTTGGGACTGAAGTCTGAAAGATCAGTGCAGCTGGCTCACAGAGCTCCCTGTGCTCCTGACCATGCATCTCCCTTGGTTTGGCTTAGCTCATTAAAGAAGCAGGAAGCTGACCTGGTGCAGGGGAGTTGGGTTTGTGTGCAGGACCTGGGGGAGGCAGGGTGGAAGAACCAACAACAAATGCTTGGATAAGTTAAGCTCTCATTTACCAGCACCCTGAGCTACTGTGGAGTCTGCTTGCTGTTGTCTCTGTGCCAAGTTTCCAAATGTCATGTGTTGATACTGCCCCTGGTATTGATACTGCTTCACATTCCATGTCGATCTTTCCAGGGGAAACAGCCCTGGCTCTGTGTCATTAACATGGAAGTCGATTACAGCTGATTTTGTTTTTTCTTTAGTTCCATTAGAGCCAAGCAATCCAATATTGCATTCAGTATTCCCTGGAGCAAGTCAGCACTTTGCAGACCTCTTCCCTGCTCCCCAAAGCACCCCCAAACATCCTGCCAGCATCACTGCAGAATTTGAGAGTGTGTCTGCAATCCCTTTAGCAGTAGGTGGGGCATTGGCATACAGAGACCTTGGAGTGGTGTTCTGGAGATGTTACCTGTACAGGCATGTGGTGGAAGAGGCTGCCAGTTTGCCAGGAAAGCAGATTTACTGAACAGAGAATTTATTAAATGAAATCAGGGCTCCTTCCCTCATGTGTGGCCCAGCCAGGGGTGAGGGCTGCCTACCTTAGGTGTGGCTGAATACACTCTGGCTTTTTGACTGTTGACATGTTTTTTTTTTTTGAATAGGTGTTTTGGTGAAGTCCCAGCTTGATTGTAGATGCTAAAGCACTATTTCTGATTAATGGAACTTTTTTTGAGGAGTTGGGAGGGAAGCAGAGGTTGTCCTTGAGCTGTGCAGGTCTCTGAACAATGGTGGCAGGGTGGTCCTTCCTACTCTGGTGGAGTATCCTCTCTGCTGAAAAGGCAGCCTGAGATAACTACTTGCCAGTGTTAGGGCCATCCAGCAAATCCCTTTCCTCAGGTCTGGATTGCAGTACACCCTTTAGATGCTAATTTAGCAAATCTCCCAAGAAGAAGCAGGGAAACTGTTACCTGGGAAGAATACTTCTGTGGATCTTCAAATGTTTTTCTAGGCTTTTTCATGGTTTTGCACACGTGCTTTCATTGTATCCTTGTATTTCTGGACATTTGTGAAGAAGGGAGGGCTTCAGGAATAATTTTAGAAGTCTTTTCCTACTTTTAGCAAGTCCAAGTCCATATTTCTATTGGAAGAATTGTTGCCACGGGAGATGGAGGAGTGCAGAGATTAGGCTTGGATGTTACCTTTGGGTAAGCTGTCATGTTTCAAAAGTCATAGGTTCAGATTTTTCTGGAAAGCACTGATTGGCATAAGCACAATTGCTTCTCAAATGAAAGTTGCTGAAGTATTTGATGCCCTTCTAGCAAGCTAGACACTGAGGAGGTAATAATGGTAGGGGGATTTCTCTCCTCTCCCAGCTCTTCTCTGCCTTTTGCTGTGCCCCTGAATGCTTATTCCTTCTCAGCTGATGGAAGGAGAGGATCTGTCCAGTCTATGCCTTATGTGTCCTGTGGAAAAGAGAGGGCTTAGTGAGTAGGTGCTTCAGGTCATCAGGCTAGGAACAGAAATGATCTTCCTGCCAGCTCTTCTCCCTGTCTGCCCAGATGGGCTTTCTGTGGGCTTTGGTTTTGCTGTGGCAGCCCCACACCTTTCTACTGGAAGACAAACCTCACTGAATATTTAATGGTGTCCTGTGGGTGTCCAGCTTCCTTTAATGTCCTTGTTTCTGCCCCTTCCCTTGCTGCTCCCACTTCTCTGCTTTTTCTCTCTGCAAGAGCTTCATCCTTATGCTCCTGTCATTTGAAACTATGATTTCAGCCAGTTTTGGCAGTCTTCTCTTGACCTTCATGGCTCAATTCTTCCTCCTTCACTGTGGAGACATTTGTGATGTGATCTTTTTTCTCCTCTCTGTGCTGCTGAAGCTCCTGTATGTAACTCATTGCTCATCTTCTGATGTTTTTTTTTTTTTTACCCTGGAGTTACATATCTGCAGAGTCTACTCAATGCAGTTTCTGGCTGGCATTGTTGCCTGGAAATATAATTAAGTATTGATCACTGGGCATTCAGCAGTCAAATGAGTTAATATATTAATTATGTGTAAGAGGATGTCATTCCAGTAATGTTTGTTACCTACTGGCTGGCATAGTGCATGTGTGTGTTTGGAGGAAGGGTGCAGATGGGCCTTGGAGTGGTGTTTGCTTTCTCTTTTGCCTTTTAATGGTTATGAGTCCCTTGACCAGTGGTGCTCTGGGCATTGCTGTTTTGCTGGTGCTGTTGTTTCTTGCCTGTTCCTGCTCATTGTTCTCCACTAATCATATATTTTCAGAAGCCTTATACTACCTCAGTGGTTACTTCCCAGGGAAGCCAGGCTGGAGTAATCCCAGTTAACATTTTGCTTCTGGGGGCTTCCTGGGAAATGGCAGTGCCTCCCTTACTCACACTATCTGCCAATGGTTGACCTGATTCAGAAGCTGAGTAGCTACTGGCTGGAAGATGTGTCTGTCTGCCAAGCTTCCACATCACAGAGTGCAAAAACATCCAGCTTGTCCTCCTTGCTCCCTGGTGGTCTTCACTGCTCTGACTCCCACCCTTTCCTTAGCCCTACAGAGAGGATCCATTGTGGATATGTGGCTTAATATGGAAAAAAAATGTTTCTCTCCTGTGAAGTCTTGCTACCAGTTCACATTGGATTCTGTCCATTAAAATTCTTGAAAAACCTCTGGCCAAAGGCAGCTTTTAATGGGAGCTGTGTGATTAAACTCAAAACAGTCCCTGCCAGCTTCCCCTGTGCCACAACTGGTGTAAAACATCACATAGCCTCTCCTCAGTGTGTGTGGTGGGAGATTCTTCGCATGTCCAGAGAAGGGCAGCGGAGCTGGGGAAGGGTCTGGAGCAAAAGCCTGATGAGGAGGAGCTGGGGGAGGGCTCAGCCTGGAGAAAAAGAGGTTCAGGGTGACCTTCTCACTCCCTACAACTCCCTGACAGGGGGGTGCAGCCAGGTGGGGCTTGGGCAAGGAAATGGCCTCATGTTGCACCAGGGGAGGTTTAGGTTGGCTACTGGGGAAAAGTTCTTCACTGAAAGGGTGGTCAGGCATTGGAAGGTGCTGCCCAGGGCAGTGGTAGACTCACATCCCTGGAAGTGCTCAGAAGGTGTCTGTACTGCTTAGGGACGTGGCCTAATGATGGAACCTGCACTGGTAGGTTAGTGGTTGGATTTGATAACCTTAGAGGACTTTTCCTGCTATCCAACCTAAACTTCCCCTGAGTCAGCTCCCTGCCCTTTCCTCGAGTCCTGTCACTGGTCACAGAGTGAAGAGGTCAGTGTCTGCCCTCTGCTTACCCTCAGGAGCATGTTCAAGACCACAGCGAAGTCTCCCCTCAGTCTTGCCAGGCTGAACAAAGTGACCTGAGCCACTCCTCATAAGGCTTCCCCTCCAGACCCTGTCCCATCCTTATGGTCCCTCTTTGGAAGCTCTCTATCAGCTTGATGTCTTGTTTTGTATTGTGGTGCCCAAAACTGCACACAGGACTCGAGGTGAGGCCACAGCAGTGCAAAGCAGAGTGGGACAATCTCTTCCTTTGACCAGCTGGCAATGCTGTATTATTTTATTTGCTTTATTAGTTTCTATTCTTTCCCCAACACTTGCCATCAGGTAAAGTGTGCACTGTGTGTGCTTAGCAGGCTGGAAGGGCTGAGCCCTGGGACAGCTCCTGCCTCTCTTTTTCCATCTCCATCTGAGGGAAGGTCCAGCTGTAGTTCTTGGTACTGGCTGCATCCCTGCCTTGTCAGATGATGGAATGGTTCCTGCAGGCACTTGTTTCACCAAGTTGCACAGTGAACACGGTCTGGTTGCCTGTCCTTCCTCATTTCAGTTAAAGAAATGATTCCAGATGATGCAATCTGTCTGAATCCCTCCATGGCCCGTTTTTCCCAGGAAGGTGGCTTTGAATGCTAAACCTGACTCCAAGAAATGAGGGAAACTGGGTACTTCTACAAAGAGACAAATGAATCCATGGAATGTATTGTGTGTGGGAGAGTGGGGGGAAGGTGGGGCTCTGCCTGTAATAGATCCTGGTGTTTGCTGTAATCCCTGAGAAACAGAAACAACTCCACAGCTCGTTCTGGGTGATGTCTCATACCTCCTCCTGTGTGCAGCTGGTCTGCTGCCAGCGCTGCAGTGGCACCTGACAGTGACATATTTGTCTGCCTGGGAAGTCTGTCCCTCTGTGCTTTTGTCCCTCTGTCCTCTGAGCATCTTTCAATCCATGTTTTGTTCCCCCTCTCTTCTCTATTTTTGTCTGCTCTCTCACCTTTCCCCAGCACCCCATCAAGCCACAGCTTTGGCTTTGAGGGGAAATGCAGCATAAAATGCTGCCTGAGGCAGGTGTGGTTGGAGCTAGATGATCTTTAAGGGCCCTTCCAACCCAATCATTCTGTGATTCTGTGATAAAATTCAGTGTCTCCACTGAATCCATCCATTGGGAATGTACTAACAAGTACAGCTGAGCAGAGCTGCCTCCCCTAAGGTGCTGCAAGAGCATATATGAAGGCATAGGTAAAAGAAACACCAGGTGCCAAAAACAGTATGAGAGGGGTTATAGGAACCAGTGGCTGGAGATGGAAAACTTCCCTAGGGATTGCCAGTTTAATTGTCTGCTAGCTAATATGCAGTCAAAAGACAAGGAAATTAAGGTAAACTGTTCTTGCTTTTTGCATAAACAAGAAGCACCAGATAAAATCCAATAGTGTAACTATTTCAGATCTAGATCTTTTACTGTGTAATACTGCAGAGATACTGAACTACTGATTTTTAAAGCTTCTCAAAGGATAGGATAGTCAAAGGTAATCTTATTAGCAGGAAAGGAAAGGATATTTTGGGGAAAATCTCTTTCAAATGTAGGCCTGCAAGGCATTGTCAAAAAGCATAGCAATGTTTCAGTATTCTGCCTCCCTTAGTGAGCCCTAAGGAGAGAATTTACCCATTGGTAAACATGAATTACTCCTGGTCTCAGAATAAATCTCATTCCAGAGATTGGTTGCTGTTCAAGCATTTATAGAAATGGTGTTCTGTTCTTCTCCCTGCCCTTTATTGAAACTACAACATCCACACAAATAGCTATGGTGCGTGCATCTCTGTTGCTAAAATATAAATTTTTATCCTCTGTGAAAGGACTCTTGCTAACTGTCCAAATTGTGCTGCAGACTCACTGGAATCTACTTTGGTGGTCCACTTTGATCAGATAAAGCAGGTTGTTTAGGACTGTGTGTAGTCAGGTTTTGAATGTTTCCATTGGTGGAGATCTGGGGACTCCATAACCTCCTGACAGTTGAAAAAAATCATAAAAATTGTCCCAAAAACAAGTGGTTCACTGTGTGCTCCTTGTCTCTTGTCACTGAGCACCACTGGGAATAGTCTGTCTCCCTCATCTTCTTCCTTTCTGTCAGGTATTATGCACATTTATAGGATTTCCTTTAGGCCTCTTTTCAAGCTGTCTCAGCCTCTCCTTAAGTAAAAGACACTCCAGTTCCTTAATCATCTTAGTGGCCTGTACCTGGATTAACTCCCCCAAGTGTGTGTCTCCCTAGTCCTGGGGAGCCCAGGAGGGGACCCATCACTCCACATGTGGCCTCACACATCCAGATGTGGGACAGAGGTGTTACAGATCCTGTCAGACCTGCAGCTATAGTGGGTGTAATCCCAAGGAGGGTCACGTGTTGCTTATCTGCAGAACTTCTGCTGGAGCTGGGTGCTGCACCTCTGGGAAAGCTGGTCTTTGGGGAAGTGAGGATTGCCTGTGCTCCCAGGGAAGCTTTCCCCCAAGAGTCTGATCTTGAGGAATATATATGGATATATATGTATATCTCCATATATATATATATATATATATATATATATATATATGCATTCCTACATTTGCTGCTATGTCTGAATTGCAGCAGAGGAAGCTGCCTTAACTGGATGGCAATGCTTAATACCACTGTACAGGCTTGCCAATTTTTGTTCTTGAGGAATATCTTGAGCCAGTCAGTGTTGTTTCCTCTGGGTGAGGGAGGGTCCAGGCTTCCCTGGTGCTGCCTGAAGCAGCATTTGGCCTCAGCTCCACTGTCTGCACTTCTTGGAGATGTTTCTCTTGGGCTTAAATATGGAGTGGTGAAAGCAAAGAAAGCATGGTTGGTTCTCCTCTCTTCAGGGGGGCTGGGGCTGTGCAGTTGCCCTCAGGAGCCTCTGGTGGGGTTTCTCTGCTCACAGTGTTCAGGCAGGAATAGTCAGATTTCTTGGCTGAGTGTGGAAAATCCGAGGTTGCTGCAGACCTACAGCTGCCTGTACCAGCTTGACTGCAAGAAGGCTTTGCCATTCATACACTCATAGAATTGTTAAGGTTAGAAAAGCTCTCTAAGACTGAATCCCACCATTCCTCCTGCACTGCCAGGTGTGCCCCTAAGCCATGTCCCCAAGTGCCACATCCACACACCTTTTGAATGCTTCCAGGGCTGGTGCACTGATGCTGTAGCCTCTGCTGCTGTTGTGGATGAGTGACCTTTTGTAAGTCTGGAAGCTGCAGAAGAGCTTGCTGAGAACTACTGGGCATAAAATTAAATCCACTGTGATCACAGGTATTTAAATTGTTTATGGGGCTGCACAGAGAGCAAATATATGCCAGTGACAGCAAGGAAAAAGTCAACTTCTTTGCCAAGGTATTCCTTGACAAATGAAAACATTTGCACTGTGTAATTTATGATACTTTTGGAGAACTCTTTCGTTGGAAGAAATGTACACACCTTTGTTGCATGTACATGGAAAAGGGTGTTGGGGGGTTGAAATATCTTTTCTTGTAAGCAGACTCATTCTCCCAAAGCTGGAAAGCCCTGTTGCTTGAAGGAGATCACACCTGGTCTTGGAAAGTCCCTGACATGGCATGTGTTTCTCAGGGCATCTGTCTGTGGGTGAGCCTTTCTGCATTTGTTTTGTGGGCTTTGAAGTTTTCCACGTCAGGGAGTACTGAGACCTGTCCTTTTTTTTTTTTTTTTTCCTTCCTTTCTTCTTTTTCTTTTCCCCATGGCAGGGGTTTGTAATGCGTTAGTCTTTAAGGTCCCTTCTAGCCCAAACCATTCTATGATTTCCTTGATTCCCTGAGCCTGAAATAGCAATACCAAGCTTCTGTCTTAGACAAGGCATTCTGCAGTCCTTGGCTCAGCAATCTGGGTTCCCTGTGGCATTTCAGCCTTGGTTATAAAAATAACCTTCAGCTGCACAAGTGGCTTTAGGAGCAGTGACACACTGGGCCACCTTGAGCATCCTCTCTGTGCCTGTGTGTGACTGAGCCTCTGAAGGGCAGCCTCTCTTCTGGGGAGGGCTGCTGAGGAAGGATGAGGACCTAAAATGGGCAAGGCCTTGTGCAGAGGAGGAGATGGAGGTGCTTTTACCTTGTGGAAGGGTCTGAGTGTGCCAGCAGCACTTTAGACACCGTGTATAAGGACAGACTTTGAGGTCACCTTTCACAGACTGCTGTGCACGTTGTGACTTCCCGGTCACCTCCTGAGGGGATGTGCTCCCCCCTCTAATGGAGCATCACTTGTGTGCTTCTGTGTGAGCTGAGGGTGCCCTGGGCTGCCCTGGGAGGCCTTGTGTCCTTGCTGGGGCTGCTTGGAGCCTGGGGATGTTTACCAGGCCTGACAGAGCCATGACCTTGGTGTGAGGACACGAGCTGCACTGCTGCTCTGGGTTTCCAGTGGGAAGCCAGGCTTGGAAGTAGGCTTTGCTTCACATAACCAGGGGATCTGAAGGGGCAGAGAATGCAGATCCCACTTTTTGTAGGATGCCTTTGTTATAGATAACTAATGTAATAGTTGGCTCTCACAATTAAGAGATAGATATTATATAGATGTATAGTAATGTTATTGTGATATGTCATTCCATCCCTTGTAAAAGTCTTAGTAGTCAAGACATTTAGAGGAGGCTGGCTTGTTACCAGGATGTAGCATCACAATACCTGACCTCTAATCAAGATGTAAAGAGTAGTCTCCACCAATGGATGGCAGGGAAAGAGTTGACTGACAAAACTTTCAGAGGAGCTAAAGATATAAAAAAGCAGAGGAGCTAAAGATATAAAAAAGCAGAGCATCTATTTTGTAGAGAAGCCACGTGGCTGGTAGTCAAGGGAGGGCTCCCTGTGCTGTGATTTTTCCTTATTCAGTCCTTTGTTGTAATTTTTGTCATGGTTTAATAAACCTTTTGAAAATTTTAAAAGTGAGGGTCGTTTCTCACACCTTCCACCTTGGGGCAGGAAGAGTGTGTGCGTGCTGGTGTAATTATTAAGTGTGAACAAAAATAATGTAGCTTGTTTTAGATCATGAAAAGCAAATGCTGTATCCATGGAGAAACCTGCCCTGGCCCAGCAGGAGCTGGCACCTTTTCCTCCAACACTGGATCCCAAGCCTGCTCAGGATGCAGCAGGGCTTGGACTGGGCAAAACCCAAATGGGTTTTCTGTGCCCACATACAGGTGCCAAGCTGGGGTCCCCCCCAACAGCAGGAGGACAAAGAGCTTGGATACAGCCCCCTGCCTCTGTCCTTGCCACTCCCAAGCCTTGCTCACGCTGGTGACCCCTGTGCATCAGTGCTTTTGGGAGCAGTGCAGCTGGAGGTCACTGACTGGGATGAGGGCAGGGAGCTGTGGAGCATCCTCTCTGCCAGAGGACCTCTTGGCTGGCTTTTTGCCTGGCCCGTGTTGTCCCTCAACTCTGTTCCTAGAGGAATAAGAACACCTTCAGGGGTCGTGCACTGACAGCTGCCAGGTCACAGCACTGTTGTGTGTGCCCCAGGAGACTGTCCTTACCATTTCCCAGGCTCTTCCACTGGACAAGAGCACTGCACAATTTACAAGTGACACTATGTAATTTTAAAAAACAACCCCAAACCACACCCAATATTCTGCTTTTGGATGTAGTCTGACTTCCTTCATTAACTCATCCCACAGCTGTAGGCATATGCTCATTGTTGCTGTTACACAACTGAAGCTAAAATTAAAACATCTGTTGTTATTTAACTTCAGTTTGCCAAAATACTATGTTTTGAGCAGCAGCAGCTTTACTGTTATGTATCATTGGGGTTTTGGAATATTAATTAATGTTACATGTCACTTCTTAATGAAGCTCCAGGAGGAGCTTTGCAGCGGGGAGCAAATGCCTGGTGCTGAAGGACCCTCCTCTGTCCATGTGGCATTGCACAGGTTTGTTGAATATTTCTGGTAATGGCCAAATGCTCCAAGTAATGTAGTTTCCTGGAACTGTCAAACCCTCTTGGCTGCAGAGCCAAAATTAAATAGTGGGATCTTGGGGCAGGGAAGCCTGTAGTGTTACAGCTTTAACTCACTCCAGCTTCTTTCTGAATGCCTAGAAAGGATAAAATGGGGATTTCTAAGGTAGGATTTATAGATATATCTAGTCTAAGAAGTTCTTTATGAAAAATAGTCACATATATATATGTGTGGGTATATATATATATATTCTATTTTTATTTTTAGTCTGAGTCCTTTACCAAAAAACCCTCAAGATTTCTGAAATTAAGGAAGCCATCCTCAAAAATTTGCTTCTCTGTCATGAAAGCAGGATCCTGAGGATTGCCAGGAGTAGTACCAAATGCTTGATGTAGTTGGCAAAAAGCTATTGTGTTTTTTTTTAACTTGTTTGTATCTGGCATGTCTTGTACTGCACAGATCAGAGGGAAGAAAGAAAAAAAAAGAAGAAAAAAGCAAGAAATGTTCTTGCTAAAACAAATAATTGTCAAGTTTACAGTATGGAAATTATCCTTAGCTAATGTGATGGGGTTTGCTCACCTTTCCCTTAGCTGATGTAATGGAGTTTGCTCACCTTTGCTCCATGCATAGGGTTTCAAAGGCAAGTGTTGTTAAATTACCTGTGGAATGGGCTGGAGAGGGGGATTCAAACCCTTCTGATTTCACAGGAAAATAATTAAAATGGAGCTGTGCTTTGGCTTGATCTCAGAGGTGCTTGCAAGCTAAATAAAAATAAAAGGCTACCTTGGGGACAGTCTGTGCTGTTAATTAACTAGCTAAATTCTGCCTTCGCTGTTCTCCAGTGGCTTTCCAGCGGTTTTGGCACTCGACATTGCAGCTGGAAGCTGCCAAACACAACTTTGCACCTTCAAGCAGCTGAACTGCCTTCTGAGGGCAGGCTAGGATATGGAAATAGGAGTGTCTAGGGAGCCAAGTGATGGAAAAGGGCAGGAACTGGCTGCTGGAACAGGAGGGATGCAGCTCCTTTCCCTCAGGCACCCTCTGGTTATCTGTGGCCACCTTCCCCCAGCCAGCAGCAAGGTTGGGTTCCTGCCAGGAAAACAGCTTTTGTGTTTCCTTAAATATTCCACTACTGTTTTGGGGAAAAAAAAACACCAACCCAGACCTGAATTGCTGTTATTACTAGAGTTGGCCAGCTGGCTGAATTGGGCCTTTTTATTTTCATTAACAAATGCTGCCAGGCGATGTTTTTCCAGTGAAGTCATGAGTGTGTTTCCAGATGAGGGGCAGATCTTCCCAGCATTGCCATGGCTGAAATTTGGGCAGGCTGGAGCAGCTGTGGTGTCCTGTACAGGCAGCCTTCTGGAGATCATTGGGGTGGGATAATAATTCCATAATAATAATAATAATATGTATGTGATAATTGACTACAATTCATCCTTTTTTTCCCCTGAAACCACAGAAATGTGGGGTGATGGGGTGGGCGTAACTCAGAGTTGGTTATTGGACCATGCAATTTGTTCTTTCAGCATCTGCTTTTATACCACAACAAATGTGGTAAGTGCTTTTTGGGAATTTATTTTTCTGGGAAATGAGGCTGTGGAAGCTCCAGCTTCATTCTCCTTGTCTTAGAAACTCAAAACATGGTGGTGATTGTTAGTTTTATGGGAAGGTAGCCTTAGCCCCAGCAGGTTTGTTCTGTTCTTAAGAAATTATTAAAGGATGCTTTTGTTTAAATTATCCTAAAGGATCTGTAGCTTCAGATAAGTTATCCTTAGTGAGTTGTTTTCATAATTGTATTGAATTCCTTTCTTCTCTTTCTTTTGGGGAGGGGAAAAAACGGTGTACTTTTTCTTCCCCAGACTTAAGAATAAACTAAAGTGAATGGCATGATCTTTGGGGAGCTTGTTACTCCATTGGAATTCTGGTATTTCCAGCACATTTCAGGAGAAAAGTTGGCTAAAGTCAATTTTGTTTTAAACACATGAGGTAAGATATAATTTTGTAGTAGTTGCAACAGATCTCCAGTAAAAATATTTGTGATAGTATTTTACTTTATATTGGATATCAGTGCTCAACAGCTGCTTTCCAATCCTGAATTTGGTAAATAGTAGGTACTAGTCTTTTCTACAAGCTGCTAGTGACCAGCTACTCCTTAGGGCTGCCCTGGATATATTTCAGAAATTTCTCCTTGTGAGGGTGGGGAGGCCCTGGCACAAGTTGCCCAGAGGAGCTGTGGCTGCCCCATCCCTGGAAGTGTTCAAGACCAGGTTGAATGGGGCTTGGAACAAGCTGTTCTGGGGCCCACAGCAGGGAGGTTTGAAATGGGATGAGCTTTGAGGTCCTTTCCAATCCATACCATTCTGTGATCCTATGCTGATGATCTGATCTACTTATTTGTTTCTTGTTTTTTAACTCACAGCGAGGCAGATTTGAGTTGTTTGGCTAAAAGTTGGGGTGCAGGGTAGCCTCTGGATCTGCCTGCAGCCTGCCTGCCATGCCAGCAAGTTCAAAAGCATCAAGGGTTGAACAGAATCTGTTATGCAGGAGCCAGGCTCCATCTCATGTCTCTTCTCTTCTAGGTTTGGAAGAAAAAACAATACTTTCCAAAAAAGAGAAGATGAAGTTGAGGAAGGAAAGATGGCTGCAGAGTGAGTATTCTTGTGACATGATATCACAGAGCATAGTTCTGATGGATCTCTGTACTCTGGGTTTGGTGACAGTGCTGGAAGAAGCTGAATGCTTCTCAGAAATCTTCATTCCTCCCCAGCACTGGAATAGAAGTTCCAGGTATTGTTTCTCAGTGTTTAGCACTCAGACTTAGTCATTGCTCCAGTTCTACTTTTGATTTTTCACCATGTGTAATATATGTGTAATATATGTGACTATATAAACCCTTTGTTTATCCAGAAGGGCACTGTGCCCATGTAAGTTTAGCATATTTTTCCATCTTACAAAACTCTGGTACAGATGTGAGTAGCTGTCTAGTGGAGCTCCTCCTCACCCAGGAGCCATGGGGATGGCAGGACAGGCTGGAGCTGAGCTCCATGCTGCCACCAGCTAATCCCAAACCTCTGTGGTGAGACCCTACAGTGGGCTCTCCTGCCCCCTCAGTAAGGGAGAACTCTGGACACTGCTGGCTGTGTTACTGCTCTTTCCCACATGCTACAGGTCAGTGAACCCACTTACCAGACAGTCTGGCCTTTCTCGAGGCACTGAAATATGAGCTAAACAAACTCAGCCCATGGCAGAAATGCTTCTCTTTTCCTGTTTTTGCTTTGAGTGCCTTAGCATAGTAGGGGACTATGCTGTCGTACCCAGTGTGGCAGAGGGATTCCTTGTGTCGCCTGAAGCTGTTCTTGGGACAGGCTTTTCTCCTAACACCTTCTTGCCCAACAGAGTTGGACACAGACTGTGTTAGGGACAGAAGGAAGTGGCTTTCTGCTACACCAAATGATCTGTGTGCCTGAGCTCTGAGCCCAAGTTCATTAACCTTTGATTGCACCAGCTGCACTCAAGGTGTGTCTGGCTGTTCTTAGATAAAAAGGTATGAATTTCACACGCATGAGTGTGAAGGAGACCTCCTCCCAAACAACCAACAGCAGCCAACAGCTGCTGAGTGCCTGGACATCTTGCTTGGACACACAACACAGATGGCTGTGCTAGTCAAGGTCAGCTGCTTTGGAAAAGCCTGGGAGCAGGATCCCTACATGGTCTTAATCCAGCCCTCTTGATGCCTTTGTAGCATCAGTCTTTCCCAAGATCATGAGTGCTATTTTGGCCCTGCTGTGGCCTCTTTCCCTTTCTCTTGGCTCTGAAATTACTGAGATGAGGGAATACGAGTGAAATGCAGTGTTGTTGCTTTGAGGAGAACACTAAGACAGTAAACTCCAGGCTAAATTATCTGTCTTAGGAGATACTAGATGTTAGAAGTGCTTTGCAGGCACAGAAGTACCTAAAACCTCTGCCAGTTCTTGTGGAGAAAGAGCTTTCTGTCCCCCAAAAGAGAACCCAGCTTGGACTGCTGAAGTTATCACTACATCTCTGTTTTCCTAAATCTGAGTTTGTTGTTTCTTCTTGTCCCAGGGCTGCTTTTGTGACACTGGATGCCAAGACCCTGGGAACCAAAGATCAGCCCAGTAGTGCAAATGCAAAACTTTCTTCCATTCCAATAAGTAATCTTAGGAGAGACTGGAGAGGGGAAAAAACTTCTGTAATGCTTCAGACATTAGAAGTATGCACATTTAAAAATACATATATTGCATGGCTCCTCAGATGAACAAGACTTCATAGGAAAAGAATTTGGGATGTTTGTGCAGAATCAGGTGTCTGAAAATTTTCAGCACATACTGTTTATGAAAGCACTGAAGTAGTCAGCTTCATAAAGCCAGACCAAAAAAAGAAGTAATGCAGAACAGAAAGCTGTGTTCTTGGCAGGGATTGCTGTGAGGAGAAGTGTTTCCAATCCTGATTTGTCACAAACATCCATGTACAGCAGAACTGCAGTTCATGAAAATCTGTTGCTCTTCGACTCAGCTGAGTTGGAGAACAAGCAAGGCGAAGGCATTAAAGGAGCAGCCACTGAATTTGAGTTCTGCTTCCTTGACTGTGGGAGCAGGATTAGACCCAGGATTGTGGTCTGTAAGTGGGACTGGCTGCTTTTGTGCTCCCACCAAAAATACTTCTGGCTTCTGTGGCCATGCTGCCAAGGAGCTGTTGGCCTCCCTGTGTCACCAGCTCAGCCCTGTGGCTTCTGGCACACTCATGTCCACACAAGGAGTTGGTAGCTCAGCACTGAAGCTCATCCTTGCAGTTGTCCGAGGGACTTGTGGGTCATGTGAGGCATCTTGGAGTTCAGCTGGAGGCCTGTAGCAGTGCTGGGCTTTTTTGGGCTGTCCTAAAGGACACATTCTGCTGGTGCTCACCTGGAAGCTGCTGGCTCTGAGAAGTGTGGGTAGCTGTGGGACTCGCTGCCACGTCAGGGAGCCTCAAGGACTGAGGCAGAAGCCTGTGGCTTTTACCTCCTAAGAGAAAGAAGGAGACAAATGTAACATTTGTGCAGCTTTCTGTGCCCACACTCTTGTCAGAGCTGCTGCTGGGAGACTGGGAAACCTGGTCCTGAGAAAAGCCTTGTGCATCTGCCACTCGGTGCAGTGCTTTTCCAAGGGTCCAGTTTATCCAGCATCTGACTGCTTGCACTCCACAGTGAGTCATGAAGGTGGAGCCTCAACTCGCTTCAGACTAAGTAAACAAGTGACATTAAGCCCATCTTTTCTGTGCTAGGAGACTCTTGTTTGGTCCCAACAGCAACACAGAGAGGGGGCTGTGCCTGTTTAAGGCCAGTTGACTGTATTTGGGTTGTCCCTTCCCCTCTCGTTCCCCAATTCTATGCAAGCTCAGTGTGGTTTTTGCCACACCAGGACTGCTGTTTTGATGTGAGCAATGAACAGTGTAAGGGATGGAAACAGACAAAATCTGGGAATTTCACTTCCCATTGCAATGTCAGAAGGGATGTACATAGTTACAAGCAAATACATCAATGGAGGGAGTGACCCAGCTGCATTTCGTTCATTTTTTTCCCTGGTTTAAATCACTTCTGGCTTGTTGTAAATGGTAAAACAACTTATGAATTTCTTAGCTCAAGGGTTATCTCCTGCAGGTGTTTCCCCTTCTTCCAGTAATGCCTTGTTTCTGACACAGAAATAGAAAGTGTGAAGATGGCCAAGCAAAAGCAAAAAGCTGAAGCGAAGCGGAAAGCAACACCTGTGGTGGGAGACATGCAGCCCTTGATGGAAGCCCTGCCTGAGCTCTCTTACCTGAGCACAGGTGGCAGGGGAAGGAAGCCTCTCAAAAGGTATGTGCCATTTGGAGATGGGCTATGTATTTCCCTTCTTCCTGTGGGGTGAAGGGGCCTTCAGCTCAGCTTGTAGCTGCAGGCCACGGTCAGGAGAACAGGGTCTCGTTCACAACTCTATTTTAACCATTTTTATGCTTCACTTGGCACAAGAAAAGAAGATGAAATGTGTCTGAACCCACAGCTAAGAGGGGAACCATATTGCTTGGATGAGGCTTGGCATGAGACAGGCTGGGAGCACCCAGATGTCCTGGGAGTTGCAGGAGTGGCACGTAGATGTCCACGTTGTAATGCTGCTGAGCTCACCTGATAACCTCGTCTTGTGGTGTTGCAGCCTGATATTCCATCCTTCCAGGCCTTCATCCAGGCTTTGTCCTGAGGCACTTCAAGCCTTTGTGCTGTGGCCAGAATCTTTGTTTTGTAGTGTGTCTTCGGCCAAGAGCATGGCTGAGTTGGCTGTTCCCTGTGCACTGTCAGCTCCGTCTCTCCCTATCTCAGACCTTTGCCAAAAGTCTCTCCTTTTAGAAGCCCAAGTTGGCACAGGTGAGGAGGGAGTTTGACATGGGATGATGTCACCTACCCTGCCTGTGACCTGCTCACCCCAAACCAGTCCCCCTTGGTACTGCCATGGAGGAGCTACAGGCTCCTCTTCCCCTTGCTGGCTTCTGGCTTCCTGAATGTCTGTATAGGAGTGTTTGAAATAATCAGAGGAGGCCTTTATAGGATTTGAATCATTACAGAAAGGAAGGGTAATACTCTGGTGATTTGTCAGCAGTATTAATAAAAGATTAGATTCTCCAGGAATTTGATCTCCTGCAGGGTAAAAGCGCATTACAGGGAGGTTTTTATTCTGCTTTATAATGAATGAAGGCAATGAAGTGTAATGAAGCTGAGCTGCTAACAGGGTCCAAGTGAACAGGCAGCATGCTGGTGATTTCGAGGGGAAATCCAGCAGGAAATGTACTCCAGGATAACTTTCCTTTAGGCTTTGTCACCCTCTGCAGAGCTGCTCACCTCTGAAGGGACTGCCAGGGTGACTTGGTGGCACACACAGATTTGGCAAGCCCTGCTCTGGTGACCAAGGGCTGCCATCCAGCTTGAGGACGGATTTTCTGGAGCTTCTGTGAGCATTCCAGGCAAACTAGGACCAGGAGTTGTTCCTGTGCTGAGCCGTTAAAAATGAGGGGAGGGAGAGGAGAGGAAAATGAGCAGGAACTGATTGAATAGAAGTGAGTGATGGAAATGAGTGACGTGAAGGAATGTGAGGCAAGGGGAGTAAGAAAAAAGGAAGACTGGGGGAAATAAAGGCAGTATAAGAGGATGGAGGGTAGCATGCCAGAGAGGGAAGTAGGAAGGGGAGGTCACTGTAACAAGAGACCAGATCCTGCTGTCTTGAAGAGGAGGTGAGAAATTGTTGTGTTTCCTGACCTTTGGGGCAGATCAAGTGGGGGTGGCCATAGCCCCCAGTGCCCACCAGTATGGGAATATTCCTTCTTGATCCCTGCTCCAACAGAGAGGTGGGATGCAGGCTCTCTTTCTCCCCCTTGGCCTGTGTGCTGGGGTCTGCTTCAGGGCAAACTGGGGAGGAGCTACCCCACAGAGGCAGAGCCTTTTCCCAGCCTCTTTCTTCTGTTAACTTTCCTATCTGTGTAATCCCGAAACATGGAAATTTCTTCTCCTTTCCTTAATGTCCAGTTCTACCAGCAGCTCCTCTTGTGCACCACAAGTCCCAAAAGCAATCTCTGTGCTTCCTGTGTGTCCCTTGCTGGGGCTTAGTGCTGGCTTTGTGGTAAATCTCTGCTGCTGCTTGGCATCGGGCGTCACGAGGGATGGTATTACACCCCTGGTCTCCTTGGACTTTGCCCAGGAATAAGGAATGCATAGAGAGATGGCAGATCTGTATCTGCTGCTGTGCCTCTTCTGCACACAGTGCACCACCCTGCATTATAGCATGTTATATCCCAGTGATCCCACTGCAGGAACCAGAGCAGGGCTGGCTGCTCCCTCCTCTTGCTGAGCATCCCTGGCACTCCCTGTAGTGGGTGGCTGTGGGGGCTGGAGCTCTGTGGTGTCAGCAGGAGGGAACATGAGCTGTGCAGAGGTGACACATGTGGTGGGGAGGGGAGGTTCCATGGAGTCTTTGTTCTAAGCAATGGGATCAGTTTGACCTGGGGGTCAGTGATAAGCAGAAAGTGATCTGGGCACGGACAGCTAATGACCAGTGCTGGCTCTGAGCGATCTGGTTTTCCTGTAATGCCTCCTGCTCTCTCAGCCTTGGGTGGAAGGAGTTTGCATTTCCCTGTGGTGCCTGGCTATGGAAATAATTGCCTTTCAGGAGAATTTCCATGCAGGACAATTAATTACCTGTCCTTTCTGGAAAGGCAGACGCAGAATCCCTGGACTCTTTCCATCTACACAGCCATTGCTAAATTAATGCTCTAACACTCACTTATTTTGTTTTTTTCTCTCCATAGCCACATAAAAGCAAAGGCAGAACCAGCAGACTTCTGTCTGATGAAACAAGCTCAGAAACATCAGCTCCTGTAAGTACCTAGTTTTCAGTGTCCAATTCCTGCTGAGCCTCACGGAATGGTTGAGACTGGAAGGGATCTGTGGGGGTCACCTCATCCATGCCTCGTGCTCAGGCAGGGTCACCTAGAACTGGTTGCTCAAGACCCAAGTCCACATGGCTTTTGAATATCAATAAGGATGGAGAGCTTAAATGTGTCCAAGTAACTCCTGGACTTAGTCTGGCAACTTCTTATTCCCTATCTGTTGGATAGTTTATAGTGGCATCAAGAATTTCATTTTCCCTCAACACAACTCTCCTGGGGCTAGGCTCTGTGATCTGGCACTGTTTGCTTTCTTGTTTCCTGGATTTCTGTCAGTTTTGAGCCATTCAGCTTCAAACTGAGGCTGAACAGGCTACAGATGCAGCACTGCTCTCCATGAATACCTTTGCTGTCAGAAACAAGCCTGTGTTGGTGCTGGGATGCCTTTCTCTCTCAGTTCTGCCTTGCTTTGCTTTTGGTGGTCTGGCAAGTCTGTGCTTCTTGGGAGGGAAAAAGTTTGCAGGAAGGTCTTGAGGTTTCTTTCCCAAGGTATTAGTTTGGATGAGAGGTTCCCTAAGTCTCACCTTAATACCCCAAGCCAAGCTTCAGGAGCATTGGCTCCTCTCTCTGTTTCTCTGGCAGGAGCATTGAAGGGGAGGGAAGTAGCTGAGCGCTACCAAGTGCTTGTCTGGCGAGGCTGTGGAGAGCCTGGCAGTCTGGGGGAGATGAGGATGCTGTAGTGGATGTGGCTGTGTGAAAACTCACAGGGTTTTTTTTATACTCCTGCTCTGTTCTTGTCCCTCCCTGCTTGCTTGCTTTTTGAGACGAGGCCATTTCCCCAGGAAGCAGCTGTGACCAGGCATGCAGAGGTAATTCTGTCACGCTCTTCCCATGGTGCCCAGCTAGTGTTGCATGTAGGATTACCAAGGCTCAGTGTTCAGCAATAAAGAGAGTCAGTAGAGGAGCTCTCTAAAGAGAATTTGGCGTTGTGCTGGTGCAGTCTGAAGGCATTTTCATTCCTGGTGATTCACCAGATCCACAGTCTCTTGTTTCTGGTTTACTAGGGGAAAGCTCTAAAAAAAGCCATTCCCAAGTGATGCTGGACACTGTCATGATTGTTTGTGTCTCTGTGGCATGAGATCAAAGTCCCTGGCTCCCATGGAGCTGGCAGCAATTCGAGCTTTGCCCTTGGCTAAATTAGGTTTATTCTTTCACTGTCTTTCTCTGAGATTTACACTCAGGATCACTCTGTCTCAACAGAAATCTGCTACTTTATGACTTGGTCCTTATCTGCTCAGTTCCTTTCACATGAGGCACTTGGAGAACTGGTGTGTTACTTTTCTTTCCTCAGAGAGGAGGAAGTGGCTCGCTTTCAAGAGGTTATCACCGATCCCCAGTACAGAGCCAACCCCCTCCTGGCCATCAGCAAGCACCTCTCCGAGAGGCTGAGGCAGGGGGAAGAAGGGGAACCCCTTTAGAGCTTCAGCTGGGCCCAGACATGCACAGGCTGCAGAGGAACACGTCCCTGGCACGACGTCCCAGCCACTTGGGCCCTTGGAAGCAGTTCAGCAGATGATGAAAACCAAGAGCCCTGCTTTCTGTCTGCAGGAATAATGCAGCTCTCTCCTGGCAGGGGCAGCTGCTCCTTTACAGGCAGTCTGCACAGAGCAGGGTGCTCTGTGAGATTCTTGTGCAGGCATTAATCTCCCTGCAAAGTGTCTTCATACATTTGCTCTTCTTGTGAGCAGGTATGATTTCTGAAATTGTGCCAAGTGGCCATGTATCTGTTTTCTGTCATTCTTCCCCCCCTCTTTCTGACAACTCTGAGAAGGGGTTCTTGCTTGCTCTGTTGGGATGGTTCAGGATTCCATGCCCTGGGGCCCAGGAGGCTTTTGGAGTTTGTCATGACCAGTGCTGCTGTTCATAGAGAATGTTTTCTGTGAGAAATTTAGCTCTGGAATAAACATACTTTCATACAGCACAGAGTTTGTCTGGCTTTTGTTTTGGTAAATAGGGATTGAAATATGAGTTTATTTATTTCTCTAAAAAAATGACTTAAAATAATTGTTCTTTCCATGTGTGCAGTGAATCAGGAGACTGCTACAAGCAATGACAAATAACTGCAGATCATGTCTAACTCAGAGACTTGCCTTCCTCCTGCCCTGGAGGGGCTTCCTGTGAGTGATGCTCATCCCTTTTGGCCTTTGTGTCCTGTTTGGCCTGCCCTGTAGGAAGCATCCCAAAACTTGTCCAGCCTGCAGGCTGTGAACTTCAGCCAGTTATTTTTGGGATTGGGAACCTCTGGAGCAGGCATTTCCTTTACCAAACACCAATGTTCACAAAACCCCAGTGAATTTTTATGGGGCACAACTGAAGGCAGGGCCATTCCCTATTAGACATGATCCCAATTTGACACCTAAAAATACCAGTGCTGTCTTTTGAACCATAAAAATAGTTTAACTGATGCTTCTTAACCTTGGGAAAGCAGCCTGCTGCAGTTGACTCTGACCCAAGTTAGTGCCTGAAACCAGCTTCAGTGGAGGTGGCTGGCACCTTGATCATACTTGTCGTGCCTCAGTAGTACTGCTGCTGCTGTTCTCTCTCTGGGCTGGCACTGTTGAACAAAGGTTTTGTCTGGTGCCTCTTGGCTCTGGCAGTGCAGACGCTGTCGCTGACTCTGCCTGTTAGACAAATGCCACTCCTCTTCCCACAGGGCCTGGCAGGAGCTTCCTGCTGGCAGAGGCCACGGAGAGAGAGATGCTGACTCTGTCCCATCCTCCATTCTGTTGCTCTCAGGCTGGCCAGCCCCAGGTGCAGCCATTCTTGTGCAGAAAAGGGAGAGAAGGTGGGAGATGAAGAAGGCAAAGACATCCAAGAATTGAGATTGTTCAGCCTTGAACAAGAGAAAGCTCTGGGGAGACTGAGCCCCCCCCCGCAATGCCTATAGAGGCTTCAGAGAGAGCAGGACAGGGGCTGTGGCCAAGGGCCTGGAGGACCAGGACAAGGAGGAATGGCTTCACAGTGCCAGAGGGCTGGGTTAGATATTGGGATATTGGGAAGAAATTGTTCCCTATGAGGCTGCTGAGGCCCTGGCACAGGTTGCCCAGAGAAGCTGTGGCTGCCCCATCCCTGGGAGTGTTTAAGGTCAGTTTGGACACTGCTTGGAACAACCTGGTCTAGTGTAAAGTGTTTGTGCCCGTGGCAGGAGCTGGATGAGCTTTAAGGTCCTTTCCAACCCAAACCATTGTATAATTCTCTTATTCTGTGATTCTAAGTACGAAGGAGGATGGAAAACTGGAAACAGCAATGAGATAAGAAAAGGAACAGTAACAGCAACAATATTAATAACAAGAGTACAAAAGAGGGGGTGATTGATGTGGAGAAATGCTTGCCCAGACCCTGAGACAATGAAGGAGGGCAGACAATGCTGCTATGTTTTTCTTTGACTGCAAGCCAGAGAGTCCCTACTCCCCACTCTGGTAATGACGTGAGGTGGTATGGAAAAATCCTTGGGTTGTAGTCAAAACTTGGATATACCTCTGCAAAACCAGCTCCAAGCACTTGGAGCCCCCAAAGGCATCACTGTCATGAAGGGCTCTGTGTGTAGGTCTTTCTGGGGTGGCACCAAGGTGGGGTCCCTACCCCTCAGGCTGTTTGTGGATTTCCCAGCACCTTTGGGTGGCTACAGCCAGAGCTGGTCACTGGAGATTTGGGCACCAACAGTGGAGTTGTCCAGCACTTTTTCCTTGCTCAGCCTGTTTGCTGGGTCCCATTCTTTCCCTTGAAACCTCTGGGAGCCAACAGGGGTGAAGCCTCATTATGTGGGAAGTGAAGGGGTGACTGATCTGGTAGAGCAGGGTGATCCCCTCCCTTTTTACTGCCTGGTAGCTGTCCCCACATGGGGGTGTTGGGCCATGACCCCCCTCAGTACCTCCTGTGCCCAGGCTGGTGGCCCTTGGATGGGCCGGCGCCCACTTGGCTGTGTGTGTAGCTCTGAGCCCACTGTTTGGAATTGTTGGTCCCCCAGCAATATAGCAGCAGTTAAACATGTGAGTGTTTAGAGCTCCAGTTCACAGCCTGCTGCTGCAGGCATCTCCTGCCCCCGCCATCCGAGCAGTTGAGCAAAGGACTTAAAATCTGCCAGGAAACAGGCGTCTGAGACACAGAGTCGCCTTCGCAGCTGGCATGTTTTCAGGATGATAAAAGCTTTCACGCCTTTTTTTTTTTTTTTTCTTTTTTAGATAGCAGGGTGGGAAAAAAATAGCTTCCAAGCTGTATGGAGTAGTTGTGCCAGAGGGGTGGGTGGGGGCCCAACCCAGCAGCTCCAGACTTGGCAAGAAGTGAGTAAGCAGTGAATGCATCTCAGCTCGGCACTGGAGAAATTTGGGGCTACTTTTTTGAGCTGTTCTCTTTCTTGTTGGGGATTTCGCCTTTGAAGGCTGTTCATAGAGCTGTGTCTGCAAGTGGGAGCCAGGGTATCCTGTCCATCTGGTGGTACCAGTGGGTATTTTCAGCTACACACAAAGCAGTGGGTGGAAGGGGATTCTCCCTTCCCATCAGCTCCTGGGTAGTGTTGTTGGTGTGCAGGGATATTTTTTTAATATCCCTGCTCTTACTACTCCCACATTTCTCCGTGGTACCTGCGATGGCCCGTTGGCTGGTTCCTGCTGGAGCAGGGCTTGCATCAGAGCAGCAGCACAGCCTGGAAAGGTGCAGTGAGTCACAGACACAGCCTAACCCAAGGAAATCCCTTGGGTTGTGAGCACATAGCCTACGTCCTTCTTCCTTCCGCTCGCTGGCTTGTCTGCCCTAGAAAGTTTTCCTTACAGACCTCATCCAAGTCCCCTTTGCCTATGGAAAATGTGGCTTTTGCTGGGTCGAGAGCACTTTTGCTTACACTCTGTTTGAAGCCATGAGCTGCCTGATGTGCCCGTGGCTTTCTTTGATCCCCTGGAGCTAGCTAAGCGTGTGAGATGGCTTTTGCCAGCCCTGCCAGCCCTGGCACTGAGGCATGTGCTGGTGCTGCGGGTATTGGGGTGGAGCTGGCTGCCTCCCAGGCTGCTGCGGAAACCTTGTGGCTGCTGGGCTCCAGACAGCTTGTCCCAAGTGCTGGCTGGGAGCAGTGGGGCTGCCATGGGCTCCTTGAGGTGACTCCCAGGTTCTCCAGCTGAGAGCAGGCCCTGGCTCATGCAACTCCAGCCCTCAGCTGCACTTCTTACTCTGTACTTAGGGTGCCAGTGGCAGCTGGTGAGGAGCAGTGGGAATATTGGGAGCATTGGGTCTCTGCTGCAGTATGGTTGCTCTCCTCTGCTCCCTGGCTAGGGCACAGCAGGACTGACTGCCTTCCCCTGCATTTCCTCACCACAGCCACTGCTCAGTCTGAGCTTTGAGCCTCCATGGGTCATTTGGGGGAGTATCTGTAGGTTTGCTGTCTGGGGGTGAGGAGTTGTCTCCCAGCTCACAAAAAAGACCTGCACTCCTTACCTTTCCATAATCTTGCATGTCACCAGTCACACCCCAGCCCACAGGAGAGTCTGCCTGGGGCACCTTGCCAGGGACATGGCTGCAGGTGCCAGCAGACCCCTCCAGCCATGGTGACGGTCCTCAACAGTCTCACTGTGGGCAATGTGGCTGACCCAGCACTCAGGGAGCTCCAGAAACTCCAGTGTGTCCTGCTCCTTCTGGCCTAGAAAGTGGCTGGCAGAGCAGAGACTTGGCACTGCTGACTTTTTGCCACTCTTGCATGCTCCAGCACGTGCAGTGAGTGTTTTTCCCGGTGTGGGATTATTTCCTTTCCCAGATGCCCTCTTCCCTGGCTCATCCTTATATTTCCCACACTTGTGTCTGTTTCTTTTGCCCTTTATTTACCTCTGGAACCAACCCAGGTGGGTTCTTGCAGGAGCAGCCTCAGGGAACCAAGGAAATACAACTGCATGTAAATTTGAGCTGCGTGATGGTTTTGGAAGCAGATGAGATTGGCACCAGCAGCTCCTTTCCTTGAGATGTTGCATAAGAGAGGGGCAGAGGTGAATCACCTGATCCAGCCTTTGCTTCAGAGCTCAACCCCACTTGTCCCTGCCCCCAGAAGAACGGGTTTTACCATTTTTGCCTTTGTCTGTTGGTAGCACTGCCCTTGGTGGCCATCCTGCATGGTTGTGCTGTCACAGTGCTGTGTCCTGGCCTTTTCAGAGCACTCAGGTGGGATGCAGCAGACCTTCCCTTGAGAGGTGCAGTCCTGTTCCTGCTCTTTGCTTCCTGACCTTTCACCAGTTACTAATCCCAGGAGGGCTCTACCTCTTATCCCATGGCAGCTGAGTTTCTTTAAGAGCTTTTGGGTATTCTTTAAGTGCTTAAGAGCATTGCCACATACCATTTTGAAATCCCTATAAAGTCCAGTTAATTGGATCACCCTTATCTCCATACTCATCATTTCCTTGCAAGGGAAAGCCATGCCCTGCATGCTGACTCTTCCCAATGAGATAATTATCTGGGATCTGCTGATTGTGCTCTGCACCATGGTTGCTTTATGTGAGGCATTAAACCTGGCTTTGTGTTTTTAGTTTGATGAGCAATTTAATGCTGGTCAGACTTTTTTTTCTGGGAGAGGCAGCTGGTGTGTGGCTCTGTGGTTTCTCTCTGTCTGGTCCTGATGCCTCATTGGGTGCTCTGGCAATCCAAACTGGGATTGGCATCAGGAGTGGTATTGCTGACAGGGGGACAAGGATTTTTGTGGTGTCTTTTTTTTTCCTTAACCAATTCAAATTTCCTTACGAAATAAGTTAAATATGTGCAAACATATTTAAATAGTGCAAACAAAACACAGTGCCTTGCCATCAGCGTTTTTAAGATTTAGACCTTTGCATCTGGATTCTCTGAGATTTTCCAGACTGCTTGATTACAAGTAGGATGCATAAAATATTATCTAAGGGTTTCTGTCTGCTTTAACGATTGGTGTTCTGTGCCAGATGGGGTGTGTTGGTGACCTTGTTTGAACTCAGTGTGATTTGTACATGAACCATACAGGTCTGCTGTGTCTGCTCCTTGTGGCTCATCATCCCCAAACATCTGGGGAGCCACAGTTGTCCCTGATGGTGGGCAGTGAGGAGTGGAGTCTGGATCCATGCTCAGTGTTCCTAAACTGAGAACTTCTGTGGTTGAATGCAGTGCAGGTTCTCTTTGAGACTGCGTAAGCCATGACCAGGGGGGTTGCTGCTGGTCTGTCTGCTCAAGGAGTGGGTAGGATGCAGTTTGCTGTGGAGGATGTTGACAGTGGTGTGCAATACATTGTTTGCCTGATGCTCCCTGGACTTGGTTTCAGCAACTCAAGTAGGAGAGGAAGCTTAGACAAAGAAATGTCCCAAACAGGAAGGTGCTGGAAATGGAACAAATGTCAGGCCCCGAGCAGGTAAAAGCAGATGATACCAGGATATCCTCCCAAGTGAAGGAGATGAAGGAAGAGATAATCACCCCGGGGCAGGCACCCAGCTCAGCCAGCCTGGGGGTGAGGGGGATGGACAGACATGGACAGACGGTTCTCAGCCGAGCACTTGATCTGTATTTGAAGTGTGGTTTGTCCAGCTTTAGCAGGAACTGTTTGAGGGGTTGATGGACAGAAGCCAACCCACGGAAGGGGACAGGCAAGAAGAATTGTTTCCCTGGGGGATGCTGCTGCTCCTGGTTCCCCGCTCTCCGCAGGGAGGAAGGGGGCTGCTCAGAGCCCTGCTGTGGGACAGGGCCAGGGGGCATCAGTGCCTCCAGCTGCGAGGGCTGCAAGCCCAGACAGCCTGATGGGTTTATGAGCACATCCACATCCCTGGTGCCACGGCCTGGAGCTGTGTTGGCGCTCTGGGCAGAGGGAGCGTGGCTGTGTTTACAGCTGTTTTGGATACACTTAACAGCTGTCCTGGGTACATGTAATCACTGCTCACCAATGTGATGGTTCATCTAAACACCTTCCACTTCACTGGCAAAACAACCCCTGCCTGCCTCCCTTTGCTTTGGGAGCAGGAGGTGTTAACTTTGGGAAGACACTTAACTCTTACAGCTCTGCTGATGTTTCTCCACCCACCTTTAAGCCCTCTGTGTAAAGGTAGAGCTTTCAGGGGTGCTGTGCCCACAATGTCTGATGTTGGTGGTGGGCTCCAAGAGAACACTGGGACACTCATCATTGCTCAGTGTGCAATGCAGGTGCATCAGACAAGCAGTGGATGTTGCAGGCACCTGGGGTGAGTTCTGGATGCTGCTGCTGGTGGTGACCAGTGTAAACAGAAGTGGTGAACCAATTCAAACAATCCTTTTCCATTTTCCAGCTTTTTTCCAGCTTCTCAGATGTCTTGGGATTTTTGAGCTGGAGATGTTCTTGTACTTGAATAGCATTTGCTGGGTCTTGTTTCCAGTTTTTCCTTCTCCTAATTCCCAATGTTAACTTTACTTTTTTTTTTTTTTTTTTTTTTTTTTTTTTTTTTTTTTTTTTTTTTTTTTTTTTTTTTGACCACTCCTTGTCACAATTCCACAAAAGTTCAGCTCAGTCTGTCTTGGTGCCAGGGCCTTGCAGCTGAGCAGTAACAGCCAGCCTACATTGGAGCTCCTCTGCCATGACCAGAACCTCTCTGGATGCTCATGGTTTAAAAATTGGCCTTGTATGGAACCACTGAGCAGATTGATTCATCACCTGTTGCTGGGCAGTGCTTAGACTGTCCCCAAGGCAGTTTTGCATTTTGGTGTCTGATCCTGCCTGCTCAGTGTGACCCCAAGGGCACATTTTGCCATGGGTGGCACCACACAGCCCCATGCCTGTGGCTGCCCAGCCTGGGGGTGTGAGAGGATGAGGGGGAGCCAGAGTCCTTCCTCTGCCCTGTACTGCAGTGGAGTCCCTGCTGGTGGGGTGAAAAGACCAGGACCATTGGTGCTCGTGCAAAATTGCATTGGATGTCATTCTTCCTCCACCCCTCAGGATGGAGTTCCCTGTGGATGGAGATCCCTGTCTTTAGGATGTGTTCCCAGCCCAGTGTGGGGGCCTGTCCATTTTGAGGCTGCCCTGACCCAGCTCTTCCCTTGGATGACATCAGGCAGGGCACTCTGCTTGGCTGTCATCCGATCTGTTTGCTCACAGGCAGTCTGGCATCACCATCCTGCCTGTAGACCCAGCTCAGGACGCCGGGTAGGCATGAGGACACACCTCAGCATTGTTCAGGGGTCTACACAAGCAGGTTACTGCAAGAGGAGCTGCCAGACTGCCTTGAAGCATGTGCTGGCCTTAGAAATTCCTGTTACAGACCATCTGTGAAGCAGTTGGATCTTTGATTAGGCAGCTACACTCCCCAGTTGTCCTACAGCAGCAGCCACCACCCCGGTGACAATGCCACTGTCCTTCCACAGGACTGCCAGCGTGCCACTCGGCAAGGAATGGGTTAAACATCCTCCCTCCTTCTTTTTGCAGCATAGATTTGGAAACAGGTTCCCCAGGCTTGGCAGCTGCCCCGCTGAGGATCATATGGCGACAGCAGGGAGAAACTCCTAAGCTTGGATCTGCTGCCAGGGCTTTTCAGGGATGCAGCTTCTGTTGGGTTGGTGGCACAGAATGGTGGAGGAGGTGCTGGGTCTGGCAGTGCATCCACCACATCCTCAGGTGAGGTTAAGGACTCTGAAAGCAGGTCTGTAGGAAGTGGTGTGCTGGCTGCAAGGTGTGTCTGCCGTACGGTGGATGTGGGATGGAGAATCCATCCAAATCCTTGCAGAGCTGTGCACCAGGACCAGCACACAGGGATGTGTTCAGCACATGTGGGGACCCCAAGGAGCAAGACCAGTTTGCAAATCGTGTTTCCCTGAGGTGGAAAATCACTGTCAGAGTGTGGAAACCGTGAAGCTGCTTTTGACTTGTGGTGTTTGAAATGCGACATGGTCACTTCTATTGAGGGACTGCCCAATATTTCCAATTTCCCTGGACTTTGATGAAAAAAACATTGTTAAAGAGCCATTCATTTATTAAAGTGGGTTTACAGAAAACAAACCAAGCCAAAAAACCCAACCAATAAAAAAAAAAAAAACCCAAAAAAAACCCACAGCAAGTTTTGAATTACTTGGAAAACTGTGATGTTTCATAAGCACCAGCAGCTGAGTCACAGTGGCTCAGCTCAGCAAGGCCAGGGCTGGTTGGGGAGGGAGCCCCTTTCATTCCACAGTGGCAGGGAGCCAGCTAATCCATGCTGGAGCTGGGTCTGCCATTAAGCAGGATGAGGAGCCTGGGAACACGCTGTGCCTCCCACCCCACCCTTGTCCCTGCCACATTTTGGGGTCAGGTTGGAACGGACCACAAAGGGTCACCTGGTCCAACCTCCCAGCTCAGGCAGGACCATCCCAGAGCACACGGCACAGGATTGTGTCTGGCAGTGATTTTCCCACCGTCCTGGTGGGATACAACCACTTTGGTGACACACAGGTGGAACTGAGGAAAGTGGTTTTGTTCCCTGGCTTCACTGCTGATCCTAAGGCAAGGGAAAAATGCAGTAGTTAGTGTTAAATTTCCTGAGTGTAAAATGGGATAAGAAAACACAGACAGGCATTCCCAGAGGTGAAGGCATCAGCAGCCAAAAGCTGCCTGCCCGTTTTTGCTGCTGCTCCTGAGCAGGGCAGAGGCAAAGGGCGGTGCCGTGAGACAAGGAAGTATAAAAATAGGCTGTTGTTTCCAGCACTGGCTTTTGTGTTGGTCCTCTTTGCCCTCCCTGTGAATGCCTGCATGGATCTTTACCTCACCAGGAACTGGGGGAGAAGGAAGAAGCCACGAGCCACTCAGTGCTGCACCTGGAGCCCGTGCTGGGCACTGAAGGGACGTGGTAATGTGGGTCTCCCCACCTAAACACTCTGGAGAAACAGGTGAGAAAGCACACAGAGTTCTCAGCACCAAGTTTTAGCAATGCCGTGGTGCTTGATGCAGCAACACGTGTCAGCACATATCCAGGACCGTAGGAAACGGCCTCGAGCTGTACCAGGGGAGGTTTGGATTGGATATTAGGAAAAATTCCTTCACTGAAAAGGTGGTCAGGTAACCTCAAAGGCACAGAAGGCTGGGAAAGTTAAGATTTCTCTGACCAGTTGATGCCTGTAGGCAACTGTGGCCAGGAGTGAGATTTTGGGACACGATGAAAGTGCTCTGAAGGGCAGAGATGAGGAGTGATACCAGGCTGCAAGCCTGAATTGGCTTTTGCAAGCCTGAATCCCAGTTCCTGGTGGGGTAAAGACCCTGAGCCACTAAAACTGGGGAGAGCGAGGCCAGCATTGCATTCCTCTGTGTCCTGCAGCATCCCATGGGCTGAGCTGGGCTCAGGACCTGCAGGTGTCTTTAAACTGCAATGACCTGCAGTGGTTTTACACTGACAGAGAGTAGGTTTAAACTGGATACTGGGACAAAATTCGTGGCTGTGAGGGTAGTGAGGCCCTGGCACAGGTTGCCCAGAGAAGCTGTGGTTGCCCCATCCCTGAAGTGTTCCAGGCCAATTTGGACAGGGCTTGGTGCAAAGAGTGGAAGATGTCCCTGCCCCTGGCAGAGGATGAAATGGGATGAGCTTTAAGGTCCCTTCCAACCTAATCCATTCCGGGATTCTATGTCAAGAGCAAAATGCGAGTCAGAAACCTGCTCCCTAGGTGACCACACACCTTCGTTCTAAGCCTGCTGTCACAAACAGCCGAGGTTCAAAGCAGTTATTTCATCCTTTTTGGATCCCCCGTTCCGCCGGAGGACGAAGCTCTAACACCAGAGCCATATGCGTGGTGGGAGCACTGATGAACTTGACTGACGGTGTTTGGGTGGAGATCTCCCACCGCTTTCTGGAAAACACTGCTTGGCCTTCTCATCCTGGCGTGGAGGGATGCACTGGGACACGGACACCGCATCCCGGATGACGTTGGAATGGCAGAGGCTCAGGGGTGCCGGGTGCCCCGGCAGTGGAGGCTGGGCCGGGAGCCCCTCCCCTGCGGGCTCTCGGGTGTGCGGGATGCGGGATGCCGGGTGCGGGGTGCCGGGTGCGGGGTGGGGGTGCGGGCTCTCGGGTGTGCGGGGTGCCGGGTGCGGGGTGGGGGTGCGGGCTCTCGGGGGTGCGGGGTGCCGGGTGCGGGGTGGGGGTGCGGGCTCTCGGGTGTGCGGGGTGCCGGGTGCGGGGTGGGGGTGCGGGCTCTCGGGGGTGCGGGGTGCCGGGTGCGGGGTGGGGGTGCGGGCTCTCGGGGGTGCGGGGTGCCGGGTGCGGGGTGGGGGTGCGGGCTCTCGGGGGTGCGGGGTGCCGGGTGCGGGGGGGACGGGCTGCGGGTCGGGGGGCTGCGGGCGCGAACCGTGCACCGCTCGGCCCCGCCCCCGGGCCGGCCCCGCCCCCCCGCTCGCCCAATCAGCGCCGCTCCTCCCGGCGGCCGGCCCCGCCCCTCGCCTCCCCGTTGCCATCTCCGCCGCGCGCGAGCGCCCTCGGCCCCGCCCCCGCTCGCGCTCAGCCCCGCCAATTGGGAATGACGGGGCCGCCCGCGGCCCCGCCCCCGCGCGCGCGGGGCTCGCGCCGCTGGCGGGCCCGGCGCGGCCTGCACGTCGGCGGCGGCGCGCGCACGGAGCCGCGGCGGCGGCGGCGCAGCGGGGCCGCCGCGGGGCTCGGCCGGGACCGCGCATGGCGGAGCGGCGGCGGCGGCGGCGGGGCCCGGGCAGCGGCGCGGCCAGAGGTGAGCCCGGGCTGCGGCGGCGGAGGCGAGAGCGCCCCGCGGGACCTGTCCAGGTCCTGACGCGGTGGCAGGTGCCGGCGGCGGCCGGCGCGGCCGCCCCGCACCTGTTGAGGACGGCGGCGGCCGGGCGGGCCGGGCCGCGGTGGAGGTGCCGGTGCGGGGGCGCAGTGCGGCGCGGAGCGGGGCCCGGCCGTTCCCGGCGGGGGCGAGCTCCCGGCCAGGCTCCCCCGGGCAGGGGCCGCGGCGGCGGCCTCGGGGCCATTCTGGGGGGCTGCCGGTACCGCGGGAAGTTTGGCCCCGGCCGCCCGACCCGGGGGCAGCTCCCCAGCGGCACCGGCCGCCCGTCACGGCGCCCGCCCCGGCCGCCCGGGGCCGGGGGGAGCGGAGAACCCCTGTGCGGGGCACCCGCTGCCGCGGGGGGCGGCTTGACCGCCCTGCCCTTCTCCCGGTACCCCCCGGGCCGGCGCCGTGCTCCTCCGGCGTCGCCGGGTCCGGCCGCCCCCGGCACCGCCGCCCGCCCTCTGCAGTGGGGAGGCGGCGCGTCCTTGGAGAGCAGCTCGGGCGTGAAACGCGGCTGCACATCCCAGCGCCTTTCCTTCCCGGCTGGATAACCCCAGCAGAGCCCTTCTCCATCTGTTGCCGTGGCCCCCGGTGGGTTTCGTTGTTCCTTTGGGATTTGGTTGGATTTGTGCTGTGCTGGAGCAAAACTGCAGTCGTGAGATCTGTGATTGTGCTTTTAAAAGTCTGGCTTGCTTAAAATAACAAAGATAAAAGGCTTCCAAAGGGCGCCTGTCTGGTGCCTGGTTACCGAGGGGCACCGCTGCCCTGGGCCACTCCTGCTCTCTGCCCATCTTCACGGCTTCATCTCAGGACGCTCATGGCAGAGAGGGCTACAGAGCATTCAGGACTCTGCACTCAGGCTGGTGAAACCACGGCATTGATGGACGAGCCACCATCAGCCATGCTGGTCCTTGGCCTGGGCTTCAATTTTTTCTTTTTCATTTCTCAATTTTTATCTACTTTTTTTGGTGGTATATAAAGGAAAAACCAACTTCATGTATTTTTTTAGCATAAACGATATTAGGGTCTCATTTCTCGCTGTTTTTTATTTTATCCCAGTGGTGGTGAGCTTACTGGAGCCAGGATCTCCCAGGCACCCTGCTTGCTCTGTGAGTTACTCTGTCACTCCTGAGAGTGAAGTTGTAGCATTGTTCTCGGAGCAGTTTTATGCTGGAGAGTGGCAGCAGGCCAACCTTCCTGGACGCACAAGATGTTTAGAATAATTAGTGATGGAATACCCCTTTAAAATAATTGTTTGGGTTTATCTAGCACTCAGTTGTAGCAATATCTACCTCTAAAAATAGGCAGGCCTCTGTGTAATGAGCCTCGTAGTATAAACAAGTCATATCTTGAATGACTGTTGTTACTTTTGGGATGTCCGAGATAGATGCCTTTGGGGGTTTTGCCAGATCTTTTTTTTTTCCTTCTGCAGTGAGCTATGTTTCTTGGCCCTTACGCTGTGCAGTTGTATGCACTGACCAGAGGCAAGGCTCAGTAACCCTCGCTGTTCAGGGCTGGCACAGAAAAGCTTCCCACTGCTGCTGTGACAGCCCAAGGTTGAGCAGTCCTGTTTTTCTTCATGAAATCCATGCCCAAGTGGAGGTGGCTAGCAGTGGGCTCTGCCAGGTGACTGCAGCACCCCTGCTCTGAGGCACTGCCCCCATGAATTCAGCACAGAGCCCCATTCATCTGGGCTCTGACTCCACAGTTTTCCATCAGACAGGGGCAGAGCAGCTCGGGTGTGATCCTGGTTGTGCTGATCCTTCCTGGGATGCCTTCCAAGTGTCCCAGGCTGCGGCTGTGTGAGCACACCGTTCTTGCTTTCAGTAGTTAGGAGCGAGGACAGCACGAGGGGTTTTCTCACATCTTGCCGGGTGGTTTATCAGAGCGTGACGGTTGAGCATTGGCCCAGCCTCTCATGTGCACATGCTTTTTGGGGTTTGTTTTCAGCAGCCAGCATGCTGGCTGAGGCTTCTCTGTGTTGCTGACATTCAAGAGTGCTGGCTCCTCAGCTCGAGAGAGAAAAAATAGCCAACTTTTTTCAGCAGGAGCAGTGTTTGCTCTGTGAGCACTTGTTTTCTGAGAAGGTCCCATTGTGCTCAGTGTTGGAGACAGGAGTGTCTCATAGCTTTGATCACACTGCTCACAGACCCTGACCCACTTGGATACTGCCCCCAGTTACCCAGATTTATCTGCTCAGTTGGAAGTTGAGCTGTATGTGTTTTGGGAATGGAAATGCAGTTCCATAAGCCCTCAGTTGCAGGCCTCTGGCTTGCTATGAGCACAAAGGTCTTCTGGAGAACTTTTAACTAAATGGGACATTTTTTCTCTTTTAAAAGCCACCCATGTTTTGGTTTAAGTGAGTAAAGCCTAAATGGCTGGGCTTACTAGTTCAGACAGTTTGGAACTGGGACCAGGTGAGGCTCTGCTACTCCCTAGCAAACTGATGCCTACACTTGGCAAACCCCAGACTGCTGCCTGTGGTTTTTCCCAGTGTCTGGGTCAGAGATTCTGGATGGGAACCAGGGGTTCCTGCTGAGCAGGGTAATGGTAAACACTGCTCTGAGAGCACCCTAGGACAGACCATGAGTGTAACATGCCCTCCCAGCAATCAGTGGTGTCAGTGTCACCTGTGCCTCGAGGAGGTTTTGGGGATGGCAGTGGTAGTTGTGCTTCAGGTGGGGAATGTTTCCCTCGCTGCTGCAGGGGCTGGGTTGGGTATTGGTGCCAGGGTGGTTTCAGGTGAAGCTGAAATGGGCTATCTCCAGGTGCTTGCAGTGAGTGTCTTGTTAGGCTCTTGTGTTTGAAGTCATGCTGGTGCAGGACCATGAGGCTCTTTGCTTGGATGCCTGAGAATACCTGGTCTGCTGAAGAGAGACCAGAGCTCTTGCTATTCCTGCAACTTCTGAAACTGGTAGGTGCTTGGCACGTTTGAAACTCAGGCCATCCAGCTGCTGCAGTGTGGATTTCAGGTTGTATTTAAGTACTGAAGATTGAAACTGTAGGTTTGGGCTGTATTTATCAGTGGATGTTATTATTTATGTATCTTGATTTTAAAGGAAATACCTTTATAGTAGAAATGCTGCCTGACCAAAAAAAAAAAAAAAAAAACAACAAAAAAACCACCAAAAAAAAACCTTAGTGAAATGATTATGTAAGCAAGTGAAATGACATTCTAAAGCAAAAGTTTCTTTCCTGTTTGGAGACAGAGTGGCTGGGTTTTTTTTCTCTTTCCTGCTGTTTAACATTTTTAAAATCCTTTTAGTGAATGTTTTTTGTATGGTAGGTATGAGAAATAGTTGTTTTTGCAATTTAAGTCCTTAAAGAGGTCATCAGGCTGTGGGAGCTAGCAGGAGCCAGATATGAGTATTTGGGGCTGTAGCTGACCAAAGCAGCAGCACATGAGTGCATTTAAGTAATAATTAATGTAAAAAAACCCCCAAAGAAACTCATGTAACTGCTGTTACTGTGGGAGCTCAGAGGATGCTCAGTACAGTCATCCTCTTAAGAATGTCTGGTTGCAAAGGGATTCGGGATCTTTTCCTGTTCTCTACCTCCGGGTCAGCTGTGGTGTGTGTCTGTCCCCAAGCCAAGGGAATCCATCTCCTCCACAAAAGCTGCCGGGGTTACCTTGAGCTTCTGTTCCCAGCAGGAGCGCGGGGCTGAGTCAGTGCTGCCTGCCCAGGGCTGTGACTCAGTGCTGTCCCCTCGAATGCACAGCCAGCCCGCTGCCAGCACAGCCAGGGTGTGCCTGTAACCTCATTCCAGAGCTGTCCTCTGTGAGTATCACCTGGTTACAGGGGTTTGGGAATGTCAGACTGCTTTCCTGAGTTGTGTGTGTTGGTGGAAGTTGGTCGTTACTGAGCTTTTTTTTTTTCTGTGTGATACTGAGCATCTGTGGAAGTGCCAGGGAGCTCTGAGACAAGAATCTTCTTGTGTACAGGATTATGGTTTTGTGAGTTGTGTTCCTTCTTTACATTTTACTGGAACTTACTTATTTTTTAAATTATTTTTTGAGATTTATGTGCTTGAAGAGGAAGGGGTGCTTTGTTTTTCTTTTGGGAAAGAAAGAAATGTCTTCCCTGATGCTCCAGGGTTGGGTCTCTTTGTGGTTGAGAGCTGTCTATACTGCTAACTCAAGATTGCTTCATAAAAAATGTCTTTATTTGGAACTCTGGCTATCTTCTTGTGCTTCTAAGCTTGATTTCCCATTGCCTGGCATCACACCGTTAGTGCCCTTGAACAAAATTGGTCAACACCTTGAAAAGTCCATCAGATTTGGCAAGAGAGTGGATTTGTCACAGGTAAGTTCTGAGTTGTGTGAGCACAAGAATCTGTGAGGAAGGAAATCTCAGATGAGTGCTCGCCTGAAAGAAAAGCTGTTGCTGGAGTGCAGATATTATTGGACATCAGAGGAGCTCTGTGGTAGTGAGACAAACAGGAAATCAAGTTTCATAAGTAGTTCTAGTAAAAGGTAGGTCCTTATTTTCCTAAGTATCCCTTGTTTTCCTACGTGAAAGCAGAGAGGAGTGATCTAAGGAGCACTCTTGCATCATCATACGTGATGAAAGAAAACAAAAGACTTGGGTACAGTCCCTCACCCTGCCCCTGGGGGCTGAAGCACAAGGGAGACAGAGTGAAGATTTTCAATTTCCCTTCCCTGCAAGGCTCTTGCAGTTGTTTGGAATAATGTCCTTTTATAGGTGTAGGAAAGCACCGGGGTCAGGATTTTTCCATGCAGAGTGCTTTTGGCAGAGATGCAAAAGGAAGGGCTGCTCAGCAGATTGCAGAGGAATTTTTGGGTTTAGTTAATTTTAAAAAGATTTTAACAGAATGGAGTTCTTGGACCTAGGTAAGATGAAGAGTATCCTGAGTACCCTCATTTGGAGAAAATGTGAGGAATATACCATATTTTGAATTTAAAGTAGAAATCTTCCTCACTTGGGGGTGAGTTTGGTGCTGCATGGCAGAAGGTACTTTCTGATTACTTTGCTGCCTGGTGCTTTTGTTATTATGATACTTTAAAGTTGCATAAACAATTGTATGATGGGCCGCCGGTAAAATTATGTGTGAGTACTATACCAATGTCAATTTGTCTTTGTTGCAAACTCAGTTTAGCAGTGGCTCCTCTTTTTCTGCTATTAATTTTGTTGTATCAACTCTGAAAAGAGCTGAACAGCTTAAAATTTGATCAAAAAGAGAATGAGCATGTATGCTAAACACTAGTTTCTTTCATTTGTCATGTGTAATGTGAAGTTTTTACATAGGAATTGTGAGGCAGCCTCAACCAGGAGTATTTTTTCTTCATTTAGTCTGTGTAGGTTTTGAGATTTGCAGAGGTAGTTAATACTTGCCTCTGCCATTCTGAAGGGCTCCTCCTGAAAGTGTTCAGTGTGTCTAAAATGAAGTTAATCTTGATTTAGGTTGATTTACTCAGCACTTCAACTTTATTAGCAAATGAGCCTTTAAGTTTAAGGTTTCACTGCCTTTTTCCTTGCTTAGTTATGCTCTAATATTTGTGCACGGTCTACTGGAAAACTATTAGAGGGGGAAAATACCTTTGACTTTCTTTAGATGCAGATTTTATAAAACCTTGTTTACAGAGGTCATTCTGTATATCAAAATGTGATTTTATTTTTCACCTCAAACACTGAGCACAGATTCCAAGTACTTAATAAAACAGCTCTAAAACTCTTTAGATGGCTCCCAGTAAGATCATAGTAGGATCTCCAATTAAAACATTCTGTTCAAAACTGGACTAAGATAACTCATTTTAATGCTGCTTTTGGCCTTAGAGTTGCCATGTTTTTCACAGCTGAAGGATCAGTGCTGGTATATTTAAATATCTGAAAAATGAGAAGAATTAATATAAGCCGATGGCTGAACTGTGCTTTGTTTGGGAGAAACTTGTAATAAAGCTGGCTCTGTGAGGGAACCAGGGTTATATCCCTCCTCCACTGCCCAGGTTTTAAGGCTTGCTCTTGATATGCACAAGTAGCTTGTTCTGGGAGATCAAAGGAGGAGGAGATAACTTCTTTTGTTGGGTGCTTACTCACTTTTATAACCCTGATAGCCTTTGGTCAAGTTTACACCTGGAAAGCACTTTATAGCACGGGTGTTTTCCACAGTATGGAAATTACCAAGGTGTATTAAGTAGGGAGAGATGGCCTTTGCCATAGCTTCTGAATCTGGAAGACAAAGAGTGGTTTTCTCCCATAAATTTTGGTAGCTAAAACTTGTCAGCTGATTGAACAGCACCTTTTGGATACTGACTGTGCAGATTTGCAGCCCCTTGGACCTGTTGCCTGTGGAGTCTACAAAAGTCTGGATGTTCATCGGTGTGGAATCACAGGCAACTGCAGAATCATTATTCTCTGTAAAACCAGAGTGATCTTTTCCAGCAGGACTAGAGCATGTTCCTGTTTTTTTCCTGTAAGCTTTTCAGAGCAGCTGTGTGGCACAATGCTTGTATTTTCTCAGCCATGGTGGCTTTGATGTCTTCTCTAGGTCTGTGGACCGTCTCTTGGTTTAGAAGCACTTTTACAGGCAGCAAAGCCATCCTTCCAGTGCTGGCAGCAGATAGGCTTTCCTGGGATTTAATGTGTATTATACAGACCTTCTTGTAGTGGTATTTTTACAGATGCTTTTTATCTCCTGCCGCTCACCAGTGCCAAGTGGTGTTCTGCAGTTTGATGTCATGTGATACTGTGTTTTGATAACAAAGAGGAGCTGGAAATTAATGCTTAACTCAAACCACTGACCCTGGCAGTTGCGGCTTGGGTGCGTATGCCAGTGTTTTAATTGGAGTTGGGAACATGCTTCTGAGTCAACAAAAACATGTAGATGTGGCACACAGGGACATGGCTTAGTGGTGGACCTGGTTAGACTCAGTGGTCTTTGAAGTCTTTTCCAGACCTGATGATTCTGTGATTCTGTGACAATCCTGCATGTCTCCACCTCTGTGCTTGAGGTGGGACAGCTTGCACAGGCTCCCTTTGGAGGAGGGTGAGTGCAGAGATGAGCTCTAGGGGCATGTCCACTGCCTCTAAGTTTGTGATTGGATTGTGCTTCTGTTGCTAATGACTGTTCAGAGTTTGATTAATAAGAAGCTAAATCGGGACCCTTCATTGAATTAGCAGCTCTCAAGAGCATGAGGCAGAAAAGCACAGCTGATGCAAGTGAAAGCAGCAAGGTCTGCTTGGGAGCATGTGCCTGTGCTTTTGGCAAAGTACTGCCAAAGGGGCGCAGTCTCCCAGGAAGTGTTTTGTGAAAGTGGAGAAAATCCTGTCTTCACTCCATAATCCACCATACATGCTGGAATTGGTGGGAGCTCAAGCCCAGTAGCTCCCCCCTCTATTTCACAAGGACTGTCAGGTCCTTCTATCAAATCCACAAGATATGTTTTATCTCGTGTCTTTGAAACTCTTGCAAAAATCTGTTATGTTAAATGCAACTCTGCTGTTTTCCATGAGGATGATAATGAGTTGGGAAAGCTTCTGAACTGGTAGAAAGGATGCATTAGTCTGGAAACCTTTGGGTTGTTTGTCCCTGTTTGATGCTTTTATATCCAAGTTGATTTCCCCAGACCTCAGTGCTGACAAATATGGATAATGAGGGATAGTGAGTACTACTGTAGCTCTGTCGAGTTGTTTTTTTTTTTTCCCTGGTGCAGCCTAGTTTATCTTCTTTTATCCCCTGAAAGCTATTCTTAGTAACTGGTTGTTTTTCTTGAATTAAATGAGTGAATAATCACTATTTCATTCACTGTCCTTACATATGCTTAAATATAGTATTAACCTAATCTTCTTATATGCTTTTCCTTCTGCTGCTCCTGAGTTCCTAAAGGAATCAGGTTCACTATTAGTAAGATCTATGAATGAACTTGCCTGGAAATGAAATACTTCTTTTGAGCTTTGGCTTGTGTTTATTGCCAAGATGGTAATTTATTCATATATTTGGACAGCAGCATCATTCTTCATGCACATAACTTCTGTGCTGTCAAGAGAACTTCTTCTGCGTACAAATTCCTCAGATACAGCCCGTGAGATCGTTTTGGCTTTTTTCCTTCCTGCTTGGAAGGAAAAACGATTGTTTGGTGGCAATTTGGGTTTTCCATTTTAGGAAGGAGGGAGGAAGGGAGCTCTCCGTGGTACCGAGCGGGGCCGCGGCCGCCGGGCTGCGGGTGCTTGCTGCCGCCGGAGGGAGGCTCGTCCTGCCCTCCTGGTCCTGGCACATCCCAGTTACATAAGATACTATATCAGTTAACATTTCATAGATTTTAAAATATTAATATATATTTAAAATATTAGTATATATGATATATATATATATAAGCAACTTCAATAAATAAACTTAGTGTTCCTATAACCCTGTACTTTTTTTTCCTCTCATCACTGTGTTTCCAATCATGATGGCTAGCTGGCTCTTTTTTTGCAGCCCAGATAATACCCAGTGTTACTGGATAGTATTCCCAACCCCACTGCTTATTTTCCATCTCCTTTGTCCTCCTTGTGTGCTTTTGCTCAGACAGAAGCTCAGTCAGGTTTCAGTCAGCAGCTCTGCTGAAGTTGGGCCATGACACTTCTGGGGCCAGTTGCCCAGCCTGGGTATGAACACCTACATCTTCTCTTAGCATCTGTGATGCCCTTGCTGGCTTTCAGCTTTCAGCCTTTTTCAAGTTCAGGGTTCATAGTGTTAGAAGGGACCCACAAGGATTATTGAGTCTAGCTCCTGGCCCTGCGCAGGACAACCCCAAGACGAGCTGTGGCTTGCTCTCCTTTCAACATGTTCTTTCTTCAGTCCTTTGTTCAGTAGGTTTGCTTGCTCTTAAAGTTTGCTTTCCAGACTTAAGCGAGGTTCCCAGATAGCTGTGAGAACATTTTCTAAGTAACTGCTCTTGGTGGCTTTCAGTGAATATGGAAGGGACTAGAAGTACATTTGATTATTGTAATAAAAGCTCTGTTGAAGAATATGGCTATTGACTGTTCCTCTCTTGCCAGAGTGTCACCTGATTTGTAGGACAGCTTAGATGAAGCAGGCTTTTAAAGCTAAAGAAAAATAACCAATATTTTGAAGGTCATAGCTTTTAGAATGCTGTGGATAGAAAGCAGGAAAAGGAATTTTTCTTCTGGTAGCTTTCAGTGTAGCAGAGCTCCTCAGCATTATTTATGGCTTTGACTTGGGTATTTTTACATCTCCCTGGGTCACAGACCTTCCTTGCTGTCTTCCAGTGTTTTCTTGCCTAGGGTTGGGATGTTGCTGTAGTCCAAACTGGACATAAATTGTAAAAATACAAAATAATACAAGAATTGTATTGATTATTTTTACATCCAGTTATACTTAAAATGCATACAAACACCTCTTGATCCAGCAGTTGTGCTGGCAACATTGCTAGTGTATACTACTTTAAAATGTGTGCAGCGGGGTAGTTTTGAATAAATGACTTTTGGATCTATCTTAGGAGGCTGCTGATGTTCTTTTTGGAGGATTTCACCTCCCAGAGCTAAGACTTGGTTTCTTGTAAAGTGCATGTTCACAGTGCATAGGTTATCCTTGAGAGAACAGCCAACTCCCTGTATTTCTGAATCAGTAGCTGCTTCTTCACAGAAAATGCATGCAGTATGTACATATATTAAAAATACATGCATATGTATAATATTTTATCTTTGGTACTTTGTCCAGAAGAAAAACTTCAGTCTAAAAATAACTACAGTAAAAGGTCACTAAAGTAGGTTCATAATCCAAATTCTACTCAACATGGAGTTTTTTTGGCATATGAACTGATAGACTATTTGCTGCTGTGGCTGAGATCTCTTAAGTATTCTTGATGGCATTAAATGGCTTTCTCTCTGTGGTTTTGTTGTCCTGAACCTGAAGGAAATGTTATGTCTTGAGTTATTTGCTCCCCTGGGTTGGTGTGCTAGGGGAACAAGGATTTTCCATCCTATTGCCTGGAACAGGTACAGTCTGTGCAGAGGCAGTGCTGGTCTCCTTGGTAATCTGCTGCTGTTTTAAAATCTTGGGGGCCTCTGGTGGGGTCATCCTTGGACCTTATGCCTGTGCTGCTGTAGGTGTTGGGAGCAGCAGAGACAGAGGAAGGATGTGGTGGTTGTCCAGGTGTGTGTGTGCCCAGTAAGATGGGAGGATGGCAGCAGGCATTTTGTGTGGCTCCACTTTTGCCTGGAGTGGAAATACAACTGAACAGGGAAGAGAGTTCTCTGGTGTCCAACAAAATCACAGGCAAGTGATTTCTTCAGTCCTTCACCCGTGTCCCAGGTGAAGGCTGGTGTCTCTTGGATTTGTCATCCTTCCTCCTCAGCTCCTGGCTGCTTGGTGGTGGGTGCTGCCTGGCAGCTGCCTGCCTGTGGCACACGTGGAAGGCTGGCAGCTCTGCCCTCCTCCTGGGGCCACCCGGATGTGCTTTCTGGAGGGCTGTAGAAGGATAGATGTGCTTGGGGCTAATCTAGTGTACTTGCTCTGCCAACATCTGCAGCATGTATCAATTCTGCCTGAAAAGCACAGACTACTTCTTGCTTTTGATTGTGTACAGCGCTCCCTTCCAGGACTGATAATTATTTCCCTTTTTCCCTTTCCCCCTGTGTTTGTATGGTCAGACTCTGATTTGTTCTTCTTGACTGAGCAGCTCTTTAGGGTACTTCTCTCAGGCTCCCTGTGCCATGTATCACCCTGTAGTCCTTCTCTGTTTGCCTTCTGCTTTGATGTGATGCTGATTTGCAAAGTTGGGCAGGGTCGTGTATACACAGACTGCCCAGAGAAGCTGTGGCTGCCCCATCCCTGGATGTGTTTAAGACCAGGTTGCACAGGGCTTGGAGCAACCTCAGATAGTGGAAGGTGTCCCTTCCCATGGTAAGATTTAGAATGAGATGAGCTCTAAGGTCCCTTCCCAAACCAGCCTGGGACTCTATGATCAGGAACTTTCATCACTTACTCATTAATTCTTGCCCTCTAAATAGTTTCAGGTTTGTCTTGCTGGGAGATTCTTTGGACTATTTTGTGTAAATAACTTAGTAGATAAAGTAGGTGTAAGTATTTCAACTCCCATTTGTCTTGTCTTATTTTCTTTGGCTATCAGGAACAACTTTAATACTCAGCTTTTCAGATAACCTAACATCATTTGTTATTTATCAATTTTTATCTGAACTCAAAAAGGCTAATGAAAATTAATGTATCAGTTACCTCCCAACATCTCAACCCTTGGGAGGAACATGTCAAAAATGTCTGATGTAGCCTTGAGTCACTGTCTTGATGCACTCACAAGTTTTGGTCCAGTTGCTCTCTGATGTGGTTTTTGTTCAAGGAGGACTTTATTACTCCCTACAACTCCCTCACAGTAGGTTGTAGCCAGACAGGGATAGATCTCTTCTCTCAGACAACAGGTGACAGGACCAGAGAAAATGGCCTCAAGTTGCACCAGAGCACATTTAGATTGACTAGTAGGAGACATTTCTTCACTGGAAGGGTGGCCAGGCACTGGCACAGGCTGCCCACAGCAGTGGTGCAGTCACCATCCCTGGAAGTGTTCAAAAGGTGTGTAGATGTGGCACCTGGGAACATGATTCAATTGTGAATGTGGAGGTTCTGTCTTAAGAGCTGGACTCAATGATCTTAGAGGTATTTTCCAACTTTGGTGATTCTGTGATTCCACATGTGAGTAATGTAGCCCACAGGTCCTGACCTGTGCCTGGTCATGCCAGCGTCTTCCCTCTCTCTTGCTGTCCTCCTGCCCTATCCAAAATCTTCTGGGTGTTTTCCTTGCTTGTCTTGTCAAACTCTGGGATGTATTACAGTTTCTTGAATACGAAGGTGGTAAGTCCCATTTCTGCAGAACGTGGCTGAAAAATGTCTAATATTCTGTGATGGCAAACACTCTGCCCACACACCCGAGTGGTGATGGCACTCAGATTTTACACCGTAAGTGTGGTTGGTGGTGTTTTTTTTTTTTTTTTTTGTTTTGGTGGGTTTTTTGGGGGTTTTTGTTTTTTTTTTTTTTTAATTTTTTTTTTTTCTTTCTCTAACAAAAAGTAACTTGATGTTGAATAACTCAAGGAACTGCCCTGGAAGGGGCAGTTTGAGTCAGTCTTTGGTTAGAGACATCCCTGACAGCCAGTTGCAGGCCAGATCCTGAGGAAGGCCTCCAGGATCTCAGAAGACTGGCGGGAAGTCAAGGTACATCAAAAGTTAGCTTGAAGTTCTTCAAATCTGCTCATATTTTAGTAGGAGAAAAGCAGAAATGTGATTGTAAAAGTGAATTGTAACACTTTCATATTCTTAGAAGTCCAGCAGCTTCTTCTACCTAAAACCTTGCAGGGATGAGACAGATGTCAAAATCCTGGAAGTCGCCACTATGGAAACGCAGGCTGTCAGTGAGACTTGAGTTACAAACATGGAGTGCTTTTAGTTTAGCTTGCTGCTGCCATGCTCCCTCTCTGGGACAGCCTCAGAGTGGGCCTGTGTGGAGAAGAAAACTCAGTTTAAGGTGCTGCCACTGGTTTTTTGGTTTCCTGCTGCATTGGGACACTGGGTGTCTTTTCCTTGTCCAGTGTGGTGGGGTGAGAGCCACCGTGTGCCCAGAGTCCTTGCTGTGGTCTGGTTCCATCCCTACAGTGCTCCTCTGCAGTCTCCAGCTCTGCCCAGAGCACAAAATTAATATCCATAGAGAAGTAGCAAGAAAACAACTGACCTGGAAATATGTTTTCCAGCAAACCCAATCCTTTGCTGGGAAAACAGCGTGATTCAGGTTTCTTTCACAGCCTTTTAACTTCCCTGTGCATGGAGTTCCTGTAAGGTGCAAGTTAAAGCTAAAGGAATAAAGAGCTCTAAAGCTTTTCCACATTACATGCATAACATCTATTTAAAAAATAATATTATACCTGGTAAAAAGGCTGTTGGTGGGTGCACTTGTACAATCCATGAATTTTTTTCCCCCCTGGCATTTTGTGCACAGCAGATGCAGTTTGTGCTGTATCTCCCATGGGGGAAGCTATTGGTGAGCTGCAGGCTGCTGGAGAATGGCTGGCATTGGGAGTCAGAGGATAAGCCCAAAATTCCCCCTCTGTCCTCGTGGGACTCCACCTGGAGTGCTGTGTCCAGGTTTGGGGCCCTCAGCACAGGAAAGACATGGGCCTGTTAGAGTGGGTCCAGGGGAGTCCTTGAAGGTGCTCCAAGGGCTGGAGCCCCTCTGCTCTGGAGACAGGCTGGGAGAGCTTGGGGTGTTCACCCTGGAGAAGACTCTGGGGGGACCTTAGAGGTCCTTCCAGTGCCTGAAGGGGCTCCAAGAGAGCTGGAGAGGGACCTCAGGCAAGGGCCTGGAGAGAAGGAGAAGGGGGAATGGCTTCCCATTGACAAAGGGTAGCATTAGATGGGATTTTGCGAAGAAATTCTTGGCTCTGAGGGTGAAGAGACCCTGATACAGGTCACCCAGAGAAACTGTGGCTGCCCCATCCCTGGAAGTGTTCAAGGCCACGTTGGACAGAGCTTGGAGCAGCCTGGGATAGTAGAAGGTGCTCCTGCATTGGAAGATGTCGCTTACTGGTGGCAGGGGCTGGAAGAAGTCTTTAAGGCGCCTTCCAACCCAAACCGTTCTGAGACTGTGAAATGTGCACAATCAGTGACTGTGTTAAGCCTTGTTTCCAGCTTGTACATTTTACCTTGGTGAACTCTTTCTACTGAAGTTGCAGCACCCTCTTCTACTGTTCTGTCCTCATCTCGGGACAGTACTATAGTCAAGTTGCCTCTCATCACCAAAACTTGTTGTCTGGGCTGCATAAGATGTTTTTTCCTGCAGTGATTTGTGTGTGGATATGGCTTTGCCTCTTGGATCTTTTCAGCAGGGGGGTTGGTTTAAATATCTGTCATGTCACTTGTCTACCATCAGGTGCTGAGAGGTAACACTTGGCCTCTCAGTGTTCTGTTTTTAAATCCAGGAATAAACCACATTGGTTCTTGAGGCTGTAGGCATGGTCTGGGAGCTCCCATTGAAGGGTGTATCACTTTAGGCATGGCTTAGCATGCACACTTCATCCCACCATTGCTAATTCCCAGCCTGTCTCCCAGCTTGTCAGCAATCTCTTGTTACACCAAGAGGCTGGAGGCAGTGGCACAGCCATCCCAACCTGTTTTAAAGGTCTGGGAGGTCTGGGAATAAAGTGCCTTGTTCTGGCACTCCTGAAGCAATAAACTTTATTTAAGGATTGTGGAGAGTGACTTCCCAGGTACCAGCCAGAGAAGATACGCATCTTTAATGCACAACATAAACTCATGGCTTTGAACACTGTTAATCTGAGTGATAATTATTTGGCATCTTTTATTAAACATTGATTTCTGAGGCATTTTTCTGAAGACCAGTGCTAAGTACAAAGTGTTCACATGCATCTAATCTTTGCCATAGGGTGGGAGTAAGACTGAAAGTAATCAAGTCTGCCTTGTTGTGAAGGCTGGAAAATACTGCTGCTGTTCAAAGGAAGAAAGATTTCCATTCCTCTAGTAGGTACCGCACATACAAGTTTGAAGGAAGTTTTGCAGGTTTGGCTTTTTTTTTTTGAATATGTTAAGCTGAAAACTCTGGTTGATCTGTAGCATTGAGAAGAGCTTTCAGCAGTTTTATCAAGTTGATGCAACAACATCTGCTCCAAAGTGGGGCATCTTCCAGTGTCAGACTTGGTCAATGTGGTGGGATGGGTGGGTTGTCCTGTCTCTGCTGCTCCTGTAGCCTAAATTCTTGTCCACAATTTGTCTGTAGTAAAAATTAACTTATTTTTGTTTTTTAGCTGTTGTCTAAAAGCTACTAACACCAAACAGAAACTACAACTGACTTCTTAAATTCTGTTGCCTTGTAAAAGTTGCTGCTTACTGAAGGTTGCACTGTTGGACTGTTTCAGTTTGACTAATGTTTAAAGCAGCTAAATGAGTAATGTAAATATTTAAACACTAGCTATAGTGAAAACAGCAACAACAAGATTAAAGCCTAAGCCCCCCTGAAGACATTTATGGTAATTTTGCTCATGTTAATGATTCCTTTGGCTTCAATCACGTTCTCTCCTAAGGTAACTGCTCTTATACATGGGATGATCCTGTGAAAAGAGGAGTGGCATTAAAACCTTTGATTTTGAAATGATGTTGTTTCAGTATCAAAATTTATTCTTGAGGCTTTAGGATGCCAAATGTACCAGTGAATATATGGTGTGAATGTATGCCAGTACACCAGTGAATATAACTTTTCAAACATAGGAGATGGCAAAATTAAAAAAAGTTAGAAGTGAAGAGTTTCTTGCTGATACTATGCAAATATATGGAACTACTTTTTGGTGAGAGAATATTTGAAAAATACTTTGTTGTGTTTCTTCCTTAACATTTTTTGGATAATTGTGTGTTTTATAATGAATGAGAATAAATGAACATACTTTTGTTTATTTGCTGCAGTAAAAGCTTGGATATTACTTGATGGAGTAGCATTCTCTTTTTTATTTTATCCATGGATTCCTGTTGCTTAAGAGCTGCTGAATTTTCATAGCTTTTGAAGTGTCAGTGAACTTTGTTTCAGTGTCTCGTGTACCTCTTTGTAAGTTCCAAAAGAGTTTGTTTTATATCAAGGGAAGGAGAAGCCTCTGACAGCTTGTATCATGTATAAACTGTATTACTTTTTCCAATTGCAGCATATATGTCCTTTTTTTCTAAACTACTTTTTTCATTGTGGTGCTCAGTTGCTATTCTTTCTCAATTTGCTTTAGAATTTTAAATGAGCAGTTCAAAGGGGCTGTAGGGAGTGTGGGTTGGATTTGGGCTATTATTCCTTTAATTCAGACTGATAAACTGAAGTACATCATAGATGTCAAATTTTTTCTTCATATTTAGAAGGAAGATGTTTTCAGAGGAAAACCTGGTTCTGTAGTTGTGCTGTTGAACTGCATTTATAGTTTATGGTGGAGACTCATGACTTGGTGTATGAGAAAACATGTCATGTCACAATCACAGAATCTCCTGACTTGGAGATTCTGGATCAAGGAGTCTGACTCCTGGCCCTGCACAGGACACCCCAAGAATCCCACCTGAGAGCACTGTCCAAGCACTTCTTAACCTCATGTCTTTTACTGGAGTCTCACACTGTTGTTTTCTGGGATCAGGAACAAAGTCTTGCTTCAAGGCATCTCTTCCTCACATTCCCTGAGTGACTTTTACACTGGCAGATAGGGATAAGGGTAAGGGGAATGGTTTTAAACTAAGAGAGGAGAGATTTAGGTTAGGTGTTAGGAGGAAATTCTTCCCTGTGATGGTGGGGGGGCCCTGGCACAGGGTGCCCACAGAAGCTGTGGCTGCTCCATCCCTGGAAGTGTCCCAGGCCAGGCTGGACGTGGCTTGAAGGATCCTGGACTAGTGGAAGATGTTCCTGCCCGTGGCAGGACACTATATTGAGAAGGGGGACCTTCCAACCCAAACTGTTCTACACTGGATTTAACATACCTGTGGTTTTTGTCATGCATCAGCAGTTGAGATGCCTCAACAGATTTAATTTTCTTTTTCAACATGTGAGAAGTAAAATAAATAGGAAAGTAAACCCAGAAAGTTTGGAAGTGGTGTTTTTTTTTTATCCTGACCATAGGGCTGGTGCTGAGTGCCTCCAGGTTGTTGCCTTGTGTTTGGGTGGTTTTTGCAGGTTTATGCCCTGAGGTGATACCCACAGATGTCTGTTTTGATTCTCATTGCCTTGAAATCATTTTCAGCTGATCTTTAAAAAGTTAGAATTTGAAGATATTCCTAAATGGCTGACACGTTGTGTTCTTCAAATAATTTTCAAGTATCCTTTGCTGCCCTGGAAGAAATCATGGACATGTTTCTGAACATTTTAGGGTAAATTAACTCACTAGTAAGGGAAAAGAATTGGTTTATTGATTTTTTTTTTTTTTTGCAAGGTAACAATATGGAGATGCTGTGGCAAAGTGCTGAGCTCCTAGAGGAGCCCCTTCTGGCAGGCTCTCCCTGCAGAAGGTGTTGGGGAAGCATGTCACAACTTGAACAAACCCCAAAATAGCCATTTGCCACTGGACAGAGCCAGGTAGGACATGCTGAAGATCAGAGCTTTGTTTCTGGCTTTTATAACGTAGTGGTATTTCCCTTTCTTTGCTATTTAGAATTTTTACTGGTTTAAGGTGTTACAAGTCTCAGTTTTTCCTCCACCTGTCTTTACTGCTCACAGTATAACAAAAATAATTACTAAGATAAGCTTTTTTTCCTAGCTCTTAACCCTGGCTGGTTCTTTCTCTGTAAAACTCACTGCAGCTGTCCATATGTAAGGACTTTTGGTACTCAGTGGTAAAGTTAAAATCTCAATTTTCATGGATTGTTTTTAGTTTGTTAGGGAATTACTCACTGGAGTAATATAAGGAAGATAATGTGGAACCTAAATTAACTCAAGGATATACTAATATACAAACTATTAGCAGTGTGTTTTCTCAGGATTAATTGTAACTTTAAGCAATGCTCACATAGGAAGAGAATTAACAAAACCTTGTTTTTAAAACACATTTTTGGTGGTTGTTGCCACAAATATGGGATTTTCACATCACACCTGATTTATAGCTCATTTTTCAAGAGTTTGGAAGTTTATATTGTGGATATGGGAACACTAGGTTGGGACTTTGACTCTGAACTCAGTATTCTGGGCATTTTTCCTGGTTTATGCTAAGACCAATGTAGTATTTACATTGATCTTTTTATTTTTATTGGAAGATGCCACTATGAAGTGTTGAAATTGAAATGTCTTAAAAGCTGGGATCAAATCAATGCAACATGCTAATTTATGGACTTCAAATATTATGTCTGATCCCTTTTTGACCAAACTAGTTTCAGAGATGTGCAGCCATCAGCTTGTGTTGTGTAGCTGTGCTCTGTGTAACTTGAATTCAGTGCAGGTTTCTGCAGGGTACCAGCACCCTCTCGTGGGCTGTGTGATTGTGATTTGGGAATATTGTTTTAGAAAAGCCTTATCTTCACACTGGTAAGGCCCCATTAGTATTTTTTTAGAACTTGTCTGTTGAATTAAAGCTGTCTGTTCCTGGTGCTTATTCATGGAAATAAAACTGCTCACAGCATCCCTGTTATCCTGTATCCTCCTTAGAATCAGAATCACAAAATGGTTTGGGTTGGAAGAGACCTTAAGATTAGGGGTGTATGTGTTTTACCCTCCATCTGCCAGTTGTTTTCCACCCCACTGCTGGTAGTTGAGGGATTTTCCACTTTTGCAGGAGAATGCAGTCTGATGTCAGTGGGATCGAGAAAGTGGTGTTTGGAAAGGGGGTTGTTGTATGAGGGGCCTTTTATATGGATTAAAATCACTCCCTAAAAATAAAAACTGAAGATCTTAAAAAAAAAAAAAAAATCTTAACAAGATGAGAACTCTGGATTTGCTTTCAAGTTGGCTGTGATAGCACAGATGTTTATATCAGTTTTACACCATTATTTACTACATTTTTGCTGAACCTCTCTCTTGGTACAGATTGCAGATTGCAGATTGGGTTCTACTACATAACTGCTTGTACCTTAGGGATGTTTCTTCTGAAACAGTATTAGGCATCCTGAGTCTTGATTTCTTTTCTTAATTTTTGTTTTTCCAACCAGGAATGTCCAGAATGTCTTTGTTAGGGTAACAAAAGACTTGGCTCTGGGACTGTGTATCTGTAGTATGGACTATTTATTTTTAGAGAATCAGAAATGTGTCCCTTTTAAGGTCAGGAGTTGCTATTTGTAATGCACAAATTTTTAAAGAACAAACAATTGACTGGATTTCCTCTTCTTGCAGGTTGCAGAATCAGCATGTGTCTCCAATAACTAAAAAGGTAAGCACACTGTATTTGCAAACATGGAGCAGGATTCTTTGTTTTCTGATTGATTCATTTGGCTCATAACTTGGAGGAGGAGAAACTTCATTTTAATGTACTTGAACACTTATTTAGTACTTTCTTGTTTTATCTATAACTTTTATTTATGTTTGGACTCTAAATCCCTTCACAGTTATTGGATCAGCAGCTTGAAAATAGAGAGGATATTGTTTTACAAGTTGATATTACAAAAAGTTGGTTACCTTTCTGGGGGCAAATTTGTATCCAATGCATATTAATAAAGTAAATAGGCAGAACTGGCATGTAGGACTTGAGAGTTTGCAGAGTGTTTGAGCAAAGCTTAATAACTGATTTTGGTGGGAAAAGAGGAAATAAGCCCAAATTGTAAGTCTACCCCCTAATCCCAAGCATCAGCCTACTTCTATGACTGTTTTTTTTTTCCTTTTTATGAAACAGCTTCAAGATACCTGAATTTCTTTTAATCTCCTTTAAAACTATTTTAGATTTTTCTTCCAATTAGTGATTATTTTCCTTAGTGCTGGATAGCTGTATCAATTATCTTTTAAATGATATAGAAGATATTAATATTACTTACTGGGAGGTCCAGGCTGCTCAGTTTTTCACTCTGAATAGTTTCCACTTTTGTCTTGGTAGCACATCCTAAATACATTTCTGACAGTTACAGGTACTTGAGGAGTCCTTCAGAAAAAAAATACGTTAAAAAAGAGATGTTCAGTCCTAACAGAAACCTGGTAAGAAGGTTAGAGACAAAGGAATAAATCTGCAAACATCTTAAGTTATTTCTAATTGGGAGCAGAGCTCTAGAATTCCTTGTTTGAGGGAACAATAGATGCAACCTCAATAATTTCTTTAACAGCAGATGGTGCTGTTGGAATGGATTTAATCACCTGAGGAATAGACTCCAAGCTGACCAGTAAACTCCAGTATGAGGTTTATATCAGAGCTCTTGGGGTTCCCAGTATGCAGCCAGCAGCTCTGGGTCTGGAATTTGTGCAGAGCAGCTACTCAGTCTGTACTTTAGCTCCTACTAATTCTAGCAGTTGATGCTGATTTCTGTTCATTCTTGCTGAAGTACACAAAACTAAAAGGAAAACTGCTGTTGGCTTGTAATATTGTCCTTGTGCTTGAAAAATACCCCGCTTGCTTGTGGGAGCAAAAAATTTAAAAAATCTTTAAAAGCACTTAAAAAATACAGTGTATGAGTATTTCTTCAAAGAGTATGTAAAGTAAGCTGATAATGGGGGCCAAATCTATAAGTAAATGTGATTTTCAAGGATGTTTTGGTGCATGGAGATTTTCACGTGTTATCTATTTAAAAATTTATCATATGATAGGTGATGTGTATAAGTATACTTTATATCTATGCAAAATAGGGGCTGCAGCATGGCCTCGAGCCTCCCGCTGCCAGGGAACCTGATGAAAAGGGATTAGAGATGCCACAGCTACAGGGTCTCTAAATTGGGCTCACAAATCCTTCATCACAAAACTCCATCTATCACAAGTCATAAATCCATGGAATAATAGGCTTTGTTCCACTGGGCTAGGTGGCAGAGGGGAGGATTGGGGAGATGCTGAACTTTTCCATCAGTCTCGATGTGTTGTTTCTGATCTCACCTGGGTTAGTTTACCTCTGGGGTTTGGGTGGAATATGCTGGAGTTGTTCAGTGTCTCTGCATTCCTGGTTCAGGGATGCAGGTGAAATGGGAGTATTGGAGATGGGTAGGTCCCAAATTCCACCTGGGAACTGCTCTTTCTTTGGAGAGAAGGCAGCCCATTTTCTCCTTGATGCTCACTGGGTGTCAGATCTGTGAAATACAAGATGTTGTGGGATTTACTGCTTCCGGCACACACATTAACACTGAATGCCATAGTTCTGTTCTGTGTGCAGTATTTACTTCCTTGCACTTGGTTTTCAACCTGCTTTTGTCTAATCATGTGGACACTATAAGGTATTTAAGGATATTGAGTATTTAACTTCATACATATCTACAGGGTTGTTCAGCCTGGAGAAGAGAAGACTCTGGGATACCTCATTGTGACCTTCCAGTACCTAAAGGGGGCTTATGAAAAAGAGGAAGAGTGACTTTTTATGTGGAAAGATAGTGATAAAAGAAGAAGAAATAGTTGTAAACTATAAGAGGGAAGATTTAGATTAGAAGTTAAAAGGAAATTCTTCCCTCTGAGGGTGGTGAGGCCCAGAGAAGCTGTGGCTGCCCGGAATTGTTCAAGAGCAGATTGAACAGGGCTTGGAGCAGCCTGGTCTAGTGGAAGATGTCCCTGCCCATGGCAGGGGCTGGAAAGAGGTGAGCTTTTTAAGATCCCTTCCAACTCAAACTACTGGTCTATGATTTGGTTCTATGATATTTTTTATTTCCTAAAACTCTTGTTAATGTTACACCTGCAGCAGGTCACCAAGTTTCTCTCCCAAATGCACTGTGTATGTTCTTTAGGCAATAGTCAGATCTTAGAGATGATCTTCTCTCTTCAAAGCTGTCATCCTTCAAGGCCTTGTCTTAGGCCTCCTTCCTGAGTGTCATACCCCAGAGTCACTGCCTTGAGGAGCAGGGGTTGGTAGAGTTAGGAGCTGCTTTGGGGAGGAGAGCTACAAAGGTGACCTGAAGAAGTCTCTTTTCATTCTTCATGCCAAATCAAATCTCTTGACAGGTTAGGGCAGATAAAGTAATTATTAAGAGCAAAATCACTTTTGAGTTCAGATAGCTAATGCAGGAACTTGGCCCCCAGAAGGAAGGAGAAATGCACATTATTATGTATCTCAATCTTGGCCGTGCTGAGAACAAGGTGGTAAAAGTTTGAGCAGCTGGAGGAATTACGGTAAAGGGCTTGGTAGTTGCACAGGCTGTTCTTGCATTTTACAAATTGTTCTTTTTTCTCCAAGATTAAAAATGAATTCTCATCCCCCTAAGGGATGTTTTTTCCCTTTCTCTCTTTGTCAGTATTGCTGTTCCTTCAGAGCTGTGTAGATGTAGATACCTCACCCTCCATGTCCTTGGCCTATCACACACAGCTTATTGTATATTGAAATGTGAAACTTGGCTTGAAACTCTTAATTAGCATGCAGAACAGCACAGCAGATTAGGCACAGCACTGGTTTGGAGAGTTGCTCTTTGATGGGACTCATTTCCTCCTGATCTTAGTGGTGAACGTGTGACTGTGGCATGACTATTGCATTGGTGGCTTGTTCCTCCATGGTTAGTTCTTCTTTCTAAATTCAGTGTCAACTGAGCTCAAATGATCCTGTTGCTCTTTCTTCATTCTCAGAGAAGTAGTGTCTAATAACATGGATGCCGAAGTAGAACTTGAGTTCCTTTGAAGTGGGGAAGTTTGAAGCTTTTAGTGCTTAGGCTTCAGACAAAAATAATTAGTCACTCAGTCTCTGCTCTCCATCACAGTTTGGAGATGTAAAAGCTGTTATCTGGGATCTGGGGAATGAGTGCCAGCAGGTAGAGCACCCTGTTAGCACATCAACCCAGTTCTAGTGAGCTGGAGCATGTTGGCTTTGGTTAGTGAAGTACTCCTACTTTAAGATGCCAGTGGCAATGTTTTTCAAAAAATGCCAGCATGGATAGTTGTCAAAATATGATGGTGCATGTAAGTAATTTACCAGAGATGATCTAGATTCAGTCATGTGCTGTGTTCCTGATGTACTGAGAAATAAAGATCTGAGAACAGCTGGAAAATGCTTTTTTGTCCTGTGAGGTTTAATCTGAGGGCAGGATTAAAGAATAGCTGCAACTCTCAGCCTGTGCTGATGATATGTAGGATCTACAGGATCAACATATGTTTGTTGGTCACTCACATGGGAAAACAGGATGATACCACATTATCCCATAATGTCACACGTTACTTTTTAGTTTATGAAAAAGCTAGAAAATACCACAGGTGATGTTGACAATGGGAGGCCTCTTGCCCAGGCCTGATAGAAACCCCTGTATGGAAAATCTGTGACTAAAGTGTATTTGAGATTGGCATATTTATGTATTCCTGCTACTCCAGCTACATTCTGTGCCTTTTGAGGCAGTGTATGAAATGGGAACATGAGAAACAGTTGTAGAGGATGCTGAAGGCATCTTGTTTCATGCACTAGGCTGTATAAATATTTCCTTGCTTGTCTCTCCTTGTTTCTGAGCTACAAGACTGAAGAGTTGCCCTCCTTTATTAATAACAAAATAAAATTAATTGTGCCTTTCCACACCTAGCAGTGAGGATGCCTTTGATGTAGTCCTTCTCAGAGAATTGTCCTTCCTTGCCCTTTCTGTGTGACAAAGGGTTAATTGTCACATGTGCCTCTGGCAGTGGGTGAGGGTGAGCTGCATCCTCTGCTCATCTTTGTTCCCTGGACTGTGCATCAGTACACTGCAGGCTTCCAGGGGCTGGGCAGAGGAAGCACAGGAGAAGCCTCCTTTTGGGAATAGGCTGCTCCTGCTTTGGGAGGGGGTGAGGGGTGGCACAGGTGGTGGGGGGTGCATGGCATCACGTCAAGCCATGGCTCTGGGCTTGGGGAACCTCTGCAGCATGGCCCGCCTGCACTGGAAGCGCAGGAGGATGAAGCGATCTGAGAGGAAAGGTAGGGCTTTAATTTCAATGCTGCATTTCAGTGCTGGAACAAAGGAGTCATTGGAGGGGGGGTGGTGGTGGTGTAAATGTAGTTTTCAGGTGAGGATTGAACCTCTTTGGTAACTGCAGCTTCTGTGTTTGCACTTTGGATTCATAAGAAATCCAGTTTGTTGGAAATACTTTGAGCAAGATCCATTTCCCAATGTTTTATTTCACTTGATTTTCAAAGTTTGGAAGGAGAGGACTTTTTAACAAATAGGAAACTTCTCTAAAACTGCAGCTTTCTGACTTACACTGTTTTCTAATAGTTCTGTGACATCTCTCAGGTTAATGGGATTTTTTCCATATACGCCATTCATTGAATCTAAAGTGTTGTTAGGTGCTAAATTTCCCTTTCAAAATATATTTAGGTTTTCTCTCAGTAATGAGAATAAACCAAAATAACTCCTAAGGTCTTTCACAACTCTTTTTTGCATGCAGTCGATACCTAGGATATTGAAACAAGAAATGCAGGTTATCTCTAAGTCCTCATGTGCTGTGTGCTTGCTGTAGCTAACATTTACCTAAAAATCTCTTAAGTAGTCTTCTGTGGAAACAAAGGCAAGTTCTGTTGTGTTGGCTGCTGCATTTTTAAGTACTTCTGATGTTCTGTCTTTGGAGATACTCTACAGGAATTAAAGACTTTAAAACCAGGAGAGGATTAAAAGTGTACTTTTTCCTGGCTCCTCTTAAATTAGCATACATGGAGATACTGTTTTCCCATTTGATATGGCTGGCTTTTAATGCATCTAGGAAAAGAAAGGTTTTTGTAGTCAGAACATTTCAGGGTGTGCTGCTGTGCAGAATCCCTTGGCTTCAGTCAGTGCATTTAGGGTAAGAGCTGAGTGGAGGTTTATTGCTCTGTGTTATGAGCAAAAAACTCCCCTCTGCTACACCAGCATAGTGCAGTCAAACCCTCAATTTATTTTATCAGTATACCTGAGAGAAAACAGTCCCTGTAGCCATGGAGCTGGCTTCTTCCACAGCCCCATTCCTCACAGAACCTGCTGTAAATACACTGACCCAAATCACTTTGTATTTATGGCACTTATTACTGTTCTTGAAAGCTTTGTTAATCCATAACAGAAATTAAGCTTTTTCCTTTACTCTTACATTTTTTTCCCAAATAAAAGTTTTTTCCAGTGCTGAGAATGTTACTGTAGTTGTGTCCCTTATGCCATAGCAGGATTTTAGGAATGAAACTCAGGAATTTATCATACATACCATGGTGTCCAAGGCAGATGCACAGCTTCAGTGAAGTCCTTTTGGAAGGTTCAGATGCCACTGACCATTACCCAACCACATGTGGTGTCAGTGTCTGTAGGACCTGAGATGTTCCTGGAGGTCAGTTGCTAAACAGGTTACTTACAGGCAGTGAATGTGTTTATTAATGCAGTTTTGTTGCTTGAGTAAAAGTTTGGAAGGTCAAAGAACCCAGAAATGCTGTCCTCCTTCAAAGTGAAATGGTAACTGAATCACTGATGATTGCAGAAGTAATCAAGCATGCCTTGGCAAGAGGGGAAGTTTTTTGTAGTGAGCAGCCTGAGCTCAGAGTCCATTTGGTGAAAACATCTCCCCTCTCTTTCTGAGGGCATGGGTCCTATTTTATTTAGAAGGACTTTGAAAAACCTTTTTTCTTATTATCAAATCCTCTACCCTTGAAAACCAGGTGGGGAAAAAAAAATCCATGGATTACAGTGGGGGAGGAAGTTTGGAAGATAGATGTGTATACAGAGTACTGAGTTCCTTCTCTCTGCCCAGCTCAGTACTGTCCCCTACACATTATTCATAGAGATGTAGAATGTTAGGGGATTGAAATGGACCTTACAAATCATGGAGTCCCAGCTGTGGGCAGGGACACCTCCCACCACACCAGGTTGCTCAAGGCCTTATCCAGCCTGGCTTTGAACAGTGCTGGGGTTGGGGCATCTACAACATTTCATACTCTTTAAATATCTGATACATTTTCTTCCAAGTATTTTTGATTTGAAGTGGGTGGTTGTTAGAAATTAGTTGTAATGGAAATCAATTACTTGTATAAAACACACACAGTCTTTTAGTGCTTAGAGTGAGGGAGGCTTAGCTTTGAGAAGTGGGATGGAATCACCATCCCTGGAATTGCTCAGGAAACAAAACAGACATGGCATTTCATGCTTTGGTTCAGTGGACACGCTCATATTCAGTCAAAGGGTGGATTTGATTGTGAAGGTCTTGAAGTTAATGGTTCTGTGACTCTTACGTTCTTTACCAGAGTGATCTGCTGGTGCAGTTGTGGGGACTGGAGGGATGAGCTGAGCACTGCTAACTGTACTCATGCTTTTTTCAATAAGAAAGGATCAGGGAAAAAGTGATCATTCTTTATATGCCAAGAGTAGTCTAAGTCTCGTACACGTGTGGTTAAAGCTTAAAACAGAGAGCTTAGTGTCATTTGGCTGCAGTAACACTCTAGGATTGCATCTCTTAGGTGCCTTAGGGCTCTTCTGTCAACTGTCCTTGGCTGTTTATCTTCCTTGATGCTTTCAGAATCCGTTTCAGCACAGTTACTGAAATGATTAAAAAAAAAAAAAAAAAAAAAAGAAGGCAAGTGGAGTTTCTGTTTGCGTCTGCTTTTAGCAGATAGGAGCTTGCCTTTTCTCTCCTTCAGGCTGTGGGGTGAGGTGCTGAGCCCAGGCTGGTAACCCAGCTCCTCAGGAGAGTTTATCCATAGTGTGGAAGTGTGGGGCAGCTCTACAGCCTTTTTCACTTCTAGCTTGGCTCAGGGATGCTCACTGATCTCTTTGGCAGAAGTTAAACCAGGAATTTGTAAACTCCTTAGTCCTTGAGTACAAAGTGGTGCTGCAGGAGTAACTGTAGCCGGGCTGATGTGCTAATTAAGGTGATAATTATTTACAAGTCCTGTTGATTACAGTCAATTAATTTCCTCTTGTTACAGTGGAGTGTGCTGGTGTTGTGTCATGCAGACTGTCTCAGGGGTTGGGCACAAGGGGTTATAAGTAGATGGGGTGACATCAGGTGTGTGTTCAGTCCCTAGTGGGGTTCCACAGGGCTCTATCCTTGCCCTGTGCTCTTCAACATCTTCACAAACAGCCTGGAGGCAGGAATCAAAGGAATACTAAATAAGTTTGCTGCTGAGACTAAATTGAGACTAAATTGTTGACTCCCTCGAGGGCAGAGGGGCCCTATAGAGAGACCTTGATGAATTTGAGGGCTGGGCAGTCCCCAGCTGTAAGAAGTTTAATAACAAGGGCAAGTGCTGGATTCTGCACCTGGGGTAGGGCAACCCTGGCTGTGTGTATAGACCAGGACATGAGAGGAATGGGAGGCTGGAGAGCAGTGCTGTGGAAAGGGATCTGTGGGGTCCTGTTTGATGGCAAGTTGAGTAGGAGTCAGCAGTTCCCTGGCAGCCAGGAGGGACATCAGGCACAGCATCCCCAGCTGGGCAAGGGAGGAGATTGTCCCACTTTGCTCTGGGCTGGCATGGCCTCACCTTGAGTCCTGGGGACAGGTTTGAGTCCTACAATGTAAAAAAAGGACATGAAGCTGTTAGAGATTGTCCAAAGGAGTCTATCCAGAAAGTGAGGAGTCTGGAGGGGAAGCCATAGGAGGAGCAGCTGAGAGCACTTGGCTTGTTCAGCCTGGAGGGGACTGTGGGGAGACCTCATTGTGGTCTTCATCATCCCAGTCTGGCCTTTGGCAGACTGGGGCTGCATCTTTCAGTCACTGATGAACATCTCCGTTTTAGGAGGGATCTTTGGTCAGGATTTACCCAAACCGCCCAATGATAAGCCTGGGCTGCTGCTTTTAAACAATGTTTCAAACTTACTAACAATAAGTTTTAAACCTAGTAAGTTGTTACCTTAAAGCCTAAGTATCCCCCTCCCTCTTTTCCAGACAGAAGCCGTCTCCGCCAGGCAAGAAACCAGCAAAGATATTTCACAATGGATGTAGATGATGAAGAAAACATGAGTAAGATGTGTTTATTTGCATAGTAATAAACCCTCTAATAGTTTCTGAAAGTAATTTTTTTTCTCCCAAGCACAGGGGCAACTGCAAAGAAACTTCAGGTGCAGAAATGAAGATACTTTAAAATGCAGTGAAGAAGAGTGAATTGGAGCTTTTGCATTAAGTGTTTTTAAGATGCTAATATAGTTATATCTTCTGTATTATACTTTATACCTTACATTTTTTCCTACAGCAGCTGACTAATCAAAATATTCCCCTGTCTTGAACCAGCAGTGAAGAAGGGAGGGATGATATCAGTAGTGCCCATGCCAAGGGTAAAGTACCAGTAAGGAGTGAGGGGTGAGATAAAGGGGATGGAGTTGAAGAGTGTAATATAGAGGAGGGAGAAGAAAAAAGGAGAAAGGAAAAGGCAAAGCAGGAGCTTGAAAAGCTCTGTGCAGGGCTCACATGGGTTGTTTATTCTCTTTAGATGGTGATTGTCCCAACCCTGAGCTACTGAATTATTAAAGTGATTTTAAAGCACAAAAAAAGTCAAATAAAGTGATCATCTTGATGTGTACTTGATGTAGCCAAGTGTGTGAGACTTCTAACTCTGGGGTATAACTAAGATCCAATAACTTAGGAGAAAAGTATTCTCATTGAACTGTTCTAAACTATTTTTACTGTTATTTGCCTTTCAGCTGTCTCTTTTCCGTGATTCAGAGAACTGTTCTGTTGCTGCTGTGCTGTGCCTGACTGTAAATAATTGTACATTATGTTATAACAAATGTGTTTCTTTTTCCCCCAAGTGACAGTGGCTTAAGAGTGCATCTGGCAAAGGTGACAAAGCCCAAAACAGCTTTGGAGCAGAAGAGTTGTAGTTCAGTCTGGAGGAGTTACAGAACAATTTCAGAGGGAGATGAGGAAGTTAGATCATTATTTTAAAATAAACCAGTCAGACCCAAAACAAACATCCTCTCCCTCAAAAAACCCAAAACTGAAGCAAAAAATATTACCTGAAATAGAATTAATCTTTTTTCCTTAGTGAAACAATGAACTCAACTGCAATGTGCTTGGTATAATTTTCTTTTCCTTGATATGTAACAAATTACTTCACATGGATATTTTAACTGTTTCTAAAGGTGGCTTCCCTACAGAGGCCTTCAAAAAGTGTAATTGGATAAGTCTCATAATTTTTTTTGATAAAACCTCCCATTTCTCAGTAATGGTATATCTGAGCATAGAAGGTGCCTGCCTGAGCTGTAGAAATATAATCTCTTTATAGGGGCATTCTTTAATTCTGTGTCATTAAAAAAAAAAACAAACACTAAATTTTTGTCTGCTTCTGGGCTTTTTTGTGTGTTAATGCATCAATACATGAAACCATTCAAGGAATTTGTTGTTTTGTCAGGAGCTTGGCCCCATGGAACTGTTTAGGGAATGCATTTGTATAACTTCAGTTTTGAGATGTCAGAACCTTGGCTGAGCCCAGTTCATATAAAGTGCAGGATGACCTTCATCATGAATTTGAAATACTAAATTATCTCATTTGGGGAGGTCAGAAATCAAAGTTTAAATTCTTAAGTTCTTTGCTTTGATTTGTGCAGAGATATAATTTTTTTGACTTTTTAGCTCTCTTTACTTTTATATCTCTTATAATTGTGAAGTGGCATGTTAGAAGTTGCCTATTTAATTTTTTATTATTTTATGTAACTGCTTTTGGGGAAAGGTTCTTCAAGGAAAGGAAGGTGGGCTATGCAGTCTTTGTAGCCCGTGGTTGCATAAAAAGAATTTCTCTGCAGAAGCCAGAATTAAGTTGATATTTTTTCTTTTTTTTTTTCTTTTTTTTTCAGATGAAATATAAGGCAGTGATGATGTCTTACATTAATAAATTAATATCCCTGAGAAAATAGTGTTTCAGACTTGAATTTTTAGTGTTTTCCTTCTTTATCCTTTGGTCAAAGAGATGCTACAAGATATTTGGGGGAAGAGATGGTTATTTAGAATGTTTTTATTTGTTTTTTGTTGTTTTGCATGGCTGGTGTGTCTGCAGCACTCTGAACACTTGGAGCACAAGCATGTGACTCTCCTGACCTCTATCTTTGATGTATTTACTCCTTTTTCTAAAAGATGCTCTGAAGAGAGCATGTGTTTTTTTCTGCTTGTTTTTAAATGAAATAAATGACTTAATTAGAATTTCCCCAGGCCACTAAATGAGAGCAGCAGTATAAAGGGTAGCTAGAATCATCTTTTGATTCAGCTAAGAGTTAAATTTAATTAATTGTGTTCCAGAGCAGGGGGAATGTTGTCTTTCAGCAAGCAGGTAATGGAAGGTCCCCAATGGATAAAGCATCTTAATGGCAGACACTTTTTAATTACTGGGAATAAACTCAAAAATAAACCAGCATGTCCACATGGAAGATTTATTTCTTTATTGGCATGAAAAATTCCCCATTACTTTTTCCTGGTTTGAGTGTTCAGTTGAAATCTGGGGGGCAGAACTGACCTTCTGCTGAAGTTGGTGTCAGCTATGATTTTTTACTAAGGTAGCCTCCACAGATATAAGTCAAATATCTAGTTGAAGCTGCCACATATTTTTAATTACTATACACCAGTCTCATGAAAAATATCCAGTTTTTAAATCGTGGGTTGTATAAATGTTTAAGAAAACAGGATCTCAGTCATCAAGTGTTTATGTATGTGCTATTGCTGCTTTAAAGCCATAAATACACAGCAGATGTGATAGACTTCAAAGGGCTCTCTAAAGCATTCATTCCTTGAAGAATTCAATTTAAAGATTGGAAATATTAGAGATTTCTGTAAAATCATGCACAACATGGGATGTTTAATATTAGAATCATCAAACTTTAGAAAATAGCAAATAAACCCCAGTAGATGCAGTAAGAGTAGCAGGTGGAGGATCAAAGAAAGCAATGGGAGATGTTTTCATGCCATTTGTGATGAAGTGGTGAAGCACCTTGCTCAGGACATCGTGGATGCCATGGGTTTATGGGATCTTTAAAAGCCATTAGAAAACACTTTTTGTGGAAAAAAAGTACATGTGGCTCCCTGCCATGGTCTCTGGGAGAGCCCAGAGCTGCGAGGCTGCTCTGGGGAGGGTCACTTATGTCCCTGGAGGACACTTATGTGTCTTACGCTCCTCTCCCCTCCTCCTCCTTGGTGGCCCTGTCACATGTGGGGAGCTGGGCAAGGTGAGGAAGAGCCAGGAGGGCCATTCCTAACTTCCCTGGAAGGGTGGCATGCCTGGAAAAGGCATCCAGGGAGAGGCTTGGCTGGAGGAGTTACTCCATGTGACTCTAAGATTAGCGGTGACGTCTCTGACTTGAACAGGTTATGTTTTGACTGACCTTCCCAAGCCCTCAGGTAATCAGAGAGCCTCAGCACTGCTGGGCTGGACAGGCTGACAAAAAGGACCAAAAGCACACCTTCACCCTCGAGAGAGGGAGGGACCTTTCCTTGCAGCCCAGCAACTCTGTGGGTTGAAACAAGCACAGGTCCTTTTGGTTTGCACGGAAAGTCTTTCACTTTCCATCACAAACTTGGAATTGGATCAGCTCCACAGTTACCTCCTCTCTGGTCTCTTGGTTTGACTCAGGATTAGCTCCCTGTCTTCTTCTTCTCCAAGTTTCTACAACTTTGCAGGTTCTCCAAAGCTAACAAAGGAGTAGTTTTCTTCCTTTCTCTCTTAATGAGACAAGGTAAGCCTGCGAGTTTATTTCCTGCTCCCTACAAGTCCCTCCTCTCTGTCAGGACATCAATTCCCCTGCCTGACAAAGGAGTTCCTCCAGCTGCCATGCTTCCATGCAAAAGTTTTTGTTGTTCAGCTGAAGTCTGTTCAACACCTCTTTTCCTCCTACAGGCATTGGTAGTGGTTTTCATATAAAAAGAAATGAAACCAGAGGACATTAATTAGTGTAAACTCAGTGATTTCTGTTTAGCCTGAAAGTCTTGGTGGTTGGTAGCAAATACCTGGTGCCACCAGTAAGGGCAGTGTTTTGGATGAGATGTAAGAAACTCGCTGTAAGGAAAGATTTAAAAATTTCCTCCATTGTCCTTAGATTCCTCCACATAAATACATATTTTTATAAAGAATATATGTGTGAACACTGTGTATTGACAGTTGCGGCCCTATAGCCTTCATTCTCCAGGCAATATGTTTGTTACTGAACAAGAGATACTTGATTATATCTAGCAGATTTCTAGCAGTGAAATGCTTCAGAATTTTGACTCTTGACAGAATTTAATTGACTTAATTGTACGATCAGTACTATACAATTCTTTATTGTGCTGCTGTGATTTAACAAAATGTGTTTCTACTTTGGCTTTTTCTTTTGATCTTTTTTTTTCCCTTCCTTTTTTTCTCTTTGAGCACCGAAAGGAGTAACCTATCGAGCTTTTGCTGGAGGATGTTATAAATGAAAATTTAGTAACCATTCCATCAGCTTTGTAACCTGGGTGAAGTGATGTGTGCATGGTAGGGGATTCTTAGGAAGGACTGAAAGTGTGACTGGAATTTGTCACTGTGAAGGAGAGCTTCCACCTGGTTTGCTCTAATTTCAATGACCATTTACCACCTTGAGTCAGTGTAGATGTAATGATGATACATTGAAGTTTTGGAACAGGAGAGTTAAACATACTTGATCTATTACATTTGCCTTTTCATTCAAAATGCCAGTACAAAGCACAAATAGGTAATTTCCTTAGTTTCTTTATCAGGGTGAAAATGAGGTCTTTGAACTTAGAGCAAATTCAATTCCTTATGTATAGCTCTGACGTATCATTGCCACAATTTACATTTTCGAAAATGAATCATTAAATTAATACTATATTGTCTTCCCTGCCCTCCCATTAAAATATTATCACAGTGAGTGTGCAGCTTTTGTCACACTTCTATTCTACATAGCCTTAGAGAGGATCTTTAGTGATTTTGGGATTTGTAACTCCAGGACAGCAGTTTCCTTGACAAGGAATTATGCTTATAAATGATGAATTGGAGATTTTTTTTGTAATAGAAGGCTGTGTGGAAATATATGGTCTTGTGGTCCTGCTGGAACAGTGGGCAGCTGTAGTTCCTGACAAAATTGGGATGAGGTGAAATGAATGTTTAGAAAAGGCATAAAAAATCACTGAATTTGAAAAATATGGAATAGCTAAAGAGAAACAAAAGCATTCAATAGGTAATCATGGTACCTGCCAAAGAGCTGCCTAATTTTTCATTGTTCTGAACGAAGGTTTTATTTATGTAGTTTTTCAATTTAAGCAACTAAAATCACTGCAGGGTCAAAAGTAATGTGACTAAACTGATAATAAAATAGAATTAAATAGCTCAGAGTTGTGGTCTTAGGCCTCCATTTTTACTTTACAAATGGTAGTTGCTTGTTTTGTGGACATATGTTGCTATGGCTTATATTGTTGATTTAAAGATTTTTGAGGCTAAATATAACTTAGAAGTACAAGTTTTGTTCCAGCATAATTAAAACGAAGAAAAAAAGTTGTAGTGATTTTTTGCTGTGCAGTTGTATCAGGTGTGTGGTTTGAAGATTGAGTATGTTGTTTCTTGAATTATTGAGAGGTTGTGTTACATTATCATCTCCAGTTGCATTGCAAAAATATTTAACCTGTGAGCACACATCACTTAACCAGTTACAAAGAGAGATAAAGGAATCTATAAATTTTGCATTTACAAGATCCTGCACCGAAGGCATTGTAAGTTACTCTTTCTGGGCACCGCAGGTTCGAGCAGCACCGACATTAAAGAAAATCGCAATGTGGACAACGTTCCCCCCAAGGACAGCGCCGGGCAGGGCCTTGGCGAGGGGACCCCGCTCTCCAACGGCGGTGGCAGCAGCAGCAGGAAGAGACCTCTGGAGGAGGGCAACAATGGCCATTCCAAATTTCGCCCCAAGAAGAGGAAGAAAACGCCCGGCCCCGTTCTGCCAAAGAACGCCCTGATGCAGCTTAACGAGATTAAACCCGGTTTACAATACAAACTCCTCTCCCAGACGGGGCCGGTCCACGCCCCCATGTTTGTGATGGCGGTGGAAGTCAATGGGCAGGTGTTTGAGGGGTCTGGCCCAACAAAAAAGAAAGCCAAGCTTCACGCTGCCGAAAAGGCTCTGCGCTCCTTTGTCCAGTTCCCAAACGCCTCGGAAGCCCACCTGGCCATGGGCAGGACTCTGTCGGTCAACACAGACTTCACATCTGACCAAGCCGATTTCCCCGACACCCTTTTCAACGGCTTCGAGACGCCGGTCCCTTCTGACGCTTCCTTTTACCTGGGCTCCAACGGGGACGGCTCCTTTGGCTCCGGCGGGGACTACGGGTTGCCGTCGTCTGCCGTAGCCAGCAGCCTTTCCCAGTCGCCTCTGCCCCCACCCTCCCCCTACCCCACGGCCAGCGGGAAGAACCCCGTCATGATCCTCAACGAGCTGCGCCCCGGGCTGAAGTACGAGTTCCTCTCGGAGAGCGGAGAGAGCCATGCCAAGAACTTCGTCATGGCTGTGGCGGTGGACGGTCAGACTTTCGAAGGCTCGGGAAGGAACAAAAAGCTGGCAAAAGCTCGGGCTGCTCAGTCAGCCCTGGCATCCCTGTTTAACATGCAGCTGGACCAGACCCCATCTCGCCAGCCCATTCCCAGCGAGGGGCTCCAGTTACACTTGCCACAGGTGAGAAACCCTTCGGGTGTTGTGGATGGCTTTGGGTAATGACCAAGAGGAGTCAAATTGGGTATTGCATCAGTTTGAACAGCATTTCTGCTTCTGTAGATATGTGTGTCTATATATATATGTGTGTATGTATATCTGTATTAGGTGATTTATACAGTTACAGCTTCTGGCAGTTTGTATTCTCTTGCACAGAGAAGAGGCTTTGTTTCTGATGTTTTCAGCCTTGACCATGTTGTGTAAGAGAGCACCAGTGCCAGCTTGAATTACGGTTTGTGCTGGGGAAAGATTGAATCTCATCTTGCTCGTCTCAGGCAGCAAGACTTAGATGGAGTTCAAGTGAGAATTACTGCTTTAAGTGAAGCTGTTATTTGATACAACAGTTTTTAGCAGAGAAGAAAATCATTCTCTCCTGCCAACAGAAATTGTTGTGAGTCAAGGTCAGATTAAGTGAGGCTGTTGCAACTGCCACTGATTTCCATGTGCATGTATCCATGGATGTGTGGTTAAATGGCTCTCATCTGAAGGGTTGTGCTGTAGGCAAGCGAATTAATATGCATGTGGAAGTTACTTAGGCAAGTAAATCTGGCTGAGAAATAATTTAAATCAAATAGTTCATGAACTAGGAAAAGTATCCAACATACTGGACACAGATCAGAAATTTGAAGTCACTAGAATGGAGTAATTTTGAGGGTTTTTTAATGCAGAAAAATTCTCCCCTCTTTTCTTGTTTTTGTTTCTTCCCAGTCAAACTACACTAATAATTGATTACTGTCTTTCTACTGCATCTCTTGGGTCTTTTTAATGACATTATATGCCCTAAATCTAAATTAAAATCTTTGTCTGTGAATTCTTCTGCAGCTTTCTGTTTGAGAATTTCAAGGCTTTGACCTTTTCTATCTCAAAACCATTGTTCTAGATTTCATTAAAATTCTAACATAATGTGGGGTCAAAGAGTATAAGTAAATGTGACTGTTTTGAGTATGTTGTTTGCTCAAAATATATGATCATTATGCATATTTTATTACTTCCCATATGGTTTCATTTTAATCTTGCACAATTACTGTGTTACTGAAAAATGTTTTCTTCATTTTCAAATCCAGGATCGTGCTGGTTTGGGTAGTTACAATGTCTTCAGTAGATTCAGTGATTTTAGACTTGGATCTTTGCTTTTAAAAGTAGATTTGACCCCAGACACCAAAAAAATTTCACTGTTAGTAATTCATGTGTTTTTAGTTCTTGCATCAGTAAAATGGTGAAAACTGAAACTGGAAGAGGAAAGTGTGAAAAACCCAAGCTGAGCTGGGAAAAAGATGGTACATGGGTGCTGCCTCATTTAGACCCTATTTCAAGTAATTTTTTTATTCAGGGGCTTTTGATCAGCTTGTCATCAGGATGTCATCGAGCATTTCACTGTGTTGCTTTGCTTTGAATTTTAATTAGCTGTTACTGGAATTACATTAGATCTTTTACATATTAGTAATTTTGGTCTAGTGTGTATTTAATGATTTAAGCATTTGTGCTGTTTTCAGGTCGTGCTTGATTTATCTTCTAAAAGAAGTCTGTGAGTTGTTTAATTATTTTAGACATTGTTTACTGTGTAAAAAAGTGTTAAATTCAGAGATAATCCTAAAGTGGGTGAAATCACAAAAACTGGAGAGTGCAGGAATGATGTAAATGAGGATAGGATTTGATACAACCAGTGGAAAAAATATTGGGTTGGAAAAAATGAAAGCTACAAATATGTGAGGGGAGGAAAAAATCAAATACTAAGTGCTTAGGGGAAATAAAAGTAGTGCAGTGTGGTTTTGCCAGTGAAGATGGAATTGACTGTTGGGTGGCAGGTCCAAACCTGCCTGTAGGTCATTTGTGGTGGGAAGAATGGAGTTGAGAGGAGAGATGTTCCCTGTGATGGTGGTGGTGGTTGTGAGTGTGGCTGGATGTCTGTCTGTGACCCCAGCAGAGCTGCAGGTGCCCCAAAGAGAGTTAAAAGCAGAAACACAGGTGCAAGGTATCAAATGGTACAGAAGGGTTGCTGCAGTCAAAAATGGATTGTTGTGAAATGGGTGTGACAATAATCTTATGGTCTGTACAGGTGGTTATTGAGGTGCTGATGCTGTGGTTCAGTTCAAGCTTGTCTGCTTGCCCACAGCTTGGTCTCTTGTCAGGGATGAAGGAAGGTTCCCTGCAGTGAGGAACATCTCTGTTCTGGGAAAATGAGTTAAACTGAGGAGCACACTCAATGTGTGCCTCAGAGTGGGTAGAAATGTCCCAGTGAAAAACTCAGCAGTTGTGCATTTAGCACCTGGCAGTGTGTTGGTATTGAACAGATTGTCACACTTGCTTTAGAGGAACTTGCCTCTCCAAAACAAAGAAAATATTTTTATGGTTAGCTCTGCTTTGTGAACTGATTAAAAAAAATTAAACAATCACAAAATTATTTGGGTGTGAAGAAACCTTAAAGATTATCTTATTCCCACCCCCTGCCATAGGCACAGACACCTTCTGCTATCCCAGGTTGCTCCAAGCCCTGTCCAACCTGCCCTTGAACACTTCCAAGGATGGGGCAGCCACAGCTTCTCAGTGCCATGGCCTCAGCACCCTCACAGGGAAGAATTTCTTCCCAATATCCCATCTAATGCTGCCCTTTGTCAATGGGAAGCCGTTCCCCCTTCTCCTTCTCTCCAGGCCCTTGCCCGAAGTCCCTCTCCAGCTCTACAGGCTCTGGAAGGGCCTCTAAGGTCTCCCTTGATCCTTCTCTCCTCCAGGTGAACACCCCAGCTCTCCCAGCCTGTCTCCAGAGCAGAGGGGCTCCAGCCCTTGGAACATCTTGGTGGCCTTCTCTGGAGGGGTCTCACACCTCTGTCAAAGATGGCATGGTGCTGTCCCTAAAAGAAGTTCTCAGGCCAGTACCAAATGCTTTGGAGTAAAACTGAGAAAAGAACATGCTGGTAGCAGTAATTCCCAGTGTATGCTTCAAACCTTCAGCAGTCCAGGCTGCTGGTGTCACTCAAGGAAAAGTTTTCCATCAGACAGTGGGATCCTGCTGCTTGGAGGTATCACCTCTTCAGGCCACTCATGGCTTATGTTAGAAAGCTGATATGGAGGTTTTCCTAATGTTATTTCCTCAAACTTTTTACTTAAAAAGATAACTGATTAGTCAAGTTGTGCAGAGAGCTGGAAATTGAAATCGTACATATTGAAGCTTAAATACAGTTACTTAAATTAGAAAGCTTGACTGTGGTGAGAGAAAGCAAGTTGTGCTACACAAGTGAGCAGTATAGCTGCAAATGAGATCAGTTTGAAAAACATCACCAGAGAGAGTATTTTTAATCATTCACCTAATTCAATTTATCCTTTCTTCTTGTTGTGGACAGATTTTGAACAAAAGGTTAAGCAGGAGAAATGGGGTGAGAAGCAGGGGCAAGGAGAAGTATAAAAAATTACTCAAATTTATAAAAGATACACAAATAATAACACGATTGGAGATCTGGGAAAGCTGCTTCTGCAGAGGTACTGAGGAGTTCTAGGCAGTTGGCTACAGTGGATTGCTGAGTGTATACAGGAGAGTAAGAATGAGATGGATTCAAACCTGGGAAAAAGATAATATTGAATATATTTATGGGAATATAATGAATTATATGTTGGAATAATTGCTGAGGAATTGGAAGAAATATACAAGATACATCAGTATAAGCAGTGAAAGACTCTACAACCAGGCAGAAGTTTCTTTAAGTCATTACAGGAAACTTCTCTGAATTGTGTGTGCTGGTCACTGTTAAAGGGGAGGACATTGATTTTACCTGCAGTGGGAAGTTCACATAAGCCATAAACTGTGAAGATACGAAAAAAAATTCAAAACAAACCAAGGGAGAACATTTCTGTTTGAGAAGGGTCCCTGGAGATCCAAGGAGAGCACAAAGGACTGAGATGTCTCGGGTCTGTTCCTGTGAGAGCTGTGAGCTGTTGCTGCTGCCTTTCCCACCATTCAGGGGATCGCCAGCATTCATCTTGGGTGGTCTCCAGGGCCTTCCAAGGTCTTCTTCAGCTCCAGATTGACCTGAACTTCATCAGCTCCAGAATATTTTTCAAGCGTGAATGATCAGGGTGGTTCTGCTACAACATTGCTGCAACATCTGTATTTAACCAAAACCAGTCTGTGTGTGTGAAAAGGAGTGGATTCACTGTGACTTCATCAGAGAAGGGAACAACACACCCAAAATAATGTGGAGCTCACATGCCTTGCTGAGCCAACTGCCAGCTATTTTAGGTCTTTCCTTTTTTGAATTACTCAACTTGAAATAATGATTTAATGCAGGAGCAGGGGTAGAGAAACTGTGTGTCAGATGTTAGAGCATTCACAGGAAAGGTGAGACATGAGTTCCATTTCTGTTCCAATCAATATTTTTTATATGAAAGACGGTAGAGCAGAATGTAATGTGAAAGATCCCTACTCAGGCCAGTCACTGGCTTGGGCTTGCTGTGGAAACAGCTTCAAGTCCATGGTTTTGAGATGGGGACAGCAGGATGTAATTTCTGGCCAGTAAGTCTTGTTCCTGGTGCTGCCTTATTCCCTTCTCTTCCATGCCCTTAACTATGTCAGTGTAATAGGCTGCCTGGGAGAGAGGGATAATTCTTCTAATTTCCTGGGGGAGTATTCTTACCAAAGACCAAAATCTTAGTGACTACCTCTATAGGCATTTAACAGAGTTTATTTCTCACTGCCCAGCTGTTGTCACGCAATTCGTGTATCAAATAGAAATAAGAAATCTTTAATATAGCTGCCTGTTTTCTGGCAGTGTGTTTTTTTTCCTCCTCTCCAGTTCATCCTGGATTGTTTGCATCTCCAAGGTTCATTTTGTCTGGGTGGAGTTCTGCTTAGGCCTTCTTATGAGTCCTCCCCAGTGTCCGGCTCTAAGTTCATCCAAACATTTTTAGGTTGCCTTGCCAGCAGCTTAGCTCCAGGCTCTGTGAGATGCAGCTCCATCCCCTTCTGCTGTGCCAGCTTCCATCTTCCTGGAGGAACTCACTGTGTGCTCCTTTGTATACCACCACCACAGTTTCCTCTGCTTTGCTTGTTATGTGAAAAAAAAGATCCTTCTGGAAGAAGCTAATGGATGCAGGCTTACTATGCAGCTGCTGTTCAGGGAGCCTTTTGTCATGGCATTAGCAGGCAAAGTGGCCATGGATTTCTTCCCAGAAACACATGGCAGTTTCAGTTCCCAGAGCTGGGGAAGACTCCTCCAGCTACCATCGCCATGCACAGCACTTCTTTAGAAAAGCCTCTGTTAAGCGTACAATCATAGCATAGTTTGGGTTGGAAGTGCCCTGAAGCATTTCCTGTCTGGAATTGTTTGTTTCTGTAGTATCTATATTCCATCACAATGTCATTCAGCATTATTTTACAAAGTGCTGTCCAGCACATCACAGTGTAGGGTAGAGCAGAAAATACATGGATTACAGAAGTGAGAGCGTAAAACTTGCAACTGGGAAGGAAGTATCCATTGCTGTGCAGTGAGGCTAGGGGTAAAACACTGGAATGGGGACTCTGTGCCTTGGCTATACAGTGATCTGCCCTCATGGCTGCAGGGAGCTTAATAATTTAAACCTTTTGTGTATTAATTTTCCATTTCTAAGACAAGGGTGATTAAAAATTATTTGCCTTTGCTTTTGCGTATTTACCTTAAATTTCAGCTTTCTGCATTAGGTAAGTACTAGGGCAATTAAATGCAGATTTTAGCTGTGTGGTTGTAGTGCTGGCAGAACATGGACTAACCCAATTTTGTGTCCAGCAACAAAAGACTGTGTTTGAAAATCAGTGCCTGACTGGACATGTTCATGACCCCTGAGCTAAATTGTGTTCCTGAAAAATATATGGAGTTTCTGAGTTGCAGTCCATTCAAATGTTTCAAGAAAATTGGTGTTTGCAATGTCAAGAGTCTTCTGATTCCACAAGCTGAGCGATTGCAAAACCTGGATGAGGCTGGTGCAGCTGGGACCTGACTGCTGGTCACTGTTTTCTGTCAGGCTCTGGTGAGAGCTGCTGAGCTCTGTAATCATCACACCCAAGCTTTAGTTATTTCTTGGCTGCTAAAGCTTTTCCAAAAGAAAGTTAACATTGAGAGCATGTCCACATCATTTCTAGGTTGGTTGGTTCCCATGAGCCTTGTTAAGGAAATGGGAGTGATGGGGCTGATGGTCTTCAAACCTTTTTCTTCTCTTTTTTTCTATTTTTTTTTTCTTTTCCCTTTTTCCTTTTGGGCATCTAACACATCTGTATCATAGAATGGATTGGGTTGGAAGGGACCTTAAAGCTCATCCACCCCCTGCCATGGGCAGGGACACTTTCCACTATCCCAGGTTGCTCCAAGCCCTGCCCAGCCTGGCCTGAAACACTTCCAGCAATGGGGCAGCCACAGCTTCTCTGTTCCAGTGCCTCACTCAACATCTGAATGGCACTGGTGAGTGTGACACAATACCTGTGCCTTTGTGGCATGTGGAGCTGTGGGCCAGGTATGCACACCTAGAATATCTCAGATACTGCTGTTATCAACATGTTATCAACACATGGTTGCCTTGGCTTCAGCTTCTTTTCAGGTGAAAATCCAATAATTTGGTCTTGACTCATTTTTTCTAGCAGTTACAGTTCCAGTTGCCTTGAAAACAGCAGGTGAGATTAGCTGCAGTGCTGAACTGGATTGTCTGTCAGTAGGAGCAGGACTGCTATTTCAAAGTTTTCCTTCCTTTTGGAAGTTAGCCTCACTTATAGCCTGACTTAAAGTTCAAGTTTTCCTGAAAGACAGAAATCTTTCCTAATTCTGAGATCGCTTATTTGGGGTTGTACACTGATATTTTCTATTCCTAACTTTGTATAGGTCTTGTAAAAACAGGAAGCATTAAACTAGGGTTGAAAACAAAATTGTCCTTATTTATGTAATAGTTAGATAAGGAATTATATTGTTATAAAAGGTTCTTTTGAGTGGCATGGATTTTTACTTCAGTCTTATTGTCAGGTTCAATGTTGAGGATACTGAAATGATGTGTTTTGAGGTCTGAGCATGAGAGTATAGACTTATCTGTCTATCCAGTTGTTCTCCCAAGCCTCAAATGTTCATCAGATCATGGGAATTAGGTGCTTCAGTGCTTGGCTTAGCACTGTCTGACCTTGTTTTGGTAGACACAGAGCACTCAAACCTCTGCTTCCACTTGCAAGGGACACCTCAAGGTCAATTTTTAAAGTGAGCAATAAAAACTCACTTCATTTGCTTTGTCCAATCATTTTAAAAGTGTAAATCTTTATAATTTAATGCTCCTGTAATTTTAAAATTATTTTTAAAATTATTTTAATGTGCATTTCTGTATGGTCCTACAGGTGTTAGCTGATGCTGTTGCACGCTTGGTTGTAGATAAATTCAGTGATTTGACAGAAAATTTCTCATCTCCACATGCACGTCGAAAAGTCCTTGCTGGAATTGTCATGACAACAGGTAAATTTAAAAAAAAAAAGTAGTATCTTGAATGCTTAAATATGAGAGCTATGTTTGCATCTAGTAAACTAACTCTTTTCAGTCAAGAAGTATTGAAATGTATTTTTACTGTTTAATCATGAAGGTGGATTAAATATAGTAGTTACATCTCAGGTACTTACAGGAAAATTAGACCTGCAAATACTTCTTTTTCCACAGGGTTTCTGTCCTCTGCCTGAGACATCTGAGTAGCTCAAGAAATGTAGGTTTTAAAGTTGATCCTGAAACTTCGGGAAAATAAATAAAATCCCCCATCGGTGTTCCTGGTTTGGGCATGTTATGCCTGAATTACACTTCTTTCCAAGGCTTTAGGATTTTGCACTTTTTCTTGCTACATTTTATTCTTAGTGCTCTGTGTTAGTCATTTTAGTAAAAATATCTGAAGAAAGCAGTCGATGTTTTGGCAGATGGCAGAGGTGTGCACATGTCAGCAGTGGTGTTGTGGTTCCCTGGGTGCTGACACGAGATCTCTGCTTGTCCAAATCAGCCAGAACAGTGCAGTTCTGCCCTAAACTCATCTGTGACCATGCTGCTGCTGAGTTTTCCTCACATTAAGGTTTATCTTGGTCTTCAATCCATGTGAACCCTTGGTGGAATGTTCATTTTGAGGCTGTCCCAGCTGTCTCCCTTCCTGATCTCTTGCCCTCCCACTCACGCAGGCTGTTGGGAGATTTGGGAAGCCTTGATGCTCTTCAAGCTCTGTTGAGCAACAGCCAGACCTCCATCTGCTAATAACACTGTTTTAGCCCCAAATATATGAGGAACATGCTGTAGTTTTTATTTTTTGTGGTGTTGTGTTTTGTAATATTTAACAGGTTTTTACAGCCCTGTATGTGCAATTCCAAGAAGAGTCATGTGCCAAAGAATTAAGATTTAACTAACATGTGAATTCCTTTTGATTAACAGAAGAAATAGCTTAACACAGAATAAGAAAATATCTTGCCATGAATATGTGTCTGGGAATGCCTGGAATTAAATGACCCCGTGGCATAGCCTTGTGTTACAGCTTGGTGCTTCTCCTCCAACCCTGTGGCAGGAGGGCCCAGCTGGGCTCAGGTTCATTTTATCTTGTGGGGCTTTTTTTTACCCCTGAGTGTTTTGCTAAGTGGCATTTTGACCTATCTTTCTTAGTCCTTCATTCAGCTGGGCTTTTTAAATGATAAAGGCAGTTCTCTGTATAGAAAACATCCACCTAATGTACTTTTAAAGTTCTATTTCATGGAATGGTTTCATACCAAGAACTACACATTATACTGGTAATTTTTACAGTGATGTAAACATCTATATTTCTTTTTATATTTCTTTTTTCTCTAGTCTTAGCTTTCCTGTTGTTGGCTCAATACCCTTCCAAAATGTTTTGCTGCTTTAATAAACCAACGCCTTTCAGATTTCTAAAGTGGCTGTGAATATCTGCATAGGTGCCAGAAGGTACAGCTGAAATTTGTTGGCTGCCTGAATCTCAGGAAAAAAAGCACTTTGGATCTCAGGCTTTAATAATTCTTCTTGAAGCAGCACTTTTTACTTGCAAGTTTTCAGTTTTTAACTTGTCTGAGCTCTAACATGAAGAGAGTAGTTCTCGTAAGAACCACTGATGGTACTGTTGCAGGGAGGTATGGCTGAGTGAAGCTTTTGTTTTAAATAAATTATCAGAAGGAAAAACATCTATTTTTTTAAAAAGAAGCAAACAACCAAAAAAAAAGAGCCTTGTTTGGGTTCTGCAAGAAGATCACTCAGTGCATTATTTGTGATGTTAATTGCATCTCCTTCCTGAAATTTTGTTTTGCAGGTACAGATGTGAAGGATGCCCTGGTAATAAGTGTTTCTACAGGAACAAAATGCATCAATGGGGAATACATGAGTGATCGTGGTCTTGCGTTAAATGATTGCCATGCAGAAATCATAGCTCGACGGTGTCTGCTGAAATTTCTGTACACACAACTTGAGCTTTACCTAAGGTAAACTGGAGGGAAAAAGATGATGAGCTGGTCACACAGAGCTGAAAAGGTGTCTGTGGAAAACATCTGTCTTCATGATTTCAGTGTAAAGCACTTGTCCTGTTGCATTAGGATGTTGAATTTAGAACTCGTGCCCTTTGCCCTGAAGTTTGAGTTGAACAAAACATTTATTCAGTGAGGTGTGTCATGAAGAGGGGAGGACAGGGAAAGTAATTGGCAATCATTTTGTAAACTGTAAATATATAAATCAAAATAATACGAAGTGGGCTGAAGGTTGTTGATGTTTCATTTAAGTGCCTGAAAGCTCTTGACATCTGGGATTGCCACAGGCTCTTTGTTTCCTGTCTCAATGGTCCTTTAATTTAGTGAATTGTCATAACTGTTAGATTTATATTACAGAAATTTCAACCATCCTGTGTTTGTTTTTAATGCCTGTTAAGTCTGTCCAGCTTGTGCCTGTGTCCATGTTAATGTCAGTTTTGACTCCAGCTTTCTTCTCCGTTGCAGCAATAAAGAAGATCAGCAAAAATCCATTTTCATCAAATCAGAGCAAGGCGGGTTTAAGCTGAAGGAGAATGTGCAGTTCCATCTCTATATCAGCACATCTCCTTGTGGTGATGCTCGGATTTTCTCACCCCATGAAGCAGCACAAGAGGGTATGACAGCAGTCCTCCTCTTCCACCCAAGGGAGCTTAAATTATTCTTGGGGCATGTACAAGTGGCACGGTTAAAATTTAGGTGTCTTCTTTCCTTTTAGCATAGAAGTGTGTTAGACAAAGATCTCTTCCAAAAAAATCTGAGCTGTTCTTCCTCTGTGGTAGAAGTTCAGTATAGAGTGATGAACCCTGTGGTCTTGAAGAGGCTGATGCTAACTGAGATAAGCCAGTGAGTCAGCAAGTATTCCTACAGAACTAACCATCCCCTTTCCCTGTTTCCATCCTTTAACAGCAGTTCTCTGCCTGCCCCTTCCACAGTCTGCCCATTAACTTCATTTTAACTCTGTAACACACAGAACAGAGCTCAAGAGCTGCCTGCTTCCTACTGCTCCTTTGGTGAAAGCTTGGTTTAACTGAAAGTGTGTTTTGGAAGGCAGTATTTGTGAGAGGTGTCTGACGCTGTAGCTAAGTTGCCAAGAGCAGTAGGAACTGTGATGCAAGCCAGCAGTAACTGCAGGCAAATACCTCAAATCAGTCCTTCTCACTGTGATTCTAATGTAAAACACTTTGAGAAGATTCCTCAGCTGATCCTCAGTGTTTTTTGTCCTTCAGACCAAGGGGACAGACATCCAAACCGCAAAGCCAGAGGACAGCTCCGGACAAAAATCGAGTCTGGGGAAGGGACCATCCCTGTGCGCTCCACCACCACTATCCAGACGTGGGATGGGGTATTGCAAGGAGAGAGGCTGCTGACCATGTCCTGCAGTGACAAGATAGCCAGGTGAGACTCTGGTTGGCTTTGTTACTGTTGATGATATTGCTGAAGGAGGGCGTAGGACAAGGGGGAATGGCCTTAAGCTGAAGCAGGGCTGGGCTGGTTGGGATATTGGAAAGAAATTCTTCCCTGGGAGGGTGCTGAGGGCCTGGCACAGGTTGCCCAGAGAAGCTGTAGCTGCCCCATCCCTGGAAGTGTTCAAGGCCAAGGCTGGATGAGGCTTGGAGCAACCTGGACTAGTGGAAGGTGTTCTTGCCCATGGCAGAGGGGTTGAATAAGTTAATCTTTAAGGTCCTTCCAATCCAAAACCATCCTGTGATTCTTACAAGAGAGGAGGGGTGCATGGTACCCACAGTGAATGTGCAGGGAATTGATGGACTTATCTCACTGCTTGGATATAGTGTGAGGGTGGCTGCCACCCCTGTGATAAAGCTCTCATTCTTCACCTGCAATTGGTGTCACACCTTTTGCTGGCTTCAGAGGCAAGGTGTAATCACTCTGTACCATTCCAGCCACATCAAGTCATGACAGCTTTGTTTTGTATTTCTATCACTGGGGAATAGCAGAGGAATGTTTTAGATTTTTTTTTCCCCCCCTAAAGTAGTATACCATTAGGAAAACAGTACAATAAATCTATTGCATGACTTATATTTGAATAACTTCCTCATCATTGCCCCATTATTGGAAATGTTCAAAGTCAGGTTGGGTGGGGCTTGGAGCAACCTGATCTAGTTGAAAGTGTCCCTGCCTGTGGCATGGGGTTGCAACAGGACAAACTTTAAAGTCCCTTCCAACCCAAACCATTCCATGATATTAAAGATTATTACATTTTCCATGCAGAGTTTAGATTTTTATTATATTTCATGGTGAAAAGTGTCCCTGTTAAAAAAAATCCTAATTGATGGGCACTTCCAGCTTGTACTCTAGAATTTTAATTATAGTTTAAATATTTTATTGAAATAATTTGCTTCCAGAACAATATTTTCATTTATATTTCATCAAATTTTTTTTTTTGTTGTTCTTTTTGAGAAAGATTGGAAGATTTTTGTTGTTTGTTTTCAAAAGCATAAGTGGACAAAAAAAATCAGCAGTAGTATTCTTTAACAAGTATTGGAAATATGGGACAGTTGCATCATCATAATTTTTTTTAAATGAGTCTGCATGTTTGCAGCCTTTGTGCTCTTACAAAGTAGATGAGAAATGGCAAATTTTTCAGCTAATGAAACTGTTATTTTCAATGAAATGTATGTTATATATGTTTTAATTAAAAGAGCTCTGCTGTTTTCTCAAGTCACCATTAGCCTGATTCAAATTTTAGTAAAGATACTAAGTTGGAACTATTCTTGTGAACTGCATATGCCAAATGAAAAATAGAGGAGGAAAGTTATATAATGGCTTTGTTCCTTTAGTCTTGTCTCATGTAATCAGCATCTCTGTTGAAGGAAGGCATTTTATTTTAGTTTAAATACCTCTAACATAAATGAATAGGGCATTTCAGAAGGTAGGACAAGCAGCTGGGGAAAGGTAATTCTACAAAAATCACATTTTGGCTTCTTTTATAATATTTTCAGTAAAATTCACCAAATAAATCTCCCAGTTTCATGCCAGGGGCTTCTCCCAACCACCTGACTTGGGATTCATGCCACATTCTTTTATCACATTATCATTGCAAATATATATATATAAAAAAAAAGCTAGTTGTTGAGCTAGAACACATTTGACACTTTTGTTGATTTTGTGTGATGCAGAACAGAATCCATCTCTCGCTTCCATAGCTAGCTGTCACCTCTCCTTGGGGCTAATGGGAATAATTTTGTTTGTGCCAGTGAAGGAAGCAAATAGAACCCCTTGACACAGAACAAAGACTATATGACGGGTAAGGAGGCCCAAATTTTAATCTTTTTTTTTTTTTTCACATTGCCCTGACATGTTTTGTCCATTTACATTTGAAAGAATGCCTTTCTCCATAGTGTCCAGCAATCAGTCCTCCAGTATGCCTCAGACCCAGGAATTTCCACTGAGTTTTCCCAAAGGTTCACAAGTCACAGTTTGGGAAAGATGTGGATAAATTTGGGATGTGGGATTGCAGTTGTATCTGAAATGCCTCATCTGTGTGGATTATCTGGATAATCCAATTTACTGTTTCTAGCCTTTGAGTGCTTTGCTGCAGTGTGCTGCCCAGCACCCTCCTAGACCTGGTAGGAACATGCAAGAAAAGTTGTGAGAAATCTGGGAGGGTCATGAGTGTAATCTCACTTGGACTGGAAGCATTAAAACAGGATTCTCCTGGTGTGGTAGAGCTTGGTGGCTCTGCAGTAAGGAGTTAGGGTGGTTTCTGTCCAGAGTTAACATTAATATACATGCATTTGTTTTAAATGTATCCTGGCCTGGTGCCATGGTACTTCACAATGTTGATTTTTGTCGTCTTTCTTTTGATGTGTTTTTCTGCCTATATTTTTGGTTTCAAATAATTACTTACCTTCTTATCAAACAGTCCAGTTAATGACTAATGTTCTGCTGAGAAGCACAAAATTTCTTATCACACAGTTTCTTAGAAAAGCTCTAGGAACTGAGAAAGGTTGAGTTGTTAAAAGGGAGGTCATTGGTGCTCTTCTACTTGAAAGAAGAGAAAATATTTTTTTGATAAAGTTTTGTGTGAAATAACATCACACACCCATCCACTGGCCTTGTTTTGTGCTCGTTCCCTGCTCATCTAGGGAAATCCAAACAGACATTTCTAACTCAGTGTTCCTCTTTTTTTCCCCAAAAGTGAGCATCTCTCCTTACCAGTTCTTAACCCAGTGACAGTAGCTGATGTGAATTGCAGTGCATGGTGGCTTTGTGGCACTTAGGTGAAATACCTGAGGGGAGGTGGTGAGAAATGACTACCCAAGGTGTACCATTATGGAACCTCTTAACTAAGCTCACATATGTTGCAATCTAGTTTAAACCAAGAAGAACAAAGAAAACTAAGTCTCTGTGTATAAAGCAGGCAGAACTTTGAATGTTCAAAAAATACCCAAAAAATGTGATTGAAACCAATCTTGGTGCCAAAAATTGATATATTTTATTTACTAGTAAAAGAGGCAAAGAGAAAGAAAGAGAAACAAAAGAAATAGAGAAAGCGGGGGGGGGGGGGGTAGGGGGACAGAAGAGAGTGACAGGGGGGTCCCAGTGATGCCTCATTGCTCCCCTCCATCTGGTCTTGGTGGTGAGGGTCCCCTGCAGCCCTGAAAAGAATAGAACCCAGTGGATTAATGTAAGTTTGGGGCAGGTGGGGATGCCCACGTGCCTCCCTTGCAGGGGGCCAGTTAGACACTGTGCTTGCAGGACTCTGGATGTGTTGCAGCATGTGCAGGGTCTGGGGACCGCTTCAGGGTCCTTTGATGGGCCATGACACCCCTGAGCTGTCCTGCAGCTTCTCCTGGGGTGAAGGGCCCCACAGCTGAGCTCTGCACAGCAGAGGGTGAGCATTCACTGCCTCTGAGCAGAGGCTTTTTCACCACACACCCAAAACCTCTCTCCCTGCACCCTTTGGTGCAGGGTCTGTGCCAGCCTGGCAGCTGGTAGCCCCAGGGCTGTGCCCTCCACCCCCAAGGTGCTAAGCTTGATCCCTCTGTGAATGTATTCTTCTGCCCCCAGCCCAGACCTGAGTCACTTTATCTTATCAACATGCAGTCCAGGACCCCATTCAGCGTTTTGGTGGTTTTCTCTGCAGCTTTTATACAGTTTTGCTGTAATAGGCAAAGGTTCTTCATGAAGATGTTGAAGTCATAAACTGTAACATTTCAGTCTCCAACAACATATAGGCAGCAAATCCAGGCAATGCCAAAAAAGCTGGGACAAATTTGAGCTGTGTGGTTGCCTGCCTGAGTGCAGCTACAAGGGGATCTGCATGCCTGTAACTGCAAATCTAAAATGGTGTTTGTGAGAAGAGCTACTGTCAAAGGCCAGAGACTTCCTGCACTTAAAATTTATAGTGTGGGCTGCTGACCCAGCCACTTGATTTAAAAGAAGCTCTCACTCCTTGTAAAGATACTGCTGCCTGTTTACAGCTGTGGCTCTTGAAGAGGAGTGGTCATAGAGAATTAATCTCTTTAGGAGACAAAAAGAAATCAGTTTTGAAATTGTGCCTTCTGCATGCCAGAAGAAGTGGTTTCTGGGATAGTGCTGTATCTTCTACAGTGACACCTTCTCTCACTTGCCATCAGTTGCTGGTAAAAAACTTGTGATAAATGAAGTGCCAACTAAGTAATTTTCATTTCATCATAGTAATTGTTGTTTATAAATAATACTGATATGAAAAGCTCTTTCAGCTGTCAACACTTGTCAGGTTTTGCCTTGTTTGAGTAGTTGCAGGAGACTCTTGTTTTCCTGAGATGTATTTTGGCCCCAGTTCCATGTGGACACCATTGTGGGTCACACGTAGCGACTCCCCTGCCCTATTCTGCTCTCTGTATAAAAATGAGTAACTAAGATGTTTGATATTAACATCAAGTTTTATGACTCGCTGCTGTTAGGCCTCCCTCAATTCTGCAATTTCTCTAAAATAATGTGAATAACAGAATTTCTGTACCTTTTGCGTTTGGAAAATTCAGAGGAGAGTTTTTACCTGCCACGTGTATTTTTAACTGGTTTTATTTTTGGCAAGAGGTGCTACCAGCATGCTGTGAAAGTGTTGCTGAGAGTTAAATTTTGCTTACCTTCTCATGTGTCAAGAGCTGTGAAATCAGCTGCATTTCATGAAGAAATCCACAGACCTTTTAGGAACCCACTGTAGATAGCCCTGAGCAGATGGTGGTCCAAAGCAGAAATGTGACAACATAGCAAGGAGGAGAGGACTCCTCTTGATTTGGTGTCAGTCTCTGGTTCCTCCACCCTCTTTTTTTAGTGCAGTGTGCTTGAGAACAGCAGAAAGGTTGAGGAAGTGCACCCATCCTCCAGACTGTTATGAACAAGATACACAGCAGTGCCTATAGAATAAGAAAACCAGTGAGTGTGACAAATTAATAAAATTCAGATTTCCCACTGAGGTGCTCATCTATAATTCATCAGGTGAGCACAGTACACAGAGAATGTCCTGTGTGTAAATTGACAGGAGCTGAACACAGCCCATGTGCGTTGATCTGCAAAGGCCAAGCTTGGGGCTGAGCCTGCAAAGGTGTTGGGATGTACTGGTTTGAAGGAGCATTTCCCAACACTGTCCTTCTACTCCAACAGTGGAGGAATCACAGTTAGCTGTACCTCATCTCAAATCAGGGCACCTCTGTTTAAGTGTTAGCTGTTTGAATGTAAATCTTGTGCCTGTTTATTCCAATCTAAGAGCTTGAACTTTAAATATCAATTTTACTTCAAGGTGAAGCTTTTAAAGGTTGTCAGAGAAAATTCTTGTGACTTAAAAACAGAACACTCAGAATATGTTAAATACTGTCATAAAACATTTTTTTTATTACCTTAGGCAAGCATCTCAGGTGTTTCCAGTGAGAAGGTTTACATCTGAAGAATTTCCCTACCTGCTTCCCTGGGTGTTCTTTCCCATCTGAAACTCTCTGCTTTACATGCCTTACTTTAGGCATTTCAGTATCTGTTGATGTGATGCAGCATTCCTGTGTTCTGCTCATGCTCATTCTTTAGCACCCAGTTTGGGTTTGTAAGCTAGACTTAAGTCAGTTCACTTACTTAACTCTTTTCTGATACTATTTTTAATGTGAACAACAACAAAAAAAATCCATTGTTTAATTGCTCCACTGGAAAGACAACACTGACTTGAAGTTTTTTGCAGTGCATTTTGCTTTTTCTGCTCTGCACTGCATGGTTTGTAGTTCAATACAGCATTTGGCCCCTTAATTTCAGTAAAGAAATTTTGCTTTCAGTAAAGGTTAATGCTATTTTGGCAGCAGTTGTTGGTGTGAGTTCTGCCAGTCTGTGTTTGTAAGCTGGAGGATGAGGCAGCTTTACCACTTCTGGAGGTGATGCCTGTGGCCTTTAGAAAACTGATGTGTGGTGGTGGTTCCTTCTCAGTTTATATTCATAAAAGTTTTTTGAGTGTACATGCTAATGGAAGTGAGATAATACTGCTTGACAGAAGTACAGCATAAAAAAGGAACAAGAAGAAAGTCCTTTCTTTCACTCTGCTGTGATCTGCAGAACATGACCATAAATCTGACAGGGAGAGGCTGAGGGATTTGGGGGAGCTCAGCCTGAAGGAAAGGAGGCTCAGGGGTGACCTTCTTGCTCTCCACAACTCCCTGATGGGAGGGCAGAGTTAGCTGAGGGTTGGTCTCTTCTCCCAGGCTCCCAGGGACAGGACCAGAGGAAATGGCCTCAAGCTGTGCCAGGTGAGGTTCAGGTTGGATATTGGGGAAAAATTTGGCCAAGCACTGGAACAGGCTGCCAGGGAAGTGGTGGAGTGTCCCTGGAAGTGTCCAAAAGGTGTGTGGATGTGGCACCTGGGAACAGTGGTGAGCACGTTGGTGCTGGACAGGGTCAGTGGTTGGTCTTGATGATTTTAGAGGGCTTTTCCAGCCTTACTGATTATGTTATCCTTTGGGTTTCCTGTTTGTCTCTGCACTATAACCAGTTTCTGATAAAAGAACACATTCCTGTAGAGAAGTATATGTTCTTTTGTCATAACAGTGAAATTTAAAGCTAGTTTTATAAACCTAACCACCACCCAGCCCTGCCTGCTGAATATGAAGAGTTTTGGTTGTGTGAGTGGTTCTGCAGTGCCCTGAGCCCAGCACGAGTGTGTGCTGGGGTGGCAAAGGGGATTCAGCACAGCCCAGCAAAGCAGTCCTGTGCCCAGGAATATCAGCTAATACCAGTTCATACAGTCCTCTCTGCAAAGACTTGCTCACTGTCCTCACTCCTCGTCCTCTTCTAACCAGAAGTTCACAAGACAAATGTCAGCTTTCATTTTCTCTGCCAGAAAAGGTCACCAGGTGTGGGAGGAAGTAGCAAAACATGAGCTCTGGAAATACTGAAGTCAGAAGTAAGGAAAAGGGTCTGGCAGAGGGTTTATTTAGGAAGTAAGGGCTTGCCAGAGGAGTGCTTTGGCCTATTTTAAAATGACTTAAGCACTGATGATGTAGTGTAAAATGGGATATGTGCCTTGTCTTTGCAATGCTCAGTCTTGGAATTCTTTTTCCAGATGTTTCTTCCATAGTATTATCTGTGTCTGTAGCAGTCAGAAAGGCATATTGGTCCTGGGAAGCAGCAATTTTCACTTGATATCTTTACTCTGACACTTGTTTGCTCATTGGGTTTTCAGTCTTATTAAAAATATGCCTTTATTCCATGTAAAATACACCTCATATATTAGCACAGTATTTTTATTTACTTACTAAGGCCAGCTTTTTTAATGATGGGTGAGTAAATTAATGCATATTGCCTCCATTTTCATCATCAGTAAAGATATGCAAAGAAACAGTTTCTTTGGATTATAATCTTTGTTTTACCATTTTGGTATTAAAAAAAAGGAAACATATTGCAAGTCCTGAAGCCAGCCTGTGTAGTTGAGTTATTGGAGTAGTGAAGCAGTTGTGGTGTGGAGTTTCTAGCCTAAAAGGATGCTGCTGTGTAGCCTGGCCAGCACAAGCTGCAGGAAACACTGTTAGCAGCATCTGAATTTCTTGTTTTCCTAGGAGAACCTTGCAACCTGGTATAGCATGGGCTTTTTAATAAGGACAACCATTCTGTGGGAGCATGAGAGCTTCTGATGTGCTCCTCTGTTTTATCCAAGCACCAAAGGAAACTTTTCCTGCTGCTTGTGTCTGGCTTTTGCAGTTGGACTCCAACTCCAGGTTGGACAGGGCTTGGAGCAGCCTGGGATAGTGGAAGGTGTCCCTGCCCGTGGCAGGGTTTGAAACTAGATTATGTTTAAGGTACCTTCCAAACCAAACCATTCTGGGATTCCAAGACTGAAATATGCTACTTTCATAGTGCCTCAGTATTCCTCAGAGCAAGGCAGTGAAAATACTCTGCAGGAGATGTTGAGGTTTTCAAAAGTATTTCATGTGACAGTTACAGAGACATTGAGAGCCCAAACTTTATCAAATGAGCACAATTAAAAAAAAAAACAAAACAAACAAAACAAAACAAAAACCAACAAAATCAGGATTTTGCTCCTAGGCATTCTGTATCCCTTCCACCAGACCTGATCCAGTGTAAATCATATTTCTCAGACAGGGATTTGGGTTTGGAATCTGTGAAGCAGCTAAAAGGAGCAAAGACTGTATGCATTCTTTGTATGTTTTCAGTTTTCATATTCAGTGTTGTCCCTGCCCATGGCTATTGCAAGCCAGTGCACATGCCCTTTCTGCCAGCAGGATGTGGCCAGTTGGGCCAGGGTTTGAAGGACAGGCCTTTCCTTGTGGTGGTGAGGTATGGAGGTCTTGCAGAAAATCCTTCTTGTGCTCTGGGAAGGATGCTCTTCTCCCTGCCAGGTGTCTTCTGGTGGTATCAGCTGCTGTGTCTGGGGGAGAATCTCAGAGTTTGGCTTTCTCCCATTGAATGATCCTGTCCATCTCTGGCATCAGAGTGCTGGAAAATGCATCACCAGACATGTTAGCAGAGGTACAAGTTACAGAGTCTGCTCCTGCTTTAGGGCATTTTTCTCAGGATTACACTGAGTATCCCCTAAGCTGATCTCTGAAATTCTGGCAGGTGTCACAGCTTATGCTACCATGGTCATGTGCTAGTCAGGAGGAAGGGTTGAAAGTCTGGTCCATTGTGATTAACTGCTGTTATGTCTGGCAGATGTTACTTGTTTCATTAAAAAGAAAGTGTTTTTTTGTTTTTTGTTTTGTTTTGTTTTTCCCTCCCTCTTAGGTGGAACGTATTGGGTATTCAAGGAGCCTTACTTAGCCTCTTTGTGGAGCCAATTTACTTCTCTAGCATCATCTTGGGGAGTTTATATCATGGGGATCATCTATCCAGAGCCGTATACCAGAGGATAGCAGAGATAGAAGATCTACCACCTCTTTATACACTCAACAGACCTTTACTTAGTGGCAAGTATCTAATGGAGAAGGCCGTGCCGGTAACTAAGTCTGTTCCAGTAGCATTGTGATTTTGTAGTTCTCAAAACCTTGCAAACTGTGTTGCTGTGAGTAAACTGCTTGCTGCTTACAATAGAGAAGCTGTGGTCCAAACATAATACAGACACCCAGTCAGAAATACCATAGCAAGAACGTTTAAAAGTTGGAAAGAAGTGGTGGATGAAACTTGGGATGAGTTTTCACACCATTCCCGTTTGGAACATGTCCTAGGAAGAGAGTTGAAGGCTTAGGGAAATCTCCTCCCACCTGTGGAATAGTGTGTTAGCACTCACTGTCACTTCTCTTGCACTGCAGATTTTTGTTGAGTGGTCCCTTCATCTATCACTATGCCAAGATAGACACACTTGGTTCACAATTTCTAGGTCAATAATCAACTCAGAATGGATGGAGATGACACCTCACCTGTCTTAAATTCTAAAATGGCTTGTTACAGTAATGCTCTGAAAGCTTTAAAACTGAAATCTCATCCTCCCTCTCACTATGTCTACTGCTTTGTTCTGTAGAGGTTAGCTTTTGGCATGTGTTTATTTTTACAGGGAGAAAAAAGCTCATAATTTTAAAGTGTGTTCGAAATTTGACATGAATTTAAAAAAAAAAACATAGGGAGGGAGTGGGGAAAAGAGCATTGTGAACAATGGGTATTTCTTTAGGTAAGAAAGGTAATAAGGATTCCCTAAACTAGGATGTATAAAAATGTTAAATAACATATTTGTCCTTATATTAGCAAGTAACAGTTGCAACACTCTGTACCAAATATCTAATAGTTTTATGGGCATGGTAGCTGATGTATGGACTGTTTCTGCCTGATTTTGGGGAATTTTTATCAGTCCTTCAAGACAGCAGGTTTGTGGCAGGGTGAGAAGCATCTTTGTTATCCTTTTCACAGCATGTAACAGTACCTTGTCTTCTTGAAAATCATCTTTCTGCAATGGTGCTATCATCTATTTCCCATGAAGTAGAACCATCTGTTTAAACAGTTGAGCCAGGACTTGCTGTGCAGCAGAGAGAGTTCGGAAATGTTCTCAGCTGTGGAGTTTTCACAAAAATACACATCTCAAAAATGTACAGAAAGGTTCTTTAGGAGGTTGGGCTGAGAACTATGTTGATGTATTTTCTTTTACTGGTTCAGTCTTGAAAGCTGATACTGTCTTGAAAGCTGATATTCTGACCTCTGCTGATAGATTCAGCTGGGGCGTTTGTGTAGCTGCCCATGTGCTCTTGGATTCCCATATTTTTTCAGTGTATTCTTACCTAGAGGAAGTGTGGCAGAAATACCTGTCTCCAGTACTGTGTTCTTTCTTGTATCACACACACACACCCTCTGAGATTTATTTCTACCAGGGGGATGAACTAGAACAGAAATACTTGTCTTGCCTCACTGTCCTGCCTGTTTAGCTGAGAAAGTACTGTAAAAACAGGTTTTCTTCCTCTAATAAAGCAAATTTTATGTCTTCTGGGGCACCTGCATTAAGTCAAAATTATTTTGAGATACTGTTTGTACTGCTAAAAATTGTCTTCCATCATCTTTCTTTGTTTATAAGACAGTTTTTGCTTACATCTTTTGCCAGCAGATTGAATCATAGAATCATTAAGGTTGTAAAAGACCCCCAAGATCATCGAATCCAACAATGAACACTGCCCTGCCCACCACTAACACATCCCCATATATTGAACTCCAGTGCATACCAGAGCAGGTGTTTTTCAGCTGAGGGATGCAGGAAATCTGTCTATTCATAGAAAGCTCCCTCCTGTGCTGACTCTTGGAAGCCTTGGTTGCAGGATCCAGCTTTTCAAGGTGCCTTTAGCACCCCAGCACTGAGGGCAGTTGAGCTCTCCCTGAGGGGTGGCCACCCCACTTGAAGAGAAGACAGGTTTGAATCTTGCAAATTTCTAGAATAATCTGAAAAAAAAAAAAATTATTTCTCAATCAGAGTGAGGATGGTTGGATAAATCAGCCAATATCAAGTTGCCCATCTGCAGGGTGACCTGCACAGACTCTTTTTGTGGGGGAGCCACTGGTGGAAGGTGGACATGCAGGAGTTCACCTGGGCTGAAGCCTGAGAAAGGTACTGAGATCTTTATGTTTAGAAATCCTTAACACATCTTTCATTTGTTCATTCCTGCTTCCAGTTCTTGAAATGCTTTCAACTTTTTGCCATCCACAGCTTCCTTGAGTAAGGAGGACTGTGGAGTGTGCAGAGGTTTGTGCAAAGGAACTTCCTTTCTGCTAATTTACTCAATTAGATGTTCCTCAGTGCTCTGTGAGATCCAGGCCATAAGCAGTGGTCATGACACTCACTTTTCTATACCTCTGAGATATTCCTTCCTACATAAATCCTATTTTTTGGCAGCTGAAGTGTCTTAGTCTACTTTGTTGTTCCTTGCATGGAGACCCTTTCACAGAAGGATCATTTTGCAGACCCATTTTTGTGTTAGTGAGACCAGGGCAGTAGGTGATAGTCAGTGAAAAGCAGCAATACCAGTCCATGTAGTGGCATATATTCTGTTCACTTCCCTGATCCTTCTCTGATAATTCCTGACATTCACTTTGATTACTGTTGCTGACTGACCTGACCTTTTGGTAGAACTGAATGTTAGAAACTAAAATCTCATTCCTGGATGCTAATATCAAGCTCCAAGTGCAGCACTCCTTGTGCAAGATTGCTTTGGGTTTTTTCCTCATGTGTGTTCCTTTATATTCATCTGTGAGGAATTTCATCTGACTTTTTATTGCTTAGAGACCCAGTATGTGAGGTTTTTTCTGCTACTTTTTGCTATTGCTCCTCTTAGAGCTGTTTAAAAATCATTTAGTATCATCAATGATCCTACCTCAGTTTTTTCCCCCCCACACACATCCCAGGTCTGCCCCAGGCTGGAGGCTCTCCAACTGTGTTCACTCTTCCCAAAGAGATCATCTTTATCCAGGTGTTAGTGAATTTGTTTTTAAGGTAGACAAAAATAAATCCTTCAGGTGATTTTTTTTTTAATTAGGCTGTTCTTTTGGTACCTTATCCTCCTGTTCACAGTGGTGTTTTTCAGCTTTCCATGTCCTTTTTCATGAAGCTTGTTTTAGCTCTCTCCTCCAAGAACTGGCAAACTTTATTATTTATATAAGCACTGGCACAAAGTGCTGTGACCTTTGCTTTTATTATATCCCTTTGTAATAATACTCAACAATAAGTTCTGAGCAATGTTCTCTAAATAGCTTTAGTTCTATTAGTTTTCAAAGAAGAGTAAAATACTTGATTTTCTATCTTAAATTTCTTTTCTGTTTCTAATCTCAGCATATTGTGCTATATTCATGGCTAGATTTTGATGGGGAAGATATGACCCACCTAAAGTTCTATCAAATGCTTTGATTTTGAGATGACATTTATTCCCTGTCCATGCTACTTGTGATCCATCATCAGGAACTCCTTTGACATCTCTCCAGGGTTCTTGCATACAAATAAGCAGCTGAATGGGTTGTTATTAATTAAATCTATTTGAAATTCTAAATCTGGGTTGGTTTTGGTGTTCTTTTTTTAAATTTAATTAATCCATCAAAAACCAAGGAAAGGAATATTGTAATTGCAGTGGAGATGTAGTGCATACTGGATGTTCAGCTTTCTCATTTTTATTTGATTTGCTTATGGGACTGGTTGTGATATCACAAGTGTTTTGGAGTCCTTGATGACCTCTGTCTGATCCCTGTACTGTTTTAATAGTGTATGGAATGAAAGTAAAGGTAATAGTATAGTTGTCATTAAATTAAAGGGAAAAAAAGACAAAAAACTGTAATGTGGCATCAATTTCTTAGCACTTTTGCCCAGTACTTTTGGTAAAATCAACTTCTATATCAATTCTCTTTTTTTTCAGCTTATATTATAAGAAAACGGGGAATAGTAGGTTATTTTCTGTTATTATTCAGTTAATCATTTCTTGTCAGTCATAGTGACAAGATTGATCCAAACCAAGAGTAAAAATATAACAGCTTCAGTGGTTTATATTTCAAAAGGTGTCTTTGTTTATTAAATGAGGAATTGATGGTAGGAAGCAAACTGAATTTTGCTGGGTCATTCTGACCTTGCTCACTCTCAGTGCTGGGCCCAGGGGTGCCATGAGACTGAGCCAGGTGAGCCAGTCCTGCTCCCAGGTGCCCAGCTTTATTAGATTGTGTTCCAGATATCAGCCTGAAGTGCATCCTGCTGTGTTGCTTATGTTCAGCTTCCACAAATTCTTTAGATTTTATTAAGTGTAGGACCTGGCCTAACAGCAGAGTAGACTTGAAATAGGTTCTGGCGAGAGCTGCCTTAAAGTAAAAGTGTGATTTTCATTTACTAGAGACAACAAATTGCACTGGTGCTTTGTTTGTGAGGTGACTGAGGCATCTTAAATAGAGTTTAGCCACCCCTGCAATGTCTGAGGAGTCACACGTGCACAGCAGCAGCTGCTGTGACCTTCATTATGTATAGTCCATCTTTGGGTGTCGTGGGGAAGAAATCCTGCCCCGGGCAGGCAGCCAGACTCGGTTTCCACTTGGGTTGGATTCTGGTGGCTTTGCTTCTCCATCCCTGGAGATAGAGCCATAGCTGGAAGATGTCACTTAATTTAACACTGAGCAAAGTGATTTGAGTCCTGTTTGGAATCCTGTGGTTCCCTATCTCTGGGCCTGTAAAATGGGGAGTCAGCTAGAACACAGTGGGTTTGTGCTGGAAGACCCAAATGTCTGCCAGTTCTGGCTTTGTGGAGGGTGCTGAGGATGGGGCTCGCTTTCAGTAGAATCACAGGATGGTTTATGTTGGAAGGGACTGTAAAGCCCATTTCATGCCACCCCCTGCCATGGGCAGGGATACCTTCCACTATCCCAGGTTGCTCCAAGCCCCATCCAACCTGGCCATGAACATTTCCAGGGTTCAGAGCTTCGCATGCATTTGGAAGCGAGATGAACCCCATGACCTCCTGCCACAGAGCTCTCCATGGTCCCCTCTGCTGAGGAGGCTGCTTTCTGCAGCGGTGCACACTTGCCCCACTGGGAGGGACAGAACTGAAGAGCACTTCAGCCAGAATGAGAGTGAGAGGTTCATGGTGTTACCTCTGAGAGTTGGTGGGAAATCTGCAGAGAATGCCCTCAAAATAAAAAGTCTGCTTCTGAGACTGTTCACTCCCCAACAAAAGCCAAAAGTCAAGCATTTGTATTTATTACCATCATTAAACATCACTTTTCTTTCAGGTATCAGCAACGCAGAAGCCCGTCAGCCAGGGAAAGCCCCAAACTTCAGTGTGAACTGGACAGTGGGAGACTCTGGCCTGGAAGTCATTAATGCCACGACTGGCAAGGACGAGATGGGCCGCGCGTCGCGCCTCTGTAAGCACGCGTTCTACAGCCGCTGGATGCGCATCCACGCCAAGGTACGGCTCCAGAGGGCCGCCTTCGCACTCCTGAAGTCTTAGTGAAACACCTGGATGTGCTTTCTGTACTCAGAAGCAACTTTCTCAGCCTGTTCTAAGCTGAGCCTTGTGTTAGAGCCACAGAATTATTAAGGCTGCAAAAGACACTTAAGATGGTCAAGTCCAGCCATCAATGCAGCACCACCACCATGTTCACGTTAAACCATGTCCTCTAGCACCACATCCACACATTGTTTGAACATTTCCAGGGATGGTGAACCCATTACTTCCCTGGGCAGCCGGTTCCAATGCTTTACAACCCTTTCAGTGAAGCTTTTTTTCCTAATATCTGATCTAAACCTCCCCTGGTACAACTTGAGGCCAGGTAGCTGCTGCTTCATGCAGTAATGGAAAAGAGCAATGTGTTTGTTAACTTACTTTTTAATGTGATGCTGTCTGGTCCAAAATGCATATTCCTTGGTTTATAGCTGAGTAGGCGAAGCATTCTGTCTCCTTTGAGCTTGCATTTGCATTTTAATTTATTTGGAAGGATAATCCCATTTTCACTGCTGAGGTTTCACTCTTTACTCTCAGAAATAAAGCTTCCAGGAAGTATATTTGTGCTTTTTTTAGCCTCAACATTTTGTTTGATAGATCCTTACCTTGTTTTAATATTAGCTGTTTAAATAACTCACTCTGGTGCTGTTTGGCTTAATGGGGTCTTGTCTCTTTCCTTCTCTTGTCTCTCAACCCCACAGCTTTCCTCCAGCTTGCGCTCAAAGATCCTCAAGCCCAACCTGTACCACGACACCAAGCAAGGAGCCACGGAGTATCAAACTGCTAAAGAGTGTTTGTTTAAAGCATTCCTGAAGGCAGGACTTGGAGCCTGGGTGGAGAAGCCCATAGAACAGGATCAGTTTTCTCTCACAGTCTAATTCACAAACTGCACATCACTTGGGAAGAGGAGTTGTTCTGGAGATTCCTGGTGTCCAGCATTGCTTTCTGGCATCTCCACAGCCGTCAAAACATCTTTCTGCTCTTTGGAGTTGGGTTTCTTTGGGTTTTTTTTTGAAACTTCACAGTAGCTGTTTCTGTTTTGCCTAAGTATTGAAACTCAATGATGATGCAACGCATAATTGTATATTTTGTTATAGGAAAGTAATTTCTGGTGTATTTCTAGAAATACTTTTACTGTAGAAAATTTGCAGTAAGGCTGTCCTTACTGTATACAATGACTCATTTTTTCTGGGTTAAAATAATTTCTTTTTTAATTCAATGTCATCAAGTGCATGAAGAAATTGATAGTTTCTCTAGGTTTTACACCACACTTTTAGGAAGTAGCTTAATTTTTAAAAAAGAAAATAGGTGACAAAGCTGATTCTACTCCTCTGTTAACTTGTTTTTCAACTGCAGATATTTTTAGTACATAGACCACAGAGGCAGAATGGAGTCTGGACAGGACAGCTAGTTTTTTCCCAATTCCTTGCTCTTTAAAACCAGCTGCTGAAAATTTCATGTCTTTGATGTATGTATTTATTAGTCTGTGAGCCAGTTTTTAACATGCAGCTTTTTATTCTGTTTTTAAAAATACATTTACCTCCCATTTATACCCATTGTGAAGTCTTCATTTTTTTACCATTGTAAACTGGAAACAGCAAAATAATTATTTGTAAGTTAAGAAGTTGAGTCTATAACATTCAGAAGCCTGTTTAGAAGTAGGTGATTTGTGTATCCCAGGAACTCATCCAAATACAATCTTAACTGTAACAGCAATGTAACAGCTTTAAAAAAATCTGCTCATTTTAAGGGCACCAAGCCTGAGTTGCCAAAACCAGTCACTTGTTGGGTATTAATTGCTCTCCTCTAGAAGCTCTTGTAACAGAGAAACCAGTTCTTAAAACTTATTTCCTGTGAGTTATATCTGCTTTCAGCCAAATTGTTGTGTCTGAGATTCCCTTGCCTTTGGGCTTTACATGTGTGATGGGCATCATGGAGCTAATTAGGTAAGTTGCTCTCAAATGTGTGTCCATCTGCTTTGACTATTCCTTTAAAAAGTGTTTTTTCCTGAAGGTGTGGACACTTCTGCTTTATGTAAAAATGTAAGATGGAAGCTAGATACTGAGGTTTGATTAAGTGCTGTGTAGAAGGAGCACCTCAGGCCCAGCACCCCTGGGGTCAGCAAGTCCTTGGAGGTGTTGAAGACGTTGGTGTAAATCCACTCTGGCCAGTCATTAATGATAAGGCATTTCTACTCAAGTAGGAGCCTGTTCTCAGCTTCAAAACCTGATCAGACCTGAAAATCACTTGTGCAATAGTTGAAGTCTGTGGGTTCATGTATTGGGAGGAAGACACTGAGGTGCAAACAGTTCATTGGGGTGGTACTGTGGATAATAGCAAGCATTCCTCTGGGAAGACAAGAGAGTCTGGGACCCAGGGGTCCCCTCAGGGAATTGATGCTTCTAGAGGTTACTGCCTTTTCCAGATGCTGGGGGAAGAAGCTGCAAGAGAAGGGCTGGGTTAATTCACCTTTGTGGTGGCTTCAGTCACCCTGTCAGCTTCTCATTAAAGCTGAGAGCACTCCCATGGCCTCTGCAGGGCCAACAAGGCTCTTGGAGTCGTCATCCAAGTGAGGTGCAGACTGACCTCTTCCAAAGCAGAAAGGAATTCAGTTGTATGTGGTCAGATTCTGCAAGCACTGGGACACCAGCCTTGGGATTGACCTTGTCTTGGTCACACTGCAGAAGTTCTGTTTGGGGCTGTAGCTGAGTGTGTGAACCTGTTTCTGTGGGGCTGGGGCAAAGGTGGTCACGCCGTGGGTGTTTCCTTGGAGTCATTACTGCTCCCAGGTGAAATACACATTTTTAAGGGACTCATTCAAAAGTTGGTGTCTCTCTGAATTTTTTTTGAGGACTAGGAAAGTAGTAGCTCAAACTATTTTTTTTAATTAAGTCAAAAATGTGTATAAAATATTTAAATAGTATTATAGACATAGTTTTTTAGGTGTTGGAATGAACTATTAACATTAAACTATAATGGAAATACGTTCCATGCCAAAATCTTTCGATGAAGGAGTTGTGTCAGGTTATTTGTGAGGAAGAGTTGGTAATTCTGGGATTTTAAAAAGAAGTTTTCCAGGGTTGTGTGCAATCCATATCTGTCTTCTGGGAGTCAGTCAAAACTGCTTGGCTTCCTTCAATCCCTTGTTCCTTTTTGTGCAGCTCACACGTGGAAGGAAGTAGGAAGAGATCCCTGGAAATCAGTGTCACCGAGCAAGGAGGAATAGCCATGTATATAATCTCAAGTGACTGCAAAAAAGATCAGACAGCTCAGCCTCTGGCAGCTGCCAAATTTTGTAGGAGACCAGCTTTTGGAGGCTGAGGGCTCTGGAAAGCCTGGGCTGGGTAGGTGGGAGCAGGCCTGCACAGGGAAGTTGTACTGCTGCTCTGGGAGCTGCTTCCATTCTTTTACTGTTTTTTTTCTCCCTTATATTTGATTGAATATTTATAGAATTATTTTGATTGAATATTTACATAATTATAATTGAGTATTTGTCTCAGGATCTTCAAAGGACTTAGAGTAACAACTTTAATGTTGATGAATACTTGAAATTGAATTTAAGGTGTTTTTTCTCCAGATGGCAGTCTGGCTTGTAGTAAAGTTTTATAGATTAGGTAAATAGATAATTTTAAATATAGATGTTTTAAATATATATATATATATGTTCTGCAGGATAATTTTAAGAAAATCTGGGCCTAAAGGTTAACACTTGAAATCTTGCTTATGGCTGTACTCAGGACCTGGAAGTAACTGTAGATTATTCTTATTGATTGTGTGAGTGTTGTTGTGTAGGAGCTTGTTGGCAGTGGGGATGTCCAGCTGGCTCTGCCCCTGGAGCAGCTGGTGGTGGGAACAGTGACTCTGCTGTCTTAGGGATTTACAGCAGTGGGGTTTCTGTACAGTTGGCAATTCTCATTTTCTCCTTGTCTTGGAGAACTCTTTTCATGGCTGGTTACTGCACAGGAAGCTCCAGAGTAGAAGGTTTTTGTGTGCAGTTCATCTAAATCTAAGAGAACTAGCAGCTGAAAGGCTCAGGATCAGGGAAGTGGTGTTGCATTTCATCAGTCCAGGTCTGGAGACAGGCTGGGAGAGCAGTGTCTGTGCAGGCACACGGTGTGTGGTGATTGGCAGTGGGGCTGTGCTGTGGCACACAGGCTGTGGTGATTGGCAGTGGGGCTGTGCTGTGGCACACAGTTTGTGGTGATTGGCAGTGGGGCTGTGCTGTGGCACACAGGCTGTGGTGATTGGCAGTGGGGCTGTGCTGTGGCACACAGTTTGTGGTGATTGGCAGTGGGGCTGTGCTGTGGCACACAGGCTGTGGTGATTGGCAGTGGGGCTGTGCTGTGGCACACAGGCTGTGCTGATTGGCAGTGGGGCTGTGCTGTGGCACACAGGCTGTGGTGATTGGCAGTGGGGCTGTGCTGTGGCACACAGGCTGTGGTGATTGGCAGTGGGGCTGCAGCCCAGCCTCATCCCCCATGGGCACAGCTGTGAGAAGCAGGTGAGCAGCATTGACAGCAATGAGCCATGGAGTGCCCAGGTGCACTGAGCAACCACCAAAGGGAGCAGAGGGCACACAGGTGCACTGCATGAACAGGAGGGGTAGAAAAGGCTGGGCTGAAGGACGAGAAGGGCAGACCCTTGCAGCCTTCTGAAGTGACACGGTGTTACTCTTTGTGGGCAGACACTTGAAGCCCTCTGAAGAGGTAAGGTGTTACTGTGTATGGGTTGAAGCTTTGTGAAATTGTGTGGTGATACTCTGTATGGTGGCTGTCTCAGCTGGTGAAACAGCTCGATGTGATCTGGCATATGCTGTGACAGGGCTGTTCACCAAAAGAGAAGGCTCTGGGGAGGCCTTAGAGCCCCTTCCAGTGCCTAGAGGGGCTCTAAGAGAGCTGGAGAGCACCTGGAGTGACAGGACAACAGGCATGGCTACAAACTAATGGAGGTTAGATTTTGACTGGATATTGGGAAGAATTTTTTCCCTGTGAGGGTGGTGAGGCCCTGGCACAGGGTGCCCAGAGAAGCTGTGGCTGCCCCATCCCTGGGAGTGTTCAAGGCCAGGTTGGACGGGGCTTGGAGCAACCTGGGATAGTGAGAGATGTCTCTGTCTGTGGAACTGGATGAGCTTTAAGGTTCTTCCAAATCATTCAATGATTTTGTGATGTCCAAGAGTGCATGTAGCCAAGGAAAACCCATAACTCACTGTGCTCTCAGTGCAAGTGTGCACAAGTTAAAGCTGTTGGTTCAGAGTGTTTGGGAGCATGAGGCAGAGCCTGTCATGGAGTAGTGCTGCTTTTGGAAACCAAGCTGTGGTTTTAAAAAAATTACCAGCTAGGAATTGAGAATGTGTTCTAAGAACTGCTTAGTCACGGTCACCACATAATTAACATTTTGGGTTTGTTAGATATCAGTAGTTTTCAAAATAGTTTTATTTCTATTCTTTAAATTAATGTTTGGAAGGCTCATGCTTGCAGAGAAGCTGCACTTTGAATTCTTTCCCATTTCATCATCATTAACTGTCCACTGTGAAAATTATCCCAAAGTTTACTGAAAAGGAAGGAGAGCTGCAATTCAGGTATAGAGTCAGAACAAAAATTTCTCATGTTATTTAAAACCTAAAACCCAACAGAAATAAAACATATAAAATATAACTGTTCTGTCTCCGAATCACTGCATGGTTTTTGTTGGGTTTCTTTATTGATTTATTTATTTTCTAATATGGAATGTTTTCCGTTGAGCTTAAATTGTTTCCACCTTCACTTTGTGTGCTTCTGTTGGGAGAGGAGGTCGTGTTTATCCTGGGGCTAGAGCTAGCAGAGGCACAGAGGTTTTTGTGTGTACATCTGAGGCTTTTGAGGTTCATTGGGCTTGCTTTATGCAAACAACTGAAGTATTTGCAGCAATTTTGGGTTGATTCCCCATGGGAGAAGTTGTGTGGGTCTCTGGACAGGCAGGCTTGTTGTTTGGAGCTGCAGGATGGGGGGGTTCATCCCTAGGCAGGAGTTTGTTCCTCAAGCACAGCTGGGGAGATGAACTCTGGCAATTTTCCCTCAATGCATCCACTGGCATTGTGTGCTCAAGCCTGTACGGTGCTTCCAGTAAAACTGCTTTTTCTGTACTTTCAGTCTAGCTGGGAATGATGCAAACCAGTCATCAGGGAGGCTGCAGGAACTGGGCTGGGGCTAGAATCCTGAAGCTGGCAGGGCTGTGGGGACCAGGGAAGGCACACATTTCTTGTTGGATCATGTCAATGTACCGTGTTTTTCTGCGCCTTTCAGCCGAAGGCCTGTCCCGCTGTCCTTTAATGAATGGGCCATGAATTGCACCAACAGCATTTGTGTTTGCAGGAATGAGTTCTGTGGGTAGCTGTGTTTTGGTTTCTTCAGTCATTCCAGGAAAGAGAATTGAGAGCTGTGTTTGCAGCCAGCTCAGCAGACAGAACACTTCAAGTAGTATCTGTTCTCTGGAGGGAGAGTTCCACAGTTGGTGTCACTGCTGTGATTTTGTTTTTAATACCTTCATCAGTATCATTTTTGTTGCAGTTTGGCTGAGACGTCCTCAACAAGTTTAAGATCCAATGTGTGTGTGTGTGAATATGTATTTATACATCCCTATGTATAATATTGCTGTATATTATTTGCATTAAGCAGTTACTCTTCCCCAGTCTCCCTGTGTGCCAGTGCAAACACATCAGCTTTACCTACCTGGTGTAAGGTTATTAAAGAACACTTTCAGATACTGTCCTTGACACTTTCTCCATTCATAACCCCAAATCTGAAGAGGAGACCTCGTTATACCTCTGGTTTGTCACTTTCCTTACAGCATTCTTGTCCTCCTCCCGGTGTCACCGCTGAAGCACAACCCCTTGGTCGATTATTTTAAGCAATGACTGTTTTGCATACTACCTTGCTTTGTTTAAGTAATGTTTGTACAGAGATTTCAAAATATAAAGAGCTATATAATTGCTAAGTTTCATTATTTTTTTTTTCATGTCAGTGTTGCTAGTGACAGCAAAACAATTAAGTGAAATGTCACAAAATACTGGTCCTCAAGGTGGTGGTTTTGGTTATGTCCTGAAGAGCTGGTAGGAGCATGGGAAAGGGGAGGGCAAGTGGCAGATCTGTGACTCCAGTGTAGACACATGGCCCGTGTCAGGGTCTGAGAAGGGCTGTGCCACCTGTGGTGTGTTTTAAAACTGGCATTTTGCACTCAAATCCCAAGTGGGATCCCCAAAACCTGTAGGTGGTCACCAGGGTCATCCCCCCAGCACGTGTCTGCCATTGGGTTTGGATCCTGGTGGGTAGCCCTGAGCTGCTGCTGTGGGAGCTGGTGAGCCCCGTGGGTGCCAGCACTGCCACTGCCCAAGGAGGGGACCCAGCTCCCCAGTGCTGGGACAGCAGGAGCACAAACATCTGATGGTCACCTCTAACCAGGGCCTGTCCCAACAAAGCAGGAAGGTCTGGTGCAAATGTGCTACCCTTGCATCCTGCTCAAAGGATGCCTCTGGAGAAGCCTGGTCTTAGTTTTCAGTCAGAAATGCCAGCTCAGATCCAGGGCTGCAGGAAGGGCAGGGAGCCACGGACACAAGGCCCCTCTGGGTCTGGTGCACCAAATTACCTTGTATAGAAGAAATACATCTTAAAGAGTCAGATCCAAGTTCTGCTCCAGAACTGCTCCACAGCCTGCTGCTTGTGGGACTGGCATGGATAGTAGCCTTCAGGCTGATACTTGCTGACCCCATCATCTGTCTTACCAGATCAATTTCTGACTGGGAGCAGGAGTAAGAGGGGAGATCCGTGCATGGGTGGTGGACCTGTTTTGGCAAGACCCCTTGTAAGCTCTGATGATCCTTATGGGTCCCTTCCAACTTGGAATATTTTATGGCCTTTCCTAGGAACAACAGGGAAAGCAAGGAATGTTCTAAAGGAAGCTCTATCACTGTGATAGTGGTTTCTGGCTTGATGGGTTTAGGTTGGGCTTAATGACTTCAGAGGTCTTTTCCAACCTAATTGTGTCTGTGGTACTGTCACCAAGCACTTGCACAATCACAGTTTGGAGGATGCTGGTTAAGGGGCACCACATCAAGAGGCACCAGTGCCAAGAGCAGCTCCTGGCTGAGGCATGTTCCCCAGCCTGTGGCACTGGCTGTTGCCCAGCCAGGTGACAGCCCCACCGGGATTAATTGCACCAGATTCAGCTGTTGGTGCTTGGTAAAGGGCAGTGATCTCCAGAGGCAGCAAAGGGAAGGGTGGTGGTGGCTGGGGCAGGAAGGGAAAGTGCAGGAGCTGCTCTTCTGCAGGTAAAGCTTTATCCCATTTCACTTTGAAATCTGTAATTTGTAGCAAAGGGGAAGGTTATGGGAGAGCTGAGCAGTGTATTATTGGAAACACTAGCCTGTGGGTACCAAGGTAAGTTTTGATGGAGTTGTTTTTCACTCTCTGTCACGACCTCATGGAAAAGTTGGGCTCTGAATTTCAGTTCAAGCCTCTGCAAATGGCCAGAATCACTGCAGTTTGCCCGTGCCACAGTGGTAACACAGAGGTGTGACTGCTGGTGCTGCTGCTCATTCGGCTCTTCCCACTGAGAGATCAGCCCAGACACGAGTACTTCAGCTGCTGAAAATGTCAATTATCTCCCTCCCAGAGCCTGTACTGAAGTGGGGTCTGTAAACCAGGAGATTTGCCTCAAGTGATGGCCCAGCTAATGCTCACACTGAGTTGTTCAAACAAAGATCTGTAACAACAGTAAACAGACAGCTATTTCAGGTGCCACGCAGCAATGTCTGCATGCTTTTGGAAAACAAACCAATATAGTCCCAGGCATGAGAGGCATCATCCCAAGCTTAGCAAGGGTGCCAACATTTGAAGAAAACAAATAATTTTACTGCTGCAGCCACTGGGACTTCTGCCATGGGGACAAACGGCCTTTGGAGCAGTTTCTGTGGACCTCAAACCAGTAAGATGGGAAGCTATGAGTTGACCCCAAAAGGAATCCAAGGGATGCCAATAAGAGGTCAATGCTTTGAGGGGGGCTGTGCCTACAGGAATCAAACTGCAGTGGTGACCCATCACACTTTGAGAGGACAGAGGGTGAGATCTGTTGCTGCACAGGCACCTCTCAATTCACTGAGGCCTCTACTCACATGGCCCCACAGCACTGAGCCTTCCTAGAACCCAGTAGGGCTGTACTCCTCTTTTTGTAGGAAAAAAGGATGTTCATCCCCCTCTCCTCAGTGCCTTAGGTACATGGCTGGAAATAGCTAAATCTCTCATGAGCCACAGAGTGGTGAACCTCAAGAGACATTCTCCTTGGATGGCTGTGCTGGCAGCTTTTAGAGGTAACTGTGCTTTTTTCCATGGCTGTATCAAACACTGCAATGGAAATCATGGGAATCTTCTGGCAGCTGTCACTTCTGGATGTTTGTACTGCACAACAAAAGATGAACCATCCAAAAATGCAGGTTTCAGCAGCAGCCCTGTGTGGTAGCAAGGGTGGTTGGCTTCTACAGCCCAGGGAGAAGGGGGAGCTTGGACCACTCAGCCAGGACTGTGGCAGGACAAATGTTGTTTGTATTACAAACCAGGCCCTGATGAGAGGGACCAATTTGATTTTTATTTATGCCTCAGCATGTTATGAATCCATTTTTGGCCATGGGGTGAAAAATTACTGTAGGGGTTGTGCTGAAAGCCCTAACAAGTGCCATGTGTTAAGGAGGCAGAAAATAGAGGGGAGCCCTGTCCCAGGGAGGTTTCACCTGACAGCCAGCCGGGGCAGAGATTTTCCTTTCTCTCTTTCCTATTCCCTCTTCTGCAGAGACGTTTATCAATGATAAATTCTCAGGTTCTCAGATTTAATACTGCCCTGTTTGTGCTTTATTTTTGTCCAAGAAATATCAAAAAGAATCCTCTCTGATTCCTCTTGCAGCAGGACAGGACACCTGATGGAAAGATAATGATGATCTTACCAGCCTCTGTTCCTTCAGCACCTAAACAAAGCCACCCACTCCCTTGCAGGTGCAGAGTGAGAAACAGAAGGCCTTGATGCTGTGCAAGTGCTGCTCAGCAACAGTAAAACATTGCTCTCTTGTCAACACTGGTTTGGTCTCAAATCTGCAAAGCAGCACTCTATCAGCTGCTGTGAAAAAAATAGAAACTCTTCCAGCCAAACTCAGTGCAACTTCCCCCTCCAAGTGAGTTCCAGTTCCTCTTGGTGAGGAACTTGTCCCCCAGTTTGGATGTACATCCAGAATTGCAGCATTTTTAAGAGCAGAATCCAGCATTTGTCCTTGCTGGATCCCACTTGGTTGGTGATTTCTCGAGTGCACTAATCCATCAGGATCTCTCTGTAATGATCTCTCTACTCCCAGGGGAATTAATTGTTCCTTCTAATTTGTTATCACTGGGCTAACACTGAGCCTGGGGAGCACAGCCAGGGATTGGCTGCCAGCTGAGTTTTACCTGAATCTCCTGGAGCTGCTTTGAGTCTGTTCTGTGATAGTCCCAGCTAACAGCTGGAAGCTGAAGTTATCTATAAAGGATATTTTCCTCAATGACCTATGGAATAAATAATACAGTGGTGCTCTTTTGAATGATCCTGCCAACTTATGAGGCAAAAGTTATTTTCCTCCACTGATAAAGGTGAATCCTTTGGGCACAAACAAATCTGGTGTTGTACAGATCACCCCAAACCCACAAATGTTGCCATTCTCAGAGCCAGATATGGATAAACTGCTCCCACCTGTTTCTATTGCTGTCATTCTCTACAGCTGGGAGGATGGAAGAGAGCAGCACCTCCCCTCCCAAAGCCTTTAACAATCTTCCCACACCCTTGGGCTTTCACTGGGACTTTGTTGGTACACACAGAAAAATAACAGCCAATAATAATCCCAAGGCCCTGTGAGGCTGTGGAAATTTCCTGGTAATGTCTTATCCTGAGCCCCAAGGAGGCAGAAAAAAGTCCCTAAAAGGAGAGTTTGGTCACAGATTGGGCCCTTTGTTCCCCAAAAAGGCCAGGTTTGGTTGTATTTATTTATTTATTTATTTATTTATTTAAATTTAATGGAGATTGTGATTAATTACATAAATGTACAGGCTCCATGTGTTGACAAGTACACCTGTGAAAAATCTCTGGAGTGCTTGGAAGGTCTTCGAGCCAACCTTTTCCAGGATAGCTGCAGGTGTCAGGTAGAATTGCATTTTAAAATCCAGTTTTCAGTTTGTTAGCAGTGTACCTTCTGCTTTGCAGGAAGGAAAGATTCTCTTCTGCCTGTAGCTGGATGTGATTTACATCACAACCAAAGCTAAGGACTTCAGCTGGTGCTGGGAGCATACTCAGGAAAGGGAGTTCTGGTTTTACTTACATGGGTTTCTTGTAAGACTACACATGACACTTTTTTGTAGTATTATGGCTTCAGTTTAAAATAAAACTTTTGAGTTTTTATTTTCTGTTTGTCTGTTTCACAAGCGTGTTCCTCAGGGATCCAATTCTCTTAGCATATCGATCTGCAGAGGTTTTAATTTGAAAAAGGTTTATTCAATTCTTTCAACAGTAATTTCCCCACTATTTAAGCTATATTTGGGATAAAATCTTGGTGTTTATTTCTTTTTTTCCCTTCTTTTCCCCTTCCACCCCTCCTCAGTTCAGCTTTCTAGCAACTTTCAAAGCGAGTGGTATTTATTTCAGTAATTCACTTCCACTGGCATAAAAGGGGGACAGAATTGTTACAGTGACTCGTGGGTGCCTCTCATTTTAGAATTGTGGGCTTTTACCTCCACCGTGTGGCAGCTCTTCAGAACTGACTTGAAGTGCTTTTGCACAGAAGTAGGAAAAAGGACAAAGATGAGTTAAATAGGTTAATTCAGCAGTATTTCAAACTTCTAAATATTGCTTCAATGAGGTCGTTCTTAAACTTCACTTAAAATCTTAGCAGTGTTCACTCATCTCCATTTTGAGATGGGTACATTGAGTAAATGATATTTCAGCAGAATACACCAGAATATAATTTTTTTTTGTAGAAACAGAATTATGTATTTTCTTTCAGTCTGTGTACATGTGTAAAAATACAACACTTGCATCAATTTCCTTTAATTCACAGATGAGCCTTCAAAAATGTACTGCTTAACTACATTTAGGAACACTAGGCTGCTCAGCCATTAAGTGAGGGAAAACAAAATCAGCTGGTCCACAAGCAATTTGGATTTGGGAGCTGGTTTGTTGAATTTCAGACTGCAGGTGAGAAGGCTCAGGATTAAACATCTTAGAATAAAAAACTTTGTAAAATGCTTTTTGCCTTTATGAAGGAATGCTTTGATTCAGGTATGTTGTTGAGTAATGTCCATGAGCTGTTCTTCTACCAACAAAGTGATGTTTTCCACTTTTCCTCAAGTAAAATTCATGTTGAAATCAGGAGCGTGGCTGAGAAACTCTAAATTCTGCTGTCCTGCACATCAGCAGATATCTTGGTTTCTCAAGTTTTTCAGCTTTGTAAGTGGACTTTCAGCTTCAATAAAAAAAATGATTGCTGATGTATTCAGATGCAGTTAAAGTAACCCCAAAATTCTGATCTCTGCAGATGAATTGTGGGTTTTGTTCATTGCAGTTTTTTGCCTGAAGCTGGAGTCTCTCTTCTGCTTAGAAACAGCAGGAAAGCGAGAAATTGTTCAGAACAGCCTTTGTTTTATGGTTTCAATTGTTTATTGCATCAGGTTTTGGTATAGTTTACTGCAGAAATCTGTTTATGAATGTATCATTCATTGTAAGGATGAAATAATTTTTTTAGTATGAAAAATGGAGAACTTTTCAATATTTTTTTCTTTTTTATTGTGTATCTCAGCCACCTAATTTTTGGATGTTGCTAAGTTAAATGGTGTTTTTTGCCAAAACTCCTGTTTCCTCCTGCAACTGAATGTATAGTTGGCTTGACAGAATTTGAATTACAAAGTTGTCTGTAATGACAAAAAAGCACTGTAAAATCAATTTTTAAAGCTGTTTAGAGCTTTTAATATATTAATAACATATATTATTAATTCAACTTGAGTCAGTTTTGTCTCCTGCTCAAAAATGCTCATCAATCCAGACTGCAATAGAAGTCATCTCTTGCAAGAGCATCTTTCTAAAAATTAATCTTGTTCATGAACACGAGCATAATGAAGAATTGGAAATGTACTTTTAATTATGTTGTTATGGAGACAACTAGCCTAATAGACACACAATGATTAACTGCAATATGGGTGTTTTAGTGCAGTGGGTAATGGTTACCACTGTCCCTTCAGCTAGAGATGGTCAAATTTAGACTTCTTCCTAGCTGAGCCTTGAAATGTTTGGGTTTTTTTTACCCCAGATCTAAGTAGAGTTGCCACTGGGAAAGGTCCTGAAAGGTAGAGAATCATAAATTATCCCAAGCTGGAAGGGACCCATAAGGATCACAGCTTCCAACTCCTGTCACTCCGACTATGGCACTGGTACCTATTTTAACTCGCCACTAGTTGTGCTGGGGTGGTGGCAGCTGGCATCCTGACCCCCAGGAGATAAATCCAAGTTTATTTAGGAGAATTAAAGCTGCAGCAGCAAATCAAATTGTGATGCAGGAGCAGCTGTGTAGATGCTTTTATTTCTAGAGGGCTTTTGTGGCATCTGGTTCTGGATGGGGATTTAATGAACCTTGAGAAATGTTTTGTGTGTGTGTGTGAGAGTCAGGGAAGCATTGGTGCAGTACACAATGTGACAAAGACTAGGTCAAGTACAAGTAATCCAAAATGAAGAGTAAAATCTGTAAGGCATCAGGAATGGCCTGAAAAAGTGATTGGGAAACTTCCCCAAAATCACCAAACTACTGTAAAATGCAAACAAGTGTTGGAAGCTGGTGTTCTGATATATCTGAGATGTGTTTGAGAAGTTTATGTCTTGGTTTAAAGAGCAAAATGTCTGCTGAGGAAGGGGGAACCCTCTCCCTCCAAATTATGATAAGTCTGAAAATTATGGGCCTTCCAGGCAAAAATGAAAAAAAAAAAAGAACAACAGTTCTTTATTTAGGATATCTATGTGTGTGTATATATATCACAGAACAGAACAAACAACAACACAGTAACAGAAGTTTCCCACCTGCCAAGCACGATGTCTCTTCAGATGAAGAAATTCACTGAGAGAGAGACCTTGCCCACAACAGTTTAAAATTCTGACTTAAATTTAGCTTTGACATATAACAACAGGGCACTTGTCTCTGAACCTTGACACCTTGCATGGGAAAAAGGAGGTTGCATAAATTTATTTGCTTTCAGCCTTATCACTGCATATGAAAGAGAGAGAAATGGCTTAAGAACACTTTCTCAGCGTTCTTCCAGTGCCCTTTTTTTTTTTTTTTTGGTGCAATTAAAGCAGCATGATCAAAACTGCCCCCTCTGTTTGTGCAAGAGCTGCCAGCTCTGCCCTGAGGTGGAAGCTCATGGGATGTGGCTGGCAGAGCAGTGCTGTGAATGCCTGCGTGGCAGAAATGCACAGCCTGGCTTTGCCTGGCATTCTGAGCTGTTTATTTGCTGGGTGAGGGAGCTCTTCCCAACACCTAGAAGTGCTTGTGTGGCTGCTGTGCTCTGACCAGCTGGAACTGCTGACATTGGAGTCCCAGCAGGATGGACTGGGAATGATGGTGCCTGTACTTTATATGAACTCTTTGGGCTGGAAAAAAGGGTCTGTATGGGGATTTTGACTCTGTTAGGTTCTGTTTGGTTTTTATGTTTCCTCTCAAAACATTTCTATTAAAAACCCAGGGAACACTACCATAAAAGTTAACCAGCAGGAAACTGTTATTAAAAAAAATTAGGCTGACCCTGATCACAAATCCTATTTTTTTTTTTGCATATACAGACTTCAATTTTCATGTAGGGACTAATGATTGACCAGATAATTTGATATGAACTGCATACAAGGAATATATTGTTTTTGTTCTCTGATGTCACTAAGAGCCAAAAAAATCATTGTACTTCAACTATAAGTCTAATTGTTCTTTTCTGAAGCCTTATAGTGTTTTATTTCATATTCTGTGGGTTTAATTTTCTCAAACCTTTGTCTCCAACAGTCAGTGAGAATCTTAAAATTGAAATCTCCAGCTATGCAATGACAGGACTAAAATAGCTGGTGAGTTTGACAGTGTGTTAAATGAATTATGGGTATGTTTTATTGTTTTAATAATAGTCTCATAGAAACAAATGTACTAATCACATCAAAGAAATTCCAGTAAAAGCAGGGTAAAGTTTTATGCAGCTCAAACTTCACATTCACACCAATTTTTTTGGAGTGGTGTGTAGGTTTTGTTGGTTTATTCAGTTTTTTGGGTTTGTGTTTTGGGGTTTTTTTGGTTGTTGTTGTTTTTTTTTGTTTGTTTGTTTGTTTTTTTTTTTTTTTTTTTTTTTTTTTTTTTGTTTTATTTTTTTTCCCAGCATCCCAACACTGTTAGCCCTAATGGTGTAGACTTTCTCTGTGTCCAGTAATACAAGGGGAGTAGAAAACTTAGAAATTGTTGTGGCTTACTGCAGGAAATTAAAATAAGCACAGCAGGAAGAACCTCCTCTCTTAAAAAGAGATACAAATACCTGGAAATTCAGCTGATAAACCATTGAATGGTTTTTGTACATTTTAATTGCCAAGATTCTAGGCAGGAAAAGGGTCACAGATCTTCACCATGCAGGGAGGAAAAGTGTGGGAACAGCAAATGTTAAACAGGTGATGGCTGAGGAGGTTGAGGTCACCATTAAAACCTGGGGTTTCAGAGTTTCACTCTTGTGTGGGAAGGATCTTGCTCTTGTAGGAGAATCTCTTTCTAGAACCTGGGTATCTCCTCCCTTATTTGCTGAAGATTGTCTTCAGTAGAAATATTCAAAATCTGAAAACTTAAACCTTCCAAATCCTGTGTGGAGGACTCGACCTTCTGGAGCACAGAATTATTTGTTCCAGCACTGTGCTGTCACACTGGTTTTAGACTCCCACTCCTGTCACGGTGCCTTTGGTAAGCACTGCAGAGACACTTTGGGAGTAGGTCCTGCCCTTCAGAGCTGAAAACCTGGAAATGTGACACTGATGGAAATTGGCATCTTCCTTTTACAGACATGGAAATGATTGAGCTGAAAGGTCAAGGGACTGGACCCAGGGTGATGCCTCAGGTTTTAGCTTTTATGTTTTTCAGACTCTCTGCTGCTTTAGTGTGTAGTTCTGAACTTCATATTAGGGATGGTGAGCTCTCTTCACAGAGCAGGGAGACAAAACAATTCCTTCTCCAGCTGGGGACCAAGGACAAATGATCCAAATCTCAGGCCCAAGAGCATAAACAATGTGGACTGAAGAGAGAAAAACAAGAAGGATGGGACTTCATAACATAAAGCTGTAATTGGAAAATTAACTCCGATATGCAAATGGAGCAAAACTTATAAAAGTGAGAGACCCTGTGACGAGTTGTCCATTTTGTGACCATTTTGGTTCATCTTGGGTGCAGCCCTGGCTGGGCTCTTGTGCTGCCCCAGGTGGATCCATTGAGGCCTTTTAATAAATCCCTGCTTTATTCTTTAACTCCATCTAGCCTCTGCTCTAGGTCAGCCTTCTCAAGGCATCAAAGGTTACAGGGTGGATCTGGAGTTACAAATGTGGATCAGAGTCTGGTTTAGCACTGCAACAAAAAACATTCTTCCCTTCTTGCTCATGTCACTATGGAACGAGCAAATTTATTTTATTTGAAGAGAACTTGGTGTTGGGCTGCTTCTGCTAGAAAACTGTGGGTAAGGCTGTGTTAGTGCACCTTTTCTTTTGGGGCACAGACACACAGAGGTGGAGGTGCCTGCTCCCCTCCTTTGTGCCCCCTCTGATTTTGCAGACAGGACCCAAGTGTGTTGAGAGGGGTGGAAATAATGTTTTACCTTGTCATCTTCAAATGTAATCAGCTCAAAGCCAAGAGCTGTACACAAGTGTTGTCACTCCAGTGCAGCTGGCTTTGTGTCACAACAGCAAAGAGGAGAACAGAAATAGCAAAGAAGGGGCTGGTGTGTTATGGGGTAGCAGCAAGAATTACATACATGAAAGTTTAAGTCCCAGGCTCCTGCAGAAGCAATAGAGATCTCTCAGTAAAAGAGAACAAAGGAATATTATTTACACAAAGGAGACAGGGTGGAATCCTCCTGTATCTGAAGTGTCAACTGCACACTGCAGCAGCTGATAGGTCTTTTTTTCCCCTAAGTGAGGGGGAAAAAAAGCTTGGCTTTTTTCCCTCCTAAGAGAGGTCCTGTCAGATTGAGATTTAAATGCTCAGCTACCTTACAAAAACCAGACCTATCCTAATACACTCATGAAAGATTTCTTTTTTATTTTAAAAGATCCCCAACTTTGGTAGGAATGTTTTGGTGGATTGTGATTTTGGTGGCAAATAGAAGTAATGCACCAAATTCTCATTTTTTTCCCCCCCTCAGATTGTAATAATCTATATAAATTACTATATAAATATTTTTCTCCCCGAGGATAAGGAACATAAGCTTAAAATTAGCATCTTGGTGGAAGGAGTATGGCCTGTAGAAAATCCAAGTGTGTATTTCTGCCACCAAAGTCTTGGCAGGGCTTGGCCTCTGGAGGGGCCACATGGCTTTGAAAGCTGGCAGAGGTGCTTGCAAAAAAACCCAAGGAGCTCCTGACCTGGCATTTTGAAGCAATTCAAGAGACAGTCCCAGGTATTGATCCAAATGTGTTTGACTAGAATGTGTTAAAATTGGTGGCTGCAGGTAAGATTTCACGTGGTCTCTCCTCAGGCAGTGTGGTTTTAAACAAAGACCTCTGCAGAAGATTCTCAAGATGAGAAAGAACTTTCTGAAAGGTAAAAAAGACACCAGAGGTTGAGGCAGAAGTGCTGTTTGGGGTGGTCTTACCAACTGAGTGCCTGCACACACATTTTTCCCCCATATGACATTTTCTGGTCACATACATCAGCTTTGCTTCTGCCCACTAGAAGTATGAGTGGAACAAAGGATGTCACTTGGTATCCAATAGTCACTTCAAAAAATTCTAATTAAAGATTTAGGTGCTGTTAAAAGTGGTCATATTAGATTGATTTTGGTCTGCAGGTCTTAAGTAATTGAGAAGAGATCAAGAGTCAGATCCAGCTAAAACTCTCACGTTGTTTTTAAAATTAGGAAAACAGAAGCAAGTTGGCTTGGGAGTGATAATTAGGATATTTGTTGTGTTGAAACAAAGTTTTTTACAATATTGGGCTTAGTAATGTAAGCTATGTGTGCATCTACTCCTTTAGTCATCCCTTTAGTGATGCCATTTAGGTTTATATTTTCTTTCATCAGATTTTGTCAGTTTAAGGTCTTTTTTTCCTTCTATAAAACCAAATAAAACCATAAATCAGAGCAACAGGGTATCTCAAGTTGGTTTACAAAATGTACAAGCTCACTTAAAAGAAACAAGGAACAGTGGTTTTGTTTTCATTTTATGAAAATAAAAAAAACCCTCTGTTTTTTATGTTAGAAAAATCAAAGAAACTTCCTCAGTATTGCTAGTGTTGAAATCCAAAATTCAATATGTTCTTTTAAAATGGGAAACCTACATTTGGCCCAAATGAGAAGCTGGGTAATGGGCTAATTCATAATTTATTTTAATTACAACTTGTAACTCCTTGCCTAGCAGACACAGTTTTACTGGAGAAAAATGAAATGGGACTGACCTAATTAGTCTCTCGTGTTGTCCCTTGTCACATAATGGGGTTGATCAGCTCATTCCTTAATTGCCTGTCCTTCTGGTGCTGCAGAGAGAATCCTTCTATTCATGGAAATGCAAGCTACATTTATAAAAATAAAACATTTATTAAGTTCTAAAACATTTCAGTGTTCAAGAGAATAGAAAAACCCGTAATTCAAAATGTGATTTATGTTCTGTTTCTGCCTCCACCAGTCTGCAAATACTGGGTTGGGCTGGTTTGCTGGAGGGACCTTTGTTCTCCAGAGATTACTAGTTCCAGTGCCTCATTGTTATTTCATTGAGGATTTTCTTTTAACATATTCTTGTATTAACAAATTAAATCTTTAGGTTTTTTGTTTTTGTTTTGTTTTGTTTTTTTTTTTTTTGTCCATCAGGACTATTTTAAAGAACTGTTGAGTGCTGCTTATGAATTTCTTTATTTTTGCTTTGAGCTTGTACTGTGGAACAGACTGACAGCAGTCCCAGGTAACTTTTTATTGGCAATGATCAGCTCAGGTTCATGTTGGGCCAGTCTGAGGATGAAGGTCCCAATTCCAGGATGAAATATGCAATTTCTTAAGACATCCCCATTTAGCAAATTATTCAGGGATATGCTGCTTTGAGATGACAGGTTTAAATAATAGGGACTTTAGTGTAGGCTTCACAGGAGGCCTAGAGCTTACTTTAAGCATCAGTGTCTTGCTGAATAGAAAAAAACACCAGTGAATATCAGAATATAATTTTTTGATGACAAGAAAATATATAGAAAGGTTTTAAAATTTTTGGTGCATATTGTACGAACTGTACTGATAATACAAAATCTGCACATGCTTGCATGCACTCATGTGCAAAATTAAACTGTCCTTTTGTAGTTTTCAGATGTGCAAACTTGTTTGCAAATACGCAAAACAATGCATATAAAGCAGAGATTTTATTGCAGTCTTTAGTGAAAATCAGAAAAAAAATGGTTTGTGTTGAAATTCAAATGTGTTTCATTTTTTTTCATGTTTGCAATCCGAGTGCAAGGTTGTTACACCTAAGGAGTATGGAACAGGATCTGTTTTCGAGGCAATTCCTTTTAAAATGCACCCAGCAGTGGTTTAAGCTAAGCAAGGTTAGACTGTAGAAACAAACTCTGTGCTATCATTACCTCTTTATGTTCCCCTAGTTCCAGCATTTGGGATCAGAATGCCACCTGGGTGAGCCTGCCCAGGATTATTTTCTGCAGTGCAGTGCTGACTCTGTCACTCTCCTCTAAGGACTGCAGGCTGGCACGAGTGGGAAACACATAATTCTCATGTCCTGTGCAAAGCCAGGAGCCAGGGAAACAAGCTTGACCAAATGCTTGGATTTCAACCAGTGCTGCAGCAGACCAGTGCAGGTCCTGAGAGTGAAAACTGTTGTTGTATCTTCATCAGATGAGAACACTGTGAGCTTCAATGATCAATATTTATAAAAAGAAATTGAGTATTCATCAGGTTAACAGTCTTTGGTTTAAAAGCACCAGGATTAAACACTCCTGTGAACAATGAAGGTATTTGTTACTAACAACAATTTGTGATTTTACGCTGAAGGACACATGTGGCACTTTTGAGTTGATGAGTTCCTTGGCAGCAGCAGCAGCCAATAAAAGTGGATAGAAATGTTCAGTACCAGTAGCTGCTGCAAGGACTCTTGTAGGTCAGTGGTTTAAAGCTAGGAAAGTTGCATCAGCAGAGTTCCAGCTGTCCTTGAGAGCTTGACACCAGCTTGGAGCCCCTTGCTGTCACCACAGTGTGCAATGGTGCCACTGTGTTTGTGGGCTGGCAGGATTCCTTTCCAGCACTGCCCTGCTCTTGCAAAAAGCTGTTCCCACTTGCACAGCCCAGCTTCTGCTGCTTAAAAGCATTTTAATCTGTTTTTTTTTTTACCTTTCCAAAAGCCCACAGAGTGCACAGCTGTTCATTAGTGTGTGTGTGGCAGCTTAAATGGCTCTTGTCAACAGCTGCCCGGTTAGAAAAGTGGCAGTCCTCATTTGTGGTGTTCAAAGAAAATGATAACTAGTCTTGTGTATTTCTTAAAATATAAAATTATATCTCTGGAATGTATTTTGTGAGGTGGGAAACAATTCAAAGAAAAATTTGTGCTGTGTAACAGATCAGTATAGAATAAAAAAAAGGATTTTTAGACTTTATCTTTGGAAGACCAACTTGTTCTTGTGCTTACCAGCAAAGTTCTGGCCCTACATGAATGCTATGGTTGTACCAACACTGTTTGACAAAAGCAGCCATGATATAAAGGGAGTAGCATTAGAAAAAGTAATATGTGTCAAATGTAAAATGAAGGAGAAGAGGAAAAAAAAAAGAGTTCAATTTCCAACAATTCCAGCAATATTTATTTCCTGAAATACTCTCTTTTCTCAAACACTCACTGTGTTTTTTAAACAGAGCAAAAAATTCAGCCTCCACTGAAACTAATCATGGGTAAAACACTGACTCCTGTGGGGTTTGACCCCTACAGTTCTCAGACACTGATTTCTGTGGGGAAATCAGATCTGTAAACTCTGAAAGTGAAAATTCACCATGTTTTTTCCTCAATAGCTTTGTGAATAACTATTGAAATCCAGGATGGATTTGAGATTGCAAAGCATTTGCTAAAACAGCGTGTGGGGGGAAGCGAATGGAAAAAAGTCTGGTAATTTTGGTAAAAGTTGAAGCATCATAAAGAATTCCTTGAACAAAAATCTATCCATCTACTTTACTGTAAAACTGTTTGCTATATGCAGGTGAAATCAGCCTCAAAACTATTCAAGTTCTCTCACTTGACAGTACAACTTCAAGTTGTTTGTAATTAATTCCAGAGCAGAGAAATACTTTGCTTACATGGAGAGGGAGCATGCATAAATAGAGTATCTGTCTTTTTGAAGAAGATAGAGCAATTAAAATCATTATAATTTATGCACATAATTGCATGCATAACATGTGTATAATTTATGTGTAGACAGGAGGAAAAAATTCCTTTAATGGGGAAGTAAGACTGAGAAAACTGAGAGGTGAGCTTCTGATGTGAGAGATGACTGCAAATTTCAATTTCATGCTTTCCCTTTTCATATTCATTGTTGCTATTTTGTGAGCCTGCTTCTGTGGAAAAGTTAGTCCTGACTCAGACCTCTTTAGAGAAAAAGTCTGAAAATTAGAGTGGAAGTGTGATGACCTGTGTGGGGAAAGAATTTGAAATGTTCTGTGTGTACAGTACATCCACACATATCCTGTGGCTTCCTAGTGCCACAGGGGTTACTTGGTTTTCTTCTTTCCTGATTTATTTTTCAAAACTTGGCGATGTAATTGCAGATTCTAAAAGTTTGCCAACCAAATACATAAATTCATGAGATCAAAAGATTTTACCATGGCTCTGAAAGGGTATTCCTGTCCTGGAAGCTTCTAGGCACGACTGGACCCACTACTGATATAAAGCTCTTGTGCAAGTCCATAAATTGCCCTGTAAGCCTTTATTAGACTGGAGGAAAGGGTGACCTACTTGATAAATAAAGACTGGACTGCTGAGCAGCCTGGAAACAGGTCAAGGAATGCTGTAGCTGATGTCTTGTAACCCATTAAAATACTGCCCTTCAGCACTTTTGATGCTCATCTGTAGCCCACAATAAGAGCAGTGTAACATAAATTCTCATCCCATCCCGTGCCTTTTGTTTTTTTCCTAGTTTTTTTAAATTTTTCTGAAGCAGCTATCCCACTTTCCAGGGTATTTCAAACAACACAAAGATGTATTTTAGGTAAACTGACAATTCATACATCATGAACAAAGTCTCTGGGTTGGGAAAATCAAGAGATGAATGTTTTTCATTTCCAATATTACTTGTCTTTAGGTCAGGACTATGGGTTAGGAAGATTAGTATTTATTATACTTCTTAGTTTTCAAGTAACTTTGTTTTAAGAGAAGGTAATTGTTTTTGCTGTAGCTGTTCTCTAAAGGCACTGAGTATCCCAGAGCAGCTGACTTAGGTGAAATAAATACCTGCACAGACAACCAGACCATGAATATATTTTACCCTTTATCTGTGGGAATAGTAAACAGTGACTATGTGGCATGTTGAGACCTGAATTAGTCTTTTGTGTCACTGGATTTTTTTTTCTTTAATGAAACATTAATTCACTTGGCATTTTTATGAGCAGCCACTGTTTTTCTTTCTTTCTAGTGAAGCAAAATCTTACAGTGCTGCATTTTGCCACCTTTTTTCCATACTATTTTTGGAGTGTCCTAATTGCTTTGAAAATTAATTTACTTCCCATTCCACTTCTCTTGCCAGCTTGGGTAAAAATGCCTTGATTGCATACAAAAGTAAAATATATCATAAAAAGAAAAAAATGAAGGAAAAAAAATCATTCTAAAGAACATGCAGGTTAGAGAGTGATACAGATGAGGGAGCAGAGGCTGTTGTCAGAACTGGAAAAACAGCTGTACTGAGTTATATATTTATAAGATTATAAATATTGTATAGTCTAAGGTATGATAGGAAAGCAGAGTGGATGAAACTGGAGGACTTCATCTGTAGCATTGGATGAAATGATGGTAATTTTTAATAAATATCCTTTTGAGGTACTTCTTGAAAATGTGATGGACTTGCCAGCAAAGCTGTGAGGGAGAGCTGTGGAAAGCAGAAATATCCACTAAAGGCAGCTGGTTACAGCCTCTCTGCAGGGGCCCAGTGAATAAATGGATTTATTCCCAAAGGAATAAATTTGAACAAGTGAATAAATTTGAACAAGTCCCTTAGATTTGCTTTAGGATTTTGGGTTAGGATCTGATTCTGTAAAACTCAGAGCAACTTCAGGAGTGCTGATAAAACTCAACCCCTGCGTGAAGTCTGTGCCTGTATCGCCTTCTGACAGCTTCCAGAGAGTTCTGCAGCTTGTGTTATGAATCCTAAACCCATCAGCCTCCTTCCTCCTGTTGTCTGAGAAAGAATTAAAGATTTAGCTGGGTTCTTATGAGTATTGCTGGTTGTTGCACTGCACTGTGGTTACTGATGGGCTGCTGTGCTTGCCAAAGACAGGACACTTGAACTTCAGGAATGTGGGAATAGTGACCTTCAGGATGCTTTTGGGAGGACCAAAATCTTGCAGTGATACATGCCAGGAATTATGAGGCTCTAAACAGAGAGCAGTAAAAAGTTGTACTGGTGTGTCTATTGCTTGTAGGGTAAAATTCTCATTTTGTTGCAATATAAGCCACAAAACGGAGGTGCTCAGCGTATCCATTTAACTTTCTCTTGGATCATTAGTAACAAACAGAATATGGTACATATCAATAGCCAGTTCAGCCTGTGTTCTGTCAGGGAACACCGAGAGCTGTACAGATGTTTTTCACAACTGAGATAAAATTCAGGCTGTGTAGTTTCTGTCCCGTTTATCTGGCGGAAAACAAATTCCACCTCCTGCAAACTTGGAATTCATGTGGAGTGGTGGGAGATGCAATCCCACAGCCATCCTTTCCAAAGCTTATTTTCCCATCTTGTGCATGTGAACACAAATCCAGATGCTTGCTCTGCAGAAACATGGGTGCAGAGAACCAATTTTAATTAAACTTTATTAGTTTTAAATTGATGGCTACTATAAGGCATTCTCATTAAAGCCACAGCAGATGACTTCATTATTTTCCTTGGGTTAGGAATAGCTAGTTTATAGCAAAGCCAGGGCAAACAACCAGCTTTAAAACTGAGGTTATCTAGTCTTTTGTTTGCTGTTCCACCTACTGTTTGATGAAGATTTATCAATTCCCCCCCCTGTTCTGTTCTGCAAATATGGAGGCCATGAAAGCCTCTCCATCTAAGCCTAAAACACTCTTGCTCTTCCTGCAATGGAATCTGCCAGGACTTGTCACCAAGTTGGATGCACTGGGCTCGTTCTTTTCCACTGTCACATCAGTGGGATTGGCCAGATTGGCTGAGGTGGGAATTTGCCCAGTGAGGACTCTGGGAGTGCCAGGTGAGCTCCTTCCATGCACTCTCTCCCAGCAGTCTGCATTAGGCAGAGGGAGGGGTAGCAGCTGGTGAAAGAGGCGAAAGCACTGGGCATCTTTCCCTCACAATTTCAATAATTTAATAACTAATTTAATTATTTTAATAAAGTGTTAATAAACTGTAATAATCTGTGGCAAAACCCATGGTTCTGGTTTTGAAATATGATATATTTTAGCATAAATTCACCTTGAAGATGCTGGAACCTTCCTCAGTTTTAAGCTTTGGGTTGTCACAGTTTCTTCTTCACAGTACAACTTAATCCCTAAATTCTTAAGAACCATAAAGCCCAAATCCAACAGTTATAGTTTACTTTTACTCTAGGCTAATAAGATAAATAAGAACTTGGGAGTTGCTTGGTTTTTGGGCAGCCTGAAGGCCTTGCAGTCTTTTTATTTTTTATAGGTAGCTAGGTCAGGGATCTATACCTATTTCATCCATGACTCTTCTCCACGTTTCATCCTTGCTGTCCTATGAAAATGCTCTTCACCACTGGGTCTGTAGGTTGCTGCTGAACAGTGAACTAAAAGAAAGTGGATAAAACCTCTGTGCTGAGACCCTTGGTTTCCAAAGAGCATTCAGAGGAAGTGTGGCACTGCCCACATCTGTGGCACACCTGGAAAACCAGTCTGTAGCCTCAGGGCTCTGTCAAACAGGAAAGGAGAGCCCTGAAGCAGCACAGTGACCTGGCAAGAGGAAGTTTTCAAATAACAACGATAGAGTCTTAAAAAAAAAAAATAAAAAAATAGATAAGCTTTGAAAACCTTTTTGCTTGCTCAAAAAGTACTGGGAGGTTGGCATGGTGGTGTAGGCTGAAAGGCATTTTGTTGTTTAGCTTCACTGTGGTTAGAAATAGAGTGAAGGGAAGAGTTGCCACCAGGATTTGGTGTTTGTCAGCCTTTTGAGGGAGATACCTGAGCTGACAAGGACCTCAGGAGAGGGCTGGGGATGGTGAGACAGGACCCCCTGTCCCTTCTGATATTTATTGGATGTTTTGGATCTGCCACTTTCCAGCTGAAGAGCTCACATTTCACTCTTTCCACAGAGACTGCAATCAGTAGTAGCCCATTGAGCTGATTGTTTGCTTGTTTGTGTGTTTGGAAACAGCAAAATTATGAGAGAAATGAACAGAGGCAGGTTGCATTCTTAGCAGAGTGCCAGAAATAAGAGTAATTTTCAGTGTGTTGAACAACCCTGCAGCCAAAGTCTCTTTTGTCTCAAAGTGACATATTAGTCTCTGAGTTCCTTGGAAAAGAGGAAAATTGCTGGCCACTGGGGCCATTTATTTTTATTTCTAGGTGTTTTAGGAAAAAGAAACCTGGATCAAAAGGAGTGGCTCACTCCACTGTCCCTCCCCTTCCTGATTCAGAGAACAAATCCCCATGGTGGCATTTTAAGGATGCTGCTCTGAATTTTGTTGCCTTTCCAGTTAAAATAAAATATAATTTTTTGTAACTGCAAAGGAATTGGGTGTATAGAGCTCCATGAAATAACAGATTTGTGGTTGAGTATCTTTCTTAGCTGTTTCTCTATTGCACTCAGGGACTCAGCTGCATGTCAAAGAGCAGAAATTCATACCTAGGTTATTCTTTGACCAAATTTCCTCCCTTCAATACAACAAGTAGATATGATTCATGTTGGGTAATAGAGCAATGGCTAAGAGGGTATTAAACTCTACATTTTTAGTTATCAAAATTCATGAGAGGCACAGAGGGGATGGGGCGGAGGGGAAAGACGTAAAGGGGTGAATTAACCTGGCTTGAACAATGTAAAGCTGGACTAATCCTGGAGATCCAGTGGAAGGATTTAGGGTTCATGCTCACACAGAGAGCAGCTGCAGCAGTTTGAGGTGTTGGTACCCTTTGGCAGAGTGTGGGAGGAAAGTGAATTCTGAGATGAGTAAATTCATGATTCTGTCTCCTAGACCAGGGTACTTGTGTTCTGTTTTGGGCTGTATCTGCTGGGGGTGACCTTGCAGAGCTTTTCCCTCAAGCTGAGGTTTGGGTCCCTCTTCTCTCTGGCAGCAAGAGTCACAAACTGGTTATGGAGTTCCTAAGCTTCTTGCTCTTGCAGACTTCTAGATACTGTAGGCTTGAAAAAGTCACAGAGCACTGCAGCTTCTTAGAGGAGTTAATTTTCTGCTTTGGTGCAAGAGGCTCAAAATAACTTTGTGAAAGACGATTTTGTGTGTGTTAAAGAGAATAGTATAATGTTATAGTGTGGATATAACATACTCTAAAGTGTAATAGGAAAGCAGAGGAGGTGAAACTTGGGAATTTCATCTGTGCCACTCAAGGCAGCTCAACCTGCCAAGAGTGTGGCAATGCCCATGTGCCCTGGTGATGAAACAGGGTCCAAGCCTGTGTTCACTCACAGGGACCCAGCACTTGGTATTTTTTTTTTTTTCCTTTGGAAGAATTCAGTTGATGAGCAGTATTATTTTTCCTGCCAGTTCTGTGTTTCAAACTGTAATTGTTTAATATATGTATCATACATATTTGTGTATATTATGTGTATATTAAAGTCCAGCAGAGAAATACAGCTAAATGTAGCCCTATCTTAAGTAGATGAAGAATGAAATCTGTGTTTAAATGGGTCTGCTTTGCATGTACTGTGGCCTCTGGGAGCTGGCTTCCCTCCCAGTCTGTGCTGATCACACTCCAAACACCTTACTGAGTGCTCTGAGATTTTATATGCATATATATGAGCATAAAAAGTCTAGAAAGTCTGGAAATCCATGCAGGAATTGATTCTAAACCCCTGGCAAGCAGCCAGAGCAAATGTGAGAGAAAATGAGGTTCTTTTTTTTTTCTCCAGTGAGCTCAGGCAGTGTTTGGTACCTGGGTCTCTCCTGGGCACTTAGGGATGCACTTGCATGCAGTGCAGCTGTAATTCCCTGTGTTTCCCCATTATCCTTAACTCTGGATTGTCTCCCAGCAGCAGTGCTGCATGCTGAGAGTCCAGGGGGAGTTTTACACCTATGTCCATGAGGAAGTCTCTTCTAATGAAATATAATGCTGACAATGCTTAATAGTTTTGTTTTAGAGCATGATGTCAGGGGCAGGAACAGTGAGTCCAGTTCTCCAGCCTCCCAGCTGAGTACTTAATAAGCCCAAACCAATGCCTTGTCAGCTCGGAGCAGCCAAGACCACTTTGTATTTCATTCTTATAAAAGAAGAAGTTATTATTATTTGTACTTACTATTTGTATTTTTAGTCTTTCTGGTTCTGATTTCAACGTGCATCATGTTGGTGTTTGGTCTGTATCTGTGAATTCTGATATACACAGAAGGGATGGCAGGACAGGAGGTGCTTGAGATGGTGATGGCTCAATTTTCTGTCCAGTTTACTTTGTAGAGGTCCTGCACTAGGTTACTGCTGAGTCAGTGCTGTACAATTTTAGTTGGGTCTTTAAGTCCCTTCTGAGTGCCCTCGGTCTTGTAAACCCTGGGAGCTGTTTTGTGCTTCCAACAGCAGCAGGAGCTCAGCCTCTGGAGACCTCTCCATGTGTGCTGCCAGTGTCAGGACTGAATTCTAGAGAAGCCAATTAGGATCCATACCCAACAAATTCTCCACTGAGATAAAGCAGTCGGCAGAGCAGTCTTGCTTCTGCTTACAGAGGTGTTTCTTAATAAGCTTCAGCAGGTCTAGGAACAATTTGATCACTGGAGAGTTTCTCAAGGAGGCACTTGAAAGACTGTGGAGATTTGAATTTTCAGGGTGATTTTCATGCCTGCCTTGCCTGCATGAGGCAGGGTGAGCCAGGATTTCAGTTTTCTCCTGGATGCTTCGTGTTTTAAATCTTTCTCTGCCTGTGAGCTTGGTGCAACTGAACGAGAAGGGGAGGAGAGGGCAAAGACACTCAGCAGAAATCAGTCAACTACAATGAAAACACAGAAAAGTCCTAGAGCTGGTTTTACTGCTGAGAGTGGAGGGAGGAAGGATGTTAAAGTGTCAGCAGGGCATCAGAGCTGTTGCAGAGTGCAGTCATCCCTGAGTTTTGAATTCCCAAACAGATTTTTGCAATAGTGTGGTATTTCAGTTTGACTGCAGCCATTTTAATCTCTAACAAGGAGGAGGAATCCAGGGCAGCAGTGTCAGGAGAACTGCAGGTGAATGCAGGGCTGTAGGAGATTATTTTCAGTGACATCTGCTACAATAGCCTGGAATTGCCAGGCACAGAATGCTTTCCTCTCTGTTCAGAAACCTTCTCACCAAGGGCAATTGAAATGCAGTTTTCAGCTCTATTGCCACTGAAAAATGGCGTGAGATGCCCCTTCACACTGTTCAGTCATTTCTCTTGTGAGGTTGATACCTGTGGCTTTGATCCAAGAGTGACTTCCCCACAGCCCAGAAGGGAATACCAGGGTGCTGGAGCAAAAGTGACTTTATCTGAGCCCCTGACCTCTGGCTCAGGGACAAGACAGACAAATACAAGGAAGAACTTGTATGAAATCCCAACCATTGCTTCTTCATCTGTAGCCTCAATTGTTGTGATGCCCAAATTATTTTACAGGGAAATTCAATCTTTATGGTGTGGTCTTTGAGAGTTCTTAAACAGATTTCTCTGCTCCTCATCCTCAGTAATTCTGTGCACTCTTAACCTGCTCCTCAAAGGTCCAAATTGAAATGTAAAACCTGTGAATACAGAAATTGCTTTCTTCATGTCTTTACAGTCTTGCTGACAAAACATTCACGGATAGAAAAGACACAAAATTAGCAAGCAGGTAACAGGCAATTTTTTATGGAATTCCAAGTGCAATTGTTCCTTCTGTCAGCTGGAAAGTTGTATATGAAAAGAACTGCTAACCCAAATGGAGACAGATTTAGATGTAAAAGTATCCTACTCCTCTTCCCCTTCTTCTGCTGGCCTTGTAAAAATAAGATTTTTGGGCATTTTGGATAGATTGATGTAGTGTGTCACTGTGTCAGGACTTGGAGTTTCAAGCCACATATGGTTTTGTGGTTAAAACCAGCATCAAAATATGGGCTAGAAATCAGATGAATTTTTTTCTGCAAAAACAAAAAACCTTCATCACAGCAGTGGTTTTACTCCTGAAGGCAGGATCTATATCCACATGTCTGATTTAGGATTCCCATTGAGGATTCTGTGGAGATTCATGTTACCTGCAGGGTTTGAGGATTGCTTTTTATATTTTTTTTATGATTTTTTGGTGATACAATTGTACCAAAAATGTACATAAATTCTCTTAAACCTGCTGTTGAACTTGTAAAATACCTTCCAAAACAGCTGGATATGAAGAGTTTCAGAGTTTAGAAGGTTTTTTGACACAGTGCTTCTGTCTGAGCTCAGGGATGGAACAAGCAGCCTGTACCTGTGGCTTTTCCAGAACTTGCTTTATGAAGTGCCCAGAAGATGGTGCCATGGTGTTGGTTTTGGCTACAGGAATGCTGAGATCTTAAAGTTTCCTTTGGGTTTAAATTAAATCAAGTAATTTTATATGCTCTGATCAGAAGCTAACATTTTAAGAAATGGAATTTTAAAAATAATTGTAGAGGTAATGTGTATTTTTGCTGAAGAAAGCAGCTGGATTTGATCCACATGGCTGAAATACCTCCAGTGTCCTTACAAACAGAACCAGTTTTTTAGGGAAGCCATGACTTTGCTTAATCCCTGCTCATGGAGAGGTGCAGTCATTGTCACTCATGGCTCTCAGAGCATCTGGCACAGTGGGGTTCAGCACCTTTACCTCCTGTGAGAAACAGGAGTTGTGTCTATAGGAGGCAAGTCAGGTCTTAGTAGATCTCTGCAGTTTAAAACCAGATGCTTTCTACCCCATACAGTCATTTCCTGATGTTAATAATCAATGCCAGACAAGACATTTCTGTATTTCCACTTAATAATGATTAATTAGAAGCTGATTTTTGGAAAGATAGGTAAACAAGTCTGTCTATTTGTTCTTGGTGCTGCCCGTCTCGTACAAAATCAAAAGGTTCATTTGGTGCTGGAAATTTCAGGCTGAAATGCTGCAGGCTGACATACCCTTCTGGGTATGGGAACAGTTGGTTACATCCCCTTTACAAATCTTAGGCAAAACCCCTAACCAGTCAAACAAATAATCCCTACAAATGTGTGTCTATCGATATATATGTATGCGTTTGGGGTCACAATTAGCAGAAAACAGAGTACCAAAAACCTTACTACTAGAGCAGTCAAAAGGTGATACAAATTATTTTTCCTTCCCTGATCCCCTTAAAATATGCCTGCCCATTTGTCAAAGCTTCTGGGAGGCTGTGGTGTTGAAAAATGCATGCTGAGGAATGGAGCGAAGTTGTGTAGCCCTGCAGAGACTTGAATCCTTTGCAGCAGATGCTGCTTCTGTGTTCTCTTTTACTCCATTTCGGAGTAAGTGACACAAATTTAGCTTTAGAGCCAGAAGCAGTGAGTAAGGAGAAAATCATGTCATCTTTGGAGACCAGATTCAAACAGTATCTATAAGAGCACACACAAATTCCTTCCAGGGTTATATGGGCTTGCTTCAATGATTTGCTCGTAGTGTTTAAAAAAAACCCATTAAATGACTTGCCAACCTCATGTTAATAATGGAGCAGTCCTCATAGAACTTGAAGACCTCAACAATGGAGATGCCCCAAAAGTGCAATAGGTTTTATTGTAATCATGAAACCACAGTCTATAAATATTTAAAATCTCTTAAAATTGTGTTACTAACCCTCCCTTTCGTGGGCTCCTGAATGCAGCGTTAATGTGAGCAAAATGCTTCTGGGAAGCCCAGGGAAATGCAATAAAATTCAATTTAATACCCAGCTGCCCACATTGCTGTGCCTGCTGCTGCTGGAGTTTGGTGGTAAATAAGCCACGGGCCACTTGGTGTTTATTCCAGCCAAGATGAGCACTGGGATCCAAGTTCACATCTGGAGCTCAAACATTAATGCCTTTGAAGCTCCTGTGGGCTGGAAGCGTGGAAGAAGCAGTGAGCCTTGTTCTTGGAGGAGGAAACGGAGCAGTTGTTGTTTTACTGATGTTTTTAAGTTTAGCCAGAGATGCTGTTGAGGCAGGGATGGACGAGAAGACTCACACGGTTCAGAAGGCAAAAGAAGAATGTTTATCAGCAGGAAATAGTGTCCCTTTATAGCCAGGATCGCTAAGGTGAAATATGATTGGCCTCAAAGTGAAAACTTCTCACACCATTGGTGCACTATGAATAGCACACTGTGGTACAACATATCTACAAACAACATGAACAGAAAGAGAGATGATAATTGTTTTCATTCCTTCTCCTAACTTTCCCAGGCTAGGCCTGGGAGAATTCTCTCTTTTCTCTCTGACTGAACTGAGAATATCCACAATCCAGCACTGAGGCGATCCTGGTTGAGTGCCAAGTCCCACAGTGTGATGTGTCTCACCTGGAAAAAGTGTCATTGTGGCACAGACCTGGTGAGGGAGCAGAGCAGGACACCTGCCCCATCCTGGGGGCTGCTACACAATGTGTGATGGGTTTGGGACTGTTCTTCAGCCTTTGATTCCCTGACCACTTCTGAGTGAGAGAGCTTCTTGCTTGTGATAAAAGGGGTTAATTTGCAACATACCATCAGCTGGCCTTTCACTGAGAGGCAGTGTCAGGTTTGCTGACTGATGTGCTTTCTGCAAGTGCTTCCCTGCTAAACTGGCTCTGATTAATAAAATATATGAAGGCAAAGAAAAATTAGTCCTCCCTAGCTGAGGTTTTTTTTTTTTTTTGTACTTATGACTAATTTACATGTGCAAGACCTTAAAGACCTGTTTTTTCAGGTTGTTATGCTTGTATTTTAAGCCTTCAGGCCCAGAACTGGTCTAAACTGGAAACTTTGTAGTTGCTTTGGCACAAGGCTTTGTTTAAACCAATCATCTTTGGTGAGGGACAGAGTGCTACAAATATACAGTTGAATGACTTTTAGGATGGGTGGGTTGAATTTCTGGTGGATTTTCAGGCTAAGCTTTTCCACATGGGGAATGCCAAGAGGCATTAGTCCGTAAGGCTGGAATTTTTACAAAGCTATGAAAATACTGAGAAACCCCATCTTCCTCTTGCCCTGTGCAGGTTAAAAAGGAATATAATAAAAGTGATGGCTCACTTGGCAATCAGTGCACACAAAGGTGTCTGGATGAGCCTGCCCTCCTTCCTTGTTTGGTCCTTGGGAGCCAAGTCCTGCCTTTCCTTGCCATTTTTTCCCCTTGCTGGCAGTCCCTGGGCCAGCACAACTCTGAGATGCCGTTGCTGCAGATTCCTCTTTTGGGAATGATTATTCAGGGTTTATTCCTTTATTCCATGCTCTTCCTCAGAATTGGAGCACACGGTGTTTGGGGCAGTCAGCACAGACCAATTAGCTTGCACAGCCCTTCTTTTCAACTCCTCCAGCAAGATTGCAGCACGCATTCCTGCTTTTTCAGCCCACTGGATGCTTATGGACTCCTCTGCTGCACAGGCTCTTTTCCCACACTTTGGGCAAGGCAAAAAGCACTTGCTGTTTCACCCACAGTGCAGCAATCATGGATCAGTGACTGCAGAGATTGATTAAAGTCAGGAAGAGTAAAATCAGAGGCTTGCAGAGTTGTCCTACTTATTTGATACTCTCCTAATACTCCGAAATCAAGTATTTTAATCTCACATATTAAAGCCTCAGGCATTACTAAATTAAACAGATTATTTACTTATTTGATTTTCCCATTTAGGAGCAGCACAGCTGATGTATCTGTTGAGAAAAGGAGAAGGAGAGGTGTATGCAGCCCACTATTTCCTGATAAAATGCATGCACTGCTTGTATAGACAGCATCTTATGTTTGTAGTTATAAGCCTGTCACTGTCATTCAAGCTCAGCTTTCTACCACATCCCAGTTATGGTTAGGAAAGCATATTCACTATAAAAAAGAAGTAACTTAAGAGATAATGGAATACCAGGGTTTTAAGTATATTTAAAATCTGTCAAGAAAAGCTGAAGCAGTGAACAAAAGTCATAGCTGTGCATTATTCTTTATCCTTTTGCTTTTAATGGTCTGATTTGAATTTTGAATGCTTTGGATAAGCAGCAGTACTGCAGGACTCAGAAGGACCCCTTCTGTCTCTTCTATTTAAATAAATCTGAACTAATTTTTCAGGGTAAATATTCTTAGATTTCTCTTTCTGAAACTCTGTATTTTTTTATATACCTGATTCATTCCAACTGAAATATCTACTGTATTCTAGAAGTCCTCCTCCCTTTTCCTTCTTTCCCAGGCAGCAGGAAACTGGTGTTTCCCATAAATTTTAGAGCAGTGAGTTCTTAATGATCTCTGCAGGTTTTTCACAGCTGGTTGTTGCTCCCTTGGCTCAGGGCCTTTTCCTTCTGTCATTTGCATGATCTTCACCACAGGTGATAATGTGGCTCCTCGACTCCCCCAGAACTGGAATAGAGATGGGATCCCTGTTCAAAGTGATCTCACAGGCTGGGTCCTGCTTGAGACTGTCCTCTCCTGCATGTCCTGAAGCCACTACAGAGCCTGGCAGAAACAAAGCAGATTTACTGAGGAGGCTTTTTTACAGTTAGGGCTACACAGATTGTAGCAATCATCATAATGAATTTAGTATAATATGGAATAGAGAGAAAAGGGCAAGTATTTAATCAAACAGCATTGAGTCCCAAAGGAAGGATAAAATCAGTGAGATAGGAGTTGCAGCTTGATTTTAAAAGATTTATCACCCAATTTATTCACTTTATTTCAGACAGATCAAATCTTAAACCCCAGCTATCACCATGCAAATATCAACAGGATTAAGCATGGAATCTTTGGAGAAGTATTTAGGTCAGGTAATTTAGCCAACCAGCTTGAACCTCTTCTTCTGACACATGCCTTTCACCTCCCTTATCTGCAGTGCGGATCACTTGTGTTCTGTTTGGTCTGCATGGATAATTTCCAGTATTTTGGGATGTGAAACAAGGTGGGAATGCCTGCAGAGTTCTGCAGTGGGCTGAGGGAACTGGACACATCTGTATTTTGAAGAAGTACCTGCAGTGGTCCTATATGTCAAAATAACCCCTCTGTACCTGTGTTAACTGAGGGGTTGATCTCACCTGTTCTCAGCATTTGTTGGTTTGGAAGACAGTCAGCCACTTCTTTCCAAGTTCAGCCTCTGGCTGTTCCAACCTGAAGAGATAAGTACCAAAAACATCCTGCCTGATCAATAGTTTATTAAAATCTCTGCCAGAGTCAGAAAGGAAAATGTTCATGCAGTGGCAATAGAAACCTGGGGGATCAGTGAAGCCTTTATGACCATTTGCGGTGCATTCAGTCCCTTCTTGTGATTTTTGCTCAAGGGCCGTGGAATAGAATGACACAGAACCAATAAGGCTGGAAAAGCCCTCTGTGGTCACTGAACCCAACACTGTCAATGCCACCACTCAACTGTGTCCCCAAGTGCCACCTTCACGTGGTTTGGAACACTGCCAGGGAAGGCAGAGCAGTTTCATCTTTTCAGCCAGAACTGATGTGAGGAGGCAGCTCTTCTGGGTCCTGCCTCTCGACCTCTTTATCCCTATGTTCACCCCTGGATAACCAGCCTGCACTTTCCTGAAGAAACCAGCTCCTTTGGATTGCTTTTCTAGTGCTGCCGTTGGTTTTTGTTTCTTTTGTTGTTACTCACGTTGCAGCTGCTGTTTGTTATTAACAGCTCTTGATACTGCATGATCAGATGAATTGTTAATTGCTGAGCCTCTGAAGAGCAGACAGGGGCTGCTCCCTGCCTCCAGTGCACGTGGGAGGCTGCCAGGGACAGCTGGGACCTGGTGCCAGATCCATCACGCATGGGAGGCTTGCACCAGAAGGTGGTTTTGGAAGTGAGGAAGCAGATCCAGTGCTGAGAATATTCCCCAAGCAGAAGCATCCCTCCCTGCTGCTGGCAGGTCCCCTGTGAAGTGTCAGCCTGGCTTAGCTGTAGGTACCTGCTAGAACATGCTACCAGCTCATGTTTCTCCTGGTGCAGGAAATGTTTTTCTGTCACAGGTCAGTCTAAAACGCTGTCCTGCACTGTAGAACCTGTTTAGAGATGTTTGCAATGTGCAAAATGAATCCTATCAGTGCTCAGGAATGCTGATTTTGGTTTTTGTCTCTCTCCCCTCCCTTTCCAACCAGGCCCAGCTGTCTCTGAGCACTGCTGCCTGCCTTGGCACCCTGCTGTTATTTAAGGAAAGTTGATGCAGATTTGTTGTTTTCACTTATTTTTTTATGAACATTGAAGATATTTTGCCTCCTAGGCAACACACTCCCCCCCCAATCCCATTTTTAGCTCTCCCAACAGTATTAGGGAATGCTATTTAGAAGCACAGAAGGGAAAAACTGGAGAGGAACTTGATGAGTGCTGCTCTTGTTTGAGAGCAGACAAATCATTCCATATGAAATGGATGTGATATGACAGCATAAAGAGCAAATGTAATTTTGCCTTGCATTATTATTTATTAGATTTATAACAAAACTGCAGTTACAGGGTAGCCTTGCTCATTCAAATATGCTGAGACAGGATCCGTTTGCACACAAGTAGAAGTTAATGGTATTGCAGTGAAGCTGCTGCTAGCTCAGAAATGTATTCATTAGAGATAGTGGTGAGATTTTGCTTTGAAATAATGAATCTGTGACTTGAAAGCATGTACATTAAGTTCCAAATGTGGTGGCAGTGGCCCCAGAACTGCAGAGGTGGCAACAGAACTTTGTCACTTCTATTAAGGAAGCTCTGTCTACAGACGGATGTCCCATCTATTGTTTCTTCTTCTGCTGATAAATAGAGTTGGTGAAATATCAGACCCTTTTCTAGCTTCACCAAAAACATCTAAATCCTCTAAATATTTCTGTGCTGGTATCACAGTTAGCAGAAAGGTGAAATAGCAGCAGACCAGTACAAAGGTGACACAAATTAGTTTCCTTTCCCTGGTTCTCTTCTAATGTGTCCACCGGTTTTTCAAGAATTCAGAGGCTGCAATGTTAGAAAATGCAGCAGCAAATGAAACACTTTATTTTTGTAAATACAAATTTCCATTTTCCCCTTGAATCTTACATCTTAGTCAATAGATAACAAGAGTGGAGGATGGAGAGAACTATCAAGAAGATCTGGAAGGATCCTGGAGAAGATCAGCCTGCCAGCCTTTTAATCTGCATGGATTCTGTTTTAATTACAGTAATTTCACCTTCAGAAGTGAGAATTGCACTGATGAAATACAACAGTGCTCTCTGACAACTGGCTTTTGGGAAGGCACTCATTCACATAGGGGCATGAGTACTGTAAAGAAAGAGAAACCCTTGCTGGTCCACTTCACTTGAAAAGGGCTGCAAGGGAAGGTGATGATATGCTCTGGTGTTTGGTGGTTTGGTTTTTTTTTTTCTACTGAGAAATTGCACCTTAAGAATGTTTTCACTTAGAAATCAAGATAGCAGGAATCTAAAAGGAGCTTGCAGGAGGATAACAAAAGGCTTCCAGCATTCCAATTAAATAAATTAATCCAATTTTCCCTTTCCTCACAGCATGAGACAGGTGAACCATGGACAAACACCGTGGATAAGGGGTGTATGGGATTATTTCCTTGTTCCCCTGACATCTAACTGCCAGGGAATGGTGGCTGCTCCTGGGTGGACCTTGGCATACTGCAGGAGACACTGGTGGGTCTGCTGGAGAAGGGACTGTTGCCATGTGCTGGAACCATGGATCCACCCTTCCAGGCTGGAGAGGATTCGTGTCCCCAGGCTCAGAGCGTGGCTCAAGTCTGCAGCCAGACCAGGTAACACTCTCTGGGCTCTCGTTCTCTGCTCTTTTGTTCCTGCTAAAACACCAGCCCAACGTGTGTGCTGGGAAAGAACACCAGCGTGAAGGAAGAGTGAGTAGACTGTGCTGGAGCTGGTCCATACTTCTAAGTGTAAGTTAATGATCAAATGTGATCATTTTCTTGAGAGCATACATTTACAGAGATATTAACACTGGGGTGTGGTAATCAGACACTGCAATATCTGTGGTAGAATGCCAATGTTCCAGAGATCTGACAAATCCAGCATTTGTTATTTACCTATCCAAAATGCTTTGCTTTGAAAAAGCAGTGCTGAGTGCCAGCCAGAAGGATAGTCATTACAAATTCAATGCAACATGCAGTCAGCTTCAGCACAGAGCTGACTGTGGATCCACTTATAAGGTAGAAAGTATATTAATTGGTCCATAATTCAAGCTGAAATAAGGAAAAGAGAGAGATAAGATGAGCTGTCAAGGGAAGCAGCTACATTCACTGGTGAATTTTGGGGAGTGAGTTGAGGGAAGGGAGCACTTACCCTAGAGAACTGCACAAGATCTTTTGTAAAGTCATTAGTCTTATGAATTATTTTGACTGTTATTGTTATTAATTATTTGTACTGAAGTAGCACTTGGAGAAAAGAGTTATGCTAAAAATCCTCCTGATTTCTGCTAAAGCACACAATAAAAAGGCAGTCTTTCCCCTGAAGAGCTTTCAGTCTTAATGCCACTCTATATTCACAGTGTTCATCATTTCATCTGGTATTTCCATCCTCTTTTATTCTGGTACATAGCACCTGAACTTCTTCCTCAGAACTGTGTTGGTGTTTGGCAAATCTGAAATTCATGCATCTGCACTTTTATGTCTGACTATTTTTCGGTTTTCCTCTCCTCAGTAGTTCTTCTTCTCACAGTTTACAGTCCCCTTCTCTTATTTCCTTCACCCCTTTCCTGCAATTTCTTGTACTGACTCAGTCTCCATTTTTAAACCTCTGTCACAATTCTCTCATATGAAGAGAAAAAAAATCTCTCATATGGAGAGCATCCATTCCATGGATGCTTTTTTTGTCTGTCATTTTCCCTCTTGGGTTTTTTTTTTTTCAATTTTGGGGGAGATCTGGGAACAAACAACTCCTGCCATCATCTGTCCAAAGGCACTTTTTCTGGCAAATGGTTCTATCCCTCTTTGATGCCTTGTGAATGCTGACCTAGAACAGAGGCTAGATGGAGTTAAAGAATAAAGTAGGGATTTATTAAAAGGCCTCAATGGATCCACCTGGGGCAGCACAAGAGCCCAGCCAGGGCTACACCCAAGATGAACCAAAATGGTCACAAAATGCACGACCGGTCACAGGGTCTTTCACTTTTATAAGTTCTGCTCCATTTGCATATTGGAGTTAATTGTGCAATTACAGCTTTAGGTTATGAAGTCCCATCCTTCTTGTTTTTCTCTCTTCAGCCCACGTTGTTTATGCTCTTGGGCCTGAGATTTGGATCATTTGTCCTTGGTCCCCAGCTGGAGAAGGAATTGTTTTGTCTCCCTGCTCTGTGAAGAGAGCTCACCATCCCTAATATGAAGCTCAGAACTACACACTAAAACAGCACAGAATCTGAAAAATATAAAAGCTAAAACCTGAGGCATCATCTTCACTTCCCATATCCAGCAGGAATCTGCCAACAGGAAAAGGTCATGTGGAGAAAGCACACCTTTTAATAGAGAAGGTGCCAGCAGGTCGAGGGAAGTGATTCTGCCTCTCTACTCAGGATTTCTGGGGGGCCTGGATCTTGAAAGTCATCAGTACAAGACAACTACACCGAATTTACTTGGGATAAAACCTGGCTATTATAGACTTTTATAAATAATAAGCATTGGGAGCTCCCTGGCAAAATCCCAGTGCTGTCTCTTGGATCATTGTGAAGAAAAAGAAATTTGGCAAGAGGACCAAGTCAGCTGTCAGCAGGTTGTCCCTCAGCTCTGCTGTTAATTGTGGTGCCTCACTGTAGTTTGTTTGCAATAATTCCAGCTGTACTGCCAGGGTAGCCTTTAAACAGAATTGCTGTTGTTGTCACAACTGTTATTGTTCAAGAACTGCAGTTTTCAATTAGGGGGATTATATGAGATACATTATCTGTAACAATCTCTTTTAATGATAACAACAGATACGATAATTAGTCCAGTGTATGAAATTAAAGATATTTAAATAATTATAGTGTAATCAAGTCAAAATTACTGATGTCTTTATTTGAGGCTAGATTATGTGGAAAACACCACAGGAAAATAAGTGCTTTATAATCTAAAAGGCACCAGTATTTGATAGCACATTTGCATATATAGCATCAAGTAAGTTTGGTTTATGCCTTCCAAAGATTTAAAATATGAATAACAGTCATTAGGCCAGGTTTCAGAGGCTTGGGTATGACAGCAATTCCTTTGTGGTTCAGTTTGCTGGCACATCTCTGCTTGTTTGGTAAGGTGGATTTGCAGCATAAAGGTGAATTTAATGGTGCTCAACAGGGTGGCTCGGAAACATCTGCATTCTAAATGCCTATTTATTGGACATTTTTGGAAAAGTTTCGCTTTTTCCTGTTCCCTTTTCACATTTATTATCTGATACTGCACATACTCTTTAATCAAAGATAAATAAACAAAAAGAACAGGGAGCCCAGAGACATCAGTTGAAGGGAAAAACATTATTTTTTGTATTATGTGGGGAAAAACACAACAACAACCCCCTGAAAAGCAAGCAAACAAAACCAAATCAAATCAAACGTAAGCAAAATTAAAAAAAAACAAACACACATGAACCCAAAATTCACAGCTACCCCCTCACTCCATCTTCTTTTCAGACTTTGAAGAAAACAACCTCTTGTGTAATTCTTTACCAGCAGGTGCTGACCAAGCCAGAGGAGGGCACAGTTCAGAGATCTGGCAGAGTTACAGCTGGTGGGTTCCAGGCACTGCCTGTGTCAAGGGAGAACTGGAAATAGCTGTTTATTTATTTATGTGTGAAAAGGATGGTAAAGGAAGTATTTTTATCATTTGCCTTTACTGCAGGAGCTTATAAAGGCTGTGTTTATATTTTATTTTCTCGTGGGATGTAATTCCCCAAAGAAATGTGAAATATTGGTGGCAAAACCTCAGTTTTGGAGCTGGGCTCTGAATTTTGGAGGGGGCTCCTGAGAGAAGGTGCTGATAACCTTTGGTTAGAAAGTTGAACATCAAGCTTGTGCTGGTGGTGCAGATGAGGGGCTACATTTAAAGAGGCATTTGAAATTAAAACTTCTTTCCAGCTTGCCCATACAAACAGCAACACTTGACCCTCAAGAAGGTAACAGGCATCTCATGATTTATTGTAGACTAAAGTTCATTCTTTTACCTGACAGAAAAACGTTGGCAAGTCCAAAGGGACCGATTCAGAGGGAACTGACTCCATTAACTGCAATTTTTCATCCCCTTTTCCACATCAGCAGAGAATTTACCTTTTCTCTGGGTTTGACATCGAGTATCTTTAGTGTCCTGAAGGTCACAAGTGTTTCTCCAGCCCCACGGGTGCAATAACCAACAAGAAGAATAATCCCTGCAGGATTTTCTTTCCATTACCTGGGTGATACTGGGAAATCAGGAGACTTCTTTACTTCCAATGTGGTTATATAATGTGTAATTTATTTTATAGTTAGTTACTACTAAAAAATAATTGCAAGGCAGAACAAATACTAGTTTTACAGTAAAGACAATGACAACAAACAGGAAAGTAATTTCAGGAATTGAGATAAGGTTTTAAAACAGGATGTTTCTGTGTTTGGACACTTTAGTTTGTTTTACATGAAGATCTCTCTGGTGGACACCCCCCATGCCACCTCTAATCCTTTGGAAGCAAGATGAATAACAAGATTTCTCACACAGAGACATTCTGCAGCTTTTTCTAGATGCAAGCATACATCCAGAAAGCTTTGAATTGCTAAGAGGTAAATGGATTAAATTTATCCTAAATGCCCCTTTCAGCAGGTTAGGAAATGGATCCCCTGGTTTTGGTGTGTCACACAGAATGATTTGAGACCTGACCTTTTAATGAGTTTTATCAAGACAGTTGAATAATTTCTACTCAGAATTTATTTACTTCTTCAGTGTCTTGCTTAATTTGATTTGTGAATCTATTATTTTTTTTTCTTTTGCTTTAAAGTCATGGTTTTTATATTCAGTTTTTCAAATGCTTCAGTAGTAACTTCTGTTATCCTTGACATTTCTGTGTCACCATAATATGAACTGCTGCAGTGGGAAACTTAATCCTCTAATCTGTCTAGCTCAGATGCATTGTTCATATAGAGACATTTTCTAATTCAGTGTATTTATTAACAGCTCTGAGCACTCTGCTGGTGCTGGCATCTGCAATAGGAGCAGTTTTATTAGTGGAAACTGTAGTCAAAGAGTGCTCTGATGGCTGGTTCCACTGGCTGGAATGACAGTGCTGCTCCCTATGACTGTAGGATTCATCTCTCTGGTGTGAGATGCACATAAATGTACAAATACACAGATAAATGTACAAATATACAGATATGTGTGTCTGTGTATCCAGGCTGCCAGTTTATCAACCCTTCTATTGGAAGGCAGATCTGAATATTAACCCAAACTTTCCTAAGCTTTCCTAGGAATCCTAAAAAATAATTTGTGGTAGCTGTTCAAGTAAACAAACCATTCTGGCAGTTTTGGCCTTTCAGATGAGTATTCAGTTTTCTGTAGAAACAGTTTTTTCTGTTATATTTTTCCAGAACCTCAGGTTTAGGGGATGTAGCATTTCTGACCACTCTTATAATTTAATTGCTTTATTTCTCATTTGTTTAGTCTCAAAACCGAGTTGGTCGTGGCAAATAATTGGCTACTGTTGAAGTTATAAAACTGGTCTGGATGAGTTTGCAGGGTAACTGACCTGCCACTTTCATTTGAATGCTGGAAAAGACACATAGAGAAGTGTGAATATAAAATATATAGAAATACTCTCATAAACTTGTTATTCTTCCTAGTAAGTATTAAAAATAAGCATTACATTATTATTATTATTATTATTATTATTATTATTATTATTATTATTATTATTATTATTAATAATAATAATATCTGGATCTGCAGGTGCTTTTAATCAAGTCAAAACAAACTGCTTTAATAAAACATAAAATAAACTGCTTTAAGAAACTGCAAAAATCACAGGATGGGGTGGAAGATCATTAGTGATATGATGTAGTTGATACAGTTCAGCTGGAGATTAATGGCAAATAGCATCATGATGTTTAGAAAGGGGATTGAATAGTACATAGGAAATAAATACTGCACCCCCATGAAACTAGGATTCCTCTTGCTTGTGATTATTTCATGCTGGAAGCATGACAGAAAAGTGCCTCTACTCCTGGTGTAACAAAACTTCCTTCACTCTCTCTTTCCCTTCAAAAAAAGCCCAAGGAAAAAAGGTTTTACACACAGTCTCCCAGAAAGAAACAGGATGAAAACATCCCTCAAGCTGCAAAGCAAGAAGGTCCTCAGCACTAATACTGTTTTCTATTACCAAATGCTCTATAATCTGAAAACTAAAAACATGAGCAAATATTATTTCTATTTATCTGTCTGTATGTGCTATATTATAGAAACATGCTCAAAGGTTTAATTTTTTTGGTTTTATTTCAGAAATACTCATTAATGACTATGATTCATCATCAAGATAATATAAACTGATTGGGGAAAAGATAAGTTTACAACATGCAATTGTTTTGAATAATGGAAATTAATTTTTCTCAAGAGTTGCCACATTTATTAGGAAGGCCTTTGATGTTTCTTGGAGAAACAAATCAGTGCTGGTTGGTTTAATCCTTTATTGACAATGGTGTTTTGGATTTGGCAGTGTCTGGAAAACTGTTTTCAACTGGAGTTGTTGGCATAGTCACGGAATGATGCTCTTGTGAAGAAAAAAGAATTTCATTTCAAGGCTACTGAAAGCTGCAATGAAATCGCAGAAGAAATATCTGCTCATGTTGCAACTTAACACGCTAAAAACCCACAAGGAGATTGCTGCAAAAAGGTATATTTTGACAATCTTGGAAATAAAGTGCTTCTGTTTCACTATTATCAGGTGCTTTTTTCCCCCAGTAACTTCAAGATACCTATTTTGTACCATTGAGTTAAATTATTCTTTGTCACTCCCATGACTTCTGTCTTCAGATTGCCCCTAAATTTGCTGCTCAGTTTACCCACCTTTGTTTTTTCCTGTATCTCTGTGCTATTCCCTCCAAATGCTGAAGAGTGTCAGTGCAAACCTTCCACATTCACACTTGTTACCATCTCTGGCATCTTCCCTGCTTAAATTTTCTTGGAAAGCTGTACATCAATGCCCCTAATAAAAACCATTGTTTGAGGGTCCTGTGGCACCTGTAAGAACCAAAAATATATGACTATACATCCATAAATCTTCAATTTCCTAATGTTTTGGGTAGCTTTGTGCAAAATGAAAAACCAAAAACTACTGAAGGTACACAGAGAGATTTTGGCAAATCTGTTGGTGTTCTGGTATTTCCTGGTAGCAAGCAGATTTTTCCTTTTGCAAATTAACACTAAATATAGATGAGGTGTGAAATTCACTGGACCTGAGCACTCTGCACTTGTCCATTATATTCATAATTTCTGTTCTCACTGACCCTTACTAGGGAGTTACTGAGCCCAGTGCCATAATTTGCAGCAAATAGCCCTCATTAAATGAGAAATTGCTTGTGATATACTATATGAATGATAAATTCATATACTGATATCTTTCATAAGATCAGATCTAATAAAAGGTCAGCTGGTACAATTTCTTATGTAAATGAGTTTTCCAGATTGTTTCTCTTTCTACTTGTGCTATTGCCTGGGTGTCATCAGACTTCAAAGAAATTCATTATTCTTCCAGCTCTTGACTTTAAACAAAATGCTTGCTGAACCTAATTGATGCTGCAAAATGTCTCTTTGCAGGGCAAAGAGAATTGTGCAAGAGTAATTCAGTCTATTGAGCTACTCACAGCCATTGTGTTTGACTGTGCCCTACTGACATTGTGTTTTTTTTCTGAAAAATATTGGAAATCATTTCCACTGATGGAACTGATGGGAAATAATGAGTCAATCACATGAGAGAGAGTGGATTCAGTAAGCTCAATGCAAACTATTGTGAAAAGTTTTAAAAGTCTCTTTGTCCACAAAATGTCAGTGTGTTTTTTTTTTTTTTTTCCTCCTCAAGGTTATTTTGAAAGTAAATATTTGAGGCTGGCATGCAATCTTGACTATTCTGAGAGCCAATGAAGAAAGAAACAAAAATATCTACAGTAAGAGACAAGCAGGTGCAGTCAGTTGTGTGGATTCCAGGTAAGCTGCTGTAGGGTTTTTGCATCTGCTCCTATAAAATGTCAACTTTGGGTCTGAGAGACCCTGTTGGGTCTTTTGGATAAAATGGGGAAACAGAATTGTTGCCAACTTCTTTCTCTTTCACCCTGGCAATCCACAGGAGCAAACACTTTGTGCCAGTCAGCAACAATTCCTGCAATGTAATTAAAATGCAAGTGCATGAGTGAGTCCAGTGGCCACTCCAACCATCCTATGGAGGTTTTAATTTTGGCTAATGCTGAAGTGTGCCCTGGTAGAATTTGATCCCATCAGTGCCATATTGAGCTCTACTAGTTACAATGCCAATGTTCTAAGGCCTTGTCCTTGTTTCCATTCTAAATCCTGCTTCTGCATGAATGAATGCCTCTCATCTATTTTGGTTAAAATTTGCCTCTCTGGTCTTGGTCCATGAACAACTCACACTCCACTGCTCTTCAGCAGTTTGGTTCATTCAGAGCATAAATCTGAGTAAATTTTAGTTGTTTTTTTCTTGAATTAGTAGAGCATAAATTGCTCAAACATATTCCAGCTATTGATTTTGAATGTCAGCTAATTATACCTTGGTCCTTATTATACCACTGATTGAGAAAACTAATGGGCTACATTCCTGTCTTGGTTTGGCAGCGTGTAAAGGCTAAACATTGAATGTCAACCATGGTTTTAGAGTGAATTCCTTGATAACAATGGTTTTCATACATATATAATGGCTTTTATAAGACAATACTTAAAATGTTTTTCATTTAAGAAGATGTAGGAGGGAAGGTAGGTTCTGTTATCTGTTTCCAGCACAGATTCAAACTCCACACTGAAGTTCAAATGAAGTCCATGGGTAACACCAATGTCTTAGGTACTTAAATTCTGAAATAGATCCATTTTTAAGACAATTTTGGGAATTCTATTTCCCCCTCCACTGTCTACCAGAGCAATCTTTGTGCACGTGACTGCTGTAATACATTCATGTGCAGGGTGCTGTGATATCTTTATTTCCTTCTGATTACTGTCTCTCCTCTCCCTGTAGCCTTAAAAAACCCCCAACCCTTCAAAACTGACAAGAATCAAACTGCAGAACATGGGAAAAGCTGTAAATTTTGCCGCCCTTCTACCAATTCCCTGGCAAATGAGATATAGTACAAGTGCAGTTGTACTTGAGCCTTGATTTTTCAGACAAAGGCTGTGAGAACAGCCAGTGGCATGACATGAATGTGTTCTTGTGTCAATTCCTTCAGTGAAAATGGAGCACAGTGGTGCTGCAGCCCCTGAGCACCCTTGGAATGGTCAAGAGCAGGAGATGCTGCTGTGCTCAGCACTGCTGGCTGGAGTGTGCACACCAGTTCCTGCAAACTGCTCTGCCGAGCTCAGGCACTTTCTTCCTGCTCTGAGGGGCTCCAAGACAGGGATGTTTGTTACCAACTTTAACAGAACTGAGAGCCAAAGGATCTAGAGACACTGTGTAGGGGAGATTGCATTGTGGAGGAAGTGCAGAGTGTGCCTTGTTTGTGGGGTTTCTGGATTTAGAATTCAGTGCTCAGCAAAGGGAGGAACCAGGCTGAACCACAAGAAATACCATACTCTCCAGGAAGAAAAACATGATACAAAATACAAAAAAAGCAGATAATTTAACTCGCCCTTCTGATTTCAGGCCTGCTGCTATTCCTTTACAATAGCAGGCTGCATAAGAATTTGTGAGACTAACCTGCTGCTAAGCCATCTTTAACAGCTCTTGTTAAAAACTGACACCACTATCAAGGGGCAGATATGAAGCACAGGTCCTGCTGTGACCTGTGAGTCTGGTGGTGTTGCATGATCATGTAATTTTCTGTGCTGGAGTCCCTTTCTCTTGTCCTCTCACTTAACAAAGACAAAAAGCTTACACAGCTTGCCTTGATGCACAGTCTGATTTTTCTCTTAGCAGTCTTCTGAAATTGGGTATGCTGGGTGTGAAACACTTGCTGGCCTTTCAGAAGCAAACCCTGAGTAAGCCCTGCCTCAGTGACAAAACAATTGTGCTTCTCCTGGTTAGATGCTGAAATCGGGTCACCCAGTGAGCAATAGTCACCAAATTAACTCTTGGGCTCTTAGTGCCTAAGAACTTAAAATTTTATTGAAGGACTAGTGTCCTAGGGATCACTAAATAAAGCAGTACTTAAAATGTTTTCCTTTTAAGGAGATGTAAAAGGGAAGATAAGTTCTGTTATCAAAATTTTCCAGCACAGATTCAAATCCCACAGTGAAGTTCAAATGAAGTCCATGGGTAACCCCAATGTCTTAGGTACTTAAATTCTGAAATAGATGCATTAAAGACAATTTTGGAATTTCCCTACTGGAACCAAAATCTTCTAATCTCTCAAAGCTCAGCCACCTTGGGCCTCAGCTTGATTATCTATCTATCTATCTATCTATCTATCTATCTATCTATCTATCTATCTATCATCTATTTTTTTCTATCTGCTGAGAAGCTGTAAAAGACAATGTATAAGGAGAGTGTAAAATGGGTAAAGACTAAGTCACACAGCAGTTGAGTTTGAAAGACACTTTCTGTCTTTTAATCTGCCCACTTTTGGCATTGTGAAAGTCTCTCCTTCACAACAATCCCTTAAATACTTTATTTAATGCTGACTCTGAGGGTTCACTGGTACAAACAGGGTGGGCATCTTGGCTAAAGTGACAGTGGGCAGGTCCTGTTCCACATGTGGGTTCTTTATAGGGCATAGAGCAGTGGGGGAGGTTGGCTGGGGGCTGTACCTGCCTCAAAAAAGGCTTAGTTACATGAGAAATATTGAACCAGTCCAAAAAGTTTCTATCCTCAAATTGACAAAAAAAAAACCAAACCAAAGACAAACAAACTAACAAAAACAAAAATCACCCCAAAAAAACCCAAACAAACAAAAAACCACACCAAAACCAATGACCAAAAACCAACACTTGCTGTGTCCTGAAGCAGTGCCTAAATGCATTTAAGAATTTCTATCCTGACTTCTGGCTGGGAAGAATGCATTTTGAAAAATATGATTCCTTATCAGAAAGTTCTTATGAGGACTTCATTTGTGGTATAGAGGAGTGAGAATCTTTTGTCTTCTAACAGGGCACATTTTGTTCTGCTGTTTTAAATAAAAGCCATTGCAAAAGGAATGTAATGATTAGGGTGGTTATAAGGAATCAGACCTTTGGTCAGAACAAAACAACCCTGCCATTACACTATATGGGATTTGGTTATAAACTGCCAGCAGTTTTGACAGCACCTAGTAGTTCAGGGTGAATTCCTCTTTTTGATAAAACTAGTCCAAATTATCTTCTTGATTCAGACTGAAGGTTTCCTGAGAGACTTAGCCCATCATGGATTGTAAAGAACTTTACTAAAATGTCTAAATTTATATATATGCTAAAACATAGGGATTTTATTAGACCAGTAAGGATTTTTTAAAATAGTAAAAATAAATTATGCTCCTCAGGGTCTAGCTCATTCATTCTTCTTGAGGATATTATCTCAGTGATCATTAGTTTCTTGCATAAAATACAGTTTGCATGAGTCACCAGAAATTCTGTACTGACTGGATTAATGGGGGACACCCCATTGAATGAGAATTTAAGTATTTTCTCGCAGTCAGTGTTCAGTGCAGCGAATTTCACTGCCTGATTCTGTAGTAGAAGAAACAGAGGTAATTTTGGCTTTCACAAATTAGGTCCAGTTGGACCTAATTCAGTTGAACTCACATTTGAGCTTGATACAGCCAGCAGTCCTTTGTACTTCAGCTCATATAGTAAAGTGCAGCAAACCCCGGCTCAGGGAAGAAATGATGATGTCTGGCTCCAGATCAGAAGGCTGAAGGATAGCTTTATTAAAACTATACTGTATTACATTAATATACTATTTAAAGAGATACTATACTATTCTACATTCTTACCTACCTATCTAACTAACAAACTCGTGACTCTCTGCTGAGAGTCCAAGCCACAGCTGGATCCCATTGGTCACTGAACCCAAACAACCCTCACCAGAATCCCCCCCAGCAATCACTGCAGGTAAACAATCTCCATACCACATTCCACATGGGGAAAGCAAAGGAGCAGAGATAAAGATTGTTTTCTCTTCTCTCTGTGCTTTTCCTGAGAGACAGAATTATGTCTCTCTGTCCAGAGAATGTGAATGCCACAGCTCAGACCTTTGCTGTATCTACTTGGAAACTGGGATTTTTACCCCACCTCTAGCTGGTTGTACCTTACAGGTGTGTACCTTGGATGTCCCTCATGGCATTAAAACTATCCTAACTCAATTTATTGTAACAATTGTGAAATGAAACTCTCTGAAACAAAGCAAGGAGGTCAGCTAGCTCGGAGAGCATGGCAATTTTGGAGCACTTAATCCTTTTCATAGCACTGCTTGGTTTCTCTCCTTCAGAGCTGACACTCAGGTGTCTGTTCTGCTTTGGTTTGTAATACATCTTCTGAAGGAAGGTGTGCCAAAGAGCTCCTTCTGATGTAGAGATCAGAACCAGGACCTATCAAACGTACTGATGAAAACACCTCAGTTCAGTACATAAAAGAAAAATTCTCTCAGCCAGCAATGGTTTTCATGTAGAATGCAATGCAAGGTGGTTGATGTATCTACAGCACAAATTAATGCATTTTATCAACTGGGCTGAGTTCAGGAGGATAGGAAGAAATGCACTGTGCTGCTGCAGTGAGTTTTGAACAGTCCTTTCAAATAGTTTTTGTTTGTGATCCTCCTTAGAATGTGAGATGTTCCTTTTGCTCAGTTACATTTAACATGGCAAATAAGGCATTCCATTCTAAAGTTAACTTTTCATAGAGTATCAAAGTGCTGCTAGTAAATCCAAACTGCTCAATCTAGTGCATAATGAAGAGCTGTAATGCTCTGAATAAATCCATTACTCAAATGTGTACTTTAATGAAGGAATAAGTCATTAGTGTTTGCCTGACTTTTTTAATGTGGTTGAGATTAACACCAATGTAAGCAACATTGCAAACACTAAAAAAATCCCAAATATTTCTAAATGAGGATTGAGAAAATATTATCTGTAAAGTACACCCTGGATAATCTGTGTGGATAAAATTTTATCTGCAAGTGGAAAATGTAGCTTCTTTCAGTTTTTTTTTCTTTTCTTTTTTTTATATGCAGCAGAGAAATAGAAAACCTCCTAAAAGCTCTTCCTAAAAGATTGTATGGCACTAGTTGGAATTTAGTCTATCAAAAGTGCTTCTCATGGTACATCAGGAAGCGTGATATCCCATTAAAACAGGAGAGAATATTATTAATCTCTATTAAAAAGACTAATGAAATGAAGTATGATATCCTGCCAGCTGTGCCTTAGAACTGTTTCTTCTTTCATTTGAATTAGAAACAGGAAAACCCATAATCAGAGCAGGGCATGGAAGTGGTGGAGAAGGAAGTAATTTAGAAGTGTTTTCTTTCATTTTTTAAATCTGAAGGACCTGAGGGATTCAGCTCTTGGTTTAAACAAGAGCAGCCATCTGACATTCTGTAGCTCTCCAGAAAATGCAAGTCAAAAAGTTTGGGCTGTGGGAATAAAAAGCATGGGTGCTTTTTCCCCCTTTTGTCTCATGTTGATTTTTAACAGGTAGGAATTCACTAATGCAGGGAGATTTCCTCCATGTTCCATAGCATATGATTTCCACGGGCATATCAAAGGGCTGATCCTCAATCTGTGAGTCTGTATGTTCAGCAGGAAAGCTTTATACACATTTTGGTCATGGCACTTCATGGTTCTTGCCAACTTCTATGGCATTAGAACAGATATTTAAGTGATTCTGGGCCTCAACTGGCAGCCAGTACGAAATGCTGATGTAAATCTGTTCCCCCACAAAGAGTCACAGCTCCACTCCTGAGCATATCTACATTATGCATTTTGAAGTGCACAGACCAAATATCCCAAAGGGAAAGGGCAGATGCTATTGCAGTCCTGTGGCAATGCCAGAGATATAAGATTTACTTTGGTTGTCAAATTTTGTTTGGTATTTATTCAGCTATTCTTGAATAAGCAGATAATTTCTCTGCAAAGCCCCAATGTCCCATATCTCATATCAAAATACACCTCGGTGTATAGTGCTCAAAATAAAGCTGTAACACCACAGGTCAACTCAGCCTATAAAAAGGTGCACCAAAAAAAAAACCAAAAACCTTGGGGTCCTGAACCCAGTTGTGTGAGATAGTTTGCTGGGTTTCACACGTTGTTACTCCTGAAGTTTAATGGTTTATTTCTACCTCCATGCCACAGCTTTCCTGCTGACAGGTGCACATAAACACCCGGCTGATGGCAGTCACTGGAGCTCAGGTTTGGGCTGGGTCACTTCTGTGACAGGGCACTTTACAACCAAGGTCAGGAGCTGCACAGGAATCAGTTACAGTGCAAGGGGCCTGGCACTGCAGGGCTTACCAGTCCTCCTCTTGAAGTTAAAGATCAAAAATTAATTAAATATTATGTAATTTTGTGGCAAAACCCTGGGGAGGGCGGGACAGTAGGGAGCAGGGGAAGGGAGACCTGGGGGTGATCTTGCAAATGTGATTAATGGTATTTGCACATTGCCAATAGTTGATAAAGAACAGAAAAAGCCACTCATGTTCTAATATCCTTTTACAGGTCATCATAGCAGCTGTGTCTATTTGAAGGTGTACATCTGTGGGGTTTTCAAGCTCAGTTAGAAGCACCTTTCTACCAAGACTGCAGAGCTGCTATTGGTAAGTACCTCATGGGGAAAAAAAAAAAACAACAAACAACAACAACAAAAAAAAAAAAAAAAAAACCACCAAAAAAACAAAACAAAACAAAACAAAACAAAAAAACCAAAAAAAAAACCAACAAACCACAGATAGTGTTCCCCTTCCATAATAAGCTGAGTATCATGTTAGTGCTCAGAACTATGAATATTTATTTCACTCTATTATTGCAACAGAACACCAAATTAAGATTTTTGGATAAGTTATTTATTTATATATAATGACAAGTAATCCCAGACTAAAATGTATTTGAGGAGACATTTATTTTATGAGCATTCAAGAAGAGAAAGTATTTCACTGGAATGTTGAAGCAGAATGTAGGAGCTGATTAGACTTGCCTGCCACATTGCCAAGGCATGACCTTGAAGAACTTGGGAAATTTGGAGAGTTGTAATGCTACTGACATTGTACCTGGCAGTGTGGTAAGTCAGAAACCAAAACTATACACACCTCTTGTTTTCCAGTTTGGTGTCTCACCTTTTATCTAAAGTATGATTAGGAAAACCAAGAGCAACCCCTTCCTTTCCAAAAAACGAACCAACCACCTCTACAGCTATATAAATGTAAAGAAGTTTATCTTGAGCAAAATGTTTTCCTCTGATGAATAACCAGCATAATAATTTGGCTTTCATTTCAGTGGTTTTAATTCCACTCAAATCTGAGTTTCTGATACAAATTGTTTTGATCAAAAAGTAAACTTGTATTTCTAATGGATTACTTGTGGAGCAGAGTAGGCAATAAAATGAATAATGGAGGGGAATCTTTAAAAATTGCAAACTGACCTTTGAAATGTCAGAATTTGGATGTTTCCTGTAATCAGCATTCTGTGATAAATGAGAGCAGTAAATGTAAAGATCTTTGGTTCAAAGTGTGTGTAATCGAAATCCAATGAGAGATCGATGGCCTTTTGGTGACCTTTTCTGAAAAGGTCAAATTACAACATTTATAGGAAACTTTTCATGTGCTTGGAGGATGATTATAAATGGATTTATTGCATTTCAGTGTTCTAGTTAGAGAGGGAAACTCTGCCTATTTGTCTGGGGTCTCTATATTTGTTTGAGGATGTATGTCATTGTCAGTCATGTCAATGTTATACATAAAAATATGTATACACATGTCCTGACATATTTGTACTATTTGAATTTTTAAGTTAATGCTGTCATAAAATAACATAAATGAGAGAAATGCTACTACATACATATAAAACATTACCTAGTTATTTTTAAGGAAGGCAACAGGAGGAGCGAAGATGACTTCAGTGAAAATCGGTTCCATTCTGCCAGCAGTGACAACAGATTGGAAATAAAACAACAAAAGCTCCTATCAAAAGTGATGAAAGAGTAAGTCTCCCTCTCAGAGGCAGTTTTGTATTTCAAATGATGAAAAAAATGCTATTTATTTGTCTGAATGATTTATATAATTTTTTTTTTCTGAAATTATATATATATTCAGCTTTCTGTCAGGGCCTGAACTACCTGATTTTCTTTTTAGCTCTGTAAAAGTTCACTCTTAGAGATATTTTCCACCTTTCTGTGGAAAAGAATTGGTTATGAGCTCTTACATTTCATTAGAAAAGCTTCATATGCTTGTAGCTGAAGCATAATTGCTTTAAAAAAGTCAGTTATTACATCAGTCTAATCATTAATTACTGGGAAATCATGTAGACAACAGATCACCCCCACAGAAATAGTCTCTTATTGCTGAGGAATGAGAATTTGCACTTTTGGGCAACTGGTATTTGAAGCACAGGACATAAATCCACAGGAACAGGGTTTTAGGAGTTTTACTGGCCATGGAACTGTTTGCTTCTTTGATGGAAATTCAAACGGAGGGCTGACAGTCCAGCTCAGTTCTTCTCTCCTTTTGCATCATTCATCATTAATGATCCAACACGGATAATGATGTAATTATTCTGATCATAGTAAACAGGTTTGATGGCTCTGGTGAAAAGTAACCTGCACAAATGCTCCTTGCTCTACTGGTTCTGTCCTTGTTGAAAGAGTAAAAATGGATGAAGAGGGAAAAAGAAGAGATTTAGCACTGTGAAGTATCAGCTATACATGGCCATAGAAATAAATCTGTGGAAAGGTAAGCAGTTTTTACTGTGACCCCATTCAGAGCTGAACTGGAGTTTAAATTAACTGAAGAAGGCTCTTTCCATGTGAGATAACAGAACTATCTTAGATTACATATTTCATTGATATGCAAGTATATAATGCCAAATCACAGTGATAAAATCACAGGGTCTCTGATCTGTAACTGGCCTGTTCTATTAATATTTCTTTAGAGTACGCAGCACTAGCTATTTCAGGAACTATCCCAAACTTAAATATGCCAGCTATTATTTCATACCATTATTCTGCAACCCAAGGCTGGAGCTACAAGCTGTGATGTGCTGTGTTTTTATCTGCATTACCAGATAATTTGATATTGCAGGAAGAGGGGAGCTGGAGTCTCATTTTTCTGACATGGCTGAGTGATGCATTTTCTATTATATACAGTCAGGTGAAACAGGCCAGGAATATCCTATCTCATGATTATTATAACTGGTGATTCAAAGATGGTTTATGTTGAGACAGCTTTGTCACAACCTTCCTTTGAAAGAAAAACTAAATAGCTTTACATTCAGGCAGTATACACGGCACATCAAGCTGTTGTCTTTCAAAGTGGTGGAAGGAATTGCTTCCTTTCTTAATAGTTTTGGGCTTCACAATGAAATGAGCTTTCAGTAAACGTCTCCTCTAGTAATAGTGTGGATGAGGAAAATAAATTAGAAGAGCAGAAGTCAGTGAATAGTTAGGAATGCAACCATTTATTCAATTATTTTTGTACTTTGGGTAAATTTTCAGCCCTGAGTACAAAATGCCTTCATTGTACTAAGGAGATTTGCATTTTAATTCACTGCACATAGCAAACATCTATAAACCTTTGTGTTTTGGCAAAAATAACAAATGTCAGAACCTAGCAAGCTCCCAGAAAGGGATGAATATATTAAGACCTTAAATCTATCAAAAAATTAGGTACTTTGGCATTAACACAGGAGTTAATGTTAGCAATTATATATAAGATGGCATGTTGTTTAGGCATTAAATCCTTGGACTTGACATGTCAGGTAAGGAGCAGATATTCAGAAGAATAATTGCTTTCTTCATGTGAGCAAGTGTTTTGCCCACATTTTTGTGCTTGTCTTTACAAATCTTACCAAAGCGTGAATTGAGCACGTGGAGATGCAGATGGTGAATTTTGCTTTCAAAATATAGTTTGCAAATGTGTATTACATTTGTGGATGCCAAGGTCAGGTCTCAGCTTTAAAAATACCTGCCATGGTAAAATGTTTGTCCTTCCAACATAACAAAAAATGTTCAGCTACCAATAGAAAAGATTAGTTCAAAGACGTTTTTTTGGCTGGCATGTTGAAATCAGGATAATGTTTACCTGAGGAGATGCTCCAGCAGGGATGTATTTTGAAGTGAAGTGGAAACAAAGAGTTCTAAGACTACTTAAGAAGTGATATTGTTGTGAAACAGATTTGAAAGTGCTCAGGAAGTTGCCTCCATTTATACATGAGAGAACCTGACCTAACTTAAGTTTTGATGATCATTTCTTGTTCTCTTCTATTTTCTTCTACCTGTGAACTCAAACTGTTCATGGTACCCCATGTAAGACTTTGGTCTGTACTAGAATAAGCATCAGCTGTATGAGGCTGTCCTGGATTTTATGACTAAATCAATTCTGGTCAATAAGGTTTCCCTTGGGCTGTCAGAAGCTGCTTAGTATAGCAACAATACGCAATTTTCTTTTTTATTTTTTTTAAAGGAAGTGTACATGCCTTGAGTTAAGATCTCTCTCACAGAATTAGAGGCTCGAGACAGTATTAGAAAGTGTATGTTTGGTGAAAATTCACCTAAAAAGACAAATCCCCACCAAGCTGGTTGTCACAGGAACTGTATTAAATGTCACCAAATGCCACCACCTTGTCCTCCTGACATGTATGTGTCTATCCACTGTGTTTGGCCAAATATGATAATTATGGTAGGCTAGGAGGTATCGTTGTTTTGGGAAGATGGTAAAGATCTGTCAACTAGTATAAATATAAAGTTTTTCTGCAGCTTTACCTGATAAAATTGTTCCAGTGGAAGGAAAAAATGCTGTGGTAATTCGTAAAGGAAACTTTCTACTGTCATTGTATTTTCAATTGCTGAAAAGATGTGTGGCATTTAGAAATGCCTCTTTCCAAAGAGAAAGGTAGCTTCAGGGTTTTTTTCCTTCCCCACAGTGGTTCTTTAGATACTTCCATAAAGAGAATTTGTCATTGTTATTTTCCTTTCACGAACAGAATTCAACATGCTGATGCTACCAAATTTCAGCTTTGTAGAAATGAAAAGTTTGTGTTCATTCAGCACAGTCCTTGCTGTAGAAAGTGCAGACACCTATAGGTATGTGATGACTTGCTCTTTGGAGGGATATTTGGAAAAAAGTATTCAGGAGATGCACTGAATTCTCTCAGGACCACTTCTTAAATTTGACCCAAAGAAAAATTTCCAAAAAAGAAAATAAATACTTCCAGGGTGTTTTAATGCTTTTTCCTCTATAAGCACCAGACTCAGCTCAGCTTAGAAGGGGAACATCAGCCTGATGTATAACTTTTCCATTTGCCAGAACAGTTGAAGAAACTCTTGAACAACTTTTTGTAGGTCATTTAGTGCATGGAAAAGGCAAGGCCAGCACAAAGGGAAAATGGCCAAACACATCAATGCCACAAAAAGCTGCTGCTGCTTTATGGCCATCTCTTTTCAGCTCATGTTACTGTGTACATGCATCTCTGCATGGGTTTTTGTCAGTTTGGGAGGGTGAAAGAAGGCTTGGGTTTGATTCAGGAAAAGGAAATTCTCTGAAAGCTGTTAAACCCACAAGGTTTGTGCTTGGCTGAGGGCAGGTGAAAACTCAGCACAAGTACAAGGAAGCACACCCCTCTCTAATCAGAATTTAGCACAGTCCATGTACTTTAGTGTGCAAGGAATTGCAGCTGCTCTTCTAAGTTTTACTCTCCACTCCTGAACCACCAGTGTCCAAACAGGTAATAAAAGTGACCTCCCCAGCTTCTGCATCTCATTACTGAAGGTGAAAAATGACAATGCAAACAAAACAAGTGGTTAGAAATCATATTGTCATGGCTGATACAACTGATTCATTTGACTCTTGTACTGGAATCTGATTCAGAAAAGACAGCTACAGAGGAAACATGGACAAAGTTAGGAGACACTGTAAAGCTTTAGGATGGGAAAAGCAGGTTTCTTGGCACATTCATCTTTCCTTGGACAGGCCATAAGCAATGCCTGTGCAGCCACATACTGCTGAGGCAGGTTACCATGCAGGTCAGCTGCTGAGGGGCTGCCAGCAGAAATCAGAAGGATTTGATGCCTTGTGAATGCTGACCTAGAACACAGGCTGGATGGAGTTAAAGAATAAAGTAGGGATTTATTAGGAAGCCTCAATGGATCCACCTTGGGCAGCACAAGAGCCCAGCCAGGGCTACACCCAAGATGAACCAAAATGGTCACAAAATGCACGGCTGGTCACAGGGTCTCTCACTTTTATAAGTTCTGCTCCATTTGCATATTGGAGTTAATTGTGCAATTACAGCTTTAGGTTATGAAGTCCCATTCTTCTTGTTTTTCTCTCTTCAGCCCACGCTGTTTGTGCTCTTGGGCCTGAGATTTGGATCATTTGTCCTTGGTCCCCAGCTGGAGAAGGAATTGTTTTGTCTCCCCACTCTGTGAAGAGAGCTCACCATCCCCTCATATGAAGCTCAGAACTACACATTAAAGCAGCAGAGAATCTGAAAAATATAAAAGCTAAAACCTGAGGTATCAGATTAAGGCTTGGAGGACTGTGGGCTGCTGCAGTCTGATCAGTGACTAGTGGAGGCTGATAAAACGCTGCAAATGACTGTGTGTGAGATTTATAATGGCTTACTTCAAGTGCTCCAAGTTCAGAGCTGGCAGCTGAGTGCAGGAGGCAGATGTTTGACTGCTCCTGTGCTTGGAGCCCAGGATGGTGACAAACAGCCTGACATGAAACGGGCAGCACTGGATTCAAACAGGGCTCGTGGCAGACAGAGATACAGTAGCATATTATATGGGGCTTGAGCAATTTATTGAAGATTCAGAGCTTGAGTTCTCACACTGAGATATCAATCACATGAGATTAGTGTGGAGAGGTGTTTGCTTTCTGCCTACAGACAAACATCTCCCCTGAATGAGTTGAGAGATTTGCATGTAGACCTGCTCTGCACCTTAAATGTGAGTCACAGGATTTTCTTTTTCTGTTCTGTCATGAAAAGTATATTTAAAATATACTCGTATATAATTTATAAAAAAGTATATTTGTGTTTACTTTATATATGCTTATGTACATAAAAATATATTTAAATCTCAGCTTGGTTACAAAGGTAACTACAGTGGTCTTTCTTGTACAAAGCATACTCGGGAACTTTTTCCTCAAGTCTACTGTTTCTTTAAATATCCCATCCCTGAGATGTACCATTTTAAATCTCAGTTGTTCTTCTGAGGCTGGGATGTAGTCAGACAGTAAAATGCAGCAGGCTTGGTGGATGCTGAATCTGAATGTAAAGGAAAACCATCCATGTAAAATTGTAGCATCAGTGGTAGGACGAAATTTAATTTTTCCCTTTGTTCAGGGCTGATTCTGCTTAGAGTTGAGAAAGTCTTCTTTTTCCCTTCTATGTACTACAATTCTTAAATTTTCTCTTTGAATAATTGATTCTGTATTTTATATTTTTATTTTCTATTTTATCTGTGTACACAATAGAGTATTTGAAGCACAAGGCATCCTCTTAATGTACTCAGCTGTAGAAAACAGAAGCTATTACTAGATTTGCTGTTAAGAACACTGACATCCATATTGAAGCAGAGATAATAAAAACAAATTATTCTAAATTGTAAAAGGCATGGGAAATTTCATTGACATAAAACCTAGTAATTGACATTGTTATATAATGGCAATTAAAAAGCACTATAAAGAATAAGGTCTGATTCAAAGGCTGGCTGGAAAAGAAAAACAAATGTCCTGTAAAGGAAACATACAACGTACATGGAAAGAAGGTAATATTCTATTATTTGATCTACAGTCCTGGAGAACACACAGCATGAGCAGAGCTTTCTGAAGGCTTCAATAATTTGAAACAACACCATGGAAGAATCCAGGTGAGCGAGAAAATCTATATACAGGTCTCAGACAGTAGACTGAAAGGTGCATTTACCCTCTCCCACCTAGTTCAGTAAGTTGGATTATGAAAGCCAAAAGCACAGAAAGCTGTGTGGCTTGTTTGATGGGAAGATTTCTGTACCTCCTCCTGACCTTTCTTTTGGCACATATTTGTCTGGTTGTCCTAATTGCCTGTGTTCTCTCACACACTTAACAAACAGGTAACTTTTGGTTCTCCTACTTCTCTGCCATCTTCTGAGGACTTTGAACTGCATCCTTCTGGGCACTGCCAAAGACTTAGGACTCCAAAGTCCTTTTTATGGCTGTAGGTATCTCCCTTTGGTTGTTGTATAATCTGGTCTGTTCCCATAATTCACACAGAACCTTTATCTCCTCTTGTGCTCAAGAGATGCTGACTGGATATAATTTTTCTGCAGCCTCCAATTCCACCCACCCTCTCATCTCTCTAAGACCACAAGGACTTTTTACTTAATTCTGTTTTCATGTATCATGATAATTATCTTCATTTCATACCGTTAGTTACTACCGTACATCTTTATTGAATGTTATCATCTGAAAAGGAAATGCAGAAAACCATTGTGGGCCTGCTAGCAAATTCACTTTGTTAAATGCAATATTTCCATTTGATTTTCAGTGGATTTAGAATTACAGGTGATTGTTTTCCTTCAAAATAACTTTACCACTAAGAAACTCCAGCTAGGATTCCTGGGAAAGTTATTATGTTATTTTCTGGATCAGTCTTGAAGTTCTTTGTTCCAGCAAATCCCTGGAGGCTGGATAACTAAAGGAGATTTGGATTAGCTGTCTGAAACTAATGGCATTAAATCAATTGCTGCAAGAATATATTTAGGCTGAGCATTAATAGCATGGGAGGCTGGATGACATAATGATGGAGCACTGGCCTGGGATTTGGGAGGTCTGGACTGTGTTCTTGGCTCAGCCCATAACGTGATGGGCGACCTCTGGAAAGTCACTTTACTTACTTTTGCCTTATTAAAAAGTTTCATGTGGAAAGTGCTTTGAACTCTTCTGATGGCAATTGTTATCCCAGTGCCATATATTTTGTAACCACATGAGTGAAATCTGTTCAATGCCAAGCAGAATGAAAGTGGTGAGTGCCTGTGGTTAAAGAGCCTTTCATGGACACTGCTCAAGCCTCCTGTCAAATCTGTATTTCTAAAACAATCTTGCAGGAGAAGTGGAAGGAGCAGGAAGATGCCCAAATAGCCCTTTATACTTATATATATCTAAGACTGGTTTAATGATGATATATTGTACAATATAAGATGCAACGAGAAGGATGTATCAAGGGAGAATCTGCAGGAGTTATTCTGGTTATTGCAGTAGTCAGCCTTTTCATTAGGGCACAGAATATGACACTCCAGGAAAGAGTAGAGAGATTATCAGTGATGGAGAGTCCTGGGATGCTGTTTTAGATAGCAATTTTCACTGAGGAAGCCAACATACTTCATACCACTTTTTTTTGCATCAATCAGAGTTCAGCTCTCAGTAGGAAGATCAGCTGCACATGAACAGCAGCAGAGAAGCAAGATTTGGAGCTACAGCAGGAGAAGAAATCATCACAGGGAGCTAAGCAACTTTGGACTTGTGAAATTGGGTGGACTTGGTCTCTCTTCACAGGGAGTTATGAATGAAGTGACTCAAATAGAGGCATCAAAAATAATCTTTGAGAAAGTATGAAGGATTTATGAAGTCCTAGATCCTGGAAAAAGTGAATGCTGTCCTTATATTTAAAAAGAGGGAAAAGGAAGATCAGAGGAATTACAGATCAGCCAGCCTTCCCAGAAAAAAATACTGAAGAAACAAATAATTTGTGAGGAAAAAACCCAAAAGCAGCACAGAACCAAGTGAACCCAAGGAAGTGTGAAACAACAAAGATCTATCAAAAGCAAATTATCCAAGTTTCAAACCTGCTTTTTTTTTTTTTTTTTTTTTTTTTTTCCTATGAAAGAATAGAGTGGCTATAGTAGAGCTGGCCAGCGTGGAATACTTTGAGCTTTGTAAGCATAACATAGTGGCCTCTAAAGTAGACTGGGAAAGTGTGTCTGTAATTAAACTGCCCTAAGGTTGATACAGGGCTGTCTGGAAAGCCTTTTTCACAGAGAGGTTATTAATGACTCACTGCCAAGCTCTCAAGCAGGATCCTGTGTACCCTGGGTGCAGCAGAAACTTCTTCATCAGTAACTTGGATGATGAAGCAAAGGTTTATATGCAGATCATGTCAGACTCAGGCATGTTGGGAAAATAAGAAAATTCTTTCCAATAACCTTATAATTTGGAGAAATGGACTGAAATATAGAGTGGAGTTGAATTAAGGACAAATATGAACTTTGCAATGCTGACCAACAATATGATTGTACGAGGACAGCCAGCTGTGCCAGTTCGGAATACACTGGGTGATGGATCTGCAGGGAAAGATCTGGGCCATTACTGGGCATCACTAGTGGGAGAAATCACTGTCAAGCTCTTGTGCAAAACACAAGCACTCACTGGCTATGCAAGATCAGGCAATGGTCTCTTCTCTCTGGTGACCAGGGACAGGACCCAAGGGAACAGCTGTGCCAGGGGAGATTTAGGTTGGATATTAGGCAAAGGTTCTTCCCCCAGAGGGTGGTGGGGCACTGAACAGGCTGCCCAGGGAATGGTCAGGCTCCAGGGCTGACAGAGCCCAGGGAGCGTTTGGACGCCACTCTCAGGCACAGGGTGGGATTGTTGAGGTGTCTGTGCAGGGCCAGGAGTTGGCCTGGATGATTCCTGTGGATCTGTTCCAACTCAGAATATTCTATGAGAAGAAACAAGCCCTGCAGGGTAAGTGAAGGTGCTCTGGTGAAATCTGATGTCCACTTCCAGCACTTCATTGAAGATAACACCAGAGACCTGCAAGTGTAAGGCAATGAGAAAGCCTACTAGTGAAAGTGTAATGAACTGCTATTATTTCATCTAAAGAAGAAAAAAGGCACAGGTGCTGCAGGATAATTGCCTTTAAACTGAGAAGAGACTGCTGCAAAGGTGGGGAGCAATTTTTCTCTGTGTCCAAGTGAATGAGACATGGAGTAATAAGCTAAACCTGAAGCAACTGATTTAGAATAGACATTAGGAAAAGGTTTCCAACAGCACGGGTAGTTCAGGGTGAGAACAGAGTCTGTGCTCTCCACAGACAATTTCTCTAATAGGAAATTTTTAAGAACAGGCTAACCCAGTGTCTGAGTGACCTCTGCATAGCTGGCTCAGCCCCAAAGCAGCTGTACTATCCATGATCCTACTTCTCCTTGTCGAGGGCAGAGCAGAAGGTGGAATAGCCACCTGGGATATGGCATTTTGGGCTTTCCTTTCAGTAATTGTAATTTTTCTTTCCCGTCTGGTACATGTTCTGCCTTCTGCTTCTCTTGCACTCAGTGTAATTTATATACAGCTAGTCTATGATAGTTTCATTAGAAGGGGAATGTAAATAAAAGGGGTGAGAAAAATATATTAATGTTTGTAAAATACCTTATGAGCCCAAGTGAAAGGCAGTATATAAGCAGAAGCATTATTATGGGAAATCAATGAATAAGGTAATAAACCAAATTAAATAAAAAATGAAAAAAAAACCAAAAAGTGCTATACTCTGCACATAAACCCCATGAAATATATATTAACCTTAAATAATAACAGCCCATTTTCAGGAGTTGCTGGTTTTGGTTGTTCTTTTTTTTTTTTATTAATTAAGTCTTTTTCATTTACCAAAGTTCAAACAATTAATCACAAGCCTATGTAATCAAAAGTGGAGTTTATTTCTTATTACCTATTCACATTGCAATCCCAGCATTTGAGATGATTACATACTATATATAAACACACACCTACTATGTAATCATTTAAAGTGCTGTGAACAGTGTATAGGTAGCTCAAAACGAACACTGTGTGTGCAGCACAAAGCAGGAATAGCATTCCAGGGTATGTCACATCATGAGAAAGACTAATCTGCTCCTGAAATGAATTTGACTTATTCATTAGTGAAATGAAGAAAGCTGATTACAGTGAAATAATTTCTTTTACATCAAATAAGGGATAATTTTACCCTAAAGATTTGGGTTTTTCCCCTTGAAGAAAAAGACATGTTTTAAAGAAGGTTGTGATTTTTAAGGCTGCTGCAATGGGTCAATTACCCTTGAATCCTGTGGCTCTATTTTTTTTGGGTTTACTTCATCATATCATTTTAAAAACACCTATTCAAATTCTTAGCAAACAAATAGGGATTTCTTATTTGTGCAAGTTTCTCTGGTACATGTCCAGCTCTCTTTGGATACTTAAAGAAGCAATAAAGATGCATAAAAGTTTAACTAAAGAATTTTTTTAGTTGGAGGGTTAATGAATAATTCAGGCAGCAGGGTTTGGAGGGAACTGTAGAGGATCACAGCTTATTATGAGGAAATGCATTAATCAGAAAGAAGGCAGCCCAACAGTCAACATTTACTTGCTCATTAATGTTTGCATGACATGTAAAAATACATAATATTGCAAATAAAAATGTGAACAGCCTGTTCTTTTCCTTTCATAGCCAGGTTATTCAAATTTCCATTTTGTCTAAAGCTAATCCCAACTGTAACTGGAAACAGCTCCAGATGCAGCAGCAGCTTTAGAAGGACATTGAGGCAGTTTACAGAATGAATTAATGAGAGTGAATAGTGTATTCTACATTTGCAAGTCCTTTAATCAAAGGCTCTTGGAGCAATTAATAAACATTGCTGCACTGCTGCAACAGAAGAAACACTTGCTGCAAAATCTTCTCAGTGGTAAACCCTACTGACTTACCCTGGGTGCAGTGACTGGCTACTAGTGACCAAGTCACCTTAGAAAAAGAGACTTCAACACCTGAATTTTGACCAATTTTTAAGTACATAGATGCTTTCAATGCCTCCCAATTTTCTTTATTGAAGAAGATACAAGCACAGAGAGCTCGGTTCTGTTCCCTCACCCAGCTGGGAGCTGTTGGCACCAGCAAAGCTCAAATCCATGATACACTGAATGTCCTCATAAAATAATCAGTAGGAAATGGGGAAAATGGAGATATTGTGTACCTGCAGCATCTGACAGGATTTATAGGGTCAGAATGAGGTCCAGAAATAGGACATAAAGAAAATAATGCAATTATGACAGAGAATCAAGGCTATACCATGCTTTTGCCACAAAACTACCTTCCTGCAGTCACAGATTATTAAAATCCAGGGTAGGACTTAGAGGAAAACAACCAACCAATTAGGTTTTAAGGATAAGTGAAGTAACCAAACATAACATTTGGGCTATCTAGGCTTTTTCATGCAGAGGAACAGCAGTCCTTGGACACTTGACCATGTGAAAAGCCAAAGAGATTGAAGCAAAAGCAACTCTTACTCTAAAGAGATAATACTATTTGCAACAGTGGTAGAAAGGAAGTGGAAAAAAAGGAGAAAAAGGCATGATTACTTACTTTTGTTTCTAACCTTAGCTCCAAAATAAATAAATTACAAAACATCAGAGAAATTGCATTATTTTGGTGCAGAGAAGCTTGGAAAAAACATTTTACTTTCTTTTGTTTTCTTCTCAGATACTTCTGGAGGGCTTGAAGAACTGTTTGAACTGTCATGAGGCTGGTACAACTGAGGTCAGTTGTCTGTGTTTATATCAAGGGAAGTTCAAAGATTTTCCTTTAAATGAAAATTCATCCCTAGTCTCCAGTGGCAGTGCCCCCAGTGGATGCCAGGGAAGGGTGCCTGGAAAAGCAGAGGGGACTGCTGATATTTGGTGAAGGGAAAATGTTGCATATAGGTGCAAAGTCTTATAAAATAAGGGCCTTGTTACCCTTGTAAAATCATGGCCTGCTACTTTGGCTCAGTAGAGGAGCACTGTGGGAAAGTGACTCAGCTGAATTAGAGGTAGAAAAAGAAGTTACATAACCATGATGTGCTCACATCGTGGGGTATGGTGGTTGGTTGGATTATGCTTGTTATGATTTAAAACTATGTAACTGGTAAAGGCCTAAATGCTTAAAAAGTCCTGGTTTTTGCAATAAAGGGGCTCTCCCTTGCACCTGCCTGGGGTCTCTGTGTCATTATGGGCCCCCACCCACAGGACAAAGGAGTGAGGGAAAGGATCGATAGGGAAATGTGGAGCAAGGCTGCTGCACGTAGGCGTGGGAGCACTGATCAAACCCAAACTGCTCACAGAGCTCTCAGGACGAGGTTCAAGAGCCACCAGCAACCCAGGAGGGGCTGGTGGAGCAGAGCAGGCAGGGCAGAGGCAGCAGATGCTTCACAACACAAGCTCTGCAGCAGTTTAGGTTGTTTTACTGGTGAACTCTCCAAATTTAAGTCTGGGTCTCGCTGGCATTTGGATCTCAGCAGTTGGGACTAATCTTTTAGGACAATAGCATAGAGATGTACGTGGCACATAACACAGAGGGTGGGAAGCTTTATGATCTTAGGTCTGAGTGGTCATTTCATCCCAAGTCATAAAACAACAACTGTAAACACTCTCCCCTGAGGGTGTTTCTTCAAGTAACATATCACTTCAGGGAAGAAAAGGGGAATTGTGTCCTGAATGAAGCAGAATGACAATTCAAGGGGCTGTTTCTTGAGACTCTACAGAACTTGGACTGGGTCACCACTTTTTGTGTAAAATTTCTCTGGTGTATCAGAGTCTCTCAAGGACTGCAGTAAATTGTGGGAGCAGTTGAGTTCTCAGTTGATTGAAACAGGCAGAGGGGGTCTGCAGTCTGAGTAATCTTCCAAGTGCCTGGGTTACTTAAAGTGAAATATATTAAGACTTCTTGGCAGTGTTTGGTGCTGGGCACTGATGCAGAGTACAACTTATAAGAACTGATGGTTTCATCGTTTCCAACAGTTCACTGGGATGCAATTTGGCTGGTCCAGCAGATCTTGGCTCAGGACTTTGCTGTGTTACATCATGTTCGTACCAGATCTTATTCCTTGGCATTCAGCTGTAGTTTGTGCCCTCTATCCAGTAAAAGATAGCAGGAGATTGGCAAGATGAAATGGTAATGAATCAGCATCACTGTCTGGAAGCTTGGAAGCTGCTGACCACTGCTCAAATGGGATAGTCTCTTCCAGAGAGTAACTGGTTGTCAGATGTCTTCACAACTAGGCAGAGAAGATTTGGGCTGCCATTTGTCCTGCAGGTTAGAGCAGAGATGACCCAGGCACTGCTCAGGAAGAAATGGGGGGCGAGGGTTTTGGGACTTCAGCATGCCCTGATTTGTCTGGTTATGAGTCTGAATATCTGATTCTGACATAGATGCTGGTGCATTTCTTTATTTTCCCTTATGGTAATCTATAAGTGAGCATAAAATCATCTCATCTGGCTGTTTTTATTGTCAGGTGAAGGAATCAGAAATAAATGCCTTAGCTAAGACCTCTTCTGGACTTGATTTATGCAGAGAACACAACCAAAATTGATTGAATACAACAGGATTAATTTATTTGCTTCATGTTAGAACTTAATCCAAGACCCTCAATTATCTTTCAATCAGTGTCAGTGAAAAATGGGGAAAAACTCTATGATTTCTTAAGCGGTTATTTGCCTGCATGTTCATTTAGACTCAAGTTAAAAAAACTACCAGGAATCTGTGCTTAATATCTCTAAGTCAACTACACCAACTTTCTCTAAGGAAAGACAGTTTTACAGTTAAATCAGGAAAGTTGTTATGAAGTATCAACATTCCCCATCAGTACATTTTGTCTAATGCTTGCTTTAATTCCCACTGGTGTAAAAGAAGGTGTTTTATTTGATAATATTTGAATCAGATTCACAGTGAATCATTGCACCACAGCACAGTCTTTTCTTCTTTTCAAACTCTTTTATAATTCCCAGTTACTCTGTAATGCTGACACAGCTCCATCTATCCTGAATTCTGCTCAGATACACAAATCTTCTGTCAGGACTGCGTGGTTTGAGCACTCGGATGTGATGCTCTCCCTGCTTTCCTGTAGCACCACATCCTAGTGATGTTTTCCCGGTAAAGGCAGTGCAGAGAGCAGATTAGCCAGCCTTTCTCTTGCTGCAAGGCAGAGCTGAACAGTGCAGTAACATCCACTAGAGTAAAATGCGGCAAACCCCAGCTCAGGGAAGAAATGATGATGTCTGGCTCCAGATCAGAAGGCTGAAGGATAGCTTTATTAAAACTATACTATATTACATATAATACACTATTTAAAGAGATACTATACTATTCTACATACTTACCTACCTATCTAACTAACAAACTCGTGACTCTCTGCTGAGAGTCCGAGCCACAGCTGGATCCGATTGGTCACTGAACCCAAACAACCTTCACCAGAATCCAGCCCAGCAATCACTGCAGGTGAACAATCTCCATACCACATTCCACATGGGGAACGCAAAGGAGCAGAGATAAAGATTGTTTTCTCTTCTTCTCTCTGTGCTTCTCCTGAGAGACAGAATTATGTCTCTCTTTCCAGAGAATGTGAATGCTACAATCCACGAGCTGCAGGGAACACATAAGCTTTACCTTGAAGCTCATCCTTGAGGCTCTTTCCTACCAGTGCAACTGGTGAGCAATCACTAGTGCAACACTGGCTGCTGACATATGAAAGATGATCATATTCTGTGTTGGGAGTTTTTTCACAAACAGGATGGGACTGCTGGGGTACATTCCTTGAACTTTTATTGCAGCATCAGCCTCATTACATGGCTGAGACAATTGGAAGATGGCAAAAGCTCACATACAGCCAACAGCAGCCAAAGATTTCTTTGTTACAGAGCATTTTAAAAACTTTCTAGCCAATAGCACATTGCTAAAGCTCACAGACAGTTGTTTTAGCCAATCACTGAAAGCACACCTACACGTGCTTCACACAATGCTGGCTTGTCTGCTCTCTATTAACAATGCAAAATACTTCGTTATTAAGCTTAAAACCTTCTACTATCTTGCTAAGCATAGTTTTCTGCACTCTTAAGGTCTATCTTAGCCAAGCCTAAAACTCAAGCTATTGTTTCATGTCCTTGCTTGCTGTACTATTGTAACTTTTCTACTTTCAGACTTTGCAGCTGCAGCTAGTTCTAAATTTCTCTGCTCTAAGACCTGCTTTCCCAGCATTCTGAAAATCATCTTACCTTTACTATTTCCCACAATATACTTTATTTCTTGTTTTTTTTTCTCCTGCTGAGACCCACCCAAAGGCAATATCCGCCCTCCATTCTTTCCCTTCTATGCTCTTGCCAGTAGATGGTGGTAGCAGTTGCTCTATGGATGGCAGTGCCATATGGTGCTGACGTTTGAAAAAAGCAGTGTTTTATGACAGCAGCAAGAATGCCTTCTCCTTGGGAATCTATATTCTGTCAAAGAACGTACGTTAGGCCCTGCTGAAGTGCTGCCACTTCCATTTAAGCTGAGGCCCCTGCAGCAGCAGCTCCACGGAGGGGCTCACCTCGTCAGCAGCGCAGTGTGAGATCAGCAGAGGAGCTGCTGAAACAAAAGATACTTGTTAAGTACAGCGAGGGTCAGCCGCAGAAGGCTGATGCTAGATGTTCCAAAAACAAGGCTTCAGGGTGCAGGGAAGAAGTGCAAACTCTTACGAGGAGTGAGTGCTGCCCGTGTGAAGCCATGGGCTGAGCAAAGCAGGAGTTGGGGTAGGGTGCTGGGCAGCTCCCAGGCTGTGCTTTGGCCGTGGCGAGGGAAATGTGCTTAAATCAAAGTTACAGGGCAGGAGCCTGCTGATCATCAGGCTGCCTATTAATAGATGGTACACTTGGGAAGCCTAAAATCTCTCCCATAAATTAATAAGCTCGAAACTGGCTGAGACAGGGCCATTGTGTGATGTGCTAGGAAGGTGCTCAGCCAAGTCTTAATGGTAAATTCTCCTCAGTTTTAAGGAAACTTAATATATTTTAAGTTTCTTATTATTAGAATACTACTTCTCTTACATTAAATAATTTATTAGTCAATATCAAAAGTATAAAACATACAACTCTACAAAACAACAATAAATTTTCTTTTGCTAATACATAAACATAAATATATAAATTTACATAAAGTATATTACATAAAACTACCTAATCATTCATAATCCATTCATAAAAACATACAAAAATTTAAAAACCAAAATCAGAATGAATAGTAAAACATATTTAAATAATCTATATTATTCAATTTAAAAAATGAAAAGCAAGGGATCCCAAGCCCACAGCCACCCTTTGACCAAAATCATGGAGCCACATTATTCCACTGATGGTTATGTGGGTGGAAGAAGGCAGTGAAACATAGAGCCTGCCTAGAGGCACCAACAGGCCTGAGGGATGGGCAGCCAACAGAGGCATGCTGCAGGAATGGCGAGAAGGAGGATAAGGATGTGACCAACTAAGATGGACTTTTCTTCTAATAATACACTCTTATTTTTTAGAAATATGTATTTAGTCCTTATCCATGTTCCCTAGCCTGGTGTGATATTATTCTGATGTACATCAAAGCAGTGTCTGGGCATATACATTCCACAAACACAGTAAAGGAGCTGGGCCCTTTGAGACCTTCAGAGCTTAGCAGAAATGGTAGGAAAAAATGATATGGCCACTTCAGAGGTGAAGGTTCAAATCTTCAGTTGATATTTAGGTCAGAAGCAAGTTTTCCTAGACTTCATTTTCAGCATCTAAATCTAAAATATCCATTTTCCTTTTCTACCTGTAAGATAACCACAGCTCTATTCTCCAACTAATCAGGGAATTTTCAACAACTATATCTTCATGAAAACCTGCAAGTGTAGTAGCTGCAGTTTGCTAGTCTGATTTTTTTTTCAGCCTGCACAGCATACAGCAGTTCTCTGGAATTCCTGGGATTACTGCCTGCTCGGCACTATATCAAGCTTCTTATTTAAGTTTCTGTAGTGTGAGTTTAAGGATCTGAGTTTTAGACACAATTTTTTTTGCTTTGAAAATTGTGTTCAGCAACTGTGTAAACTTAAAAAAAAAAAATTATCCTGAGAAGGGAGCTCTCCTCCTGAGTTTTAAACCTGGCAAATTTTTAATTTCTCTTTCCTCCCTCCTAGGGAAAAGATTCACCTAAGATGCAAAGCATATAAAACTGTCAGATCATATGCATGATATGTATAATTAATGGTGTAGAACAAAGTGATAAACTTGACCCTGAAAATACAAAATCTTTGCATTTTAAAGCTGCCTCCCGCTTTCACCCTTCCAATTCCTCTAGGACTGTGTAACATTGAGATGAAATCAGCTACTGGGGGGCAAGAAAACAGTGCCAGTGTTGCCATTTTCATCTGAACAGGAACATTTTGGAGCCTGCAAAAAAAATCCCTGCTAGTCCATGGCCCTCGTGTTCTCTTTCCTGTATTCAAAAGCTGCCCCTCAGGGTGTGCTGACCTGCTGGTTGCTCTGCCAAGCTGTACCAGAGAGGCGGCACTGCTCTGCATCCCTGAAATACAACATGAGGGGGGCAGCCAAAAGTGAGGGGCTCACATATATGGCACACTGCAGATGCCTCATCCCTGGAAGGGTTCAAGGCCAGGCTGGATGCAGCTCTGAGCAACCTGGTCTAGGGAAAGGTGTCCCTGCCCAAGGTAGGGGAGTTGAAATTAGATTATCTTTAAGGTTTAAGCTGAAATCCTTGTTCACAGAGTTGTTTTGAAAGGCAAAGGGAAGGTTTTTTTATTCTTCTGGAGAGTTAGAAAAAGATCCCATTTAGGTGTCTGATGGCACAAGTCTTAAGGATAAATTCTCCTCAGTTTTAAGGTTCAAAACCAAGCAAAGGATCTCAAGCCCATAGCCACCCTTTGACCAAAATCATGGAGCCACATTATTCCACTGGTCATTATGTGAGTGGCTTGTCCAGCTTGTCCAAATGTAGGCAAAGGTACCACTGGACTTTTATTCTTGTTTATCTTCCTGCTGTTCTTAGCAACTTAAAATAAAACTAGCAAATAAAGGGGAAATTGATTGCTGATAAAAAAATTCTCAGAAAGAAACCTGAAGAATAATATCCATCAGAATAATGACATGAAAATTATCACTCAAGGAGTCAAGGTACCTTGCTCCATAGGGGGAACCTTAACCTTGAGGTGGTCTCTATGTGCTTGATTCCTACAACACAGATGTGCCTTGCAGCCCAGGTGCATACTGAAGATTAGAATGGAGAAGAAAGACACATGTGAAAGCCCTGAAAAATGAAGAAACATATAATCTATGGGTGGAAATCCAGTATAAAGTGCAGGAGAATAGGAATGGGGCTGCAGGCAGCCTCGGCCTTGATGAGTTGCAGCTGTGTCCTTGAATGAGCCAGGTAAACAACTTTGAGGGAGAAGTGTGGAATGTGGATATGTGTTGACATTTACAACAAGAAACAGAGAAAATTATAACCAGTTACAAAAGGATGGAAGGTGCATGCACATAATTTGTTAGCCAATGACAATGCAAAATGAGCATGTGTTATGTGTGTGATATAGAGAAAAAGTATAAATGTTGTACTGCGGGACAATAAACTGCTGATACTTGCCACCATCTTCAGCATCAGTCTTTTGTCCAGCATCAAAAAAGTGTTTTATGTAACCTGTTAAAGCCTATTAAACCTTTAATAGTTATACTGTGAGGCCTTACTGAATGCAGAATGGTTGAAGCTGAAAGTACCTCTGGCAGTTGTCTCCTCCAGCCATGGCCAGATAATTTTTGAGCATTCCAAGGATGGAGACTCTACAGCAGTTATGCTTGGGTGCAATGTTCTGAGCCAGTTATCAGTCACACACTGAAGATATACTTGCTCTTTGGTGACACAGGAGCTGTCTGAGGAGTAGAGTTAGTATTGTGTGAGGGCATGGCCTGAGCAGAGCTCTCTGATGCAGAAGTTCAGCTCTGCCTTTGGGTATTCAGATTTTGTTTGTAATGCCTTTTAAGATGTGTCAGATAGGAATTGTTTAGAGGAATAAAACAAAAAAATCACAGTGATGTTCTTGGTCTCCTTCAGGCAACAGAACATCTTGACTTGCCCCTCTGAGGAAAAACTGGGAAGTTTAAGAACTTAATTTTCTATTGAATAGCTTGATTTTTTCTTTTGGCCTGCATATTAATATACGCACTACGTGTATGCCAAGTGCTCTGCACATCAGAACCTCATCACTAATCCTGGGAAAGAGGAGTTCTTCATAGAAGGACTCTAGGGAGTTGCCACTGGAAATATCTCTGTATTTCAGCAGTGCTGGATATGATGTGGAAGGCCAGTGATGACAGAGGCAATGCTACAACATGTGTGTCTGACCACAGGGCTCACACTCCTGGAAGAAGAACCATCATCCCTTCTGTGAATTATGACTGGCAAAATTCTTCACCTTGGGAAAGAGCTGAAGTGAGTTACATAAAGCAGCTGCTGTTGGCATTGCTTCCCTTCTTACATGACCTAATTGCATGGAAAAGGCTGACTTATGGTTAGGTAAAAGTGGAAAACAGTTGCTGAACAGTGTTTGATGTTGTTTAATATTTGCTGAACTTGTTGTTTAGAGTATCTGTTGGGTAGTAGATGTGCAAAGTGGGGTATGAGAGCCAAAGGGAACATTTCCTGCTGTGTTGTGCAGGGACAATGGAGGAGTCAAGGAAAGTTCACTCTACTCTTAAAATCTTAGTTTGTGAGCTGTTCTTTCCAAATCCAGGCAGGCTTTGCTGACCTGCTGCATTTAATCTCAATATTTACTCTGTCATTAAGGCCCTGATTTGTTTTATCTTCTGTACTGGAAATTACACTGCTCCATGAAAACTGCAATCACTTCTGGAGAAGACTGTGTCTAGTCTTCTAAATCTTTTAAAGTGGGCATTAATGGCATTGTATGACTTTAGTGTAAAATAAACAGGAATGCTTGAAACAAACACCTGCTTTCACAGGCTGTTATTAGAGTTGGGATGTTGAGAGCCTGGATTTATTTGTTTGGCTCAGAAGATGTGTTTCACCTCTGTTTTCAGAGGCAAGTGTGCAACATAGCTCTATTTCTGCCAGAGTATGTGTTATTAATATATGGAAACTAAAGGCAGAGTGAGAGCTGGAAAAGGAATTTTTTAAATGGCTATAATTCAGCCATCTAAAAATAATACTTCAAGGTTCCTTCTAAAGCCTATTGCTTGTGTCTTTTCTTTTTAGTTCTTTGTTGAATGAGCTATTTTTCCTGTGTTTGATACAGCAACTATTTCACTATATCTCTGTACATGAAAAAGTAGTTAAAAACACCTGCTGCAGATTTATTTTTATATAACTAACAAATTCATTTTTTGTTTTTTTGCAGTGCACATAGCAACTTCAGTAGACCTCATTTATCCCATTCAAAAATGTAAGTACTTTAATTACAACACTGCCTTCCTCCTCAAATCATTTTAAAATGATGGAATTTCAATTTGCGTGGTCTCTCCTCATATTGTACACATTTTTAATCTGAGGCTCAGCTTATTACCATCTGTACCACTTCACAGGCCCACAGGATGCTATTAGGAAACCAGGTCGCAAGGACAGAACTCAGCAGACAGATTTCAATTTCCTTACCCTTAGAAACAGGGCTCCAGGTACCAGGGAGACTTATTCCTCCTTATTCTTTCAAGATTTTAAAGAATTTTATAATTAGTATTTCATCTTTATTCCAGACATCAATAGAGCAGATAAGCAAAGTAACTGTAAACTCTTCATGCAGGGCTTTCTTCCCTCTGTGGTGTCTGTAGTTTATACCATGCATCCATTTGGGTCTGTAATTGTACAATTTGCAAAACAACACTTTTTCCATTGAAATAAAATAAAATTCTTGGCTTGGTTCTTCAAATTTGTATTTTGTCTAACACTGAAATTATTTTGTTTTTTTTTTTTGTTCAGTGTATGAACTAACCTTGTGGTACTGAGGACAAAATATTAAACAGAGCAGTAAAGAAGGTTACTCTGAAGTTGCAATTCATGCCTGGTACCTATGCATTGGCATCAAATCCTGATACAACAAATGAAAAGGTAGTGGCTGGACACCTTTCTAGTGACTTTCTGAGCCAATAATTCCATGTACTATGGGCATGCATGGGTTTCCTAATGTGTGAGGATCTGGCTTGTTTCCTTGTTCTATATTTTTAGATGAAAATGAGATTAGAGCTCTAACAAAAGAGCAGGAGAATGTGTTTTTGAATATCAGAAAATACAGTCTCTGTAGAAAGTCCTTATGGGACTATTTATTTATGTATAGTTAAGGTTTGCAGCCACTATGTGTTATGTGGTGATTGCCTGTAGGGGAAAAAAAATGTATTTATACATAATGAAATAGTGCACAGTTCCTACAAACAGATATGCTGGAAATTAAACCAGGAGAGAAAGTATTTCTTTACACTATTCTCAGTGGTGTGCTGGGAATATACAGGGTTTCCTAAATGATACTTGGGCCTCTCCAACAGGAACTTTATTAGATGTTTGATATAAAACTTCACTGGCTGTGCAAAAAACCCAGGATGTATCATTACAAATGCATCTTCAGCGAGCTCTTTTTTAAAAAAGCCACATAATTTTATGTTGTATTACTTTGAACTTATTTTCAGTATAAATAATAATATAGAAAGCATTGTTTTCTTTAATATCTTTAATTTTGATGTGTGTCACCTCAGATCATTACTCAGACCCACTCAGTCCATGGCTTCCCTTCCTGGCTGTCCAACAAAGACACCCTTCCATCAGTGACTGCACCTGGTGCCAGCAAAGAAGGTGTTGTGGTGTCAATATATCTCTACTTAGAACTGAGTGGAGGTAACTTTTCTTTCCCCCTGAGCTTCATTTCTGTCCTGTTTTTATTTGTCCATGTCAACACAGAATTAGAATGGAACAATCACAAATGCACCCACGAGTGCCTGTAGCTCCCCAGCTCCCTCTCAGAACACCACCACAGGACAGCAGAAGGACAAAATGAAATATTTCTGATGTGGTATTTCTGTATCATACTAGAATATAATGAAAATATGATTTCTGATTGAGATTATTTAGCCATATTTTATATTTGAGTATGCCCCTATTCGTATAATCTCTTTTCCCACCATGATGGAAAACACAGAACCATTAATTTTGTAAGCCTTTTTTTACATTAGAATCACATAATAATTTGGGTTGGAAAGAATCTTAAAGATCACCTAATTCCAAACCCCCTTCCATGGGGAGGAAAATGTACTTTTCATCATTAGGGCCAGCCAAAAATGACACACAGCTACAGATAGGATTAAGATTTAATAATAAGCCAAAGAATTTATCACAGATCTATAGGCAGCTACAAAAAGCAGACACTAGACCTAGAAGTTTGGGGAAATGTTTTCTCTTTCACTGTTGCTACATAGAAATAATCCTAACATTTTTTCAACAACCTATTCAGCTATTTCCTTCATCAGTGCCACATTCTATATATATTTGAAGTTTTACAAAATGCCCTGAAGTTTAACATTTATACCTAGAATAAGCTGAAGGGATTTCCCCCTCCTACTTCCCAGCACAGGAAAAAGAAAGTAGAAAATAGGAATAAAAAAAAATTCCAAATATTCAAACTGCAGTAAGCTTTAAATCCAGCCTCCACAGGTGTATAATATCAGTCACCAGAAGCTATCAGAAGTCCTTACTTACATGTGGAAGTAAGATAAGGAATTGTTCTGTTTCTCCTGTAATGCTTTAAGTTTGCAAAACTGGGAAGAAGGGTTTTTAATCCTGTGGCACAAGATTTCTATCAACCACTCTGGGTAACTATTTCCTTTCAGATTCTGACTGCGTGAAGCTCCTGCTCTTACAAGCATACACGAAAACCTGCAGGTAGGATAATCCAGATTTAGTTAATATTCTGTAAAACTGATAACAGTGTGAATTCCATTCTTTCTTTGGAGTGCACAGTTGTGTTTTCAGCTATTCCTGATCAGGTGATTTGTTAGTACACAGAAGCTCTTACAAATACCTCCTCTTTGCTGGTGCACTGGGTGTGACTGGAATTAGTAGGAGCCTTCCCCACACACCAGAGTGTGTTCAGACCCCTCCTGCAGTCAGAGTATCCCTGCCTGGGGAAACTGGTTCTTTCTACGAGTGCCAGCAGCTCTGCCTGGCCCTGTATTTGCATGGATTTATTGATTCAGCAGACTTTCCTACCTTTTTAAATATTTTTTTTTTTTGGTGCCTGCTTACAACAGGCCTTTCCCTGAGAAAATAACTGCCTGTTCCATGGATGTTTTTGCACAGCCATCACTGCTGCACTGGAGTAGATATGAAATTGTTCATAAATTCAGTGAAAAGCTACTTTAAAATCAGTTGTGGTTCACAGGTGCTGTAAATATCTATTCTGATCAGTTAAAAAACATGGCTGCTTTTACTAAGAGCAGTGCCTGGGATGATTTTGTTTTGATTGTTCAGGATTGTTGGTGTTGAAAATAGGTGTGTCAGCATTTGAAATATGGTCCTCAGGCACTCAGATTTCTTTAATAGCAAGCAAAATTCTCATTAACAGGCAATTTTAAAAAGCAATACTATTCATTTGTTGGGCTATTAAGCATATAGAGTGTTTATATTTCCAGCAAAGAATGAATTAATGGAAAATAAAGTTCTGTCATGCACTAATGCCACAGCATTTCAACATAATGTATGTGAGGCTGGTTACAAGTCAGCCTTTCAACAGGATTATACATGATCAAAGCTTCTCAAGTGAGAACTATGTTGCTTAAATGATTGAAAACAGTTCTAATGTTTGTTTTCTCTCTTTCAAATCTAAGTTTTTTTTCTTCTTTAACTAAAAAAAAAAACCCTACACCTGTGGGTCTCTGTATTTCCCTAATTACAGGCAGATGTGTTCAGTGTCACATCCCTTCAGCACAGACAGCTCAGGTGTTTTGCCTCAGGTGCACATTGCTGGTAGCATTGACTGTATCAGCCTGAAAATATCTGCTGTTTTGATGTCTAAATAAGAGATCAGGGCCAGGTCATGGCAAGGCAAAGTGCTGTTCTTTGAAGGAAAGTGCCAGCAGGTAGGACAGTGTGTCCAGCAAGGAGGGATGAACTCGTTCACAGGGACCTGACTTTCCACCCTCACCCTCTGCAAACCCTGACTTCTCAGCATGCTAATTCACCCTGGGAGGCCTGGTGCCTGAAGTAGTTATCCATCACTATAAGCACATCTCAAACCATCAAACACCTCCCACAGGGCTCTTTCAGATGGTGGGTTAGAGATTTTAAGTCAATGAATTGTCTTCTGAATTTTTATGTGCATGGACATAATGCTAGAGTCTAACAAAATTCAGTGCTTTTGAAAAAAGCTATTAATGAGATAATACTGAAGCTCTTATTTATTTCTTGTTTATCATTATCCAGAAAAGACCCATGTAATCAAGCACAGATGTCTGGTTTTAATATGAAAACCACAACCACACTCTCTGTTGTAGGACCTAGTGTAAATTTGCTATTGCTGTAGCAATGGTACACGATTGGAGTTATTGTTCTGAACAAACCTGGGGGAATTGGAAAAACAGAAACTTCCACAGACACTGAAGGGTTTGATCTGCAGCCTTGGAAGAGGCTTGGGTTGATGTAAAAATACAACACACAGACATTAAGTAGACAAATCGCAAACTTATGTTTCTATAGTTGTAAGTAAGACTATGCCTTAAGTAAGTGAGAAAAACTGTATTGATAAGATGGTGAAGAGTTTATATTGTAGGGGTGTGGTTGTGTGGAGTAAGCTAAGAGTTTGGAAGTTACAATAGAAGTGTTTTATGGTAGAATATATGTGTGTGCGTGAGATAGCAGCCCATTGGACAAAAGTATCCTCAGTGCAGCAAAATTAAGTAAAGGTGATAGGTTAGAAAAGCAAAATAAACTTTGTGGCATCTATCTATTGGATTTGAAAGTTCTATATTGTCTTGTAACAAGGAACTTGTGACTACTTTGAGTTATGGCCAACTGCTTGGACCCTAAAAATCTCAGGGCCTCTGAGACTGATGTTAATCTGAGCAATAAGGGGTTCTTAGCTTGACATGGTCCCGTTCCTTCATTAAAAGCAGTGATAATGATTCAAACCCAAATGGTTTCAGGAGCCTCAGAACATGGTCATTTCTGTGACTTTCACAATCACATCGATCAATTTTTTCAAGAAAATCCATTTTCTGCCCATGAAGCAGAAATTGCAGCCTATTATGGCAGACTAGGATGTGCAGAGGTGCCTTCAGTCCGTACAGGTGCTGTGACAAGCTGTGCCTGCCTAGCACGTGTCCTTCCAAGGGACCACTGCGGGGAGAAGGGTCACTGCCCTACTGCACCCCATGAGCACAGCTTGGCCACAGGGAATTAATGTGGTGTCAGCGTTCTGCCTTTCCTCAATGTCACTGATCCCGCACATCTGCTTTCACACAGTCGGCAGATGTGGCCGAGGAAAGACACAGAGTCAAACTCTGCAGGAAGGCTGCTTGCAAGTGGTATTAATAGAAAAACCACACACAGGAGCAATTTAAGTAACTTCACTTCCTTGAGGAGACAATACTGCGGTCAGGAAAAAATTCAAAAGTAAAATACATGGTATTGTTAGAGACGTGAAAAAATAGTGTCTCGTTCTTTCTTCCCCCTCCAGTTTCATCCACTCTTTTGATGGAGGCAAGGACAAAGTATTTTGTCCACAATATCCACTGATTGATTTGTCTGCCCTTTTTAAAAATTTAATTTCCCCCAAAGAAAAATGGTTTTTGTTAGTGGCCCCCAAGGCTTCCTAAGAAGAAATTTATGCCACACCCAAAATTAAAGAAGAAAAGGACTATTCTGTTTAAGCCTTGTTATCCATTATCTTATCTCAACAGTCTATCACTACCAGAGTGCTTTATCTGCCTTTTAAACTTAGGGAGTAAGGAGACAAATTCTCCAAATTAACGCTTCAAAGGAGTTAGTTTATGTCAAAGGACACGCAATTTGCACAACACTTAAGCCATGCATTTCCCTGACTTCTAGAGCTCTTTCCTTGGAAATCATTTTGGAAAGTGTTGAAGAAGCAACTTCTGATATTGATATGTAGCAAAATACCTCCACAGCACACAGAAAGCCTGAGAAGCTTCCAGCTGCTTGGTATATATGTTAGAAACTGTAGGCTTCTTCGTCGTGTTCTCCTGTTTTTGCAGTGAGAATGCCCTCGAGGCAATTTAGAACATCTGCTGTGAGCACATGAAACCCTCCCCTCTGCAGCCAGCTTGCCACTCGGTTTAACGGAGCCAAGATGCCAGGCACAGCTTGGACAGCCAACAGTGTGAAAATCAGCGAGTCAAACTTTCAGGATAAGAAAAATGAGAGAATCAGAGAAATTAATACCACAATTTAAAAAAAAAAACAAAACAAAAACAAAAACAAAACAAAAAAAAACCCCACATATAATTCTGTGTTGCTGTTGTTGCAGCAGCACTGCAGAATTTATAGCTAATGAAGCAATAAACCCCAAGGTAACATTAATCAGCTTGCCAGCCCTTGCAATATACACTTACTTTTAAAGAACTGCATTTAAAATTGTCCTCATTTCTTTTTCTGGAAAGCCCCAAGTTCTTGATTATACTGTTCAGCAAATGTCTGTATAAAACAATTTGGGTAGCTCGCCATTGAGCCACCCAATTTCTTGTAGAGTAACAATGAAGCTGTAGATGAGTACTGATATCACTTCTGTTCTTTTTACTTAAAAAATGTGTTGTTGGTGAACTGATAAAACTCTTGTTTGGTTCATTCCTACTTAAAATTAGTAACAACTCTAGGTTAATGATAGTTTAGAAATTAGTAATGTTGAAGAGCATCCCAATTCTGTACTTTAATTTACCAGTTCTGTGGTTCTCTCTGTTCTGGCTCCACAGTTTGAAGGAAGATCTGTGAGAAGTCCAGTCAGACCAGTGTAGTTTTGTTGTGCTCATGACCTTCCTCTGAAGCAAACAGCAGAAAAATATATTCTGGGTTATGCTTATGATTGATCCACCATAGGAATTTGGTTCTGCTGCTGCTATTAGCAAATCACACTGGAACTGGTTAATGACCTTAATTTAATTAGAAACTGCTTCTGGTTTTACACAAATTTGGGGAAAAAAAACCCAAAAAAACGACCCCAAACCCTCAGAATCCATAAACTAACACCACTTTTTTGTTTGTTTGTTTGTTTGTGTTTTTTTTTTTTTTTTTGTTTGTTTGTTTTTTTATCCTTTGCTGTATGACCAGGATGGATAGATACTGAACTCAGAAGGAAAAGGATTTTTTAAAGGGATAGTCGTGCATGCAGGATGCCCATGGACTCCAGAGACACATCTCCATTTTTACTTAGGCCACTTTCTCCTCCAAACAAAACGTTATCTCCCATCACCCAACACAGAATATTGATATCCTGCCTCTTGTTTTCCAGGCTCTCCTTTCATTACTTGTTTGGGTGTCCTTGTGCTACAGCACCTTTTACTTTTCCTCTGGTCAGACTGGTCAGCAGCATTCTTGGGCAGAAAAATAAGGAGCAGGGAAAACACTTGGTGCTTTCTTAGGTATAAGACATTCACTAGCAAGGAAATCTGAAGAGCACTGAGCAGTGTTTTCCAACATTTCCTTCTAGTGTCTCCTAGAGCTGCTCTTAAATGTTTCCATCCATAAGCCACTCTTCAGCATACCCCGATTTTTATATGGCTTCATATTTCCCAGAACTTATCAGAAGGCAAGAAAGGATCTTGCAAAAGTCACACTTCAAACACTGTACCAAATGGAAAAAAGCAGCACTGGAAAGCTGTTCCCTTAGGGGTGCTTCACTTGAGACTTGGTCACAATTATTTTAGAAGGGAAAACATCATACACTAAATACATTTAATTATTTGAATATTTTCCTGCTTTGGACAGACTGTGACAATCTTACATAAACACTGGCACCAAGTATTAGGGCAATCTGATTTTTGACCCACATCTGATTATTTTGCAGTGCTCACAACTGCGCTTCCAGTGGAAGATTTCCCCATGTCAAGTTTCTAAACAGGGTAAATAAAGCCATCTGTTGTGGAAGCAGGATTTTTAAATTATATGCCCTGTTAAGCACTGTTTTGCACACTGAACTATTCATGTCTAAAGAAACAACCTTGTGCCTTTATAAAAGGGGTTCTGCTCTCCTGATTTACACATTTCTGGGTCAGATATCAGATGTCTAGATTAACCTTCAGTCTTACTTTCAGTTCTATCAGACAGGCTTCAATCTTCTCCCTTTCCATTGACCCCTTATGTTTCTTTCTGCTTTCTACTTTCTCTTGAGCTCTATTACAAATAGAAGTGCAATAAATGCTTCACAAAGTAGGTAATGAAATTAATATTTTAAAATAGGTTATACATATCTGGTAAAATAATTAAAATATAACTTATGAAAAAGATCTTATCAGCCTCTGGTCCAATGAGAACATCATCTCTGCAGAGATGAGCAAGGAGTATTTATGTAAGAAAAAGGGGATTTCCATGGTAAGAATAACATGGTTTCCCCCAGACCTTTCAAAAAGTGTTTAAGAGAAACAATTTTCCTCATTGATAAGTGCATTTGAAGACTCCACTTGTTTAGCTAAATTGTTGAATCAGCAAGAGGTTAAATTGCTGTTTCCAGGACTATTCTGCTCTCTGCACTCCCTTTAGTCACAGAAAGAAGCAGCTCTCCTTAGAAAAGAGGGGAGTGAACAGAAATTTCTGCTGCAATTTAGCACATGGAAGGAACACTGTGTGCTGTTTCACTTAATCACTTCAAGGGCCCATATGGGTTACTTTAATAGGGCTTAATATTTGTGCTCTTTTTATTCTTCTAATAACAGATACACCAGGCTAGACACTGGCATCTCCTTAAAGAAATTGGGGCACCATCTGGATTCATGCCAGCTAGCATTCTGCTCAGTTGGCTCTAAGCCTTAGGAAAGTTGGAAAAAAATATATATATACATAGTTTAAGTTTTAAATTCTTCTGCATGGCTTATTATATATTTATTTATTTCTATGGCAATGTCTTGCCCTGTTAGTCTACTGCAAGGCTTTAGGGCCCTTGGTGATTTTGGGATTATGAACTCTGCCAATCACGTGATTTGCAAACATGAGGTTAAATCCATGGAGCAGCAGGGTGGGTAACACTTCCATAAAAATATGCATACCTTTAAATAATAGATGTAATTTGCTGATGTAGAAGGCAGTGCTGGAGCTCACATTTCAAATTCTAATTTTCAGCAGTCTGCTATGACTGAAGCATTTGTTTTGATGACTTTAAAATATCATGTATCTATAGAAGAACAAGACATATAGACCATCTTGTCTATGTTTTAGTAAAGCACAAGCTTCCATGTTTACCCTGATACCTCTGTTTTAGAAATATCAAAAACCCTAATTGAGGTTGGACAGCGTGATTTATGTTCTGTTTTTAATGGTCACTATTGTCCTAACACACCTCTCCCAGCATTGCTTTGAAGGTAAAGCTTTGAATACTCCACAGTTAATTTGAGCTGGTCTGACTGGTCAGTTACCTTTGTTGTTAGAAATTTTTGCTTGCTATCTGTAGTTACTTTATTTAAACCTTCACTTTGTGTCATATCTGTTAATGAAAATACAACTTTATATGGCAAATTAGAATCTGGAAAAGCTGCAAGAAATAATGAAGAAATGGTCTGGAAGACAACTGAGGTGAGATTTAGAAATTTCTGAATTGTAGAAATGGCAAGAATCATCACTTGCCATCTGCAAAAACCACCACTTTTCCTCTGAACCAAATAAGTTAAAATATTTATATTTTTCTTTTTAACCAGATGAATTCAAAAGGCACAATTGGTATCTTTAGAGTGGATTGATTTATATTGTAGGTACCCTCGCTGACTTCTGTTTTAACTTGAAGATCATTTCAGGATTAAATACGCAGGGTTTTTTTACAGTCTAATCTTTCAAATTGATAATTTCAGAGAGGGCAGATTAAAAAATCAGTATCTTGATAAAAAAGTACAACCAAATGGTCTGATTTAATTAGCTATAAATAAGTGGTTAAAACACAAACAGAAAAATGGCTAAATTATTTGCCATGTTAATATATTTATTCTTTCTCATATTTCTCTCTGTAACTTTGCTTTTGTTTTTTGCTAAAGGCTTAATCCTTCTACTTTTAAAATAGTAAATTACCCCCAAGAACAAATGAGATCCTGAGGGAAGTATTTACAAAGAAGAGAAACAAGGATATTTACCTTTCTTGCCATTTGGCAACCAACTCAAATATCAAAGTTAGAAGAATGTTTCCCCTCAGGTTATCATATTACTGATAGAGAGAGGACAGGCCACAATGCTAAACAAAGTTCTTGCTATGAAGAATCTTTTGAAGGTCCTACATCTTTTCCTCTAGACAGCATAAATAATGTAGAGATGTAAAGAATTTAAATTTAGGTGATAATAGCAGCTCTGAAGAATATTGACAGGCTTCTGAACAAATAAACATCAGCTGATAGCAAACAGAACAGCAATTTGACATATGGACATTCAATTCAGGACTGCTTAGTATTTATTATGCTGTGTCTTGACAAATAAATTAGTCCTAAGTAGATATGATTGAACCCAACCATTTCTAGGTACTTAATACTATTAAAAATCCTCTGAAAATCTAGATAGTAAACATTTGATAACTGATTACTATGGCCTTAATTTTGTCTTTTTTTTTCTTCACATAATTTTTGTACCAGTTTATATTAATAAATAATTTACCATGTGTGTGAAGGACTGAAGGCATGTCAAAAAAAAAAAAAAAAATCTCCTTTCCAGAGAGCTGAGATGCTCTAGATTTAGTTACATTTTGTATTTGTTTTTCCTTTTTGCCTCCTCTCTGTTTCTAAGTCACTACTAGGTTTAGACTATTTTTGAGCTTTTTGAGGAAATATGAACTCTTGTCCTCTGGGCTGTTTTAAGGTAGCACAGTTTACTGTAGCCCTGGAAACTGTCCAATGGCCATCCAGAATTCAGATTTCTCTTCTTTTCTCTATTAAAATGTATAGCAAAAGGGGCCAACTTTTCCATAGAGTGTCAGAATGGCAGCTCTGTACTGGTTGGTAAATTGAAGGATTTTGTTTGCAGATACAGCCCTTAGGACCTACACCTTGTATATGTGTGTGTATATACATACATAAAATTTAAAGTATATATGAAATATATATATTATATATATATTTAAAGTATTTACTTTTTTCCCTGTTTCAAGTTTTCTTCTTTTTATCTTGTGAGAGGTTGCAGCCCATTTTTGAACTTCTGCTTTGGGGCAAATATGTTGCAAAACAACTGCAGTGACTCAGAAAATGAAATGAATACATAATTTATTAAGCTTTACAAGGATGGACTCACAGGAAACCAGATTTATCCCCCCTTGAACCAGTTTTTAAAATTCTAGGAATACAGTTATAATGCAATATAGAATATTTGGAACTTAAGAGGTTTAAGTGCTTATTTTTCCCTACAGGACAGTAATTAAATTTTTGGTGTTTCTTTATATACTCCTGAGTACAGTGGTCAAGATCTAAAGCTCCTACGTGCAAATAACAGTTTTCATGTGAATGTTAAACAGGTTTCAGCACTGATTATACTCTAGTCCTTGGAAATTGTGTAAAACAGCACACTGGCCTAAGCAGATATTTTTTTAGAGAATGGACAGCTGTAAGAGGGTTTTAACCTCTCCTTGTGGGAAATAGTAAAGGTAAGATGATTTTCAGAAAGGTGAGAATGCAGGCCTTAGAAACAGAAAGAACAGAAAACTTAGAACTAGCTACAGCTGTAAAGTCTAAAAGTAGAAAAGTTACAATAGTACAGCAAGCAAGAACATGAAACAATAGCTTGAGTTTTAGGCTTGGCTAAGATAGACCTTAAGAGTGCAGAAAACTATGCTTAGCAAGATAGTAGAAGGTTTTAAGCTTAATAATGAAGTATTGTGTATTGTTAATAGAGAGCAGACAAGCCAGCATTGTGTGAAGCAGGTGTAGGTGTGCTTTCAGTGATTGGCTAGAACAACTGTCTGTGAGCTTTAGCAATGTGCTGTTGGCTAGAGAGTTTTTAAAATGCTCTGTAACAAAGAAATCTTTGGCTGCTGTTGGCTGTATGTGAGCTGTTGCCATCTTTCAGTTGTCTCAGCCATGTAACGAGGCTGATGCTGCAATGAAGTTCAAGGAATGTACCCCAGCACATGTTCATGAAAAACCACCAACACATCTCCCTTCTTCTCCTGTTTTCTTGTCATGGTGATGAGAACTTCCACCATCTTTGGAAAGCTCTCCCACTTCTCTCTTATTTCCAGCCAGTTACTCCTGCAAACAGGAACAGGAATAAAACCAGTGTACGATACAATGGGCAGGTGAATGGGTGCACGTCCCTGCTAGGATCCACTCCCGTCATCAAAAATTACATCCTCCATTTTCATGTCCTTTGTCCTTTTCCTGCAAGGCTGTGCCCATTTTGAAGGAATAATTTGATCCAATGCACTTTCCATGATCAGTTGCAGTTTTTTATGGCAGCAGCAAATCCTTTCTGAGGACATCTGCAGAAAAATACAACACAGAAAGATAGAGGAAAAAAATTAGCAGCTCAATTGCTATTTCTGCTTAGTGTAGAAATGGAAAAATATTGGAACAAATGGTGGAAGTATTAATGAAACCCACGTTCCTTTAAACTTTTGACCAGACAGGGGTGACTGTCATGTGCCAAGCTGCTGGACATTCACACCAGCAAATTAATCATCCCAGGAAACATTTCCTGCAGATTTGTGGAGATGTGTGATTTTTAGTTTAACTCACATTTTTCTTTGAATTTCTTACCATTTTAAAACCTGCACAAGAACAAGGCCTGTCTGTCACTTCACAAACTGTGTCAACTTACTTTAAGGCTTCCTGTCTCTCACCCTTCAGGCAAGACTTGGTTTTGCATAATTTACATATTTTTATAATTCAGAAACTTTCTGGATGATTTTTCATCATGACTTCAGCTTTTTTGTTGTAAAGGTAACTTTTTGCTATGTGACAGAAACAAAAACAAGATCCCATCACAATAAATAGTTACCATGAACTCCTCTTGGAAAATCACTGTAAAAAGTAACAAATACTAATGGCATTAAGAGTAAGAATACAGACAAGGCAGGGATGAAGAATTAGAAAGAAAAAAGTTCTACTGTGCCCTGTTTCTTACTAGAAATATTTCAGTTCTTATTAGGTATATTTAAAGGACTCCAGGCTCAAACACAGAAAAATTCTGAATTTAACATTAGCTATAAAGCTAAAAAAGTAAAATGTGTTGATTTAAAGAATACTTGGTGACATAACTTCTGGTGTTCATTTATCATATCTTCATGTGCTGTTGCTTTCCATGATTTTAAATGTAATGCTTACTAAAAATGCAAGTATGTCATATATGAAACAAATACATACATTCCTGTTCCATGTGAAAATTCTTTGATTTGTGGTTACATGAAATAGATCAATATGTACATTGTTCCTGTCCTCCCACTAGATGGATCCGATCCGTTCTGTTCTTTCTCCCATATGTATTCACATCTGCCACAGTGGGAGGTAACCGGTTTAGGAATGGAGAACAGAACCTTGGACTAAATTCTGATCTCATTTACATCACTCAGTAACAGAGTTACCAGCCCTCCACACAGGAAATCCTTTATAATTGCTGTTTGTACCATGCCCTCGCCCTCCCCAAGTAGGATTTATTTTATTTGGATAACTCACATTATGATATAGTTTCTATGTGTAAGTACAGAGACAGAGGCCAAATCTGTAGTGTTATGAGATGCATGGAAATAACTGAAATATAATAATTGAAATATTGTTATTTTTAAAATATTGACTTATGTGTCTCCTGTTGAATATAAACAACCAGTCTTCAAAGTTTCCTTTGAAATTATAACCTTTTCTGCTTTAATCCCCTTGTGTCACATAACTTCTCCTATACTGATCAATATTAAGGATAGCTTTGCCACTGTACCCAAATGCATTATCAATGTTAGTCTCATTCCCCTCTTTTGCTTTCAGTGAGTAGAGATCTTCACTGAACTATTCATGACAACTTTGTCAAATTTCAGAATTACCACAGTTAACTGGGAATCCTTTTAAATCTTGAGGACCCTGACAATGGTAGGAAATAGACTATACAGACTGGAGAGGTATTGACTTCTTTGGCCCCCATTGGATAGTTTTAAGTGTGGCTCTATCTCAGCCTTAAATTGGAGTAGAATAGTCATATAAAAGGGAAAATTCCTTCAACAGAAAATGCACAAAAGTGTAAACAAATCATTATGTCTGTAGATTCTTTATTATTAAAATCGAGGGAAGAGGTACTCAGTGTGTCAGTCACCTTGTAGAGAACCTGGGTTTTGACAGCAGCAGAAGAGTGAAAGCCAGAAATAGAGAGCATACCAAAAAAGATTAATTCTCAGTGGAAAGACGATTTTCTCCTAAGAAGAGCCTTTATACTTGCTGTGAAGTTAAAGAAGAGCACATAACAAAAAAAGATACCTGATAGCAACCGCAATTTGGCTGCTCATAAAACTGCTAACTAAGCACACAGAGTATTTGCAGCTCAGAATTGTGCAACTTCCCATAAAAATTTCACTCTGTGGGAAACTATGTGCATTGAAATTCATAGAAGTGCTTACTCACTGCAAAAATGTTCAATGTCCAAATTAGATGCCCTTCATGAGGCAGTAAAATATTACAAATTCAGTATTTTTTACATGTCCACTTTCAAATTGACTTTACAGTACACTTGCACTAATTACCAACATTGCTGGGCCTATAACATTAAAAATAAGTAGTATGCAAATAGTGAGGGATTTTTTAAGTGCATGTGCTCAGTCGCAACTGGTTACTGAAGGACATATTTTTATTGACCTTTCTTCACTCATAGAAGTTGTATCTTATTTGGTGGATGTCAGAGAAATATTTTCCACATCTCCCACGTGGAGAATTTGGGTCTGTGGTGAATCCTGGATGCTTTGTAAGTCTCCTGGTGTTCTCAGGAATCATATTGTTTCTGTGAAGAACAAGAAAGGCACAGGGGAAGGGGTGACTTTCCTTCATATCACCCCAATCCAGAACCATTTTGAAGCCTTAACACCTGGCATACTTTCCAAGGCTGCTGAGCATTTAGGCAAACCCCAATTGCACATCCAGCATCATGTAGGCACTCCAAATAGAAGCTGAGGTCCACCAAGTCCTTCTGGCCCCTCCAGAAAGTTCTCCCAGCACAATGCCCTGGCCTGACTGCACCCAATTAACAATGATAATCTTCAGGTGTGGCTGCAGCACCACAGCTGGTCCCAATTAACTCTGCTTAATAGAACTTAAACGAGCCTGGGCTCCATTCTGCACGCCTGGGGCTGCTCGGGGAGCACGTGTGGGGAATGTAGGAGCACACCTTGACTCCCTGAAGGAAGACCAGCAGCTCAACCTTCAAGATCTGGTATGTACGCGCATTGCTGTTGCTTTTAACTCGTGGTGGTGCCCTGTTGTCACCAAAAATGGTGGGATAAATCAAACTAATATTAGTATTAGAAGGCAGGTGTTACTTTATTCACAGCACTTGGTGTGTGTGTGATCGCTCCCCAGATGTACAGACTCATTTGGAAAACTTCTCAATATTTGTATGGTTTTAGCAAACAAAGAAATTAATACACATTGGCTATAAATTGCATAATTCTGTCCATTAATTAGTATTCTTTTACTGGTTTCTCCATTCTCATGCTAATTAGCCCACATTTGTAGTCTTTTTATTGTCTTTTTTTTCTGAGAGTTTTTCAGTGCAATTGCTGAGTTGTCTTTGTTAGTTTCTTTTTTATCTCAGGTTTCTGCAACACGTCCTTGTTGTCCATAAATTCTGCCTTCTTTGTGTCCTGTTCTCGGCAATCCATCTCTCCCCCAGCTTTTGTGCTTTGATACATACCAAGGTTGGTTTTCAAAACTTAGTAATGTTCCCAAACCGTATTCTAACAATAGCGACTTGCTGAAAAACCTTTGCTAGGTGTTGGCCGTAGTGGAAGAATTACAGTGCTTATGAAGAAGTAGCAATGTTAATTAGGTTTATTAATTGGGGAAGTTCAGCATTGGCTGCCGCGGCTGGCCCCCCGTGCTGTGCGGTTGCCAGGCAGCCGGCGGGCCTGACAGAGCCGGGCCTGGGCCAGAGATAACTTAAAAACCAAAATTAAAAACCCAAACCCCAGAAAAAACATCAAACCACATATTTGATGAGTGCCCCGAGGGCAACTGTGCTGCCGTGGTGGCTGTGCCCACCTGCCTGAGGGCTCGGGGCAGTGCGGGCTGCTTTCAGGGCATGCCTTTGAGGCATTTACTTGATAACGCTTCAAAATACTTGGCTCTTTAAAAGTTTTGGCTTTGGCTGCTGGATAGAAAGCTTCGGGTGTGAGACTTTGGTGGAAGAGTTGCATAGAAACAAATGAGGGTTTAATTATACATCCTTGCAGGTGAGTTCAGGAGAACACTCAGGGTTGTTTGCCCCTGCCAGACTTCACTCCTCACCTGGGGAAAAAGCTTTAATGGTGACTGTGGTCTTCTGTTGCCCAGGCATTTTATTTCACGTATTTATTTGTGTGCCCATGACTAAGAAAAGTTAGAGCTGACACCTTCCTTTTCCCTGCCGGAGACTGCAGTGGAATGACAGAACGGTGCAACAAAGCAGTGTATTATGTATTTATCTTGTGAAGCTATGAGTAATTATAAATGAAGCTCTCCTGGTAGTGCTGGTTTGGGTGTTCTGGGGAGGCGGTGGGGCTCGGTGTGGCACTGCATTCCCAAGGGATGGCACAGTGCTCTTTCTGCTGAATCCCTCACACAAACCCTTCTACGACTCTTAGAGAACTGATTTGATGGCATCAAGAGTGAAGGGAATAAACTTGTTTCACAAGTGGAATAATAAAGCAAGATATTTAATGCATATAAATATCTCAAAGGCAAGTGTCAAGGGGATGGTGCTGGGCTCTTTTCAGTGGTGCCCAGTGGCAGGGCAAGGAGTAATGGCCATAAACTAAACCATGTTTGCACCTCAACATGAGGAAGAGCTTCTTGACATTGAATGTGGCAGAGCACTGCTGGAGACATTCCAAACTACCTGTGTCACTTGCTTGAGGGTACCCTACCTTGGCAGGGGGATTAGGCTGGGTTATCTCCAGAGGTCCCTCTCAACGCTAGTGATGCTGTGAAGTGATTCAGTCACTTGCTGTGTGCCGGCTGAAGCATTCAGGTTTCTGAGCAAAAGATGGCAAACCCTCCAAATCCCGCCTTGTTTTCTCTCTTACTGCTGAGCATGCTGTTATGTGATATGGAATATCTAGCTAGTGTCTGGCTATGTCCCCTCCAGCCTACTGCACACCCTCCTCCAGTCTGATCACTGGTGAGGAAGAGTGACAAAGAATGCTGCTCAGCAGAAGTGTCAACATCACTATGTTACCAGAACTGTTTTGGTCAAAAATGTAACCTACAGCACCTGTGTGTGCTGTGCTTTCCTTCCTGCTGTAAAAGAAACTAACTCTGCTCTAGGCAGACCCAGCTCTTTGGGTTCTGGAGATCTCGGCAGGTGGTGAATCCTCTATGAGCAGGTCTATCTGCTTTGCCAGGGTCTATCCATTCCCACTGTGAAATTCCAGTTGTGGGGTTTTTTTGTGTTTTGTTTCCTTTTTTTTTTTTTTTTTTTTCCCTCCATGCAATGGGAGTTTCCATTGCTGCAGGCAGTATTTGTGTTGCTTATCCTTTCATTAAGTATCTTGGAGAGGAGTAGAAGCCATGTCTCCACAGCTATGCTATAGGCTGCTGAGAGCAGTAGCAATACCCACCTCTTACAAGCTTTCTGTTCTCCAAGTCAAATAAAACTTGTTTCTTCAGTCCCTTTCCACGCTTTATGAACTAAAGCCTCTGCTTCTTTGGAATATTAAAGGTGTATTCTTATTTTTGCCTCCCCTGAGGGCTTTTTTGTGTGTGGAACTCATAACTAGGCAGAGTGTTCCAGGCATGGCCTCACAGCTGCCAAGGAGCAGGGAGTCACTCAGCTTTGACCTTGCTGTGATCTTGCCCAACCACACCGTACTGCTCCACGTTAAAATCCTTGCCCACATAAGACCCTTCAGGAGCTTTTCTTTTGCAAAATCTGCTACACAGTCATCTCCAGCCTGGACAGTTTCTAGGGGATAGTCTGTCCACACTTCAGGACTCTGCAGTTGTCTGCTTGTTTTAACAAGTCCTGCCTTTCTGCTGCTTGAAAGCAATAAAGTAGAGCAGTAGTGCAGAACAAGAGCCTCCAGTCCTGGTATTGGATGTTAGAACTTCCCTGCTCTCCTGTAACAGATGCAGACAGAATATCTGAGTTAGCTTTAAAGTTCTGCGCCCCTTAAAAACAGGGGGACGTGTCCCTTTCTCAAGTGTCTTTCAGATTACTTTGAAAACTGCAATGAGCTACAATGCAAAGTCTGAAATATCTGGTTGTATCAATTTGGGATAATGTGCTGGTTGCTATTATCTGCTGTGGTGAGTGGAACAGAAGGTACATCAGCCTGGCATAGATAATGATTCTCTCATATCACTTTTTCTGAGGTATTTTGGACTATCCAGACTAGTTTCAAAAGACTGTAAAATCTTACCGTTTGCAGGTTTGCATTCTGAATTTTTATCTATTTCCACAGTCTGCCAGCTATATTGAAGTGATACTGTATTATGTATGGGGAAATAGAAAGCTATCATCTCAAAATAGACCATAATATTGCACCTTATTAAAAAATACAAGTGGGTTTTCTGCCAGCAACCATGACTTATGATAATGACTGTTATCAATATGCAATTACTTCTGTTACCCTGGAACATATTGACATTCATTTATTTAAAGATAATGTAACACATTTGTATTCATTGAGGTAATCATTGGATATGATTAAATGTGAATGCCCATCTTATACCAAACAGTAAAACGAAAAAAAAATTGTCATTGGACCTTCTGCACTACTTAAAATAGGTTGTAATAAATTCTGAAAATTGCATTTGAGCTTCTTTGAAACACAGTGACAAACAACCATAAAGAAGCAAAAGCATAACTTGGGTGATTGCCAATTTAAACATTCAGTCTTTCTAATGATATAGGATAAACCTGACAATAAGAAAAAGACCTTCAAATAAAACTGTAATCCTGTGTTTGTGGAATGGACTACAGAATTTGCGATAGTGTGGAACAAAAGTCCATTTAAATTGTGACTCTTAGTGGAGGCAGGAATCTGTTTGACTGGGTTGTTTAGATCAGTTTTGAAGATGCAGAGGTTAGAGTGGCAACAGGCAGGCAGCGAAATCTGCTGTTTAGGTTTTGAATTGTTATTTTATCCCCCAAATGCTTCAGAGTTTTCAGGCTTTTAACTAAAATGCATCTATCTGTAGTGCATTTGCTACATAACAGTAGTTCTCTGGTGACAGGTTGTTATGATAATAAACAATTTGACATCCGCTTCTTCAAGGACACCAGCCAGAGCAGTTTCAATATTCTGAGTTTTCAAATACTTCTTTTGGTAAAGATGGAGAGAGTGAAGCTTGCAATGTTTGGTTGTCCAGATATATGGTATAAAATACTACATCCATTTCTACAACTAACTACTTCTGTGTCTGCTGCTTGTTTAAAATATCTTGATTTTGATGAACACTGAAAAACAAACCCCAAACCACCAACAAAAAATACCCTTGAAATCTCACAAAAAACATCCAGTCCAAAGCTATCTATGGTGTTGGTTTCCTGCTTGAAAATTAGGGATTTCCCAGTCAACTGTTGGATGGTTCATGCAATCATAGAATGGTTTGGGTTGGAAAGGACCTTAATGCTTATCTAGACCAATTTGAATCCCTCTGCACTGGGCAGGGACACATTCCACTAGACCAGGTTGCTTCAAGCCCTGTCCAACCTCGCCTGGAACAATTCCAGGGATGGGACAGCCACAGCTTCTCTGTTCCTGTGCCAGTGTCTCACCACCTTCATTGTTTGTGTTAACAAAAAAGCCTTACTCAAAACCATCTAAATTGGATACAATTGAGTCTGAAACTATTTCCCTTTGTCCTGACCCTACAGACCTTGGTAAAATGCCCTTCTAAATTTTTCTTGTAAGTCTACCTTCTTCCCCACCTCTTTTATTGAAAGGCTGCAGTAAGGTCTCCCAGGTGTCATCGCTTCTCCAGACTGAACATTCCCCAGACAATGTTCCTTTCTCATACAAGATTAGCCTCTGTTTTCTCTCTCCTCTGCAGCTGCTGTCAAAGGTCTGGCTTTTATGGAGCCTCCAGAGCTGGATGCAGTTCTCTAGGAGCAGCTCATGAGAGTGGAGTAGAGCAGAATTATCTTCTTGACCTGCTGGCCACTCTTTTTATTCAACCTAGGTTAAGACTGGCTTTTGGGCTGCAAGTGTGCATGGCTGCCCTATTACAGTGTTTTTCTTTTGTCCACCAGTGTCCCCAAGTCCTACGCAGCAGGCCTGCTCATGATCTGTACATCTCCCAGTCTGTGTCAGTAGTGGGGATGGCTCTGAGCCAAATTAGTGATCAAGCATAGTTTTCTTTCCAAATAACAAAGTTGCATTTTTGCCAGGTGGTGCTGCCTGTGTAGAGACATTGCAAGAATTTCTTTATTAAATGTATGTATATAATATAGGTGTATACATTTTGGATCATGCTTTGTGAAAGGGCTGGCTGTCTTAATAGCAACTTATAGCTCAATATCATTAAAGACTGTTTTCATTCCTTGGCTGATTCTAGCAGTATCTGCAAAACAACCCAGCAATTTCAAAAGCCTTTCCATGGAATGTCAGTCACCAAAGCAAAGAAGAATGAAGTTATGTTTCTCAGAAATGCACCTTTTATAACCCGAGCTCACTGGAAGGCTGCAAAGAATTCTCATGGGTGCAATAACTCAAAAATTTATCAATCAAGCTAAGCTTTTTCAGTAAACTGCCTGTTGCTTTGAGTAGGGTCTTACTGTGGTATTGCCAATACTGTAAGTTATTTCTCTTCCAATTTATCGAAATCTGTTTACCTCTCGTGTCCTGTTGCAGTCTGTGTGGTTGTGGTAAGCCCTCCTCAGTTAGGGGGGAGACTCTCAAGCACAGAAACATGAACTCTTCCATTTGATTTGGGTCTAACAGTTTGTTCATCTACTGCTGCAGGAACACCCGTTCCTCTTATGAATAATTCCTTTTGAATTTGCAGAGCTTTGTCTGTGCTGAGACCTCCTGCTGAAGCTCAGAAATGCTTATGAAGCTGTTTCATCTATCATATTTTTTATGTACTTCTGCACAAGCTGGAATGTGCTTTGTTCTGTGACCTGACACTTATCTAAAGTGAACTTGCTCTTTGTTGGTAAAAGCTGATGCAGAGGTTTTAGTCCACTGGAGAAGCCCTCACAGTTCTTTAGTATCATCAACCTTGTGGTGCCCAACCACACTGCTCCTAGCCTAGCCTGTATCTCTGCATGATACAAACCTAAGGTATTTCCAACAGACAGGAGTTATGGAATACTGTTGATCTCATTTGCTGCCTAGATCCTCACTTTATTTTAAAAAAAGAGTTTTCTGTTACATAAGAGAAATTTTCTGGGCATAAGGATAGATGTAGTAAGTTGTTAAAAAGAGGTTGTACCAGAAATTTTCAGAGCTTCTGATTCCCAGTCCTCCAGAAAGATGGAGTTCTACAAGACTATCAGATGTTGATTTGGCCACTACTGTCTCAAGGTGCCTTGCTGTGGCCCTTTTCAGGATTGTCACCATGCAGCCATTGGGAGAGCAGCATGCAGGAGTTCAGGGGTTTCTAGGCTGACCTTACTCAAACATCAAAGCCAAGGTCAACAGTTGTTCTGGAGACTTATCTATAGCTCTGACTTTGGTGTTAGCCCTGAGCTGACTCCTTGCAGCTTCTTCTGGACCTTGTTCATCTTGTGTTGTCTCCTCTAGAGTCTTTAACCTTGGTCTAATCTTTCTTTGCACCAGGCAGTGCCACTGAGATGGTCTAATGTAAAGCTGGTTAGCCCTGGAGGTGGGTGCAGCAGCAGGTGTGAGACCCCCAGGAGAAACCTGCCCCAGCACACTTCCAGGGGGAAGCCTGGGTCTGGATGATCCTGTGGTTTGCTCTTCAGAAACACTTGCTGTAATGCAACTGGGGGAGAAAATGCTGCAGATTTAATTAATGCCTATCTCATTTAATGTCATAATTATGTAATTAAGTGTTCTTGTAGATGGTCCAAATCCTACTTGGGTGGATGGGTATTAAACATTTCTTCCACAGAGTAGAAAGGGAGGCTTTTGTAATAAGCCTAGTAACAATGTCTCCTGCCAGAAACTTCTAGAAAAGATTCAAATACTGTAATTTATTTTAAAGTGGCCAGACCTCTACATATAATTTTCCATCAATTATTGTTTAAAACATTTTGGATTTTGAAAAATTGTAGTAGGTTTGACAAGCACTTGACTGACATCATGTTGATTAAATAGCATTTCCTCTGACAGTCCCAATGAGACCTCCTACTCACAGTAGATGCATGAGCTAATTGAATTCCTTTTTTTAAACTGCTTTTGAATTTCAAACTATACAAGTGACACCAGACCCCCTTCTCCCACACAGCTCAAATATATACCTTTCTGATGGCTCATTTTGGCATGCCACGTAGGTAATATCAGTGCCTTTTGTAAATCATCAGGATGTTTCTACTGTGTTCTGAATCAGAAATATGGAACTAAAAGTTTGGTAGTGTTTTTGGGGTGTTTTTCATATTGAGTTCAAGCCTAGTGCCATCAATTTATAGTTTTGTGGGTGATACAAATATGTTATAGCTAAATTTTGCAACGACAGAGAATCATAGAATGATTTGGATTGAAAGGCACCTTAAAGATGACCCATGGGCAGGGACGCCTTCCACTCGACCAAGCTCAATGTAACCTGCTCTTGAACACTTCCAGGGATGAGGCATTCACAACTTCAGCCTGTGCCAGGGCCTCACCACAAGCTGTGATTAATTTAGCAGTGATATTTTGTCCCAATGTCAGTGAAATGAAATTGTATTCATTATGATGTTGCTTGTGAGGGAAGAAATATGGCTCTACATATGGTTTCATTGACTGCGTGCTTCGTATAAGGATGTTCCTATAAAACAAAAATATATCAAGGCATGATAGGAACAAGTCTTTAATTCGTATTAAAACAAGATAATGTTCATCCTTAAATACATTACCTTTTATATGAAATAAACCATATCAGTGGTGCATTCCAGTATTTGGCAGAAGATACCTGGTTTTGTCTTCTGGTTGTTGAGGAACACGGTAAGGAATGCAAGGCTGATGGAGGGTTGGGCCAGCAATGTGTGCACAGAATGATTTCTGCATTCCAATTGTATTTTCTGCTGCTGGGCATACGCCACCCCAAGTGTTGTATACCCTGCAGGCATTTCTCTTGGTCAAAAGCTCATTCTCTATCATTGCAGACACCTTTGGCCAGTCTCTAAATATCTGATGTAGAATATAACAGTTATTTCTGGTGATTAAATATCTTTGTCCCATATGGATGTAGCTTGAGTAGAACAAAATGTTTTACCACAGCGTACATTGACACAGTCTAGTTCCATAAATGTAGAAGATGATATAGTTAATTATGTGATAACTCAATTGAAAACATTAAACCATTATCTATCAGCCATTCTTGCTGTTTCTTTGACTCCCATGTCATCCTGTTTGGCTGGGCTTGGGTGCAGGTATCTGGTGTGGTGAGTGATGTCCAGGCTGAAATGGCTTCTAAGTATCTTCCAGGGTTAGTTTTGGAATAAAGTAATTTATCTTGTCACATAAATACCATTCTGCAGTTTGGAGGGAAGAGGGTGTAAAAAGATTTTTGACTGTGTCGTCTTTTTCTATTATGAAGTTACCATGTAATACTGGCAGTGTTGTGGAAATAGCTATTTTTGTGGTAGTACTTTCCTTTTTATTTTCTTCAGTTCTGCTGATTGTACAGTTCTGTCATTATGCTTTGAAAAATTAAGCTTTGCCTCTTCAACATTCTTTATAATGTGTTACTAGAGACTCCCAGTTGATATTAATGCTATGTTATTTTCTTCTTTGTATGTGTGGTTTCTTTTAAAAACTGAGATGAACTTCTGTAATTTGTGTCACCCCCTTCCCAATGTGTCTGTACCCACCAGATCAGCAAAATAAAGCTTCAACATTTTACTTGTTCTGCCTCACCATGGGATCTATCTTTCAGATTTTATGTAGTATCATGGACAATATTTTTGCTGGTTGGGATACATCTCATCTATTTTGACTTACTGTTTTAAATTTTTCAATAGTTGTTTGCAATTTAGATGTCTTTGTGTTTTATACCTATGATATTAAAGCTGATACAAAAAATAAAGATAAGAAATTTGAGAGATTTGATATAATGAAGGTGCATATCTTGGCTTATGATAATAACTGGGTTTTTTTTAAACTTAATTTTTTGGAGGGAAACATTTGTGAAAACAAGATGCATTTGTCACTTGGGTGTGCTGTGCATAAATAACTTTTTAAAAGAAGAAAAATAAACCTTAACTCCTTCCCCCCATCCCAAACTTATGGGTCTTGGAGTAGATTATCTTTCTATAATGGCTTGACTTACTCATACTTGCCTACAGAAGGATATTCTGAAAAATGTCTTGAAAATGTCTAAAATACCAGGCAAGCACTAATGAAAAAAAAAAAAAAAAAGAACCAAATAACATTAAACTGCTTCACCCAGTCAAGGTGACATTGTGTATTAATTGCATTTTTCTTGATATTGTACATTTTTTGTAGGTGTTAGTCAACTGTCAAGTATGTTATCTGGTAGACAAAATTAGCTTTATTGACATGGCCATTTAATAACCAGCATATGTTATGTAGTGTTATTTTTTGGTCCAGTAAATCAGGCTGACTTGTGTGCCCCCTTCTTCCAGGGGACATAACAAATGAATGGATTGTGTATTCTGAAAGTGAGCCCCGTCTTAATAACGTGGGGGTGTATAAAGTGCAGTGCTTGGTGTGGAATGTTTGCCACTTCTGGTTTTGGTAACATAGATTGTATTGTTTGTTAATACAAATACTGAAGACCAAATTTGCCCCAGTGGAGTAGGTTTTGCCTGTGATGGAAATTGCTGAGTGATCTCTCTCTGCCCTTATCTTGATGCACAATCCTTTAGTTCTGTTTTGCCTCTCCTGTTCAGTTAAGGAGTGGAGTGGTAGAGTGGCTGGTCCAGCCAGGGTGTGTTCACCTCGCTGTTCTAGCTGTGATGATTATGTATTAATTTTATCTCCATCCATGCTTATGAGTTTATTGCCTGAACATTAATTGTTATCTAGGGAATAACTAATTGTTGGTAGAGAGCAGGATGATTTTCCTGTTGGTATGGGCATGACCCTGAATTGACATTTCTTTTTATATGTTCTGATGTAAAACTATTTGACATGTAACAGTAACTCAAAAAAAACCCCAGAACAACAAAACTGTGAGTGTGTACCAGTTTCCTCCTCCACGAGGATCTGGCATAAACTACTTTACTAACCTTCAAAGAGATATGTAAATGCAACTGTGCCCTTCACTATTAACAAGAAAGTGAGAAGATTCACACGTTTAAATATGGTGTTCAGAGTCTGAATGAGTAATTCATAATAGCAGATAGGTTGCCATGTGTAAGGAGTTGAGTCATTGTCACCCCTTTTTGTTCACAGATTGTCTGTAAGCCGGGCTCTGGGAGCACAGTGAGGGATGAGTAGCTTCCAGTTCATGTTGGGAATGCATGTGTGTACGCTGGTCTGCATAAACTGGAACTGTTCCCCAGCCTTGACCTGTCATGTCCAGAGAAGTTATCCTTTTATAACAGGGTAAGAGGTGACCAAGCTGTGTCACAAGCAAAACAAACTCCACTGAGACTAAAGTGTTTATGAGGATCACTTGAGTCTGCTGTCATCAAGTTTGTGCCTCTTCCTCTTTCAAGGTGAAGCTCAAGAATCCTGTTCTAAAGGTCCAACTAAAGTGTGTCAGTGCTGCACTTGACAAATTCACTACCTAATGTGGTCCTAACCTTGAGCTCAGCTTCACAAAGGGCATGTAAAAATGTTGAAGTAGCTCAGTGGTCACTAATAATGAGTTCTTCTAGTGTTTTTTAATTCAGATATTTTCCCCAAATAGTATTCTCCTCTTTAAAGTTCCTAATATTCTGCATTAATCTGCTAATATTCAGAAGACATGGATACATTTTTCCTTAAGATATTCTGAGCTCTGGTGAATATTGAACAATATTTTTTAGAGCAGACTGCTGCTTCAAGTAACTGTCTACTAAGTGACGATGGATGGAAACTCTTTATGAGAGGTTAAATATTAATGGTTAGTTTTGATGTGTCAACCTCTTCCTGGTTTTATTTATTTTCCTAGCCTTTGGATGCAAAAATTCTCTGACCTCTGAATTTCCTCCCTCCCTTACTTGAAAGTAAAATCCAAGCTAATCATTAAATAATTGGAACAAGGGTTGGTTGGTATCCCTTTCTGAAGTCTGAAGGAGATGATGGACCCCACCATACTGCCTTTTCTTGTCGACAGAGGCAGTTGCAGAGTGTATCCAATCTTTTTTCTCTAGGTTTTTTTTTTCTCTCCAAGAAGTTGAAGAAATAGATTGGTTTGGTTGTCTTCTCTGAAAGCAAGCATGTAAGTTAAAAACAAAACTTGGCCTGAACGTGTAAAGAACTTTCTATGTACAATCAGATGGTTAAAAAACCCAAAGCCAAAAGACAAACCCCAACCAACAACAACAAACCAACTCAGGCTGCTAGAAAACTTTATTAATGAAAGTGTGAGTGCTGTGTGATAGATGCAATACCTTGGGAGCAGCTTGGTTCCAAAAACTGCGAGTCAGAACAGATAAGTGTTTTTTTCATTCCTCTTTTACAATATGCTGCTGAGTGTCCTGTAGGACACAATAACTTCTGATGGAGGATTAGTGGGTATTCCCTACCACTAACAAATTAGCAGAAGCCTCACTAGTTCAATTCTTCATCAAGCAAAGAAAGGCCAAGATTCAAGTATCTCCTCACTTCCAGCCCAAGCAATACAGATCTCCTAACTATCAGGGGTCTTTTCCAATCTAATTGATTCTGTAAAATAATTGGAGACATGAATAGGCAGCTATTAGAGGTACTTCTAGGGGGAACAAATAAATATGATTTCCTGAATGAAAACCCTGAAAAAATAAATCTGCAGGCTCAGGTCTGGAAAAAAAAAATGTTTAAAATTGAGCATCTGAACTTAAGTCATCTCTTCACTACTTAAAATCCAAATACACCTGTATTTTGTAAGATTAGGATGAATTTTCTGAGTTCACTTGTTAGTAAATTTGGATACTTGCCTGTTGAGGAAATGGAGGGAAAGACATCACTGTTTCTCTGTTGTTACAGAGTACAATATTTTGCTGGGCTGAGCTGTCTCAAAATGTGCTTTTTCAAACTACTTCCACGAAACAAAATCTTCTCTATCCCAGCTCAGACTGCAGCTCTGTTCTGCATGTGAGCACTGGAGAAGCACACCTTCCCTCACCAAGTGGTGGAATTATTCTAGCTGATAATCTGTTGGTCATCTGATTGTGTTCCAGCCAATTTGAGTGGCTCTAATGGGGCAGGATAGACTTAGCCAACCAAATACTTTCACTGTGTGCTGTTTTCTGTTGACCTGAAGGAAAGCTTTCCATCAGAATGCTGAAAGAGTTAAATTCCTGCAGCTTCAAAAGGGTTATTTTTGAGATATTTTGACATTTTCAGATTGACATTTCTAGTTGTACTGTATGAGAGCTTTCTTCAGAAGGGATGTGCAGCATTTCATTTAGCATTTGTTGGAAAAGAATTTGGGGATATTTTTAGAGGAGAAAATTATCAAAGGCCTAGACAATTTTGAACAAGGCTTGAAAAGAATGCATGTAGCAGATGTAGTTTTAAATAAGAAATAGACCTACCTCTAGGATTTTGGATTGTACTTAATCTTAAATGGGTGTATAAAGATGGATTAAAATTTTGCTTCAGTTGCCATGGGGTGTTTGTCCCCTCATGCTTGATGTAGAAAGAAGAGACTTGTTGAATAAACTAATTTTAATAAGGCAATGATGACTGATATTTTTCATGTAATTACTGTGCATTTTTAATGTATTTACATTGATGAAAGACTTGAGATATAATTGCAGAAGTTATTTAGAAGTTCCTTAAACTGGCAATAAGAATGGATAAAATCAGTGTTTCCAGTTTTTCAGCTTCTTTCAGGATAGATCCTTCTTTCCAATTAATTTTCACTTTAAAATATATTTCTTCTCCCTCTCTGTCCCACCCTGCAAACCAAAACCTCATTCATTAACTTAAAATGATTCAAAGGATTCCTGTTGATTTTGAACAGATCAGAGCAGTCATTTTGTCTTGTGTGCAGCTTATTTCTAATCTGAGCATCCTTTCACCCTGGTGGAGTTGATAATTTCAAACTACGTTATTACTCCCATCACTGTTCAATGGGATTTGTGCTTAAAAATCACTTACCTGTGATGATTCCATGACAGGGGAGATTTACAGCAAATGTGGAACCATCACCTGTCTTGACTTTTTTTTTGTGCAGCCACTATCTTTTTTTTTTTTTTTTTTTTCTTACTGCCTCCCTTTTATCTCATAAGAAGAACTTACTCCTTTGGACTGCCTGTTTTCTTTTGTGCCTTTATGTCCCTGCTCCTTACAGACATCCTTTTGCTTTGGAGTAGCCATTTCTCCCTCCACCCCCATTCTTTCTTTGTCACATGCCTGCTCTAGTGTGTGATTTATGAAGCCTGTCCACCAGTCTTATTTCCTGATACTTGCTGGTCTTTGAGTGGTGTCCTGCAGTATTTATTTTGTGTGTTTGGGAATGGTGACAGCAGCAAGGACCAGTAAAGATTGTCATGCCTCAACTGCCGTGTGTGTTTGCCACATACACACGCAGAGAAAAAGAATTTCCTCTTTAGAAGAGATTACTTTTAAGACAGTGGTGAATAAGAAGGAAAAGTATGAGGAGAGCTTTCAGTGCAGCTGGAGGACTGGTCAATGAATTGAAGCAAGGCAGAGTTTCTCTACACTGCATTGAGCTAATTGCAGTGGTACAGATGTGTTGTGATGTGAATAGTGGCTGTGAATCCTGGTGCATGGATGGACAGGAAAGCCTGGCCTGAAAGATAGCAGGAGTAATAACCATGGCTTAGCCAGATACTGGATGGGAGGGGAAAGAATTGGCAGTGACATGCAAGTGATGGGTTGGAGTGACAGGAAGCAGAGAACTGCCTTGCCTGACTAGGAAAAAGAGTTACCTTGAGTGGGAAGGTCAGGATTTCTGTTTTTGCCTCGTTGAGCTGTAGCTGAAATATCAGCAGCCATAAGGAGGTGCCAGAATAGAAAGCTCGGAGATGAATCATTCACTGGGAAACGCTGGTTGTGTTTGTATTTCCAGAGAAGACAAGCCATCTTACTGAGGGAGATGGGAATTAGAGCACATGGAAATTCCTGTAGCATTCCTGGAATCCCAATTCCCCCTTAGGAAGGGAAAACTGATAGGCTGTCTGATGTTTAATAAGGAGGATTAAACCCACAAATAATTGAGGATATTGTGATCATTTATCCGGTTCCTTTGTAGAATTCAATTCCTCAGATTACTTGTGCCTTTCTGCAAGTATGCTCCTGTGTAGAGATCTAAGGACTATTTTTAAATGTGCCCCATAAGCAAATATCTATTTTCATTTTAAAGCCTTGAGATAACTTCTGTTAATATTGCCATTACTCAGAAATCAAACTGAATGCATTTATGGTGCTCTAATTTTCAGAGCTGATTGCTGTAATTCAGGTATTTTAATTTATTGCCTTTTTTTCCTCCTCTTCACTTGAAGACAAGCAGCCACATTTGTGCTGAAAAACTTGATTTTGCAAGTTGGTATCTCGACACTGATGGAACAGGACTTGTACAGGGCAGTAGACAATGTGTAGATTGATGGTTTCTATATCGTATTGAAGCAGGATGTTAAATGCTAGAAGGGAATTTTTATTAAGTAAACAGCTAGAAACTTTATTATTTTGAAATACCTAGTTTCTTCAGCAGTGGCTTTCTGCTGCTTTGAAGGATGAACTGAGTGCAAGAATAATACAGATGCTTCCTGGACCTCTCATGTGGAGGAACATTGGATCCAGTCCTACAGGTAGCTTCTGATCTCTTGCCAGTCTGAAATAATTACTGGGGCCCACAGGTGTGCTTCTCTTCCTTGGCAAATTGCCCTTGCAAGGTAAAAGATGATTTCCACTTCCATTGTTGTGACTTAGTTGACCATTTAGTTCTCAGTGGTGGTATTTGCATACTCGTCCTGAGATGTCCAGTGGAAAAAGCTCTCATGCAGTCTCACTCCTGTGATCATTGTTGTGCTGGATACACCCTGATTTTCTTAACTATTCAGTGCTGTGTATCCTAAATCTCAGCCACTCCTGCAAAGATTCTTTTGAAAGTCGAGAAATGTGAATTTAATCTATAGATTTAAGTTCTCTCCACAGGTCCTGTAACTCAACTTCTCAACTCCCAGGTCAAACCCTGGCAGAATGGCATGGTGTTCCATGACACCCAGGACATGAGTACAAAGGGTATTTTCCCTATTTTCTCATCTGCCTTTAGATTTGCTCTTTCACATGCAGATGACTCATAGTTGGATATTGCTCTGCTTAAAAATGGATCTTGCAAAAACAGATTCAGGCTCAAAGAATAAAGTGGGAAACAAAGTTATCTCAACTTTTTTTTTGCCGTGTTAGCTTAAAATATTTGTACTGATGTTCTCACTGGGCTGAGGCTTTCTGTGCTATAGTTTTGGGGACAGGAAGGTTTTTGAGCTCTGGTTCACTGTGTGTATCTCTCAGCATTTGACAAGATGTTATTTTTAGGAAATTTGGTGTTTTCTTTATTCAGGCACGTGTGTGTATGATCACAGTCAGTGCATGTGCACAGCATTGCTTGAGCCAGGCTCCTTGTTCCACCACTGCACTTGGTGCTTGTGTGGTTTGTCTGTGTGATAAGCTGGCACACTTGAAATTGCTTTCCACCTGCCATCTAGAGCTGTGCTGAGGATGGAAATTGTTTCTGCTGCATACAACAACCTTTTTTCTCAGGTCTCTGAGCAGTATGTGATGTAGGACTGGAAATCCTTCTGAGCGGAGCACTGCTGTAAGGTGAATAAAAGGCAATTTTCAATAAATTCTTGGTGCATTGTTTCAGGCCAAGGTCTGCACTGAATCATTTGTGCAGCAGTATTTGAAATCCATTGTGAGTACACAAAAGGGAAATGGTCCCTCTTCTCTGATGTGATGATCAGCTGGAGAGATAAATTAATCCTGCTAGACTTTCATTACTATTAAAGGGAGTTCGTGTAATTAAGTATCGCTTATTGGGTTGAACTACAATTCAGCACTTTCATTTATTATCTTTTCAAGGAGCAAAATGACTCACTCTGAGTTTTAGGCAGAGTAGCTTGCAACATTTAAAATAAGGTTCGTTCTAATAAGTTTGTGACTTTCACACTGTTGTGAAATTACTGTAAAGTATCTTCAGAAACATTGGTATATGAGAAGTACCTCCAGCTCTGAAGGGCAGAAGTCTCCATTTAGGGAAAGTGACTAATTTTTTTAATAACCATATGTATCTACTTTATCTCTTCAATCCAGATATATTCATCAGCAGCCTCTTCAATGTATAAAATATTTATCTACTGCAGAGAACTTTAGTCAAGCTCACATGTTTTCTCCAGGGAAACAATATTAAAACAGTCTGTTATATGTTAAAAGCCTTTTTGTGGTGTCTGTTGGAAATAGTTCAGTTGATGAGTTGTTGCCATTAGGCAATATGTCAAAATATTAGCTCAAAACTATTTGGCTAATAGCTACCCTAAAAGTGATAATTTTTACTGTGGAATGGATAGATCAAAGTAGAAATGAATGGACTGATGATTATCTTATTGAAAAAAATATACCTCCACTTTTAAATTTCTTCTAACATAATTAATTAAAAAGTTGTCTGTACAGCACAACAGCAGTCAGTACCATCTCATTACTCCTTGAAAGGTAAATGGGACCCTTCTATTTATATAATTGCTGCATAAATACAAATGTTCACCTGGGCAACTTGACTTCAATAGATTACAGAAGGCTGGGAGTTACTTCTATGGTTTTAATCAGCTGTGTGAGGAATTGCAGATGAAAGCAAAATTTTATTTCAGAGATGTGTCTTTATTAGCTTAAGCAGCATAATATCATACATGGATTTTTTTCCTTTGTTCTTTTGCATGTGTACCTTCCCAATCTTGCCTTCCCTATGTGGCTTCAGAAGTAAACTAGATATGATATTTCAGCAGTTCTTTTGGGAATCATTTACTTCTCACACTTGAATGAGTGGCTCAGATACTGAATGTCTGTCACAACAGACAAAACCAATAATGAAACTACAACTGAAATGTGTCCAATTAGCTGAAAACTCTGTTTAACAAGAAAATTAAATATATATATGTGCAAAAAAGAAACCCTGTAAAAACCCACCACAAACCAAGCAAAGGAAAAAAAAAAAGCCAACCAAAACAGCAACACCCAAGAAAAATTATTTCAATACTATGTCTGTATTAGAAGTGCTCTTTATTTTTACTAAGGCTTTCAACAAGAATTTGAATTGGATAACTGTAGATAGGGAGGAAATATTTAGTAATTGAGGAGTTTGAAGGGTCAAATTGAGCTAAGAAAGCCCTCCTGAAGGGGCTGCTGAAGTCTGGGGTGAGTTCAGACAGGAAAAGTAGCTAATAATTTAAGCAGAAGCCAAACAAATATTCCCCCCTTCAAAATGAAAAAAATATTGCCCCTTCCACAACCAAGCCAGGCAAACATAAACAAATAAAACCAACCAACCAAAAAAAAAAAAAAAAAAAACAAACCCAAAAAAACCCCAAAACAACAAAAAAAAACCACCCAAGAACCTCCCCCAAACAAAAGCAATCAAAAAAAAAAAAAATGAAAACCCAAACAAAAGATCCCAAAACCTGAAATCCAACCAAACCAATTGCAAGAAGCCAAGCACGTGTTTGGAGGGTTTTGGATAAAAGTTAAGAAACCCTTAGGCAGTGCTGTGCATTTAAGTCAAATATCTCTGGGAAAGAATAATTAGAAGTCCACGTAAAAGATTAAGTGGCAGCAAAGTATGAGCTAAATAAGCGACAGTACTTATTAGAGAGCACCGTGCTCCCTTAATTGCTGCAAGAAGTGAAGTTAGCAGGAGTGAATGCTGCAGGGAGCACCTGCTTCCTGCGAGGTGCTGGTGAGGAGCACCTTGGTGCTCTGCAGGTTTCCTGGCTCCTTCACCAGGCAGCCCCAGAGCTGAGAAAATTCCCAGTTAGTGCCTCTAGTCACACAGGGGTGTCACTCATCAGCCCCTGCTGCTCAGCTTTTCCATTCCTTCTCGTTCAGCTGTTCTGTGTCTATATACGGGTGGAATGAGAAAGGTGGCAGCAGCATAGGAAGTTCAAACAAAAGATGCCTAAAAATCCCTTTACACTTCTGTTCCAAGTCCCAGGCCTATGTGACACCCCAGAACTGGATGCAGTACTCCAAGGAGAGTGGGTTTGGGAGGTAGAATTGCCTCCTTTGTCCTACTAAAATATTTATCATTTCTAGATGATACAGTAAACTGTTTTACTTTGGTTTGCATTTCAGTTTGAGCTTGCTTTTTGTTATATATATATTTTTTTGGACAAGTAACAAGATTTTTTGACAGTGATTTTATTGTACAAACATAAAGGTGATTTCAGTACTAAGAGATTTTGTCAATGTATTTTCAATTTCCTGTCTGTCTTTCTGTTGAATAGTTTGTACAGGTAAAATATTATTAGTCCTTAAATTGTAATGGAAAGTGTTAAATGATATTTTTAATGGAGCTTCTGTAAGAAATGCTAAAACTGAATGAAATATGGCTTGGGTAATGAAAAACCATACCCAGGCTAGATGTTGGTACTTTTCTTACCTATTTGATTTGCATTAAGGTTGCTGATGTAGGGGTCATCTAGAAAAGACTTTTCCCAAAGCACTCTCTCTCCCATTTGCCACCTTGGTGCCAGCATTCCATCACGTGATTCTCTTGTACTGTTATTGTAGAAACTACTCTCAATACTGGTTTGCAGTTGCCACTTAAAACTTAGCTCTTAAAAGCACATTCATAGTATCATTGTTTGGAGGCAGTGAAATAATAAAACAACTGGTTCTTAGCAAATCAGTTCTTTGAGCTAAGGGACCAAAATTGTTACAAAGCAGCTAGAGAAAGCAAAGACTAAGAAGTCAGGGTCTGGAGGAGCAGCTGTTTTGATTGTTAATAATGAAGTAAAAATCTGTGCTCAACCCCATAATCTTTGAGAACACAGGTCCTTTTGTGGTCAACCCATATGTTGCCTTGCTTCTTGCAAATAGGTAACCCTTTTAATATGAATAATTGAGTCTTAAATTCCAGATTGTATGTTTTTCCTAAACTAAAAAAAAAAAAAAAAGAGAAAAAATAAAAAACTGTGGATTTTTTTTTCCTTAAAGTGCTATGCAAAGAATTCTTTTCAATGCAAATGAGTTCAATTGCCATCTTGAAGATATTATTCAGCTTTAAACTTCTTTGGTCATTGCTGCTTAAAGATACTTGAGTTTGCAAAATTCAGAACAGTGTTGAGGGAGGTGACTGTACAGGCTGCACAGAGACAGTCGTTGATCCTTCCCGGAATGAGAGCCTGGTTGCTTTTCCTGTACCTAGCTGTTGAATGATTATTCATAGCAGATAATTTACTTAATAGTGACCATGTGCTTGCTTCTCTCAGGTCTTCCTATAGTGATACAGTGAAAAAAGGATGTGTTTTTATGCCATGTGAAAACACCCCTCTCCAGATCCTATTTTGTATGATGCCGTCAAAACTAGAAACCCAACCCCTTACTGAGTATTTGACAAATGCTGGGGTAAAACCGAGGCACCAGATGTGCTGACCCTGAATTTTCTGTTCCCTCAAAGCTCTCAAAGTGCTGCTTGGCTGGGACCCCCACCTGTAGGTGGGATTGCTTCTGGGATGGGAACTCCTTTCCTGTAGTCCCAGGTAGCATTGCCTGTGCTTGTGTTGCAAGATCAGCAGCTGTTGCTGAAGTAGGCGACACTTCATTTACAGCTACTTCAGCTTTTTGGCAGAAGGAGAGGGAAGTAATCGCTCTCTAATGCTTTGTTGACTGAGCCATCACTTGGAAGTGGTGTCTTGCATTATCTCAGCTTGCAGATCCAGTACTCAGACACGTTTTACGGGGTTGGAAGCTGCTCTTCACAGACCACCAGGGAGAAATTGCCACATGCCTGGTCATTACCACATAAGAGGGGCTGATTTTTTTCTGACAATATCTATTCTTCAACATCCACTTTGTAAAAAAGATGCTCCCAGCCAGCCAATTTCCAGTGAAATTGGAATTTCCAATGAAATTGGATTTTCAGGTTTCCAGTGAAAACTAGCTCTTCCTTTTGACTATCCTGTGTTCTTTAACTTACCTGATTGAGCTAGTCACAACAGGAGAAAAATTGTCTGAGAACAGTGAAAAATACTATACTTGGCAATTCAGCAGCATATTTTTTTTAAGATAGGAGAAATGTTAACAGTCAATTACTGCATCTGAGAGTTCCAAATCTGATGTAATTCATTCCTCTTGCCCTTATTCTAGGAATTCTATGCATATTTTCCAAGTGTATTTAATAATAAATATTTTTATACTCTATCTGGTTGCTTATGTGTGTGTGTCTTGGTAAGTTATAATCAGCTGTGAGCAGTTAGACTGATACCTCACACAATTTTAATCTCTGTTTCTATTTGAAGCTTAATTTTATCTGTCTTGTTTTTTTCTTGTAGCAATTTCAGTGTCAAATCTCACAAGGAGATCAACAGTGAACTTGCCTCTGGCAGTCAGAATCAACAACAGAATGTTTTTAATATTTGGAGATGGAAGTGATTTCAGCTCTAGTGTTGAAGCTCTATCAGGCATTACAAATTAGCTCTCTACAAGAGGTCTGTGGTTAATAGCTGAGTGTTGTGATCTTTGGGTGCATACAGGGTTATCTGTGGGCTGTATAGCAGCAGTGCTTTCATCTGGTTTGTGCCTTACCAAAATAAGTTGTCCCATGAAATTCTGAGTCAAAGCTAAAGCAACGAGATGTTAGTCTAGAAATAAAGGCTAAGTTTGTGCTTCCACATGCTGAAATTGTTTTCTTTCAGTTGAGAATGTGTAATATGGCTTCTTGGATTATTGCTGCTCTTACCTATTTGCTCCTATAAGCAGTGACCTGCTGTAAAACTGACCCTTAGAAAAGGAAAGAAATGAACCAGGGCAGCTTGCTTGGAGTGCAAAATGCAGCTCCAGGTTTGCATCGTGTAGGTCTGAGCTGTGTGTGATGGAAAAGGTGATGGACGTGCAGCAATGCAGTAATGTGGAGGGACATAGAATGCTCTGGGGCTGAGTGTGAAAAGGGTGGAAAATAAAAAGTTTAAACCTCTGAATGTAAGGGGAGGGGAATGAAAACTCCAGGAAAAAACCCACAAACCCCTGCTACACTGTCTTCTCTGATGTTTTTTAATGCTTAACAAAAGGTCAGAAAAACTTCCACACCAGAATGTATCCTCTTGTGGGTTTTCTTGGAAAAGCCATTCAGATAATTTTCTCATAAATTTAATATTCAGAGTTGGGCTTGTCTTCCCCTTGGTGAATAATCTATACAGGGAAAAATATGATCTGAAACTGTAAATGAATTTAGGTCAAATTCAAAAAGGAAATAAAGTTTTCAATGTAGAATTATAAATGGATGCAAGTGCCTTAAGTAGGCCAAGTTTTAAAGCAGTCATGTAATATTTGGGGGAGCAACAATCAATTTTTTTTTTTTTTTTTGAAACTGTTTCATAGTACAGCTTGACAGGGTGACACAGCATCATCTTGGTGTTTCTTGGTTGTTTTTTTTTTTTTTTTCTTCTGAGCATCTTCTATGAACAAGGTGATATGCAAAGCTTTAGAGAATGTGATGGATTAATTTACAGAGCTTCAAAGTCAAATGACATATCACAGCTGATCTGAGTCTCAAAGAACCTGAATGCAGCAGTCAGGCTTTCTGTGACAGATGGGATGTTTGGGTGATTGCCTCTTCAGCAGAACAAGAAAAAGGTGAATGTGAAACTTGCATTCCTTAACATATTTCAATCAGAGTTATACTTCATACTGAACTCAAGTTTCCAGCTTTCTTTATCCAAATGAATTTTGCTATTGAGGAATATTTTTGTTGTGAAATATTTCACCACTTTCCCATATTTCAGTGCTATATCAAGAGACCTGTTTACTATAGGAAAGGATTGGGTGAAATGGGCTTCATGCAGCCTTCCATTGCAAACAACACTAGGAAACTGCCACAAGAGAACATTTGCAGGCACAGACATTTGCAGACCTTTTACAGTTACTTCCCTCAACATTTTGTAATCAGAATGGTTTTAGTGAAGCTCTGGGTTTGAACCAAAACAGCTGATGATGCAACATGAGGGTCCCTGCTTTCCTTCCTTGCTCCACCAGGGAAGAAAGGCAGATTCTTGAGTAACATTCCTGTGTTAGCATAGTCAGTCCTGAGGAAAATATTCAGGCAGTTTCTTTGGGCCCTTGATCTGCTCTGCTGGCAAAATTCTGCCCCATAAACAGTTAGGCAGTAGTGTGGCCTAACATAATATTCATATTTGCACATTCAGTTAATCTTTCTGGAACAGAAGTTTGAAAAGAGTAGAAAAATTGAGTCTGAGAACCAGCAGTTCTGGCCCTTCTGTTTTTTTATATGAAAAAAATGTAGCAAAGATTTCCATATTTTGCCTTGTAGTCTTAATTTTTTTTTAAATTACTTTCTCAAGTTGTTCTTGGAAGAAATGAATATTTATCCTTAAATGCATATTTTATTTTCGCAGTAACAGTAGAACAACAACTTGTTACTTAAAAACAATACTGAAAATCCATTTGACTTTATTAAATGAGTACTAAGTGGAAAACCCAACTTTATCAATGCTTCCAGGCACAAAAATTGCTGCATTTGCTCACTCTGAATACACTCATGCAAACAAAACAGACTTTTAAAAATACATTATGGGCTGAAAAATGAATTGCCACAGAGTCTTTGAACTAACAGATATTAAGACACGAATTGCATGTGTTATTTATAATTTAAGAATATTTCTAGGGATCTGTGTATTTGGTGTTTGAAGCAATGCAACATCCAGTCTTCAATGGGAGGTGTTAGGAGCGAGCACTGTCTTTGCTCACTTACCAGCAGCTTAATAAAGGCAGACACAGATTAAGAGTGAGGTAGCTTGGGAAATGGGCCATTAACTGCACTGAAGCACCACTAATGTAAGGAGACATATTAATAATGGCAATGGCAATGTCATTGATGATGAAAAATACAACTTCTCTATGTCATAGAAGTTCTGTTTTTTCCCCAGGAGTTGCTGTTAATTGCCCTTTCCCTGGTCTCCATTTACAGCTTTGTTTCTCACTTTTTTTCTGACCGTGTTACCTTATAGGAAACTTACACAAAGTAAACCTAAAATAGAATAAAAATATCAACAGCTGTGGTGAATCATTAGGTTTATACTGCAAGTGCATTGTCCACAGGTGTAATATTAAACTTGTTAATAGAAAACTTTCCTGATGCATAAAAAAAATTAATAGTTTACAGATGTAACCCTCAGGAGTTCTGTCAGCTGATATTTAGAGGGAATATAAATTGCTGCACAACTGCAACTTCACAGCAGTATGTTCTTCAGAAGGATACCTGAAAAACCTATGATTTTGCTGATGGAAAGGGATGGCACAAATCTGTGCAACAGATAAATCCATACTTAAAGGTGAATTCTGCCCACAGAAATGTTCTCTAAATTCATTGCTTAAACCCTTGCTCTTTGCATTAGGTATCCACATATCACCTGTTTATGGTCTGTAATGCAAGGTTTAGGTGATGTGCTGCCTTCCCATGAAGGGAATTGCAGTAGCAAAATAAGAATTAATGGAAAAATACAATTATGAACTAAGTGGCTGTTTGTGCTATTTATTACTGTGTTCAATGTTAATGCTCAGTTTCCATAAATATTCAGTTATTTATATATTAGCATTTCATTAGTGAAAAATGAATCTCTACTTATAGGAAACTGTTGTGAAGAATATTATGGCTGTGCTTTTTGAAGTGCTTCCAGAATCCACTCCAAAGTGTCTCTTGCTGAGCTCCAAATGAGGAGGGCTCTGTGCTGTAGGGCTGAGCATTTTCAAAACTGTGCAGTAGTGTTGAGGAGGGAGGCATGCCAAAAGTGGATTATCTTAAACTGCAACTTGGCTGGCTAAAAATCTAGGGTAAACTGACAGTAGGCTTGATCCCCATCTGAAAGATAGCAGAGTTTCCTGTATCCCATTATTTCACCATTTCTCCCAACTTCAAGCAGACCTTGAAACATAGTGAGCATTAATGCAGCTTGAGGTAATCTTGCTGTGCCTCTGCGAACAGAAATAAAGGTAAAAAGAGCTCCTTTCTAGGTGGATTATAATCTAAATTACTTGAGAACAACACAGACTTTCTCAGTTGCAACCCAGGGGAATGCTTCTGACCCTCTCAGACACCTGGGAAGTTGTGAAAGCAAACAGTTCAGTGGCAGTAACTCCTGAGCTGCCTATGGTAATGCACAGGTGGATGTTTCTCCTTACCTCAGTTTTTCCCTTAGCCCTGACTTTGCTGCAGGTGTGCAAGGTGAAGTTATTGGTCTCCACCTGGAGAGATGATGAATCCATTAACCAACAGCCTCTGAGCTTGGTCTTCCAACCATCAGACCTCTCCATCCCTCCTGAGTGCAGACAGCAGAACTTGGGTGTGAGACTCTGGTTGAAAGTCTCCCCAGATATCAGGTACATGCTGTCTGCTGCTATCCCCTTGTCCACAAACCTGGTCATTTGATTTTAGGAGGTGGCCAGGTTGGACTTGCAGGGTTTCATTGTGGTAAACTCTTGTTCACTGTTCCTAATTGCTTTCTGCTCTTTTGTGGGTCCAGAAATGTATTCCAAGTAGATTTCCTGCCTTTTTTTTTTTTTTTTTCCAATCAAGCAAAGCATATAATTTGAAAATAGGAGAATTTGCATAACAATGACAATTAATGCCTGCCTGATGTTACATTTAATGAACAGTTCTGTAAAAAGGATAAACAGTGCAAGCCATCATATTTGGGATGGATTTTAACAGGGTAATTAGCAGCAGCAGCCAATTTAGCATGTGTCAGTAAACTTGCAGGGCTACTTTTCATACAATGTCTCCTTTTTGAATAAGTTTCACATTTTGACACTTGGTGAAATCATTGTGTGTGTTAATACAGGACAGAACCAAGAGAATGAGGGTATGAGAACATTCTCTTTTAAGATTTTCTTGCAGGATTCTTAACTGACGCTTAGTTTCAGTTTCTTTAAGAATATTAACTTATGTGGATTTGGGAATATTGGTGGAATTGTAAGACTGTATAGCCTCTTAGAAGAGAAGAAAAAAACAGATATAAGCTGATTTTTCAGATTTGCTTACAAAACCAGTCAATTTCATGATGTCAAATCTATATTTTCCCTGACTGCTTTTGTTTTTTTCTCTAACTGAACTGGCGTTGAAGCTAGATGTGTTTTGGCTGCACATCTAGGAAACTGGGGTGCCATACCATGTTCCCTTAACTTAAAATGTAGTTTGAGTTGTTTTTTCGTTTAGTAAATACTTGAAAGATACTAGGAGCCTTGTGCTAGTTAAATACAACTGATTCACTATTGACTTGTAGAGTTCTCAGAAAAGAGTGGAGAGGGGCATGTGTAAGAAAAACCTCATTTTGTACAAAGTGAGAGTGTAAATGAGGTAACAGCTTTGTTCTTTCAGCATTTGATTGTGAGTTGAGACAATATCTGAAACTCCAGTACCACAGAGAGTGCAAAGTGGAGCACAGCTTTCAGCTGGGCTCAGTAGCAGCATCCACAGGTGCTGAGCAATGTTTGAATTGTGGTGGTGATGCTCCTGTAGGGATGTTGGTGTGAAATTTTGTCTTCTATGTGATGAAGAAAGGCTGCCTATGAAAGGCTTTCTTTGGAGACAATCAAACTTTTAGGGCTAAGAATTGTGACTGCACCCATGTTAGTTTAGAGTAGTGGTTAAAAATCAAAAAACAAGCTTGGAGAAAGTCATATGCGCCCAACATGGAACAATAGGTGAGGTTGTCTTGGAAGTGATAATGCAAAAAAAAGCCTAAACAAGCCAATATCTGCAGAGTTATTAATGATTTTTTTCTAAAGGACAAAATTCAAGGGCACCACAAAGATCTACAGGATAAGTGCTGTAATTGTTTTGCCACTGCAACCAACTTGTGTATTCTTAGATTAATTTGTATTGAAAAAGGATACTTTAAGTAATTGCAATAGATTTTCACTAAAACAAATATTTATTTGGTAGAAATCAATGCATTTTAATTTGTGTGCTACATTGCAATCACGTGTCATGTATCCAGATGTGTGCTTTGGGCCAAAATAGAGGAATATGAAGAAAGAAAACATTTTTCATTTGAACGACTTTTCTGCTTCATCACTTTTTAATGCCTCTACCTCAGTTGTTCCCTCTTTCCAGGCCAATTCCTTTTCCCTTCCTATAGGATTTTGAGTTCTTTCCTTAAGATCTTTGTAACTGTTTATGATTTCATTTGACATCGAGAATATCTTCCAAGTATCACTAGGAGATTTCTCATATTTGTGTTTGGTGTGCTGGCATGATAATGTGCTTAGTGGGATGGTAATGGTGTGTCATCATTGTTCTGATGAGTAAGTGGAAAACTTTGACAATAGCATTTGTTTCATGGTCCCTCACTTTGAGTGTGAAAAGAACACACATGTTATTGTACAGGTGTGCTGTGATAACAATGGTGGTAGCTGAATTGAGGGTATTTATGCCCAGTGAAGATGCTTCCTTGGCTTTCAAGCAAGATTAAGTTGCAGATGCCTAACCAACTAATTAAGGATAAATTACAGCATCACTTACTAATCTACTCTCCCCTGATGGAAGAACTTCTCATTCTCTGCCTTAAACACTTGTGTTTTACTGAGCAGGCAGGTAGCAAATTTATCCCTGCAATAGATTTTTCATACTGTAAGTTTCTTTGTTTCAAGCACTGTGTGTCAGTTAAGGCAAGAGAATATGAGATGAGATCCATGTCCTTTGGATTTTGGGGGAGCTGTCCATGTATGGAGGCAGGCACTTTGTTCAGTTCTGGGTGCTCAGCTGTGATGTTCATCTGGAAGGGAAAGGATGATTGAACTGTTGAGTTGCTGGGGGAAATACCGGAAAACTGGCTTGGTAACCAGATCCATGCTTGTCTTTGGATGCAATGGAAGTACTGCTCAGGGGAAGTTTGCTGTCCCTGCCCTCAGCTAAGGCTGGCTCTGTGTCTGCACCCTGGCACTACTACAATAGCTGGTAACGTGGAAGAGGACAAAATTCCTGAGACTTGTTATCTCTGTGCTCTCTGATAAGCAAAATGTGATGATCCCTGTGAAGTTCTCTGCCTCTGAGTTACAGGGAATCTATTGGAAATTAGGTGACCCCTGATAGGAAGAAATGATGATGTCTGGCTCCAGAGCAGAAGGCTGAAGGATAGCTTTATTAAAACTCTACTATATTACATTAATATACTATTTAAAGAGATATATTATTCTACATATATACTTATTTACTTATTTAAAACTAACTTGTGACACTCTGCTGAGAGTCTGAGACACAGTTGGATTTGATTGGTTATTGAACTTAAACAACCTTTACTAGAATTTAAACAAGTAATCACTTCAGGTAAGCAATCTCTATACTAAGTTCTATATGGGGAAAACAAAGGAGCAGAGATAAAGATTGTTTTCTCTTTTTCTCTTTGTGCTTCTTCTGAGAGAGAGAATTATGTCTCTCTGTCCAGAGAATGTGAATGTCACAGGAATCCATTAGCAAGAATTACTCTTAGGAAACTATGAAGGTGTCTTTAGCATCCAGTGATGTTTTCAGCCAGGGCTATGGACTAGAGAGACCCAGGAAGAAAAGTGCATCCCTGGTAGGCTTTGTGTTCAGTCTTAAACTTCACTGCTGTGAGGTTTGTCCTGAACTTGAAAATTTGTCCTCTCCAACTGGCTGGTCTATAGAAATGCAGAATTTAGAGTTTTTATGAGTAGAGGGGAAAAGGCAGTTATTTCAAGTATTTATTAGAAATAATTTAAGGGATTTTGCCACTCAAGGTACCTGCACACAACTGTTTTGATCTGTAAATCAGTGACTTTGTTCATAGGAAATTCTTCAGTTCCAGTTGTGAGTTTCTAATTCTATATTCCTACTCCCTTCCTGTATCCTGGGGAATACACTTGGTGCTACAGTAAATATTATGGATTACAGTAAACCAATTTAATTTCTGTGAGTCTGAGACTTCTGATGCTGATATTTAATGAAGTGAGCTGGTTCCCCACTGACTTTGCATTACCATTTTGAGTAATTTTTATAACTTGCACTGCTTTTTGTACAATCTTGTTGAAGTAAAAATAGCAGCTGTCTTGAGTTTTTCCTGTGCAGCATTCTAAGGAAATAATCACTTTACTCCATACAAAGAAGTTGATAATAGCCTGGTGGTGGGGAAATCTGAAAACCAGGGCTATTAAGGATGTGAAAACATCCTGCTAGAAATTTTTCAGGATTTTGGGAAGAAAAAAAAATACACTAAATAAATGTGTTCTTAAACTACAGTTGAATTTTTGTGGGGCAATAATCTGCTTTTCAGAAGCTTTTCATGGACTGGATTTACTTGTGTATTGTGACTCTCAAGATTTCACAATTAGGTGGTGAACTTAAATTGTAGAATTTTCAAATCCAAAAAAGGTATTAAAGTAATTTTTAAAGTAAATAACAATGTTTAGTGTTTTGTAATGGTGATAGTAATGTAATGCATATGGTTGATGCTAGGGGTGGAAGATGGTCATTCCAATGAAACTGAAATAAAGGGACAAAAAAGACCTTCTGTGAGACCAAATAAAACCAGGAGTAATTATAGGAGAACTTACACCTGCTTTGTGAGCAGAGTTTGTGGGGTGGGACTCATCAAGCAGTCAGAGCTGTGGCTGCATGTGCAGGTGCAAGGAGGGTGGCAGGAGATGAGTTTTCCTTAAGGATGTGACCTGTCCCCACCAGGAGATGCTGCCTGTGAGAGCAGTCCCTGTTGCCTGGCACATATGGTGGGTGGCTGGACCACCCTGAGTAAAATGATGCACTGTGTAGGAGGAGGGGCTGGGGAAGACAGTCTAGGGTTGCCATGGGAAACAGCAGTTGTATGAGCTCCCCACCCCTTTGTAAGAGAATTGTACCCTCCCCCTGTCCTGTCAGTTATTGTTCAAGTCTGCCCCTTAGCCTAGAATCTTCTCTGCTCCATGTTTCCCCTTTGGCTCCTCCACCAAGACCACTCCTTTCCCTTTTCCCCATTGGTTAACGTTATATCTCCCCTCCCTTTAGCCCTTTCCCGATTGTCCCCTCGTACCCTGGACCCGCCTACCCTTACCCAGTTAAAAGATCCCTCACCCCGCCCCTTGGGGCTCTCAGAACCTGCCTCCCTTCTGCTTCGTTGTCTCCCTGTCTGCCCCTTTGGTGATCCTTCAATAAACGAGCAGGATTTCAGCAGCCCGAGTGTCCCTCCCGTTCTCTTGGTGGACCCTCAGATAGTGCAGCTACAGAGCCGTCGTGCGGAGAGGCTAAAAGCCCCCGCAGCACAGCAATTGCACTGGTTCTGCTAAAAGCTTTATTAATTGAAAGGATGAAGAGTTATGCCATAAAAAAGACACTACTGAAGTTTGAAGCTTAAACTTAGGGCTTTCCTAGTACTTCATATTTATAGTTGTGTAAACCAAATCTTTATTTCTACTGCTCAAATAGCACCGTAGCAATTCCATATTATTTATTGCTTGTATAATTGTTCTATGTAATCATTTTCTTCCCTTTTCCCATCAATCCTGATTCTTGTAAAATTATCTTCTATAAAACAAGAGCAGCAGCCAAATGTTTACCTTGCCACTCATGGGTCTATTTATCAGGCTCTCAAAAGAGAGTCACTTATCACTTACTGTGACTTAGCTTTAATCAAAAAAATGTATAATCTATCTCTTGCATATTGGATGAACTCCTTCATCCCTTGCAGCTTCAGTGAGTGGGAGAGAGTGCAAGCAACACTGGCTGCATTGTTAAAGAAGCTTTTAGCAGGTAAAAAAAAATAATTCTGAGACAAAGTATGAAAGGCTGAAAACAGGAAAATAAAGGACTGGACTGAATACCGTAAATTAAGAAAGCAATATATCTTAAATATATATTTGAGAGAGAGGTTGCTGAAATTCCCATTCTCTGGAAGACTCCTTCTGTCATGTATCTCTGTGTGATCTGTTTGTACTCTGGGAGGTTTTTGTGGCTGGTAGATATTACACACTTAGATTTCTTTAAAACTTCTAGTAGTCTGGAATATTTGTTTTTACTCAATATTTATGCTATTGCTTCATGCTCCGAATACTCTGACTTGCACTTAGTAAAATTGCTTAGTAAAGTTTGCACAATGTGGAATTTACCTCTTGCCACTGTATCATGATCTGCTATGAACTGCTTATTAGCTGTATTATTAGCTGAACTGTATTATTAGCTGCAACTGTTTAGTTGCAGCTCCTGATTTTTCATTTCACTCCAACATTAAAATATGGATTCAATCCTGTTTTATTAAGCTGGAATTTGGTATTCAGCCTTGGCCAAAATAAATAACTGTAGAAGAGGGCCAAACCAACTCTTCATAAAATTGCTGGATTAGGTATTTCAGTTGATCTGTTCCTTTTTTTTTTCTTCCCCAAAACCCAGGCCTCTGAGGCAGTTTGCAGCTTCTTAAGCAGCAAAGAAACACTGGGCAAACTTTCTGCCATCATAAACATCTTTGCTAGGTGGTATTTTCCTGCAAGTCAGAGGAACCAAGAAGTTTGACCTACAAGTGGGCATTCTGTACCCTGGAAAGATACAACTTGTCTTAAAAGGTGTGTTCTAAACTAGTTTCCTCAGTCAGTCTCCTGACTGCAGAGGTTCCTTGCATGTCACTAGAGGGGTCCTTACAGACAAACAGCTGGACACAATCAAGGTTTTTCCCCCCTCTGATGATGCTTTGAGCAGATTCAGAAATAACAGAGCAAAGTTGAGGCATCCCAGCGCACATGCAAGGTGACCAATTGCATGGAATTGGCCTTTGAGTTGAATGATTTAAAAATGAGGACTTTCAATGGTATAAATGTTGTCCATTTAGGAGAGTTAAAGCTCATGCATCCTGTATTATTACCTGCAGGGAAACCCACATAAATTAGTTATCTTTTGGGAAAAAACTGTTGAAATGAGTTCAGCCAGAGGAAACTAGTGATTCTGGGGAAATATTTCCTGCAAAGCAATTGAGTAAATTCAGAAACTATTTTTTGCTGAAATCCAAGACTTTTTTTTAATCTTAAAAATACAGCCTTTATATGTAAAAGCATATAAAAATTCACTTAACTATATTTCAAGCTTTGCAAGAGACCTTAGTGGCCTTTGAGGGGAGTGAGTCTTCAACAGGATTTAATCAGTAAAATTCAGGTTCTGTGAGCTCTAGGAATAATCTGCAATTCTTTTTCCCTCACAAAATCAGGTATCTCTGATGTTAAGATTGATAGTTCTGCTTCCCTAAGGAAAATACACTAGAATCTTTATGCTGAAGGCCAAACCCTAATAAATCTGCAAAACAATTCCTTGCTCTAGTATCTTATTGCTTATTCTTCTGTTTTATTTTCCAGTCAGGCATATTCAGATAAAAACCTACCTCCAGTTCTAGTAAGGGCTAAAAGGAATATTAAATGCTAGGCTGAAGTTTATGTGGAGATTGCTATGGACTGCTTCTGACAGCAAACTGGTGCCTTTCCAAGTAAATTTCAAGTGACTAGTTGGTTCATTAAGGTGCTCAAGTCACCTCATCTTAGAATATTTGATCTCCAAAATGAAATAACTCTTCTTTTTCTCATCACTGAGTGTATTTGATCACAATGTTTGAAAGTGTGTAATTTCAAAGCAGACATGCCTACCCTCAATTACCATCCTTCTGAACTTTTACTGTTCCCTCCTACTATCAGATTAAGCTATTTTAATGTGTGTTCTTTAATATTTGTTTAAATAAAGCTTTATTGTAGAGACCTGGTTTCTAATAGTCAGTGTCTAAGAGTCATCACAATTATTTTGTTGATTTTGGTGTCATGCTAGAAAAATGGAGAAGGGCATGAATATAAATTTCAGTGGTTTGGTTCTAATTTTGCTCAACAAATCAAACAGCCCTTTTGGAAACTGGTGGCTTTCCTGTGATGTTGTAGGCACAAAGCTATATTCTGGTTTAACCTAAACCCTACTGGAGAATCCAGGCTCTGGCACACACGGAGGGGATGAGGATCAGACCTGACAACAGATGCTGTTGCTGTCCCCAGCCATTTGCTCCATCATTGTGACGAATGTTTCTGACCCCGAGGCAGGGATGTCTGCTCAGCTCATGAATAAGGTCCCGAAGAGCAGCAGCTTTCAGTCTGGTAGTGTGGTAATGAACTTCTGCTGTGCTTTGCCTTGCTGTGAAGGGTACAGGCACCACGTGGGGTGATGTGAGAGGGGATTTGCAAGTGGATCTGATGGGGGGTCTCTGGCACAGAAGTGGCAGGAAAGTGGTTGCAGACTTAGCACCCCAATTTTGGTCTGGTGCTGCAGTTTTTTTCAGAATTTAAAGGGGTTGTAAAGTGACTGATGGGATTGTAAAAGCAACGGCTTAGGTTCCAGTTAACTACTTCAGAGGTAAAAAAATAAGTGATGTAACTATTTCTGTCATTTATGAAGAACGGAAGAGGAGGACAGCCCTTGTCTGTAATTTACTAAACTTACTGTACCACTGAAAGACAGACTAGCACCTGGAAGTTGTATAGCCTACAAGATTTTTAGCTTTATTAACAAAAATCCAATTTTTTTTTACAGCTGCAGCAGTTAAGAAAGTACATTATGAATTGGCATGTATTGTATCAAATGTCTCCTTGCAGTCATACAATTAGTCTGGTTAATTACCTGAAGCTTCCAAAACTGGCTTGAAATTGAAGAAACAATTCCTTCAAATACTTCATTAAAATAGTTTTGATCTCCATTGACAAAAATATGTGAATGTAGTATGCAATGATGAGTCCATGCATATCTATAAAGGAGGACTAAGGGACCACAAGGGTAGACCTCAAATTAGGGCATCATCCTCTGAAACTTACTGGAAAAGCCCTGGAGTTGCCCAGAACCTTTCTGAACGCTTTACTTTGTGTCAGAGAGTAGAACTTTAATGCAGGAGAAAAGGGGACTGGCAGCTGCTGCTGGTCCTCCCCTCTTACATGCATTGTGAAGGTTTAGGAGGTATCCCACTGGAAGAAGGACAAGAAGGTGCAGAGGTCCCATGTCCTGTGCCATGGAGTAGGACAGGCTCAAAAACAATGAGCATGTGCTGAACTGCTGCCCTAAATACAGCTGAAACCAATCATGCACTCACCTGACTTTCTCTGCCCTTAGACCTGAAGCTGATTTTTAAAACAATATAAATGACATTGTTTATAACATGTGCCATGTGTTTCAATTAGGGTTTATCATGCTTTCATATTGGTTACCTCTTGTAGTACAATTTAGTTTTTCCCTTCTTATTTGGATGCTCTTTTAAAAATGAATAGCATCCAAATAATCTGAAATGCTTTTCTTAAGTTTTTTGGTCCTAAGACTCAATGGGAAATAATAGTTAAAGTAAAAGCAGAGTAGGAATTTATTTAGCTCTTTTTCATGTCTGGGAATGACCGATTAAATTAGGTGAAGATAATGTCATTTATATTTGGTGCATTTTCTTCTTTGTCACTAATTTTTCTCATTATGTCTTTTCAAAGGCTTGAGTAATTGTGCAAAACACCCTTAGAATACAAATCAGACCTATCAGAATAGTCTCATTTTTAATTGGTGAAGATGATTTAATGAATGCTTTAACACTCTTTTATTGATTTTATGTGAGCAAGCCTGTATTATACTTCTGGCAGTCTAAAATTCTGAACATTTTAATTTCACTTCACGTGCACACACACAGAGAAGCCCCCATAACTTAGCATTGGTTTTGCATGGATATGAAACCTGTAATTTGTTTTGAAATACTTGTTAGCATTCCAGTGAACTGCACTGGGGTGATTTGGTGAGCTGTGTAAGCCAGGGTGGAGACTCTAGATGTCATCCTAGGAGTTGTGTGAAATTTCAGCCCTCACTGCTGCTGCTAACCTTTCCATCCACCACTGAGCATGGCTGTTCTATGGGTTTGTACAGAGCCAGCAGTGTTAAAGGCACTGCCTCTCTTCAGCCAGCCCTGCTTAGCAGGGATGCTCTTTGTCACGCTTCAGCAGCCCTCTGCCCTGGCTGCCTCACAGATCCCTCTGTCCCAGGAGGGATGGGAGCTCTCTGCTGCTGTGTCCTGCCCTGAGAGGTCTCTTGAGAGCTGTCCCCTGCAGGCACCTGTGACACCCGGGTGACAAACCACAGCAGCAGGGTCAGGGGTGTCCCCACGCCAAGGGCTGGAGCTGCCGTGTCATGGCAGCAGCGTGGGCTGCGATTCCTTCATCAGGACCATTGGAAGTGGTGAGATTTAAGCATGCTCTGGGTATCGTTAGGACACATCAGCTCTTGGAGCTAGAAGGGGACAGCACTGCAACTGTGCATTTTTGAGAGCAGAGCTGGGAGCTCCTTCTCTAACAAATTCTGTGGCCTCTGTGTGTACAAGGCACACAAGAGAGAACCTGGGTGAAATCTGAAAGCTGGCCTGTTGCTGCTGAGATGGACACCTCACACACACACATTTGTGTAGAGACAGCAATGGCTTCTACTTTGTTATAAGCTGTTCCAAGTTTTTATACCCTTGACAAAGCGTGACCTTAAGTCACTAGTTACATCAAAATAGTTCATTAATTCATTGGTCGAAGCAATAGCTTATTGTATTTTATTGGTATAAAGAAATTAATGTGAATAATTAATTGGCAAGAGTCTACAACAAATTAAGGCACGCATGCTGCACACTAAGGCATGTATCCTCTAACTGCAAATATCTTTTGTGTCTATTTTACCAGTTTCCATGCTAATGACCTTGCTTTCTTCCTTGCTATGGATAAACTATTATTTTATCAATTTCTTCTTCTGCTAACTCAGTTGTTTGGCCTGCAGACTAGCTGCTAAGCCCATCCACACTGGCCTTCACTAAAAGCCAAGTATCCTAGGAGTTCACTTTCCAATTAGGTTAAATTTTGAGTCCCACTTGCTCAGATTTCTCAGACTGACCTGGAGGGGGAGGATCTATCCCCGGGGCAAAAATTTCCAACAAACTGAGAAGGCCAACAGATTTTGGGGGCTGTGGTTGTGCTACCTGCAGCAGTATGTGTAAAAGATATTATAGACCTGTATTCTGCTCTATGATAACAGAAAATAAGCTGCAAAGAAGACTTAGTTAAGTGCTGCCACCTTCTTCAACTGGTGCAGGATAGAACATTTGAAGATTAAATGAGATTATGATACCTTTTAGTGTCCTCAACTTCAAAAGATTCTACATCATAGTCCAAAATACTGCACTGTCCCTGAATAGATCATACATGGTAGTGTAATGGACTGTAGTGTAATCATATGAGCCTGTCTATAAAGCTTAAGTGAGCTAAAAATGAGAATGTGGGCAGTCTTGGAGCATACAACTTCCAGGATGGTGTGTGGATGTGAATTAGAGATGTTGCATTAACCTCTTTGCTGTTCATGCTGTGCTGCACTATCAACTGCACCTTAAAGGATTCGGTTGGGAAGTTAATGATGTCAATTTAGTCTCTTGCTTGATCCCCATGGAGGCTGGAGTTCAATGCAGCACTGCAGTACTGGGGCAAATAGAGTTTTACTGGCCTCTAAAATTGTTTCTGGAACCAAGAGCAGGAGAGAGATACCAAAATGTAGGAAAGACTGGGTAGAAATAAAAAAAAATATTGTCTAAAAATCCCCAACACCCTTATGGAAGAATGAGATTTACCTAGGTCTACTCATATCTCTGGATTCCATTTAGTATGTAGGAAAGAAGTGTGTAATATTTCATCACTAGAAAATATGGCAGATATGTTACCACTGTCTTTTCTCCATTGAAAGGAACTTCAGTTTTCTTGACTACACCACTAATCTTTATCAACTCTGTTTCAATTCTATTACAGTTACTCCTATTTCATGCTGTTTCACAAGTTTTAAAGTAGAAGTTTTGCTTTTGTTGCTGAAGGTTCTTTGTCACAAACTGTGAAGATGCAGAAGCTTCCTCTCTGTAGAGGACACCTACATTTATCTATAATTATCTATAACAAATGCCTCATCTGAATGGCACACTTTAAATATGAATAGTGCATTAGAATACAGATGTGTTACACGAAGAAGGGAGTCTGTGTCACACTGCTGGAAATCATCTGAGCATCACTGATAAGTGAGATGCTGAACAGCCTCAAGGCCTGTGTGCAGTGGAATGTGTTGCTGTTCATTCCTCTCCTTGTTGTTCAAATACTAAAATCTCTAGTAGTAAAATATGCTGTACTCATCTCACTGAATGCATAATAAAATAGTCTTTCTTTATGGAGAGTCTTTCTTACAGTGGATAAATTTTGACTTTGTGCTGATCACACTAGCAGTGAAACAAAGGTTTGGCAAAATTATACTGAAATGGGCAAAATTATACTGAAGTACTGATGTAGTTTTGATTTGAAAGATTAAAGCAGATCTGCTTATTGGTTATTTTGTTGTACACCAAATGAGATTTTGGCCATGAGGTACTGGTTTAATTAAATGCAAGCCAATTAAATGACTCATCAGTATTGTTGCTGTTGTGGAAAGCTGATCTGTAGTTCCATGTGTACCATATTTGTGTTATGGGAAATGGCTTGAAGGCATTGGCCTTGGAAAACTGTGCTGTGAGTTGCTTCCAGCCCTTCTTTTCTCTGTGCTTTGCCCCCCTGGTATAACCTGTGTCCTGCAGCTGACAGGAGGCAGTACAAACGGTGCAAGTCTGTAACCCTTTTATGGTGCCACTATGGTTTTGTGACATTTGGGGCTCACAAAGGAAATAATACAGAGAAATCCAGGCCTGGTGAGGTAATGAGGGTGGAGGAAACTGAAGAGACAGGAGGCACGTGGAGATGCAAAGGCATAAGGTGACATGGGGTCTGTGAGTGACTTGGCCATGGTCATGCAAAGGGATGCAACCTGGGCAAAACTGGCTTTGAGAACAAATCATTAGCTCCCAACATCCATTAAGTGTCTCATGTAATAAATCTGGATGTAATGTGAAGCTGCAAACTGTTAGAGGAAGAATGACTATAAAAATATTAGCAAACCTATATAAAAAAAACCTGTCCTGAGCTTATCCCAGAGAGAGGAAGAGGAAACCATCACCATGAGCATCTTATTCCCCTCAGCCAAGGATTAGTGATGGTGGCAGCTCTGCAACCACATCAAGGCCAGACTGTAACTCTTGGCTGAAGGGCTCAGAGGAGCAGGGTAAGCTAAGAAAGGTAAATATTTTTATATGCACACTTCTCATTCTTCTTTCTCTGTTCATTATTTTCAGCTAATAATAACATGACTGTTAAATTATTAGCTAGACTGATAATAAATTCTTGGTTTATGTGTTTTTACATATCAATGAAAGGAGTTCTTCCTATTTGTCTATGAAGCAAGGTTTAAACACAGTAAGAGTAATTTCTCAGGGAAGAACCTCCTCTGGATTTGAAAGCCTTTTGAAATCTCTCTGCTTTTGCACTCGGAAGGAATGCCAGGATGCAATCCTACAGTTTCATCTTAAAAATCAGATGAATAAGCAATCAGCACTTGTGAATATTGTGCCAGAACTGAATATCGAGAATAAGAGTAGAGATTCATTACTCAGTGCTTCTGCACAGAGGTATTTTGCAGGAAATCTGCATCATAATGCATGACTTCCTATTGGATTGGATTTAATAAAACAAACCAGAGGTTCAGCATTTTTTATACATTCCATTTTCAGTGATGGCTGGATTCATTTCTGTCTAAAAATAACATTATTCTGCAGCTGAGCAATAGGGAACATTCTTCCAGTTACTGCAGCATCAGCAGTGCTCTGCCATCTATTTTCTGGCGTGTGTGTGGAAATGATCCCTTTTGTCAGTCTAGAGATGTGTCAGTGGCACGGCTGAGAATAGCAGGGATGGACGTGAGCCATAAGCCAAGAGTTAGACCCCACCTTGATTTAAGAGCACTGCTTTGTATTTGGCCAGGTCAAGATCCTGGCAGCAGCTACCTCTGCCTTTGAAACTTTGGCTTCATTTTGAGAAAGTAATTTCCTTTGTTATGGTGAGCGAAAAGAAGTGCCAAGAGATAAGTAGGCTGTCCACCCCCTCCCCCCATACTGATAGGGACTGAACAGAACCCAAAGAGAGGTCACTGTTTATGTTCTGGTTGTCAGCTGGGTTTTGTTCAGTATGAGAATATTTTTGTTATGCAGTAGTGTAACTTCTATGATTTAATGAGTGATGGCCAGGCATCAAGAAGAGCAGGCATGCACACAGAACTGTACCTAGAGTTGGGGGTTGTTGGGGTGGTTGCTTTATAACTTGACTCTGACCATCCAAAATCTTAAGTCTGTTTTGAATTTTGCAGCTGGAATTCAGTCCTAAGCAAAATGCTCTACTACATTGATAATTAAACTTCCTCAGATATCTGCTAGCTCATAGCTCTGATGTTGCACATAAAGAGAAAAAGAGAAATCATTATCACAGTACTGTCAAATATTTGGTTTCTGCCATATGCCTGGAGAGTGCTAAAAATCCAGTTGGGAATCAGTTGCCAAATCACTGCATTTCTTTAGCCAGTTTACTCAAATATGCTTGGCTGGGAATATCATGGATTAAATACCCTGACTGAGGAGCAGGTCACTTGTCCCTGCCCTTGGGATGGTGTTTTTGGTGAGGGACATCAGAGCTCAGGGTGTGATAAGTCTCTTGCTCTGTGTGTGTGAGAGTACTGAGTCTACTGATTTGTGATCCTCTAGATGAACTGGAAAACAACTTTTATTTCTTTTATTCTATGGTTAAACCACTTATTTTAGCAAAGTTCTACTGATCTGCTCTTGTTATGCCAAAGCAGAATCCAGCCCAGTCTTTTTAGGGTTGGGCTTTCTTTTTCCCCTGCCAGCTTTTTATGATTGTATCTCTCAATGCTGTTCCAACAATGTAGCAAAAATGAACCTTCTCTTTGTAACCTAGTTTGATGACCCAGCTATTATTGGTAGATAAGTCTAAGTCTTTTTCCTCCTTGACTGCATTTTTATGAGGTCTGAAATGCCAATAAGCATTAAAATAAAAATTTTAATTGAACTTGGCAGGGGGAAACCTGAAAAGTTTTTGAGAGGACCATCTGATTTTTGACAAATTGAGAGATTTTTGGGGTGAGGGCACGTAGCACATCTTGGTGGGGGACAGGGGAGGTAGAAAGAAAATAAATCAGTGCCTCTATATTATGTTATCTAAGAGTTTTTAGTCCTGAGAGTAGATTAGCATTCTGTGTCAGGGAGAATATGTTCACTATATATAGCAATATACCTCACAGTTATTGTGTTGATGTGTGTAATGAGCTGAAGCAAACTCTACTAAAAAAAAAAAAGCATAAAAAGAAACTCCTAACATGTTAGATTTAAATCTGCTAATATTTAATGTGCACTTTATCTGACAGGTTGAAGAAAAGCCCTGGTGATAGGGATTGTAAGAAATGAATAGGTTATTCTGGTGCATGTATTCATCTTGCTTTTAATCAGAGAGACAATAACCTGGTCCACAGCTTAGCCTGTTGACAACAGTCTAATGCATTTGTGCCTGACACTTGCATTATCTTAAATATTAATATAAATATCAGGAATCATATCTGCAAGTGAAAAGTCAGGAAAGGAGATGGAGAATAGCATGCAGTACACTTTAAAACAAAAATAGCATTGCTTATGACCTACTAAATACAACTTATTATATGCATGTGTCTCATCTATAGCCTGTGCATGAAAACTGTGGTGGGTAATATGCTGCTAGAAACACCACTTTGGATTCACAGCAAACTTTAAACAGAAAAATAGATCATTATCATTCAAGAAGCATATGTGCATTATACCTTTTCACAAAGCAGTCTGGATTATATTATTTCTGAATGACATATAGCAGTAGTCTCTCCTCTGCTTTTGCAGCTGCTTTATTACAGAATGAAACATGGAAAGCTTCATCATGTTTTCTGCTCCTTAGGACTCCCCTGAGGCTGCTGTGCTTGTATGCCAGTGCCCTTGGTTGCTTGAGGAATCCAGATCAGGAGGAATGTAACTTCCTGCAGTCAAGAGTTTCTTCACAAAAGGGAATCGTTTAAGGGGAGAAATCTCAGTGCCTGTTAACACTTCTTCAAGTAGAAATGATATCAAGGTCACACCAGTGGCTTTCCTGATCTTGCAGCTCCAGGCAAATGGTCACTCGCAGCTCCAGGTGAATTGCTCTGTAAGGTGCTGGAATTGCTCTTAAAAAAATAGAGCTTTTTTAATGGTCTAGTTAAAGAGCCACCACTAACAAACCAAACAAAAAACCAAAAAAAACTCCAATACCCCAAACCTAAATGGAACCAACCATAAAACAACAAAAACCACACAAAACCAATCAAACAAAACAAAAAACAACAAAAAAAACCCCCACCCCCCAACCCTTCCTTCTGTCCAAGAAGACTCTACCAGCTGTGGAAGTGAGATGCTAGAATCCCATAGAGTTCTTGTCTCCTCCAGACACTATCTCCTTGCCAGGTAGATCTGTGAAGTTTCTTGAAACTCATGTAGTGCTGAAATAGAAATGTTTAATAGACTCTATGACAAGGGCTATAAATAAAGAGTCTTTCCCCACACAGATGCTCTGTTCTCTCTCCATCCAGGTGCTCCCCTAGTCCTGCTGACATCAGCTCAGCCATGGAACCCACCCTGGGGAGACAGCTGTGTTGCTGATTTCCGCAGGGAGAGGTGGGTGGGAGGCCACCCACCTGTCACCTGGAAGAGACTGGTTTATGTTGGGCTGGAAGGTTTGTTTTCTCCTGCTCTTGCTGTAGAAGAACACAGACATCATCTCTGAATGCAGAGCTTTCTGTTTGAAGTTTCTTCTTGCCTTGTGTGATGACCTTTCCTCTCTCTGCCTGGCCAGTGGCCTCTAGGAACCAGGAACAGTGTTGTTCCTCTCAGCCAGGAACAGCAAGCAATGTCAGAGCTTGCATATTAGTCAATGTGATCCCAGTAGGAATGAGGGGAGCATCTTGCAAAAGAGAGACTTGAAAGTATTTTTAAAATTTCACAGTATTTTAAGCAAACATTGTGCACTGTAGAATCATAAAATCATTTTAGGTTGGAAAGACCTCTGAGTTGGAGTCCTACCATTATGCCACAACTGATTGTTAGCAGCAGAGTAAATTGCATTATTAGCTTTGCTAGCTCTCTCCTCCTGAAGGCGACTGTTCAACTTGGTTTTGTCAGATCAGACAATTTGCTAATTCTGGTTTGGCTTGCATTGACTTGCTAGAAACTGCACAGCTCCTTGGCCCACAGCAAAATATAAATGACTGCATCTACAGAAATTTCCTGTTGAGGTTTTTCAGGTGTCCTTTAAGGCTCTGACCTCAAGGGTACATACAACCTTTTGATGTATCTTCTTACCTGATAATTTGAAATAACATAAGTTAATTTATTCTGTTGATTTTTAGAGATAACTATGAAAGATGTTTCTATCTGCTGAATTTTGAGACTGAAATTCTAAAGCATTTATATCACTAACATGGGGTATATTAAGGAACATCTAATCAGATTTTTTCTTTTTTCTTTTTTTTCTGTTCTTTTAGAACTATTTAATATTAAGAAAATTAGTTGTGGTATATTTTTGACACCAAGAAAATGTGGAAAAGAATTGAACTTGCAGTGAAAAATGCATGGTGTCCATATAGAAAGTCAGTATTCACACTTGTGGTAGCTCTTAAGGCACAGAACTAGTTGAGTATTTTAATGCTGCTTAAAATCTCCTTCATCTGATCAATACTTAAATTATTAATCTGGAAAAGCAACCAGTAAAACAGCTTGATGAAAGAGCAAAAATAATTAACAATCAATTAATTTTCTAGACATAAAAAAAAATTCCTTCTAGTATGTAGTATGCCATAATATTTTTAAAATATCATGAGGAAAAAAAGGTGTGAATCCATCATGATGGCACTCAGAAAGCACAAGCCCTATTCAAAATGGATCACACTTCCTTCTTTGGGTAAATACAATTTAACCATAGAAATAGTGAACCATCCAGTTGTCAATTACTTTGAAATAGCAGAAGCACCTGTGTTCAGATAGAAATGTTTCATACAGGAAGCTGTGCTAACACAAGCAGATGCTCAGGTATAAATCCTGTCTTCTGGGAACTCTGTAAAAGAAATTCTTCATCTCTTTGGCTGCAGAGTAAGTCTCCAAGGCAGGTTTGCAGGGATGGTTTGTTATGGTGGTTGTACCTAGTGACCCATTAAAGTTAGGATATATAAACTCACAGTATTTTCTTGGAAAACTTATCATCTAAGAAATAAAGGGATTAACAGCTGGAGGGGCCTGGGGAGAAAGGAGACAGTGTGCAGAGACACATCTCTAAATCTGCAATCTTAAACTAAATGTTTGCCACTTTATTTTTTTACTCTGGTGGTAAGAAGTACTAGTAGACTATCTTGGGAAAGATTGGCAGGAGGATGGGCTTCTGTGAGACAGCAATGCATGGACACTGATGATATTTCACACGGGAGCAGTGTGAACTGAACCTATGCTGGAAGTTTTGTAGGAGATTGCTCTTGGCTTTGATACTTTCCCTAATATACCTAGGCCCACAGCTAATGATTCTCTGAGAGCTACTCTTCATAGATTGCTATCAGAATGAAGGAAAGAATAGTCTTAGAGAAAGCTGATAGCTGGTTATCTCAAACTTCAAATGTGGAAAGGTCTGGGATAAAAGTGAGTAACTTGTAGGTAACAAGATCTTTAGCCAGTTATTATGAGGTCAGAAATTACTAGGAGATTGCTTTAGATATATATGTTATTTTTAATAAACTGTATAGACTGGAGAGATGGTGATTGACTGCAATAATTGATAATATATGTATGCCAAAAATATTTATCAAGAAGTTTGAAGTAAAAACAGAGTGGTCTTGCAAACAAAAGCATACATAAGAATAATAATGGGATTGCTCAGTCAAGCACTAGAATTTAGGACATTACAAAATTGTGATGGCTTAAGCAATAGCTGCATCTCTTATTTTTAATCTAAACCATTTGCCAGCTGGCAATTCTTTTTTTTTTTTTTAAAGGACCATGATTATGCAGTTGAAGACTGAATTATAATGCATGTTTATGGGGAAGAGGGAAGATTTTTTAAAAATAAAAACCACTTAAACATGAAAGGAAATTGACAGCATGAAGAGAAGTTGTCCTATAGGATGATTCAAGATGAAATATCAGTGGGCTACTCCAAACTATAGAAATGTAAACTGCTTATGTCTCAGGAGGATCTTGTTAAAAAGGGACTTATTATCCTATAGTAAAGGGCAAGTGCTGTGATAACTGTAATAAAGGTGCAGTGTACTTTTCCACTCCAAAAATCCTCATTTGCTTGAAGAGGGCAAAGTAAATTTTAGTGGATAAAGATAAAACTTTACATGAAGTATTAGATCAGATTGGTAGGAGGATTCTGAGGTGATAAGAAGCTTTACTTGGTGTTTACAAAGGAGGTGTTAAGAGGGGAGTGACCACAAAGAAGAGCTCCAAACCTTTGTTTCCCTGTATTTCTTTATTTCTGTTTCTTCTGTGACTTTACCTTGACTCTGGGACCTGTAAAATCCTCAGGCTTGTCTGAGGTCACTTTTTATTTTGGGATAGAAACTGTCTTGCATCACAAACTTACAAGACTGGATGAGAGGACTAACATCTACAAAGAAAATCTGGTTTAATTAGTCTTTTTTTGGGGCTCATCACTGAATCATACTGAGGTATGGAGTGCTTGCCACTACCAGCAAAGGGTTTTTCCAAGACCCTTCACAAGAAGGAAACCACCTGTCTGCTCATTTCTGTTTATTGACTGCGATATGGATCTGCTGTTGTAAATTTGGCTCGTGCTTTGTGGGCATTTGCTGACTTGTTAAACTGTGGTGCCTTCCTCCCATGTTGCAGAGGAACTTCTAAATTTGGTTTATTATTAATACTAGAAGTTTGGGACAAGGTTTGCATGACTTTTAAGTGAAATTTGATCATTAAAATGCATTATTGAAGAAGAGACTGACTATTTTAGGATGCATAGGTGAAACAAGAGATGATACTTTTCTTTTTGTCTCAGTTTTGAATGTCAAGAGTCAGCTCCAGTATTTATGTTCAGTTTTATAGAAGGAAGAGGCTGTCCATGTGAATGTGTGTAAAGGGAATTTGAGTTCCTGGTATTTTAGAATAATTTATGGCTGTGCTGTTCTATGCTGGAGCAAGTGTTGCTTGTTGGCTTTCTCTTTCCAACCTGCAGGAAGTCTCTTACTTAGATATTTGCAGTTTTAGCTGCACTGTCAGATTTTTCTCTGAAACTCCTAGAGAATCAATACAAAAACTGTGGGAAAAGCCACAGTTTGTGTTTATCATAGAAATTTCATCTGGATCAAGTAGTCTTGTGATGTGCATTTAGTTAGAAAAAAGCAACCATATAGTACTACTGAAACTTAGTGAAATGCAGTGCCCCAGATTTTCGATATTACTTCTGGGAATAATTCCAGTTGATAATTACCATTTTAAAATATCTTTTAGGCCACTATGCTTAATTACCCATGTAAATATGTATTAGAAGTTAAAAGTACCAGAGATACAGTAAAAATGAAATGGGGAATGTGTTTGCTTGTAGATACAATAAAAATGATTTTGCTCCTTGATGTTCATGCAGTGTTTAATAGAAATGTAAGTAATAGCAAGAGCATTTGAATGACACTGTGTACAGTGCTGCTTTTGCCCCTCCTGGTTTCTGCAGTCTGGTTTCATGATCAGGATCACATGCTGAAAAGCCTCTTTGCTCTCTTTCCTGGACACGTTTGTTTTGAGGCTGCTGAAAGCAGCAGACTGAAGCAGTGGCTGTGTTTAGTAGCACTTCTTTTTTTACTGCAAGGAGAAGGGAATAGACACTTAAAAATGTGTAAGTACTGGAAACTTGGAAACCAGCAGTGTTTGCTCAGGAATAGATTTTTGAATTCAATGTGTGTTTGATTTACTGTAGACTGGGCTCATTAACCTTGGGCTGTAGCTCAGGCTGAAGCCTGCCTTGGTCAAATCTTCACACAGTGAAAGGCAGAGGTCACTGATCTGGGTGTTGTGAGAGAAGGGCAAATGTTAAACTGGTCTGTCATCTACTGTGACCAGATCTCAACTGACACATCACCATGAATTATTTGGGCCTTCTGACCCAAATTTGCTATATTCTCCTTACTTTGCTTTCCACTCACACATTCAGAGCAGCTTATCCCAGGTATGCTTCTGAGCATACCTCTTAGTTTACACAGAGATAAAGACGATATATCAAGCCCAATATTCATGGGGACCTGAACATGGTTTACCTGGACCCTCAGGCTGCCATATGAAAATGTATTTTTATTATGGTTTGCTTTGGTTTTTTATTTCCAAGCAAGTGTGCAAACAGGTGGAACTTTCATTGCAGCCTTGTCTTTACACTGGCATCTTTCCTTAGTCTGAATTCAATGGTGTCTTTAGCATCCCCCCTGCAGCTTTTATGTGTGCAGATGGCAAATCACCCAGGTAAGCTGGAACAGTGTTGTGAGGGAGAGCAGTACCCATGGTGTACTCAATAAAGGATAAACTTCTGTGGAATGGAGCATTTGGAATGTACAGGGGTTACACTACAGTGATGCAAGCCTAAAGATTGCCCTACAGTGCCAAGTTAAAGCTGTCCAACTTTGATAGCGTGACACCGCGTGTCATCGCTGCCACTGTCACCTGCCTGAGGCGAGGAGGAGCACTGCTCGGGTTTCCAAGAGGATTATCGTCACGGGAGGGTGACCCTTAGCATCTCTCAGTTCACATTCATCACTGAAAGGTCAAAAATCTCTTACTTTGAAACAATTTTTGGAGCATTTTAACAGCTCCTCTCTGTTATGTAAATCCTTAGCAGAGAGGCTGAGCTTCTCTGGTGGAGGAAGGGTGCTGGAGCTGCTCCTGCAGTCTCTGTGGCCTCTTCAGCTGCTGTGTGGGGTTTGGTTAAATTGAAACACTTGGGATTTAGTAATAACACTTATTCTACTCCATACCTAATCCCTCCAGTTATTATCTTTGCAACTTTTATATGTAGGGCTTTTAAGAACTCATTCTGCAGTCCAGGAGAGCTTGTGTCCCATGTGAACCTGTCCCATCTCTCCCTTCCTTTTGAAATGATGCTTCTTAGGCTATAAATATTCATGGAAGAGGGATTAGGGCATAGTTGAATGTTTGTGTTTGTGTTCTAATTAATGAGCAAATTCCCCTTCCCCACGTTCTTACTATAGAAATCTCCAAGATTGTGAGAGTCTGTGTATTAATATTAAACATGCCAAGGGAATGTTATGGGAGCAGGTTATGACTTGGCCATGTGGACTTACACTTTCATAGTGTTATTACCCTATGCTTGCCTGAAACTGTATTTTAATAAAAACTTTTGTGAAAATACCTGTTTTTCCCAATGTTAATTTGAAATCCTAAGGGAGAAGGAAAAACCCTACAAGAAGTGTTTGACTGAAACTCATAACCAGAGAGGAGAAAGAGGTGAGAGGCAGAGTATGGGTAAAGTATTCAGTAATTTTCAATTCTTTTGCAAAGGGAAGAAGTAGGTAGCAATAAAGATTTCTAAGTCTGATAAAATATCTTCACAGGACCTTTTTACTTTGCAATATTGTGGGTTTACTAAATCAAGGTCAGATGAGAACTAGATTAGCTACATGATTAATGTGTATATTGGGCCTCACATGGCAAAGTCAGCCAGCACACTGAGGACACTTTCATTATAAAGACTGTGCAAATAATCACTGATGTTTAACCATGCAGTAGATTTGACTGAAACAATGAAGTTATTACTAAAAAAAATTGTCACTCAGTCACTTCAACAGGAATTTACTGTGCAAGAAACAGCAGCTTGCATGAAAGAGAAGAAAGACCAAATCCTAACAGTGCAAGGAATGCTCTGAAAACCCTTCAAAAACAGCATCCATTAGTGAATTAGCATTTAATTAAACAGAAGAACAGTTTTGGGTTTTTATTTCCCTAAGACTTGTAGGAAGGAAGTGTAGCAGGCATGTAAAGCCCTCCCTGTGTGTGGTGCAGCACTGAGTTACCCATCAGAGGTTTCAGGCTTGCTGTGCCCACCCAGCAGGTCACTTTTGAGTGTACCCAAAACATCTTCAACTTACGGAGCAGTTACATCTTGCTCATTGCACTGCAAAGCCTTGTAGATAAAGTAGAATATGTTTCATTTATAAAATGCTTCTGAAGAAAAATAACAGCAAGATTTAGATTTGTTAGACTTTGTTCTGATTTTTCTTTTGTCTCTTAGATTAAAAAACAAAAAACAAAACCAAACCAAACAAAAAAAAACCACCAAAAAACAAGCCACAACATGTATTTGAGAAAATGTTGAAAATTAAGTTTATCTTTCTAGGTAACAGTAACGTGGTAAAAGGGTATTTGTGTGGAAGCAAGTAATAAAATGTAACTTAATGGTGGTTGTAGTGAAATCTTTGAGAAAGGAACTCTGCCTAAATAGGTCTCATAACGTGGAGAAGTCAAATTCATTGCCACAGTGGGGCCTGGGTATATTTGAGAAGTTGTGGTGATGGCTTCCTTTCTGAAAGGGAAAGGAATTCCATTACTCATTTCATCAGCTCTGGTGGTGCATAAAAATGTAAACTGTCACTGACAGATATTCTGCTGTTAATGATGGCCTTGTCTCCCAGCCAGATGCCCATTTTACTGGCTACTGTAGAAACCACCACTGGAACAGCTGATTAAGTAGATCACAATAACCAAGAGCAAATTTGTGGGAGCATCTTGAATATGCAGTTTGCATTTTACAGTGGAAAACCACCAACATAATCCTATTAAAGCAATAAGAAGGAATAGTCATCTACTGACAACCCAACAGAACCCTGAACTTGCCAACTCAGGCCACCTGCGTTATTTACATTTAAAATAGTTTATATATTTACTATTTTAAATAGTTTCTTTTGAATACATTGGGCTTTGTTTTTGGTGGTTTGTGTTGAAAAAAAGAAAAAAAAGCCCTCAGAGAATACTTCAACATATTTTTTCCCACTAGAACAAACTAGATGAGAGATTTGTCCATTCAGCCCTGTGCTTTAATTGGCTACTTGATCATGCCTGGGAAAAAATAGATTAACTAGGCAAGCTTTTAGTGAAATTTCCTCAGAGGGGTCTGCCAGCTATTAACAATTGGCATTTTATGTACACTTTGACCTAAGTATATTTTGGTTTTGTATTTAATAGCCTGTTATTTATTAGATAAAATTTTCTAGTTGCTTTCAAATCATGTAAACTAGTAGGAGCTCTTATAGCCTCTGCTGAGAAGCTCATAGGTTACTTAGACTGGTGTAAAAAATGCAAAACCTGCATATTTCCAGTGCTTGCTAAGTAAAAGTAAAGTAAGTAAAAGTGCATGAGCATAGTCCATCCTCCCAAGGATATATTCTTCTCTCTCACTTCTTTGCTGTCTCTGGTGTCTGACAAGACCCCACTTGCTTCAGAACACGAACATGAATTTAATGCAAATACCTGTTTAGACTGTAACTTGAAATCGCCATTAGCAGCACTTGGGATTATTGGAATAATAGCAACATAACAGAGGTAGATCCAGTTAACAGAGAAGCTCTTGAGGAAATAAGATGTTCAAGTTGTCCTTTTGAGAAAAGGTGTTCAGGGATTGAAATGATACATAACTTATTTTATTGGTGCATTAACCAACTTCCTAGAAGTTGAATTGCAATCTCCTATTTCTAGAAGATGTTATGACCTATTGACAAAGCCAGACAGAGAGAACTTACCAAGAGAAGATACTGATGGCAACATCTGCCTTGTTTCAAGATAACTGAGACAAACACCTGAAAAACTAAATTTGCAATTCAATTGTTGCTTTTTCCTTACAGGAAACTCTCAGCACTTGAAAGGTAGAAACAGACAGACAAAAGGCCCAGGAGTGGCTGATCAGAGCATTTGTTCTCTCTCTGCTTCTTCAGAAGTGCTGTCTTGTTATGCTGTTTCTTCTGTCTCTTTTCGAATCTCACTTCTCCAGAACAGAATTAAAATTTTAACAGAAACAAGAGATTAAAAGCTCTTTCACTAATGTATTTTCTTATTTTGCAAAGTAGCTGTTAATACCATCTTTAATATCTATAAGCTTGTCAAGGAAAAGATTTTTATTATAAATTTTGTAGTGAAAAGGAAGGCAAAAAGGAATATCATTGAAGCATAGCTCATGATTTGTATTTTAAATATTCATCTGTTTCTATCTCTTCTGTAAAATTTTACATACCTGTTTTAAGGAAGTATCTGCTGCAGCATTAAGCATGCTTTGTATTTCAAATGCTGGTCCATTTTTAAACTTGTTTAAAATGGGTGGGGTCTGTGTGAACACCATTTAGGAGCTAAAAGTATAAAAACTGGGATTATTTTTCAGGTAGACACTGGATATTTGTTCTGGGGGTACCTTGCAAAGAAGAATTAATCCCAGTGACACTCCCTCCATTTCTTAAAATGTCAAAATTAAAAGAAACAATCAGGTGTATTCAATCAGCTAACAGTGTATGTTACTTATTATTGATTTTCAAATGGAAGTTGTAGTTACCTTAGATATATTTGAACCACTCTGTACATGTGGCATCTGACACACGGGTTGATCAACCCTTTGGATCCCAGAAGAAACACCTCCAAAATGACGTTGTGTTGCTTATCCTGATTTTCCTCAGACCTTTTGACCTAATGGTGTGAGTCACTAACCAAAACGTGTTCTGTCCATCCTTAATTGAACCTGGCTTCTAGCTCACCTTCTTTGTCCTGTGGTGCCCGTTGGCCAAGCCTTGGTCATTGGAAAAACTGTTGTCTTATTTCTGGGGCTTTTAAGGTCCTTGCTGGTAGCAGGAGCTGGTGACACCAGTGGTGTGGCAGCTCCTGAGGGCACATGGAGCTCAGGCTGGTGGATGAAGTGGGTAAAAGAAGATGAGGTCTAAAACAAAAAATAGATCTGTTACTCACAGCATACCTTTGTTTTCAGAGCAAAATATCTTTCATATTGCACACATCCATTCACACAAGCATCCAGTCCAAGCTAACAAATCTCTACATGGTTAAACTATTTCTGATGGGTTTTTTCCCTAAAATGGAAGTTTGTCTATTTTAAAATTTAGTAGAAATATGATATGCAAGATCTCTGTGAAATGAAAGAGAATTTGTCTGAAAGAAGACGACAGAGGATTTTTTAAAATATATTTTAACATTCTGAGAATGTGAAAATTACTTATTTTTTGGTGTCTGGACTGTCAATACCAACTCAATATCCATGATAACAACAAGCTAAGCAGAAAGTTGTGCTGCAGTTGTGAGATAATGTTGGCAAAATAATTAACTCCATCAATCAAACTCAGAGCAGGATCCTCCAGAAACATAAAGGTGAGTCTGCAAAAACTGATAAATATTACTCAACAGAAACTCTCCGAGACCCTGCTAAGAGGGATTTTTAAGGAAGTGTTAAAACCCATCTGTCTGAAGACAGTTCTGCCCTGAAGCAAGGGGGCACATTAAAGTTAAATTTTTGTTAGTAAACTGGTAATGGTATTTGAGCGCATAAATATTACTTGCATTTATATATGTAATTATAATACAAATTCTCATATTGTGCATAAGGATCTGGTATAGGCACAGCTGCCCCCACACTTCCATGGAATTAGTAAATCCAGCATACAAGTCTGCTTTGAAATGTTTGTTAATGTGGCACCAACAGTGTAAGTCAAGTTTTGCTTTAAAATAAGTCTTTTTTTTTTTTTTTTAACTATGCTCTGCTTTCTTCCTCCATATATAAGTTTTCAATAAGGAACATAACTTTCATCATGAAGGCTTTCTTTTTTATCTTACCAATAAAAGTGAATGCATTTCTGAGCAGTGCCGTAAACATTTGTTTATTTTAAAGGGAGGCTGGAAAAAAACAAAAAACAAAAACAATGTGTTTAATCACTCTTCTAATTGGTGCCTTGAAATAGAGTTGATGCTCAGAATTGCAGGGATCTGGACAAGGGCTCAATCCACCATGGTAGAAAAGATTTGGCAGCCAAAATCTGTTGGTGCCTCCAGGCTGTCCCTTAACACTGGCATCCAAGAGTTGTTGTTCTGGTGGGGCAAAACTATCTCAGCAATGAAAAGGTGGAGGAGTTTGGCTGCTGCCTCTTGTCAGCACTGAAGTGTCCTGCTGGCACATCTACATCTCCTGCAGGCTCAGCATCCTGTGTGGCATCCTAACAAGATGCAGCTTCTGGTGAAACACAGGTCTGTGCCTCCCTCTTCTCTTGAGTTATGTGTGTGTGAGAGCAGAGAAATATCTGGCACTTTGCAGGTAATGGCTTATAAGTTGCAGCAATTATTCATGCAGGGAGAAAGAAAGCTGATGTAAGTGTTTCATCACAGAAGAAGCCTTATTTTTTACAGAGGTACACATTGGCTTCAGAAGACCTCTCTGAACCACTGTTTCTTTTGATTTCTTTTTTTTTTCCTGCATATTTAATGCCCTTTCTGTACATAGGTGTGTATGTGCATAGGATTTATGGCTTTGGGGATTGCTGTTGTAGCCTGAGCACCTAGAACATGGCACAGCAGACCATAAATACTGGTGTGGATAAAAGCCCTGAGCAGCTTCAAGGAGACTCTTGGAGTAGCAGGTTCTGTGTTCCCATAAGGTCTAATCTGGACAAATTAATGGTGTAAGAAAAGATGTACACACTTAAATGGGAACATTATGGGGATTTTTGAAGGAGTTTTGAATGAGTTAGAGATGGGACCTCTGAAATTTTTAGATGATACAGTTTATTTTTCCTATCTTCTACGTAGGCAGGAAGGGTGAGTTTGGCTCACAACTTCACTGCATGGTTCAGAAGGCTACAAGATCCCTAGTTACAAGACCTTTTAAGGATTTATTGGCCAACAAAACACTGCCAACAAGAATATTTATGTTTTTGACCCAATCATTAAATATTTCATCTTCCAGACCCATGCTACAGGGTAAGCTTTCTTAGCCAATCATGTTATGGCACACAGACCTACAGTACTGCATTCTAAGCTTCTTGTTTACCTTTGTAACTACTTTTATTTTTTTCTGTATCTTAAACTCTAAACTTTCCTCCACTTAACATGTCTCTGCTACAAACAATAAATCCACATTCTCGCTTCTAACACCTAAGTTTAGAGGCCTTTTCCAAGATGTCAGATCAAATCCTGTGTTTAATTCTAAGCTTTGGCTTACAGGCCCAAAGTTCTGAGAATTACCTGCATTTTTGATTCCAACAGAACAGGATTGTAGTTCAATATCTACCTGTTTGTTAGCTCTGCTTGTCGATTAAGTATCCTCAGCAGCATCTGATGCAGACTGACTAAAGGTTTGTGTTGGTAAATTGCACTAGTCAGAACTGGAAAATGAATCCTATCTCTTTTTTCTGCTCCTTGGGGGTAAACTGTCCATTTCTCTCAGGGTTCTGAAGGTCGGGGTGACCCTGAGAGATCATAAAGAGTCTTTTCTTCCCTAGCCCGACGCCAAAGAAAAGGTCTGGAATGCGTGAAGTCGAGTTTTCAAGGTTGTTTATTTCTTCTTATCTATAACATTCTTTCTCTGACCTGCCGAGCTCTGGCTAGCAAGGAGGCCATAACATTCTGCGTGCCCTCTCGGGCAGTGTTTACCTTTTATATCAAAAGTTACCTATAGTCTGTTTATAACAATGCACCAATATCTAACATCTATGTTGGACAGTGTGTCCCTATCCTAAACCAATAGAAAAGTGTCACCATCACAGCAAGACGTGGAGGACAAGACAAAGGAGAAGGAGGCTAGGACACGCACAGATTACTCCATCTTGTACCCCCCTAAACCCCATTCTAAAAATCCCAAAATTCTACTTTTCCACCCTGTGTTAGTTCAAATATCACACTATGAAAACCCTTGTGGCTTGTAATTCCTCATACAAAATTGGCAGTTTTCCACAGGCTAAAATTGAAGTCGCAGATGTTTTTGACTTCATGCCAGGGTCTCGAGACAGCCAGGGCAGCCAGAGGGATTCCTGGACTCCAACAGTAAACTGATAGTAATCAGAGGCAGGTTGTAATTACCCAGTGAGACTGAGTTGCTTAGTTGTGTAGCTAAAAGGTTTATCCTGTGTAAGACACTGCCTGTTGGCCGTGATGCTCAGAGGGCACCAAGAACCTCACCATGGAACATCCTGAATTGGGATGGGATCCCATTCTGGATCCCACTCATGGATGGGATTTATCTGCCCCATGGACCCCCTGAGCTTGGCCATCTTTATATAATACTTTGTGATTTAGGTATATTCTGAGCTATACTTTCTCCTTCATAGGGTTTGGAAAGAGGTGAGGAAGAAACTCTGTTTTTTTATGAATTTTCAGCAGAGTTTTCCCTTCCTGAGGAGCTCCATCAGAAGTGGATTACATTGTGCCCCTTGTAATCATTGAATAAATGTGTTAAAAAGTGCTCGATCATTTCAGCAAGTACCCCCCTGTGGCTTCTGCAGTGCCTTGTTTGAATTGTACAAGATGTTCAACATTTTCTATGCCTTATTAGTTTGACCTTTAAATATTATTTAAAACCTGAGTGTGCTATCATCTGCAAAGATAAAGGCTTATGAGCAAAAGGACAATATTTTGTTGGAGGATTGCTATATTTAAGAATAGCATAACCTTTGAAGGTCTAGTAAAATTGCAATAAAATTAGTGGATTTTTGTATAATAGCAGTAAAATTGGTGTATTTTTCTAATATAAAAAAGTAAAAGGCTATGGTTTATAACCTGAGCTTGGAAGTTTTTTCACCTAATCTGTTTTTTTTATTATTATTTTCTATATCATTAGTCTCATGCTGGGCAGTATAAAGGTATGTTTATAACATGACAGCTTAGATGCAGGAGTATATAAGAAAAATGTTCATGTTTCATCTTTAATGGAAATTCTTGTGGTATATAACTACACAGTTTTAGGGTGTATGTGAAGGATTTTCAGTTTCTTAGAGGAGTCTGGGTGGGGAAGTGAAGTACATGAAGTAAAACTGAAAGATTTCATTATTTAAAACCCCATCTGGGTAACATAATTATATACAAATGTAGCTTTAAAAAAAACACATAACTGTTTGTGTTTTAATGCGTTTTCCAGATAGTTTAATTGTAGAAAAGGAATTTGGAGGCTGTGAATGCTCTTGGGTACTGCTGACCTCTGAGAGGAGGCCAGGAGTGCAGCTGTTGGGCAAGTTCTAGGAAGGGGTGGCATCTCAGTGTCCTCCTTTGCTTTGACCATGGAAGGGTTTCACCTGTGTTGCTAAAACACCCACTCTCACTGAGAAGTTGTGTATTGTTTTACTGAGAGGTTTGGAACACAAACTTTGGTGTTTTCTGGTATGTCTGTCCTTCTGAGCACACTTGACTAAAGCTGCAGCGTGGAGTTGCAATAGCATTTGAGATCACAGGGTCTACCTGTGCTGTGTGTGTATTTTTCAGATGTGGGTCTGCAAGCCCTTCTGTTTGCAAGCCTTGAGCTGTGCTTGGCGAAGGAAGGCTTTGAAAAGCTCAGCTCAAGCAGAGCAAACTGAGCCTGTTGTGTCAGCTGGGACTGCAAATGCATCCCTCAATGGGGTGCTGCAGTCAGGCTGGACTGCCTGTAATTACTCCATTAGAGAGGCCACTGAGACTATAAAGAGATCCTGGGAGCAGTATTTCCCTCTCTGACCGTGACCCAGGAGCAGATTGACAAAAGTAATATTGTGTGAAATGTGGCCTCTTTTAAACCTGATTGTTTCATTATCCTCAATCAACCTCCACTACTCAAAAGAAAAATCAAGTGTAAGCAGGAGTAGGAGGCAATATAAAGGCAACTGATCGTCAACACTTAAAAAAAGTGGTTTCTACTTTGCTGCTTCTTCTACTCTATTGCTTTGCTTCTTCTTGTTTGTTATTCTCAAGATTAATTTTAAATATCTAAAACTGAAATTTATATGTTCTACAGTCAGTTTTCTATTTTTCAATTTTGTTCTGTTTGCTTAAAGGGCAGCTGGTAGGAATTTACCTTGTTTAACCTTAGACTTAATCTTTTCCCCTTGGGTGGGATTTGAAACCCTTTTGTGCTGGACTCAGTAAATGCTTGCCAGTTGCTAAATAGGATAAAATTAATTTCTGTTTATGTGAACATTTTAATTTGAAGAATAAAGGATCTTGTAGTTAATGACATGGTTGAAACTGTTAAATTTGAGTCTCAGGCTGAGTAATAAAATGGCACTACAGCCCCTGAACTTTTTCTTTATTTTTCAGGTTTCTTTTCCCCTCCAAAAAAATTACCAAAATGCCCAGCTATTGCATAAACCTTGTCTGAATATTTTATTAAAAAGCACTTACAGTACATAGTTTTGTACTTTGCAAAATTAGAAACATTTAGGAATGTTTCACCTGAATACTGCATTCATTTTCTTATCTTTCCCAGAACTGGGATTGAAGAGAAATTTTTCACATTGCTGAAAAAAATTAACAAGGAAAGCCCAAATAATTTTGGACAGATAATGAATTATCTCATGTGACACAGCTTCAGTAGCTTTTTGTAGCTTGGGACATACACAGTATGTACTCATTGCTGAGAACAAGACTTGCTATTGCTGCACATAAAGTGATCTGGGAGGTATTAATGAGGCTCATGGAGAGTTGCAGGGGGTCTCCATGACCATCCATAATGGAATGAGCTCTGTGGATGAGGCTCTGTGAATGGGAAAGTTTTTCCTCCTGTCATGATTGTGCCACCTGAGTGTGTTCTTATCACTGTTGTGAGCTTCAGTATCTGCTCCCTAATGAGAAATATCAGGAGGAAAAATGTACTTTGTAAGTAACGGGGTTTTTTTAGTAGTTTAGCGACTCAAGGGATAGCTCACCATTTCTGTAGCTATTCCTTTGGTGTTCCATGAAGAACTTTTTCTCTCTGAATCAAAACTTTTTGCTGTCTGTGGCAACAAAAAACCAAGTGACTTCAAAATAATTAGTACTTCACCATTTTTCAATTGCTCTTGCCCCAGTGTTTGCATGCTGCTATGCCAGTCTTAAAAATCAAAATCTCTTTAGCTCCTAAATCCAGGGAGATCTGGAACCATGATTTGTTCCTGGTTCTAAGAGGGGAACACAACTGCATTTTCCAAAACAGTTTATCAGCAATTTTTCATGTTCACAATGCAGCAGATGGATGTGTTAACCTTTGCTCTTATCAGGGGCAATATATAATTTATGTGATTTTGGCAGCAAAATATGTATCAATGCTAAATGCTTAAAATTTGAGTAGTTAATTGACTTGATTTTAGCTTTTTAAAAGGAACATGTAAAACATGAAAATGCTGGCTTCTTGGATTGTTTACAGATTTAAATGTTTCTTAATTTCAGTAGTAACTACTGGTTTGTTATTTTACCTGGAGCTAGGAAACATTAAAACAATATCTCCTTTTTATACTTCTCTCTGCTTTCATCAGTGTGTCTATAATGCTGTCATGAAGAGGTTTGAATTCCAGCATCTTAAAGACATTTAATAATTGTTTTTCATGCATGATTAAAGATGCAGATTTATATTTTTGATCTGGGATTAAACATGCCCTCAGAACATAGTGGGACACATCATCCCTGCCATTTAATCTTTGACTTTTCTGTTTCAATGGAATGAGGACAAAACTGGAATCTAAACCAATGACAAGTTCTGGGAAAAAGTAGGTTGTCCTTTTTTTCTCTTTGCACGAGGTTCAAATAAAGATATTCCCTATGAAAAGTAGCAACTGTCTAAGAAGAACTAACCACAAAGAGATCAAAAAGGCACGTGTAAGATCAGAGCTGACTTGCTGTGTTTGGGCTCTCTCAAACCTCTTCCTTGATCTCTGAGTGTGCCTCATCTCCCTTTGCTTTGCTTTCCAATAGAGCTTGCTCTTTAGCCATCCCTAAATCTTGGCATTACTAAAAGCTACAAGTTAAACTACTTCTGTAACAAACTTCATACCCTTTGTTTGGTTACCACTTCAGGGTGTCATATCTTATGACATTTCAGGAAGCTTATGGTCGTTTATTTTTCTGGAGGAGTCTGTGAAGATTACACTCTCTTCATGCTCTTTCACTTATTAAACTTTTCCCCTCCTCATCTGCTTAAAGCTAATACAAACTAACCTTGAAATGAAACTTTAGCCTGTCTCTCCAGGATTTCAGCAGCAGAAATAATTTGAAAAATGACCCAAGACTTGCAAGGAATGGTGAAAGCAGGATTAATTAATTTCTTAATTACCAACTCCTTTCAGCCTGAAAGGAGAAGTTATCATTGCTGTCATTTTTGGCCTTGTATGAATTGCTTGGGGGTACTTAGTAACTGTCTTGTAGATGTTAGTGATGCCTACAGATGGGAGAGTACCAGGGCTTTGTTGGAGGCTGAGGTGGTCAGTGGTTTTAGTGTTGTGAGTGCTGGCAGAAATGAAGATGCAGTTGAAATGTCTGCCAGGAACTGCCCCTTAATTCTGGTTTATTGCTGCTACCTATGGTTTAATTATGTTTTTATTTATGAGTGGCACAATAAAGACTTGAGTGGGTTTGAGATTACCCAGGGTGTAAGTGGCTGGTGGTCCCTCTCCTCCTCTGTTACCTCCATCCCATGCAATGTATCTGTGTGTGGTGTATGGGTGTCTGATGGAGCCTTTGTTTGGGTGTGCTGGCTGTTCCAGTCCTGGATCTGTCCCTGGAGAACATTATCTCCAGATAGAGACATGACAGCCATCAATGAGATCAGATTAGCTTGTACACGTTTATTTGAAAAGGGAATTGGAATTGTGATTATTAATTTATAATTTAATTCCCCATTTACCTAAATGCATCTCATGGATTTTAAATGAGATTCTAGGAAATACTGATCAACATGAGACAGGAGCAAATACCCAAAATTTTGTCTTTTGAAAAATCACAGTGGATTCATTTGTGAACTGTTCAGGTGGTTTAAATGTTTTGTCTCAGTTTTGGGCAGAATATTTCATTTGGAGCTGTGTTATATCCTGCCACGTGAGCTGTACCTGACACTTTGGAGCAGTGGAGCCTCAGTTTGTACCCAGCCCTGGGACAAACCTGGTGTCCTCAGGCTGCTTGGAGCACCTTTAATTTAAAAAGTGGATACCTGCTTGGGCATTCAGTAATCACCTAGGAGAGATTGTCATCTTTCATTACTGCATTAACCTTTAGAACTGACAACAGAGTGCCAGCTCACAGTAATTGAGCAGAGGCCCATGAAAATTAGTTTCTTACCTTGGGATTAAGTATATGGTCAGGTCGTTCACTCACTGGGGTTATTTTGTGAGTGACATTCCTTTCTCACTAAATTTTAGCTTAATTTTTAACTTACTGATTTAGACTGTTATCTCCTTAAAATACCTATCCTGGAGCTGGAAGAGGAAGAATGGGAGAAACATTTCTGTCTCCCTTGAAACTTGTAACTTGCAGCTTTTCCAGAACTGCATTTCTGGAATTTGATAGAGCATGAATTTGAGGCAATTCCTATTTTTGTGTTTTCAGGGAATGAACAAGTGTTTGGGACATTGTGCACTCTGAAATAAAGCCTCTAATTTTGTGTTTCACACAATCTGTCCTTCCTAGCCAATGTTTCAGCCCAAACACCCCTTATCTAACATGCTACAATTTCTTTTTGTGGTGTAATATTCAGAAGTCCCAAATATTTATCATTTAGTGGAAATTAGGCATGTGTAATGTCCATACTAATGGAGTGTTTGTGTTCCTTCAGTAAACTAGATTTTAATTAGAAGTTACACTGAAGGTCTGATTAGAAAGCAGAGCCCTTCTAGGGATCAATTCTCAGTCAAATTCAGATGATGTAAATGTAACTATAAAGTTATATATTTGTTAATCAGTGTGAGCCACTTGCTCTGTGTGAAAGAATCCTTAGAGAAGTAATTCTGCACCCTGAGCACGTTTCTTGTCTGAAGCACATGTTATTAGATGCTTTTTTCAAATTGCATAACAAGCTTTACACTTCTGCTCTTGAGGGCAGATCTACCATTTCCAGTTATATATCCCAGCACTTTCTTAATGTCTAATAAAATATATGTAGGATAGGTTGTTTTACTAAAATTTCTCTTGCTTTCTAACTTGCTAATTGTAAATCACACCATACTCCACTTGTAAAGAAGCTGTGCATACTCTAAGTGCTGAAAATGATGCTGAGAGTAATTTATTTTAAGGACTAATATCTCCCCATATCACTTCCAGTTACTTAAGCAGCTGAATAAAGCCCAAATATTATTTTCTTCAGCTGGGAACTATTTCCATTATGTCACTTAAAATCGAGGGATTGGAAAATTGCATGCCATGAGTTTTTTTTTGTTTTTATTTTTTTCTGAAAAGCTACCATTTGTTTATTTATTGTGGTGCTGTTAGATGGCCAAGACTCTTAAGGGATAATCAGGCAATTTCCAAAGTACTTATCAAGTGAATTAGAGGCAAGTTGAAACTGTAGCAGGATGAATTCATTCCTGTTAAACTAAATTGTCCTAAACTAATGAGGCAAAGGGACTACAACTTGTGTCCAGCCTGTGGCAAAGATTTTTCCCTCATTCAAGTAGAGAGATGAATGATTTGTCTACATATGCAAATGTTCCAGTATAACTCTTTTGGACTATTTTTCTGAATAGTTGCATTGGCACATATTTCTCACACAAGCAGTCATACTCCAGAAAAAAAAAAACAAATATGGGATTTTTTATGGGAAATGTTGTTAATCTAAGATGTCTGTGTCTTCATGGAGTTTTATTCCAAAATAATTCTTCATATGGACTACCAAGTACTGTAAAGCTTGAGGACTCTCATAATTTATGTACAGTTTTATAGAACCTGAGGCAGGAAGGATCCACAACATCACCAAGCCTGCTGGAGCACGTGTGAGAGTCCTTTACGTGTCAGGGTTATCCTTGTAATTTATTGGTTTCACGTGTAGCTAACACTGTTTTGTTTTAAAGATGAATCTTCTACAATGGTTCTCAGCTTTTGTAAATTTATAGTACAGAAAAATTGCAATGCAGTTACATTTCATTGTTCTAACAGTCTAAATATGTTTGCCCTCATTCCTCCCCAAATGTCCCATAGCTTAGTTTTCCTGATGGAGAAGCAGTGATGAGGTAGAGAAACACTCACTCACTGTTTTGTTTTTTTTTTTTTTTTGATGAGGTGCTTGATTGCAAATTTACATAACAAGCAATTTAATTTGTCATTGTAATCCCTGGAAGTTTTGATGACCATCTTTGTGAATGTAGAATTGTATTTGCAGTTCCAGTGAAACTGGAATGATGCAAGTTTGTACAGTATGGAAATATATCCTTCAGATTTCTCTTCAGAATCCCTTAAGAGGATGTGAGGTTGACCAGTTGAAACTTGTCTGGTTACTTTATCAAGTGTAATTAACCTGGATCCCACCTGGAAGCAATTTTGGAGAAATTTTGATGCATATACAGCAGCTTCTTATATTCTCAATTTTCCTGTTGCTAATTCAACTCCTGTGGCTTCCAGTTAAATGTATTTTGTTCCTAATTCCCTATGCATTTCTTTTATGAGCTCTCAATCTCTCATACTTGTTCTCACAAGAGATTTCTGATGGTTGGAAACGGTTTGAGGGCCAAAAGCAGTTTTCCTAAGCTTGTAAACAGGATTTTCTATCTTCAGCTCTGTCAATATATATTACAGGGCCTATAAATGCAAATATTTTTAATGAAAGTTCAACATCTTCCAGATGCTTTATGCTAAAGCAGTCATACTGCTTCTGATTAATCACTTAATTAGATAACTGATGTTTCCAATGCTTTTGATGAATATTCTGGCTTTTAGATCAATATTACATTTTCCAGTTTCTTCTGGGATTGAGGCTGCTACAAGTGACAGAACACGTGTGCTAGTGCTGAGCATGTTATTAATCCTTCTTTACAAATTAGCATGGTTTTCTTTCAGTTTTGCTTAGATCTGTGAGGGCTCAGTGAGTATTTGGTATTGTCAGTGTCTGTGCAAATCCTCACTTTTGTTTCACGCTGTAGATTGCAAAAGCAGCTCAGCTGCTGAATTCTCACTGAACTTGTGCCCTGTCTGTCACTTAGGGCTGTGCCATGGGTTGGGAAGGGATGCTCACATCAGGAGGCTGACATGCAGTGCTGATATCTTGCTGTATAATGATGGACTGATTACTGATTGGACTGATTGTGTGAAAGATGAAATATGTGATCAATTAAAACTGATTATGAGGAGTTTGACTCTCCTTGCTGTTAGTTTTGCTGTGCCTTGTTTTATTAAAAGGCTTATTGGCTGAAACCTTTTCTGTGATGGCATTTCTGGAAACATCACCAAAAGTGATGCTGAAAGAATGAGGGTGTAATGTAGAGCTCATGAAAGGGAAGCCACCAGCTTTCACTGGTGTTTACATTTTTGGTGTGATGTACTTGAGGCAGAGAATAGGAAGCATTAAGTTCTAATGGGAAATAAATCTTAAAATAGAAACCCTTGTTTTAATCAGACATTGTTTGGGGTTTGACTACATTTCCCACATATTTAAATGTGAATTAAAGGACTTTTTATAGGAAATTACTATTTTAAGGAACAAGAAACCAGGTGCTCAACAAGGTGTCTGTTGTTACAGGGTCTGACATGGTCATGGAGAGCTCCTTAAAGTAGCATGATCACCCTCTAGTGTGGCACAACTGTGGTTTTTATCTCCTTGTTGGAATAGGAATGTACCTGGAAAAGTCCAAATGGGATAATGAACATTTGCGAGGAAACTTTCCAATTTAACAGAACCTACAGGCAGAAAATTTTAGTGGGTCTTAATAAGAATCAATTAAAATATCAGTACCTATAATTACCAGGGCCTATGTGTCTTTGCATAGGATGTTAAATGCAGCCAGTACATAGTCTATGTTTTCCTCTAATTAGATCTATTTAAATACAAGAATGGTATTTTGGTGTTTAGAGCAGTTACTGCATTTCTACCTTGAAAAACCATTGACTAATTGGCAAAGCAGGTTTCTCTGCTTTGTGATGGTGTGATGGCATGAGATTTTCTGTAATTACCGTCCTACAGGTACTATTCAGGAAAAAGTTTACATCTGGAAAATAAATTGTGTTGAATTCAATAAATATCACATTCTAACTATTACCAGATCCTGGTGCAGTAAATACTTTCTCCCATGCATGAATGCAACAAATAAATAGGATTTGTTTTGGGCAAATACTTTTCATCTTTTTTTTTTTTTTTTCTTTTTTTTGTAAAGGAAACAGAGTCCATGTATTGTTTTTAGCATTTAAATAATACTAATGACTAAATAATCAAACTACTTGCCTCATGGCATTTGTTATCCAGAAATTGCCCATGGTTTAGGGGCTGTGGAGGCTGTTTTGAATGGTGATGCTGTGTGCTGCTACTCTCTTACCCATCACAAATTTCTGCAGAAAAGGGCACTCAATCATCATTATGAAAATCTTTCAATTAATCATAGTGACTTGTGAATTTTAGAAAAAGTGGGATTGCTCAGTCACACTGTTAGGATGGCATTCACCTCAGTTACTTTCAGCTGTCTGAAAGTGCTATCATTAGTTTAAGGTACTTGCCTGGGCTCCCTCTGTGTTTAAGACAGAAAATCAGGCGTTTTAACAAGTAGGCATTTTAATTTGGTCAACCTAATGAATCAATCTACTGAACAAAATGTCATCTGGTGTCCATCAGTCTCCAGTGAATGCAGATAATTAGCTTTGACTGTGTCCCTCACCTGTATGAGCAATGTTGTTAGATGTGTCCTTCTTTGCAGGGTTTGAATCTCTATTTTAGTAAATTTTATAATTGTCTACCTTCAGTGAAGGAGTTTCAGGATTCTAGTTTAACTGAGATGATGACTTCCTGTAGTCTTGAATTTGAATGCCACTTTGCCCATCAACCTGACAAAACTTCTGAGTTGTGCAGTATCAAATAATGACAATAAAAAATCAGTTACTCAGGTGAAAATAGAACTTTCTGTAAATATTGCTGCTCAAGAAATTTCTTTTCAAGTATTTACAAAAACTCAGAACTTTGGAGCCAATTTTTGGCTTATCGGGTTTGTGTATATTTGATCTGTTTAATATGGTTAATACTCACTTTGCTTCAGTATGGCATTACAAGCATACATTATTTATGGTAGAAAAATGGTCTTGGAGGAATAGGTGGGAGAGCTTCAAAAGACAAAGAAACACTGAGAAAAGAAAAGGAAAACCTGTGTGGAAAGCAGTAGGGATGAAATGAAGCTTTAGAAGTAGATCATATATGTTAACTTATCCAGACATCTCAGTGAGAATCGATTTTAGTAATAGTCTAGACAAATAAAACCTGGAAGGAATGCTGCAAGTTTGGTGGCTAGGAAAACATCAGCTGTGTGCACCTATTTTGATCTAACAAGAACATGGTAAGGAAAATTACACTGAAATATTGTAGAGTAGAATTGTTTCAGCCTCACATTGAAATGGAGATTCTGAAGGATATTGAAAATACCTGGATTCCATGGATAGTTGGGTGCAAGGATGCCTAAATTAGCAAATGTGTCTGAAAGCAAAAGACATGTGTGCATGACTTTATACTTGCTGATCTATGCCCTTCTGCAAATATTATATAAAAGTCATGCTTGACTGTCACTGCAGCTGTATTTCTCCAAGTGTATGTTTCTGTAACTTCATGATTGTAGTATTGGGTGGTTATGCATCTTCTCTCCCTTTAAAGACAAAACTCTGGCTGATTCCAAAGTCGAGAAGTTGGTGAATTACACGTGTCCTGTGTGGTGGAGTAAGGGCATGATGCTGCCTTTCCCGTTGGTTCTGCCTTTGTTTTTGCCATGGTTATTGGCTTTGCATTTTTATTTGTTACGTGTGCCAGCCAGTGGTCTGGTGTAGAGCACCAGAAGAGGACAAAGAGGTAGTGACTGGACTTCTGGATGCCACTTTTATACTAATCCTTTGGCTCATTATAGGCTGTGGTTAACTAGGAACAATGGTTCTGTAGTAAATAGCATAACGGGATGCTAATAATTTACTAAAGCTTTTTAACTAAATGGAAATAGCAACTGAATAATTCCTCTGTCTCAGCTGAATCTGCCCAATCAGTTCCTTTTTGGTTTTGCAGAGGAACCAGAACAAATTTCCCAATTCCACTCTGTCAATTAAAACCCATATTCCTCGTTGAAGTTTTACCATTCTTCATGCACACTCAAATTTGCAGCTCCAAAATTATTGCAATAATTATTCTGCTCTTTGTTCACTGGGAGCTTGCACATGCAGAGTTTTCAGCCATGCGTATCTCTGAACTTTCATCTTTAAGCACGTCCACAGCTGGCAGTTTCATGCAAATGTATATTTAGATCCTGATTGCATTTTACCTGAAGCAGAAGCCAAGGTGAATGTTTTGTCCACTCATACTCAGAATGAACAATAATATTCTGCTGGGTCTCAAAGGTACAATATAAGCAAAACCAGTACTTACACTGGTAATCAAAATATCCACAACAAGGTACCCAGCAAAGTATACAGAAAAAGATTTTAAAACTTGAAATATGTAATGGCAATCTAACTTTTGTATTTTTACTAAAAATCTTCCCATATTAATTTGTATATGGGTTTGTGATTAGGAGAGGGGCTAAATTATGGGGGAAAGAATGTGGGAGTCTGAGCACTTAAAAAAATGGTTTTATCATTGGACCAATAATCACAACCAGTGATTTACCTGCAGATCTGATAAAAACTTTTCTGATTCACTTGATAAATTCAACCAGTTTCTGTGCACTTACTTTTTTTTCTTTCAGAGAAGCAAATAAGTTTTAACCTTACCTTAAAAAAAGGTAAGGTTTAATTCAGGTCCTAATCATCTGAATAATAATAATAATAATGATAATATGAATATTTTTTTCATTGCTGCTGAACATATTGACAGGAATTAGGCCTAATTTACAAGAGACATGCCCGATAATAAATTCTGGAAAATATAAATTCATCAGGAAATGGACAGCCTCTAAATTTAGGTGAATTTGAAATATCAGTCCTTCTGAAGATATAATCCAGATATAAACAAGACATGCTGAAAGGAATTCTGGAACATATGCAAAAGCTATTTTAAATGAATTTTTAGGAAACAAATATAATTTTGATTTTTTTTTTCTTACATATCTGTTCAAGTATATATGAATCACATCTGTACAATAGCTTTCTTACTGCCAGGTATTTCTTTTCTGATAAAAGAAAAGATAAATAACTGGCCATCAAGTTGTGGCCTCTGTCACCAATTAACCTTTAATTCTTTGCCAGTCAAATAATTTGTTTTTATGCTGTCTATTTATGAAATAGTTCAGTGGCTTATTGATTTTCATAATGACTTCTGTTATGAAGAAAAGTCCACATATTTGTGACGTATCTAAATATCAAATAATACATTTGTTGCCCTGAAATCACCTTATTCTTTTTTCTCAGGTTATATTGGGCTATCTCAATACCAGTGCCTTGTGTGTTTCTGAAAATAACAGTGTTGCTTTGCACTGTCTGACAAAAATGCTCCCCAGAATACAGGAGTACTCTATGCTTGTAATCTAGAATATTTTGGATTATCTTCCCAATCCATCTTTAATTTTTGTCTTTTGTTTCAAAATAGGAATATTGTGGTGTGGGTCAAAAGACTATTCATTTAAAATCAGAGGTAGTTGTGTGCTACAGAACCATCAGGCAGAATATGAATAACTTTTTTGAATCAATGTTTTTCCCCATCTTTCTTGTAACAGTCATTCCCTCTGTGAGCAGGACTTGTGGTAACAAAGGGTTTGCTGCTCTGTGAAACTACCTAAATGATCTCTGTAAAATCTGTATCTCAATCAGAAGGGGAGGTTGTCCTTTGGTAATTTATACAAATGATACACTATCATTTGATTACTCATTTATTTAATATGCTTTTTTGATCTGCCAGCACTGATCAGATATTCATGCAGTGGCAACGGTCTTTTAATAATGAATTCATTCTCATGCCCGTGAAGCAGTAATCACAGGGACCTGTCTTTTAATAATTGCTAATTAATATAAGTACATATTCAGTCTTTGCTTTCATCATAATCATTGTGTGACACTTGGCATAGAAGAAAATATCGTGTGGAATAAATCGAGTTTCTTCATCTTGATGTGACTCAGGACTAGGAAATGCCCAAGCAGATGTTGACATAAATGCAAACCAAAATGTTACTAGCAAATTCTCTATTTAATATCCAGGTAGTAGTCCTCAATTCCTGATTTCTGTACAATGTTGTATTTAGAGTACATTTAAAACAGAGTACATTTGAAAGTACATTTCAAAACATAAGTTTTGAAATCTTAGCCATGCAGGAAAACGGGAGGAGGAAGATGAAAGGAGGAAGAGTTTGCTCCTTTCTGGGAAGATTATTCTATGTTTCTAGGGGCTGGCCATGGAGTACCTGTGAAAGAGCTAATTTGGTAGCAATAAATGGAGTTATTCTGTCCTTGAGTCAGAGTCTAAACACCAGCAATGTTTATACCCTGAGATGTTTTAGAAATATGTAGAAGTCCTTTCCATTTATGGGACATTTGTACAGAAGTAGAGAATTTTTCGGTATGTATCATTCTGTAGGCATTTTTCTAATGTGCATTATAGACACATAATGGCAAAGTCATTGCTATTGCAGAATGTGCCTCAGTTATCAAACTGTTGTAGAGGTGCAATGATGAGCCAGAAACAAAGACTCAAGGTCATAGTTTACTATATCTAATGCTGTTGGATTCCTTTGCCATCTTTAATCCTCAGCTGCAAGTGCTATGACTCTGTTCTTCATGGCTATATTGGAGGGCTTCTGGTGGCAACAGCTGAGGTTCTAATAACTTTGTGTTTCATAGGAAAAAGTTGATAGGAAAAAAGAAAAGCCATAGATCATAGACAATAGCTCTCACTTCTGGACTTCCCATTGCCAGCAAAAATGTGGAGATTTGTCAGTGGGGCAGCAGTATGACTTGGAGTGTTTATTCCCTTAATTAATACCCTTCAATACCGAGTCATGTGGGTTGATAGATGACTCTGCAGCTGATGGTAGTCATTTGCAGGAGCACTCATTCTACAGCAGACATGGTTTAATTAGCAACCAAGTCTTTAGAGTCATCTTCATTAAGCAGTATCTCTTATTAAAGTATGCTACGTGCAAGGGAGGTGCTTGGAGCTGGGCTGGTACTCGAATACTTCAGCAAAGGAGATGCCTCTTCCGTTGTTCCTTTAATTGTCAAGTAAGCACAGTCTGGCTTTTGGGTTTTCTTCATGAGACAAATCATTGCTGTTGTATAAACCTGGTTCCCATTAGGAATATTTACTGTGGGTACATCCCAAGTGAAAATATTCCAGAACATCTCCAGAGAGCAGCTTCTGTATGAGCTCTGATGTGCCATTATAAACCAGTAGAATCATGGAATGGTTTGGTTGGAAGGGACCTTTGAGATCATCCAGTTCCAACACCCTGCCATGGGCAGGGACACCTTCCAGCAGACCAGGTTGATCAGAGCTCCATCCAACCTGGCCTTGGACACTTCCAGGGATGGGGCAGCTTCTCTGGGCAACCTGTGCCAGGGCCTCAGCACCCTCACAGGGAAGAATTTTTTCCTAATACCTAATCTCTACCTATTCTCTTTCAGTTTGAAGCTATTCCCCCTTGTCCTGTGACTGCAAGCTCTGGTAACAACTCCCCCTGCACTTTTCTTGTAGACTTCCTTCAGGTATTGGAAACCTGCAGTTAGGTCATCCCAGGGCCTTCCCTTCAAACATCTGATATGGAGCTTCCCAGGAGAGACTTTTCCATAGAGGTGCTGCAGATATTCCTGGTATTTTACAATAATCCATCCTAACATGACTTGATTCTCTCATTTTACACAGAACAAATTGGAATGTCTTTATAAGTCCCTTTGCCGTACACTGTTGTTAAATTTGGGCTTTTTTTTTTCTTTTTTTGTTTTGTAGGATGCATTATCAGGCATAAACAAACATTACAACAATTTGCCAGACAATCATAAAATAATTCTACACTGTGCAATGTTTTAAACTTTGAGAAGGAAATTAATTTGCATACATCCCTGGTGCATTATAAAGGATTAGCTAAAGCTATTTCTGTGTAATGTAATTCTTTTAGCTCATTTTTGTGCAGGGGCAAATCCAGGCTTGAATAAATTGCTCCCTGCAAATAACTTGCTCAAGTCTAGTTGTGGGAAGAACTCGTAAAGAATTTACAATAGAAAACTAATTTTCTTAATGCACCCAACATTATATCTAAGGACTTCCTCTATTTGCTTTGCATATCTTTAGTCCCTTATAATGTTTGTTTATGCTAAAACTGGGTTTTCACACCTTGTCTTCTCAGGAATAAACTGGAAGAAAAAGTCTGAACCAGGTTTTTAGAGCTGTGTTTGACTCACTTGTGACCATTTGATGGTTGCTTGTCTTAAAAATGTCTCTACTTTGCACATATAGACTTAGTTATCAGAAAATAGGTTTAAAAAATCTCCAGTTGAGAAGAGTATGTGTTACCAATACTGTGTGTTTTTAGGAGCTAAGTGCTCTTTCCTTTAGTTTAATTAAATGGTACATGATAGATCAAAAATCTTTACAGTTTTATCAGGCTTCATGAAGTATTGAGGACAGACAGGCTGATATTCTTTGCCATAAAGTACTAATTGATGATTGGTGTAGAACTTTATTTTTTACCTCTTGAATATACAGAGTACATGCTTTGAGCAAAACGAAAGGAAACACATCTCTTATAACCCTACTTTGAGATACCTATACATTACAAAATGCTACAAGAAATGTCCAACGCAGCATCTCTCAACGTTTTCAGAGCAAGCATCTTCTCTTTCCCTTTGCCTTGGGTCTGTTCTGCCCAGCTCCCTTGCACCTGTGACACGTACCTGGCTGGTTGGTGAGTGCTGGGAGCCAGCCCACAAACCCCAAAACACCTCAGCAAGGCAGCCAGGCAAGGCTGTAGCCTGTCATTGCACAAGTTGGGAAAAAAGATTAGAGAAAACCACTGGGGCTCACAGAGGTTATAGAGGACAGACAAAAACATCCTCCAGCTGTATCCAGGGAATACTGCTGTTTTATGAAGGGCTGCCCAGTGAGGGGGAAAGCATTTTGGAAGAGTTGTTTTCACTGTGTACTTGTGAAATGCCAGTTAATAGCTAGAGTTGATTTAGGCTCTATTGCATACATATTCTTTCAACAATTTGGTTTTATGAGACTTGTAGATCCCTACTTCTTCTATATTCTCATATATGTAAGAAATATATGCAAAAATTATTTCTTACTCTGTATTCATATACCAAAATTTATGTTTCGTAATAAAATTAGATACTTATTACGACAAACATAATGAAGGAGATAGTTATGTATGTTAATGGTGGCTCTGCTTATTTTACTTGATAGTGATTGATTGTCTTTTATTTTGGATTTTCATATGTCAGTTTTTTAATGTTTTAAAGTAATTTAATCCATTTAACATAGAGATATAAAGTGCCATTTTAGAACCAGCAGAATTTTCTCTTTTAATTCACATTTTCCCACTGGGAAATGAAGTTTATCAAACCTTACTTTTCCAAATAAAAGGGATGGATTTAATTAAAAGTATTTTAAATAATTGCAATGAAATTGCTTTTCTGATTCTTAAATGAAAGTGAATCTCTTGTATTTGAGCTGACATGAATGTCATGATTTCCATCTTCAAACAGTGATATATTGCATCAGTGAAGCCAAATTGCAGAGTACTGTCAGCATTTCCCAGGAATGCCACTGGTTCTGCACTTTGGTCTCTATCTTCCCTAAGTAGTAACATCCCCATCAGGAAATGTCTGCTTGCTGTGGAACTGCTGTGCTGCACCCTGGGGTTCCCAGTGGCACTGATGCTCTGGCTTTACTGGTCCCAGCTTGTTGTATGACAGTCAGTATTACTGGAAGTATTTTAGAGACATCCAAGTGATTTATTGGTCAACAGACTAAGAGCTTTAAAGGGGATTGGAGCCTTGGAGCAGTGGCTTTGTCTGGCAGATCTGGAATTGATCTTTCCCAAAAATGCATTGCCTTGGGAAGAAGGCAAAGGAGAGAACATGAGTGCAGAGCACCAGAGTGTTTGGGGGCAAATGTTTTACTCATTCATATTCTCCTTTCCTGGGGCAGCTCTGCTGTGCTCTAGAGGGGGCTTTTTTTTATAACTGGCTGACATTTTTCTTCAATAAATTGAGACTCAGACTCCGTGAACTTGCAGTCTGTATGGCTTGTGAGGCTGTGAACACATTGTAATAGACTATGTCTCTGGAGAAAAAATCCTAGGGAAAAATACCAAGTTCTATCATCTGTGCCACATGTAGCTTAAACTAGACTGAGATGCCTCTGGTTCTGCTGCTGTGCAGGATTTGCTGAGCTCTGAGGTATGCCTCATCAAATTGCTGTGACATTCAAATCACCATTGTAATCACCTACTGCTTTCCCAATAAGCTGACCAAAATAAATGTCATTTGTTCCACTGTGTGCCTCTACTGTGCCTCAAACATAATACTTCTTCACTAAACATTTTTCCTTCATCATTCATAGGCAATGACTGATATTGTGGGGGTTTTTTTTCTAATTTACTTTTCCTTTTTGTGTATTTTATCTTTACCTAAAATATTTTAGCATTTGACTTTCACAAGATGCCTTAGAAAAGTTTTAAAATATATTTATATTCTGCTGTGACCCTCTCCCTGCTTCTCCTTCAGACAAATGTGGAACATCATCTCTGAGCCAGGTGATAGTCATGTAAGGACTCACAGTGATAACTGATTTTTCAGGAGAATGTTCACCTGCTGGCAGCAATCCCTTTCATCTCACTGCCCCAGTTACCACCTGTTCTTTTATAATTCCCTTGACTCAGCCTTTAAAAGGTGGGAAGCTGTCCAAGATATGTGAATGCTTATGTCTGCTCAGTAAGGGTTGTAGTTCTTTCTTTAACTTGCTCTTGCATCTCCAGTGTTTTTTTCAGTGCTTTATTTTTAAAATTTATGTTAAATGTAATATGAATTCATTTACTTCATGTTAAATTGTGCAATGACTCCTCAGGAAACAACACATAACCCAGCTGGACTATAATTCCAAAATGCATGGTCTTTCACTGGATCAAATGTGGTATAATGAGCCAGGATTGATAAAACAATTGGATTTAAGGAGTACTTCTCTAGGAGCTGGGAAAAGAAATGTCTGGTGTGTAGGTTAAATATTTATCCTTTCTCATTAAAATGAAGCTGAGTCTAAACATTTGGTACAGTTGGTTTTCAGTTGTAAACACCATATATAAATATATATATACACTCAAGGATATTTTGTACAAAACAAACTGATCTAGAAGTCATGTCTGCCAAAAAGCTGGATATCAAAAGTAGAATAACTTTTGATTTCACTTGCTGCTTTAGAACGTTATAATGGGAATTTTTCAGTGGTGTATATCTCCCATCTGCTTATTGTTCCTTTGAAGGGGGCAAAAGGTTTCTTATTGTGTTTTTGATGGAATCAAAACACAATACATCCTTCCATACATCCTTCAGAACAAGGAACTGTAACCTAAGCCACAGCTTGATTGATGAACTCCAGGATTCATCTCTGCACATGGTACTTGCACAGAGAAATTGGGTGCTGTGATGCTGATATGTCCAGACTTCAAGTCATTTCAAATTACAGATGGAATAAGCAAAAGAAAATGGACTGTTGGGCTCTGTTTTGTGGAATAAGTATGGAGCATCTATGAAAATCAGTCATTAAACTCATCATTCTTTTGTACTCCTACTTTATGTATATTTTTAGTATTAACTTTGAATTCTTTATTCTTTTAGATTTGACACCATTTTAAGAGTATTTAAAATTTTTCTGCTTTAACTTTTAAACTCCTTATTTTTAGCTGCATATTGACATTTTTTTTTTGTTTGGAGAAATGTGTTCTTGAATGGCTGCCAATAAAACTTTTCTCCTAGATGCCATTCTTGTCATCAGTTATTGTTCCCTCATCACCCTGGACAGAAAAATAACTGTAGTTATCCCATCACCATCTATGCTGGGGTTCTGGCCTACTAATAGAATAGAATGTCTTTCAAAAAATATTCTTAATGTAGCAGATGTATTACTTTCTGGGATTTTACAGGGTGATTTCTCCCTCTGATTTTTCCCCTAGATACTGGATACCCATAGGGAGCTTGTGACCTGCCTGATTTTCGTGGAGTTTCACTTTTTCTCTCTGTTCTATTGATTTAGTAATTTCAACACTTTCTTTACTTTCTGCCTGTTTGGAGGGTTGGGGAAAGAGAGAAGAAAATGTACTGTGCTCAGTCAGTCTACTCCTTAGCATTAAAGATGTCTCTGGTTGAGTCCTTTATGCTTCCCTTGGCACAGGTTAGGTAATGTGTGCTGCTTTTGATGTGTTTCAATTGTGTGTTTTCTGGTTCCTTTAGTTTCTAGTCTACAGCTGAATATACCAACAACATCAGTGGGAATCATCAGTAACATGAAAAAAAAAAATGCTGTTAGTCTCTTTCTCCTGACTTTTGCTTTTCACAATTTGCACAAATTACTCTGGACATCAATTAATCTAAATATCTTCAATTAAAATTTTCATTTAAAGCTGATGGGTTTTCTTATTCTTTACTCCTTGTTATGATTCACAGCCTGCCTGTCTTCTCATGTAACCATATCCATATAATAAAGCAGTGGCAAAAGGTCATGTGGACGCTTCAATTCTTTCTGCACAAGACTTGTTATTCCTCACAATCTCACCTTCTATTTTTTTTGTTTTTTTCTTTAAGATTCCCTGCTGGTCAGTTTTTCTTCTATTAGTATCTTTGAATTATTTTGGATAAAAAGGAAAAGAATGAGCATGATGGAGGAATTGAAAGCAGCTCTGATTACTGGTAAGGGAAAAAGGCTTCTTTTCTTTATTTTTTTTTCTTTTTTTTTTTTAATAGCAGACTCTATATCTGCATGTGAAAAAAATAAAGGTCTTGGCAGCAGCGACTGCAAGAGGGTATGAGTAGAGGCCCCACTACAGAAATGTTAAATTGATAATATCAGAGCAAATGAAAATGTTACTCTTGCATATTTCTCAAGAATGCTGTATTCTGAAACACCATCCATATACCTGGGTAAAGGGAAGGTCAGGTTTTCATCACATGTTCCTTTCTTTGAGAAGGAAACAGCTGGGTGGATTTCCAGCCTTGTCCAGGGTCCTGAATGTCACAAGAGTGAGCCAAATATTGTGTTTGATACAGACTTTAGTCTTCAGATTTGGGCAGGCAATCTTTTCTTGTCATTAATTGCTGAAGCTGGCAATGAGGTATTTACCCATAAGTTCTTCCTTTTTATAGAGTAAGATATTACTCCTATGTGACTCATGCATAAGATAAATCTAACAATACACTTTCCCTCCAATTGTTTGCTGACCATGCAGGAATACAGGCAGCCAAAGAGTAGCAGGTGAATTTGGTCAGTGCCCTAGTTGATGAAAAGTACCTTGGCATAGATGATTCCCCCTGATCCCCTTTTCCCATTTTACACTCTTTATTCTTAGTATGGCTCCACACTATAGATGTGGTATCCTGAACAGTGGGACTGCCCTTTCGCTAAAGGTTGTGTTCTTCTTCTAAGGAAAGCAAATTTATTTGCTGAACTTGACCTAATATTTTAGTCCTGAAAGTGAAACCTCATGAAGAAACACTGTGCTAGTACACAAGCAGTGAAGAGATCGAAATTGCATTGCCTAGAGGGTGGATTCTAACTGAAATGGGGTTGGTTGTTTAGATACAAGGGCAAGCCCAAGCCTTGGTGCAAAAAGGATGCAAGTCCTGATCTCTTTTGTGCCAGCTCTTCATGTTTTGGGTGGTTTCTGCAATGGCTGTGAGTCACTGAAGCTTATCTGAATCACATTTCATTCTAATTTTTCCTGTGTGCAGGGTTTTCTCCTCTGGGAAGGATTGGATCCAGCTTGCAGAGGCAGCTGAAGTAGGGCCCTGGCTCAACACTATTAGCCATGTCCAACATGTCTTTTTTTGGAAGTTTCTGTTGTAGCAGAAAACAAGATATGTAAGGGACAGTTTTTATCCACGTGACTGGAATAGCTTGTAGAGGACCTTGGCTACCAAAAAATGTGTGAAAACTTTGGCTAAGAAGGGGATCCATTGATTAATACTCCTAAATTAGTTGGAAGAACTAAAGATTCCCTCTGGTCCTCTTTCTCTCTGTTGTAGTTTAACCAAGCCCCAGGTAGCTGCTTGCTCACTCCCTGACCAGTGGAACTGGGGAGAGGATCAGAAGAGTAAAAGCCAGAAAACTCATGGATAGACATAAAAACAATTTAATAGGAAAAAAAAAAATATATGTGCACATAATTAAAGAGAAACAAGGAATTCATTCATAGCTTCCCATGGGCAGACGGGTGTTCAGCCATCTCCAGGAGAGCATGGTCCTGTCCCACATAAATGTCTTGGGGAGACAAACACCATTGCTACAAATATCCCTCACTTCCTCCTCCTTTCCCCCACTTTATATACTGAGTGTGTTTCCTTCTGGTCTGCAATCTCTCTTCCATCAGTGTGAATCGCCTGTCCCAGCCATCTGTCCTCCCAGAGAGAAAGAAGGCTGGGAAAGGGTTTAGCTCTGTATAAGCCCTGCTCAAAAATGACAAAAACATCTCTGTATTATTAACTCTGTGTCCAGCACAAATCCAAAACACAGCCCCATACCAAGCACTGGGAAGAAAATTCACCCTACCCCAGCCAGATCCAGCACAGCTCTGAAAGCCACTTGGCTGTGCTGGTGCTCCAAGGGTCCTGACTCTCCATGGAAAGCCTTTTTCACCCAGGCAATGTGTCCCTGAGCTGTGTTGGTGCAGCAAGGGAAGCCACTTGGCTCAGCATCCAAAGTTCAGAGAACTGGAGTAGAGGGGATGACATGTCAGCTCAGGCACTGCTATAGCTTAAGCATATTTAACAGCATCTCATGCTGGTACTTCTCATCTCTTCCTAGAGTGGAATCTCTGAATTTAGGGGTTCAATTTTCCCTTTAGAGTTTTCTGAATCCTTTAGGTATGACAACAACATACATGATAGAAAATGATATATTGCAATTCAGTGTATTTTCCAGCTAAGCTATTTTCCCAAATCTTAAATTTTCACCTGGTTCTCTGATACTTTAAAGAGTTATCTTTTATTTAGTGTCTCCCAATAAAACATTCTATGTAGCATCATGTATTTGGGTCAGAAGAAGGCAAAGTCCAAAGCCTTTAAGCTTCTTTTGTGGAAAGAAGATTCAAAAATGATGGGAATAAAATAAAACCATTGCACTTGTGAAAGCGCCAAATTGCCTGAATCAGTCCTTAAGATAGAGCCATGTAAGTGGCTAACACATGAACATGCTTCTCTTTTTCCTGGTCTGCTGATACTAGTTTTTTTCTTAATGTAGATTTTGTGACATTTTCTTTCTTTTAATGAAAAAAGAAAAAAATACTGCTTATGCAAAAGTTTTAGCTCTGTCCCTGTCAGTCCTATCAGCATGGTAGTGAGACTACAGAAACGAGCCCGCTGACTCTTTAAGTATTGCAGGGCATGTGCAATAGCTTTAATTTCTTACCAACCAGCAATCACACTTTTGAAATTGAACATCTGCATCTGATACTGTTTGCATCTGGTGAAGATGGGTCTAACTTGTGAGACAATTTCCACTGTAAGTGTACAGTTAAATTTTTCCAACAGAAGTATCAATGGAAACCTTCCTGGAATTGGTGTTCAGCGTTGCCCTCATTGATTTTAATGATCTCATATTAATCTTCACTGATCTTTAAGCAACCCTAATATTAAAACAATTTAAAAATAATTTTTTAACAAGAAAAAATTAGTTGATGCCTTGATAGCAAGATTCAAAGTAAATTTGATATGCAACAATCTGTGCTGACTCTGGATTCCTGAGACTTTAAATGCTGAAGATACAATCTCAAATTAGTGGAGATTAGTTACCAGGAACTTCTGATTGAAGCATATTTGGGAAGCATAAGCACTTATTTGTTCCTGAAAATTTAGTCCTCTCAGTCTCTGGTTTTGCAATTAATTTGTATTTTTAAGGATACTAAAAACCTGGTTTACTTTTTAATGTTTTAATTTTTAAAATTTTATTTTTAGGACAGTTTATTTGACTCCTTTTTGTATTTGAAATAATTAATTTTCAGTCCAAGAAGTTTACATAGCCTGGTAACTTCCTGCCACGCCTTGTCTTATTCTCAAACTGGATTTTGCTTTTTCTTTGAAAATCTGAAGTCTTAAGGAAAAAAAAAAAAAAGATGAGCCTGAGGCATACAGCAAAACAGAAAGGAAATTTCTGAAGTAAAGCCCAAACACAAGAAGGATCAAAATCAAGTGTTATTTCATGATGAAGGGTTGTTAAAATTGCTGGAGGGCTCTCAAAGCACATTGTACTTCTGTCAGTATTTATGTAGTTCTGGACAAGTTACAAACATTGCGTAAATGACCTAAATTGTCATTAATCTCATCAAGCACTGACACAAAAAACCCTTCCATGTTTGTAGGCTTTTGGGAAACAAACCCCCAAAGCCTGCTGGGTTAGCTCAGCTTTTCCTTTCAAATAAACCAGGTACTACCAAAGAGTGCTTGAAGTTTTTCAGTCTTTATTATGAATTCTGGACTCGGGTGCTGGTGGTTGCCTGAAATACAGCTCTATCTGATTTTGAGGTCATGAGAGAGGGAGCCAGTAACAAATTACTTCAATTAAAGAAAAAAACCAACAATGTGATCCAGCAACTGATAAAAGAAACTGTCTGTGATATAAAAAGTCTTTGAGAAGATGTCTGGCAGTAAATTCCCATAAATTCAGGTGTTTCAAGGACTGTCCAAGATTTTTTCAGCAGTCTTATTAAATGGAAGCCCTTCATAAAATTTCAGCAGTACCTTTCTCATTCATCAAATACTTGCTGAGCTTTTCACTACAGAAAGAAAAGCTTTTGTTTTAGCTTGTATTGGAGCTCTGTGTTTTCATTTGAATGTCTGACTTGTAGAGAATCCTGAACTTCTAGAGCAGGAAATAGAGTTGGAAATAAATAGAAATCAAGTGCATTTGAATTGAATGGTGAATGTACCCTTTTGTAAGCATGGAGGACGTGAACATGTAAAAACCACCAGTGGAAACATTGCAAAACATCAGGGCAGTGGGAATTCCTAGCAGCCATGGGATGTTCTTTCGTGGCTCTCCAGTTGTATCCTTGGAGGCCTAGCAGGTGTCTTAGTTTTAAGTCTGCTGCTCCTCTTGGAGTCATACAAATTATAAAGAGGTCTTGGTTTGCTACTGCCAGACAATGGAGTATTTTGCTTATAGTACTGCAGCCTCAGAGCTCCCAAGTGGAGAATTGTACACACATCTTCCAACATGTGACAGTACTACAGTGACTTGTGGATGCAGCAGTCCTGATACCAGGGGTAGAGCTGTAGTTTATTCTATAGGTGTAGTATATCCTTAATATAGTTCTTTTAGTTACCAAATAATTGCAGATACTTACCTGATCTGCTAATTTTTATTTTTTTTTGCTCCTTTTTGATACAAATGCCTGGTAAGTACTTGCTATCTATCAGGTTTTCAGTTGTATCTATGGGCTTTCTGTTTCATCCTGTTTGCTTTCATAATGAGCAGTGTTACTCTAATCTGAATGTGGGAATTTCAAGACTTTGTGAGTGGGTTAGTGCCTGCCTGATGGTGCTCAGAGGTGGGGTCTGCTAAAGCTGTGGTTTTCTTTTCTTCTCATCCTGAAGCTATTTGTAGTCATCTGCTTATTTTACAGTATTCCAGGCTGTTGTATTCTAAGCTGTGCCCTGCACAGTTTCCAGCTCATGAGCTTTAATCTGTGTCTGTCTGAGAAATTTTAATTGATCTGATGTCTAAAATGAAGAAAACACTATTTGTGTAAACTACTTTGAAATCAGGTGTGCCTAATCTTGGGGGAGGTTTCGCTTTCACTTTGGAATACTTGATGAAAAAACTATAAATTAACAAGCGAGAAGCTCAACTCTCTCCAACAGTGCTTTGTGTGGTCTAGTGTGTGAGCAGGGGTTTAGAGTTGTGTAGTATCAGTTCCTTATCCAAGTGTGGATGCTGTGTACAACAAATAACACCTCTAGAGGCTGTTGTAACAGACCTTGTAAGCAATTACTCTAACACTTTACACTGCCTTCCCTCTCACTTGTCTGCCTCCTGCTTGCAAACAGAAAGCACCCTGAAAACCAGGCTAGCAGGGCTTGCATGCTGAATATGCAATTCAATTGCTTGTTGAATAACAGGTTTCTGTCTACAAAAAGGGCAAAATCAGCTGTATTAAAACTGCAGTGTTTTTTTAACACAGCAATGGCAGAACTTTCTACACTTGCCAAAGTTTTCAGAGGTTAAAAGTGTTTCTCAGTCCACCACAAGTCTGCTGGGATGTTGTGTGATGGTTTCTCTGAGAGGACTGTGTCCTGAACACCTGCACTGCAAAGCTGCTGGAACCTGGTGGGCACCACTGCTAAATAAAGACTAGACATTTACAGGTCCAAAAAATTAACAGAAATCTGCCAACCTGTCACTGCTTGTGAATACTCTGCTTAGACAGATGCCTGAGAGGAGGAGAGGGAGCGCAGGTGGAGAAGGAACCTCTGACAGAGAGAAAATGCTAATCCAGTTTTTTTTCCTACATCATGTCAGCTTTGATTTCTTCTTCATCTTTGTCTACTTCCCTAAATTATCTGCCATAATTGTGCAAGTGGCCTGAGTGAATGAAGGCTTTGCCTAATTAAATAGTGAAAGATGGAAATGCAGGTATAATCTGATTATCCAAGCAAAATGACAAAATGAAAAAAAAAACGTGCAAGTGATTGGTGTGACCTATTGAACCCAAATTTAGCCTGTTGGCTGTCTTACTGATACTGCTTTGACTAAAACTGACAGCACCTTGCATGTTTGTACAACCAGCACAAATAACTTTATCTTATGCCTGAAAAAAGAGTCTTTGTAATGCACACCTTGATTTTAGTCACTGGTGGTTCAAGAGAGGGTTTTTGAACAAAGGTGATACAAATGGTGCTTCCTATGTTTCTTAATTTATGTGTAAAGAGGCAACTTAAAGTAGTTTTAGGCTGAGCATATCACATTGGATGAAATGAATATACAAATCATTGTATTTGATTTCTTTATTCTTGGAGCTGAATTTAGACCTGTAGTAGCTGTTGATAACAGCTCTCACTTACCAGGATTATTTATCTTTGTCTTAAGATCTGGACAAATACAACACTGTAAGAGATGTTCAGCTCATCCCTGTAATTGTGCTGTTGTTAACATTGTACCAAACTCTGCGTTCCCAGTGTAGCTACACTCTTCACACCTAAGTATTTTTGTGCCTAAGTATTTTCATCATGCCTAAATCTCATTGTTTAATGGCTGCAAAGTAACTCAGGTTATTTTAACGTTATTCATGGTGTAAAATGGCTGCATTTTATTGTACCAGAGTATCCACCTCGTAGGGGAACCAGTAAATCAGTTTTCTGGCTGAAGATTTTCAATGCAATTTTCTCTACATGATCAAATTAGTAGCTGGTGAGCTTCTGCCTAAAATCTCTAATAGCACTTTGTGCATCTTCCTCTCTTTCCATCTGTCACCTTGCTTCCACAAAGAGCCAATGTGCCCATTTTCCTACAAGTCTGGTTACCATTGCAGCTGCCATCTGCCAGCTGTTCTTTTGAACTACACTTTGAATCACATGAACCCCACAGTGGCTGTTTGGGTGCTGGGATCCTCACTGCTGTTAGCAAGTGGGGGGTACCACTTTGGACTGGCTTGCTCAATGATTGAGTGCTTTGAATTTAGAAATCTGCATAAAAGGGACTGCTTTTGCCAAGGCAACATAATTCACATTAAAAAGGTGCTGCAGCTCTTTTCCTGATCCAGTTCAATTCCTTCATAACTTTTAGCTGCCTTTCTTTCAAGTGCCTTGGCAAGCTTTGACTGTGGCCATGCTCAGATGCTGAGGCAGCAGGACGCAAGAGCCAGCATGTCTCAGCTTCAGACATTATATTTAAATGTGTAAGTCAAACTTCAACCTCTGTCACTTGTATCAGGGCATTAGCTGGCTGGGTGTTTTGCAGGAAGATTAAATATTCTGAGCAAAGAGAAAACATGGGGATAAAAGTCTCTTTGATTTAGAGATTTATAAACTTTTATCTGACAAGCTTATTTGCATTTTCTTGTCCATTAAATAAGTTTACTTCTGATGACAGAAATATATGTATGTTTCTAAAATCTATTCAATTAAATAATTTGATTACATTCAAGATGAGTTAAGACTATATCATTGATTTTTTTTCCAGAACACCCGTGTAGAGTAGTGAATATGATTGCATAAATTGTCTATTTATATGTTTGAACTGTTTATTAGCACAGAAAGTAAGATGCTTCTGACATGAAATACTTTAAAGGCAAAACCTTCCTCATAACACTTCTGGAAATGCTTTTCATTTCCTATGCTGAGGAACACAAAGGGAAGTTTCTAAATCCAGCTGCAGTAGCACAGAACAACTCGTTCAATTTGTTATGGAGGTTTGTGTAAAGCACTTCCAGCCAGTTCAGAGTCCCAGTCAGTGTAATTCCAAAGGAATCATAATATTCTTCTTCCAGTCTGCCTTGTCTTTTCTTTGATACATTTTGGAATTCTTTCTTTAAGATTTGGCAGAAGCCAGATTGATAAAGTAGGTCCAGGCACAGGCTTTGTATTCAAGCCAAATATGATCTTTGTCTATGCCAATGCAATTAGAGTAAATGAAGTGAAGCTGCAGAGACCAGATCATCAAGAGGAAATCATTGCAGATCCTTTAACCTGTGAATGCTTACAAGACTGAGCCAAGACAAGTAGGGATTTTGGACTCTGATCGTTCATTGATATTTTAATTTTACTTGAATACTATTTTTTAAAATAATTAATAGCCAGTAACACTTTTGACTTATATAGTTTCTTACTTCTCCAATACTTTTTGTCCTAATTCAAATCAGAGATAGGATCAGAATGAGAATGTTTTTGAAATTATTCCTTTGTAAGTGGTGATAGATTCTGACCCTTCATAGTATTGACTGAATGTCTTTTTGAACAGCTAATGAAATAAAAGTATTGATTTTGTTTGGTGTTTTTTAGCTCTTTTAATTTTTTTTTTTTTTTTTTTTTTTTTTGCTTATTGTAGCCTTCTCTCTCTAAAAACTCTTGCCACAAACTTATGGGGAAAGCAAAGGTGTTTATCTTACAGTTTCTTGTATTGAATCAGATAGGTGCCTGGGGATTGATTAAACATATAAAAGGATTAAAGTTTTTTTTTTTTCTTTAGTATATTGATTATAAATTAAGCCTTTATTCTAAAAGAAAAATTAAAGTAGATTTTAGTGTAGTCTTTGTGCTTTTCCTTCTACGCAGTAGTTGTCTCTGATCTAACATTGCATCTAAATAACATACCTGCAGTGTAGCTGAAAAATCACAGCTTCTTGCTATAATTCAAAACTTCTGAATGCACACAAGATATCATTCAAATGCCAGCGTGTAATGCTTGGGAATGCTGGGTTTATCTTTTCTATGGTTTTTGCTTTTTTAAAACCATAATTTAAGATGCATTTAATTTTCGTGTTGCTTTGTTGTTCACGTGTAAAAAAGTAATGCCCATCCTGTTGATCTTGTTCAGTGCAGAGAGAAAAATTCCTTAAGGGAAGTAGAATATTTTAGAAAATGGCTTCCCTCCTCAGTTTAGTTATTGGATTCTTTTAAAAAAGGTTTATCAAATCAGAAAAGTGACAGGTTTGTCACTCAGACTTGAAATAGAACAGACAACTATCAGGAATTTTTTGGCTTTGTTTCCTTTGATGTTCCATGGTATGTTTAGCAAGATTCAATCTCAGTGACTCCTTTTAAAATATTCAGTTGAAATGTTTGAGCTTTTCCAGCCTTGAGTTTCCTTTTCTGCACAACCCAAACTTCAGTTTTCAGGGAACAAACCACCAGCAAATGGGTGTGAAAGCAGGAGCAGCTTCTTGTGCATGTGCTTGTCTGGAGAAACCGGGGGAAATCACATATCTGCTGCTCCACACAGAATATTCAGTGTGATTTTCCAAAATCTGATTGCCTCAGCTTGGGACAAGGGAGGGCTCCAATAGCTGATTTTTAGCCAAGAAGACTTAATGTCACTGATATTTGAAAAAGAAGTTGCAGTTGCACTTCCTTCATGGTTCTGCTCTTCAGGAGCAAAGGTTGCTCATTAGAAAAAGGCAATATTAATTTACAGCATAAATATTTTAATTTGAGGTTTTGTTATATTTATCTATTAGATTTGTTTACAATTGAAACTAAATGCTTTGTTAGATAACATTCATATTCTACATAATATATTACATGAAATAATGTACAGAGATGAAAATTTACGATTTAAAGGGAATTCCAGAACAGTATTTTCTAGTCTCCTGTAGCAGAATAACTGAGATCTGCATCATAGCTAGAGTTTATCTGGATTTAGTGCTATTGAAGTTAATTTACTACAAGGTTTTGGATTTTCTTTTTTTCTGTTTTCTTTTGGATTCTTTTACTTCCCTCCATTCCTCTACAACAGGCAAGAATTTAATCACTCATTTTAGGGCAGAGGACTCTAAATCAAAGCCTGTAGTGAAGTGATGAGAGAATTAGGGTTTCCAAATTCCACTTTTCACCCTGATCTCCAATCCCATTCAGAAGTCCTCCATCAAGATGTTAAAACTGAGTCCTTAATGTGGTCCAGAAATAAAGGAAGTGCAGCTGTGGAAACAAATGACACATCAAAGCTTTGGTGTTTTCACTCTGGATGTGAAATGTGGCGTGTTAAAACTGTATAGTGCTTTACAAAACAGTTATCATAAAACAAAACCAACCAAACAAAAAACCTGGAGGAAGCTTGAAGCAAAGCTCTGAAAGCCCAAGGGATAACTATGGATTTCCATAACTGTTAAATAAAAAAAAAAAAATAAAAAAAAAAGTCCTCTGCATCTTCAGGAACTGGAGTGCTATTTGTTATGGGACTTGCTGCAGTTTAAATAAATGGAAAATAAGCTGTGTTTTAAACATAGAAATTATAAATTCTAATTATAAAAGCATTAAACAGTGACATGGCTTAGCAGAGAGTGGCCACCCTTGGGAGAAGGGTCTGAGAACACAAACTTATATAAAGATGAGAAATCAGAGCTTATGCTCTGCCATTCTGCTCTCAGGAGCACTGTGCAGTGGCCAGTGGGTTGTGGCTGTACAGGCAGCAGCAAATGGAGCAATGGTTGAGCTAAGAAATTGCTGAAATGATCTTCTGCCAGAGACACTGTCCAAGCCTGTGCACCCAGATTCTAGCCCAGCAAACAAGCAGGACTATGTTTAAAGCAAGTTTGTTTTCTGTTTTTCTCTGTCTGCAGGCTCTGTAGGGAACTGCCATGGCCATACCAAGCCGAGCTTGATACCAGAATGCCTTGGCATGAGCAGTAAGGCTTTCCAAGTCCTCAAGGTAAGTACAGTTTAAAAATAACAGATTATATTGTACAAATAAAAAAAGAAAACCCTGTGCCCTCTCCTTCTCTGCAAAAGAGCTGTTTGTAATTACTTTTCCAGTGGAAGCCAAGCTTGGCTGATGTGTTATGAGAAAAGTTTAGGTAACTGTGAAGGACTTCAGTTCATGTTTTGTTTTCTTCAGAATTAAGCAAACTGGTTTATAAGAAGCATTATTAATTTAAAGATTATGAAGTGGTGTCCCTGGCATAGCAGGGAGGGTGGAACTAGATGGTTTAAAGGCTCCTTCCAACCCAGGGCATTCTGTGATTCCATGAGGCAGAAGAGTTCTTGCCCTTCTAAGTGAAGAGCCTTGAATTTTGTGTATAGTCACTGCAATTGCACACTCACTTTTTCTGTAGGATTTTTGAAAGCAGTTAGTGTAAAACCTGCTGGCTAGAGAAGATTAGTGACCAAAGATGAAATGTTTTGTTCAGATTAATTAGAGACCAACCATAAACTGCTGGAACTCAGTGTTAACCCTTGCAATGGTGACAGGAGCACTTAGATCCTGGCAGTAAGTCAATGTCAGCTTTGGGATGTGCCATGCCTTTGGTAAAGTCTCTGGGATCATTGGATGGTTAATAATGTTTGTTAAAGGCTAACATTCTAAAGTTAAAAAATGAGATGTTAGATTTCCTGACAGCTGAAATGTTTCTTACTGTGGATCCTGTACTCCAAGCCATGTGCAGGTTCTTCTCAGGTGTGATTGCACCATGGGGTCTCTTCACATGTGATCATTAAATGGTTCTGGTCTTACAACAGATGGGGTTGAATAGAACAGGTCCCTCCTGATTTTACTCTAAAAATAGATTAAAACATAAGAAGAACTAGAAAGTTGCACCTCTAGTTTGAAGTTTCTAATTGCAGTAAAAGTGACATTTTAGAAGGGCAGGTAATAAAATAGTAGTTCCATTTTTATGCTTCTACCTTTTTAGCTCTTGATCTGTGTTTGTGAACTTCAGCCTTTATGGTACATGTTCTACTGTGAGATCTTCCTCAGCAGTATGTTATCCTCTGAATTTTTAAATTCTAGCTCCACAAACCCATGTCCAGTAGCTCACACTGGGGTCCATATTGATTTTTTCATCATTATGACTCAAGTTGTTAGTGTTGCTGTGGTCATTTAAAATCAGTACTACTTCCTCCCTGTATTTCAGAGGTACTCTTAGTGTTGAAAGAAGAGGTGTGTAGAAATATTTCACTAATAAAAAGCACTTGATGATTTATTTAACTGAATTTCACAAAGAACTTTAAGATGCCTTCAAATGTATTTGTTTATTTGCATCCAGTAGAGTGGAGCAGACAGTCAGTGTGGAGAGTTTTTGGGGTATAAATTGACTACAATTGTCTGTAATTAATGTTAAATACTTGCCATTTGAGATCAAAGCAGTCTGATAGGATGCTGGAATCACACAGCTATTTTTGTTTCCTCTTTCAATGAATCTTTCTGTTAAGAGTTGTCAGAGAACTTATAGAAGAGCAGCTCATCTGAAATTTTGTATTTGTATAAACATTCTGTCATCAAACTTCTTGCTGGAATATTTACATAAAATGCAATATGTGACTGAACAATTAATGTAAATACATTTAAGGATGCAGAAACATATTCACAAACATTTATTTCCATGTTCATCTAGATTAATTGTAAAACTGAGCTTCCTGGTTACAAGTAAAGCATCTTTTAAAATTCATCTTTATCCTTTGGAGTGAAACAAAATATATGCTGATCTATTAGCCCCAGTGGAAGTTTTATCACAAACATTTGGGGGTTACTTTAGCTAATATGACATCTGTGCATAATTATGCATCCCATCACTCTTCCTGGTGCTACTTTACTATTCCTCTATTAGAAGTGTCAGGACAATGCTGCAAACATAATGGTTTTAATCAGCACAGGCACAGTAAACAACTGTTCATTATGAAGATCAGAATAAAAAATGGCTTGAAGTCATAACTTGTAAATAAAAAGCTGATCTTGTTAGTTAAATGAAATGTTCTCAAGATACTCCTTATTTTAGGTATATTTTCCATCTGTCTCAGTTGATAAGGAACTTCTGGCAGTCTAATGAATTCTTTGATCACTCTAACTACTAAACCTGCATTTTAACTGATTTGAAATATATTCATACACATCTGTAGGAGTTTCTTCAGAACAGCCTGTTACAGAGAAAGTTCTCAATTTCTTTTACAGAAGGATTAAGTCACAAGAACATAATATTTGTATCCACATGGAAAAGAATAATTGAGTTGTAATGTTACTGTTGTATCAATATATATCTTGATCCTATTAAGTTTGGTTTGTTTAAAGTTCTGGAAGTTCATCTCAAATTTTGCATGCAATTCATCTTATATTCAGATTAGATATGTGACATAACAGAGGGGAGCATAGGGGAATTGGGGGTAATGGTGGCCTGCTTTGCTGTGTTGACCCTTCCAGAAGGTGCTGCCTGTCTATGTGGAAATAAACAGAAATAATACAAGAGTTTGAAACTCTTGTGTAGCCTGAGTGATAATCAGAACTGTAAAAATGCAGCCACGAAAGCTGGCAGATGAGATTGAATTCCTGGCATCACTGACAATGCTCAGTTGCTCAGTGTTTTCTTAGGTGGTCGTTGTTAAATAGCAACATATTCTCAGCTGCTTCACTCCCAGTGAAGAGATGAAAGATTTGCAGCCTTGAGGTGACATATCCCTGTTCCTTAGCTTTGATTGTGGTGGTCAATATGTGGGTACATTTTCTGACTGGGATCAGAAAATGATCAGAAAACCACAGAGCTCTGTAGAGAGGCCCAAGCAGTGATGCATAGCATGAACTGTATTAGCTTGCCCTCTAAGTAAACCATAATAATATGATACTAATAATAGTATTTTTATAAAATTATTTTTATAATAAATTACAGATATATTTCCATTTTGATATAAGAAATTCTATATTAAAAGTCTATTATATAAAATAGAATATATATATAATATATGTATATTTTTGAGAGAAAGTTGGTTTTGTGTCTTGATAGCATGTGCATTGAATTCTCAGAAGTGTTGTTTCCAACAGAGAGTACAGATGTTACAAACTGGATTTTGTGGGAGGTTCTTTTCACTTCCACCAAGGAATAATGGCACTCACTAAGGTGACTTACATAATTTTATTCTGATTGAGAAGTCCAGAGCACTAATCTGCTCAGAGTGCCTGTGCTAGAAGATTCAGGGTTAAGTCTCCTTTTTTTTTGTTTGTGCCCAATGTGATGTTTTGTGTGAAGTAGCTGAAAATGTATTATGTCAGAGAAAGGCAGGGAGAGAAGGAATCTGCAGTGTGGTAGCTAAGAGATATGAGAGATAAGGGCCTGCTGGGAAATTATCACTAGAATGGTAGAAAGGGCTAAACAGATTTTGGGTGTTTTCACCCTTTTTTCTCTGTGCTATTCACTTTCATGTGTCTCCGTGTGCTTAATGATAATGAGAGACAGATTGATTCCATAGTCTCGTGTCTGACTCTCATATGGAGGCAGAATAAATATTTGCAGCAGGTCTTTTATGATCTTATGGCCAGTGGAATACCAGCAGAGAGGATGTGTTTAGAGGCCATGACCCTGGTCATCCTAGCATTCTCCTGGAACGTGGCTGTCAAGGGCTTAAACCTGTTCACACACTTTTTCCTCAATACTGAATTACTGGCTAAAACCATGAGGGTAGTTTTTCTTTGCATCAACACCATATCCTCTTTTCTTTCCTCCCTCCTGCAATTGAATCTAATTTGTGGTTTTGGCCAGAACTTCTTGTGGGTCTCTTCCAATGCAGTTTACTCTGTGATTCTGTGATTTTATTTTCAAGATAGCAAATTTTTTTGGTGAAAAAATTGTTTAGGCAAGTGGTGAAAAATCATCATATAGGCAAGTTAAATACAGTTTTCTTTGTCGGATAAAACAGTTAAAACCCACCAAATAATTAAAAAAAAAATCTACTGACAGTTATCTTAAAGAGGAATATGTCCTTCAACTGTAAAGGTGATGCTGTGTCAAATCTCTTCACTGACACTGAATCACACTAAAGTTTCTCTGTGTTCCTTTTATACCAAAAATAGTAAGTGGTCCTCAGTAGCATCCTTTAGAGTAAGGATGTGGCTCAAACACGTCTCTTCACTTTGTTCATGTTCTACAAGCTACAATTTGATGTAATATCTATTTAGAGGACAAAATAACAATTGAATAAAATAGCAGATTATTTAAAGCTTTTCAATAATCACTTAAGATTCAGGCATAGATTCTTGACAGACCTTGAAAGAGAAGATTAAACCATCTGGATGAAGATTGACAGACAAAATAAGTAAGAAAAGATAATTTTGCATGAGCTGGTAGATGGATTTTCTTTGTGACTGGTGACTTTCAGATGAAATCAGCAAGTGCCTATTTCAACTTATGGTTGCAAATCCTGAGCAAGTACCATTCTGTATGTATTTTGCATTGAAGTGTGATTTAAAACATGTCCATATGATTTTGAGAGAGGTGTATTAAAAGAAAAAAAAAAAGAAACTGAACATTTTAACACTCTCTCTGTAGATAACCAGCCTAAATTTGTCATGACTAGAAGGTACAGAAAAGTTTTTCCTGATTTTCAGAGGAGCTAGAATAATTTGTCTAATATCTGAGACAAACAATATTGGTAGTCATTTAGGATACAGAAAGACCAATATCTATCCCTTAATTTGCAATAAGGAGTAGATATTGTGAACTCAGCAATTTAAGGGGAGGCGTTTTACACTTTGAAAAATTGAGTGTTTTGCTGAGACAGCTCTCACCCACTTGGATTTAATGAGTCCTTGAACTGCTTATTCAGATGTCATGTATTTGCATTCTCTGTTAGTTTCTTACCACATCTAGAAGGCTCAAAGCAATGGGGTAAAGAGAAGGAATGTTTAAATCTGTGGTGGTGAACCACCAAGCCAGCATTTACTAGAGCTTGATTTTTCAATCAAATGTCAGAATGGCTTTTTTGTCACTATGTTGCTCCAATTTAACTTGAACTGAGCATGGTGTGGGACACATATTCTGTGCAGGGGTCACCTAAGTGACCCTGTGCACTTAACTTTCAAAGGTATGGCTGCTTATCTCCTGCAAGCAATTATCTGTCTTGCCCAGTGATGCATGCTATGAGGCTGGAGCATTGTGAATGTGTAATCAAAGGGATTCCCTCCCAGTGACACTTGTTTTGGACCTTGAAGACAGTCTATAAATTACTTTCAGAGGGTTTTTTTTTTCCCTTCTATTATATATTTGGTAGCATCCATTTCAAATGCAAGAGCAGTGTGGTTTGTCCCCTGCCAGCTGGTTGGATTTTACAGGGAATTGGGTAGGTAAATGCATGATGTAGTTGATAGACCAATAGCACAGTGTGAAAATTCTATATTCAGTTGCTCTTCTCCAGTAAAAAAGTTTTAAGTAGTAGAATAAAAAGAACAAACATTACATGTCCTCCTTGGACAGATGTTCCTCGACTCTGAAGTAAAATTGTCTAAAGGGAATATTTGCAATCAGTCCTGTGATAAAATGAGAAGCTTTTTTAGCTGTGAACAGACATGCAGCTTACCTAGAAAAGGGCTCAAAGTGTAGCATCTGGGAGAGGGTTTCTCCTCTTCTCCCTGCCAAGCACTTCCATTTCATAATGTCAAATTCAGATAAGCACATTGTAGCCTGACCATTAAATGCTGAACTGACATTAAGAGACAGTTTTGGGAAGCAGTTTGAGAGTCTCTGGAGCAGCAGATTTCAAACAGGGATGCTGCAAAGTAGAGAGGGAAGCAGAGTGTTGGAGCGTGTCAAGTCTTGAATTTATAAATGTTAAGAGAGAATTCCATTTATCCTTGGTGCGAGTTCATCAGAATAATTTCTCTGTCTTCTTGTGTAAGAATAAAGAAGGTAAAGGTGTTTGGGGCATCTGGGTTTTTGTAGGTTGGTGGTGATTATAAGGAAAACATACTTGTATGGAAACTTTTGCAAAATGTATGTACATCATGAATTGTGATTTTAGTAAGCTTTTTTTTCCCAAATGAGTGAATATTTTTGAGAAGACCTGCTTTAAAATAGTGATACTTCCTACTATGTCTATCTTTAAAAGCAGCAATAAATTTAATATAGTTACTTAAATTTGTTTACCCTCAGCTCAACAGGGAAAAAAAATTGAAATTACCTTAAGGAGTAATGGCAGAGTAACAATTGGAAAAAAAATTCTCACTAATTTCAGTGGGGCACTTTTTATGATCAGATGGAATGGCAGAACTCTAGGTAAGGTTTTCCATGTTTTGCCCTCTGCCAGCTGCTTGCATTCCAGCAAGTGCATTCATTTCAATGAATGCGGAGTGTCACATATTAAGCGGAATGTCCTATTTACTTCAGTGAAACTTTGATCTCCAAACAAAAATTCCTATTGACATTAGGAAATAATTGCTAAAGTTTCATCATCTGAAAACACTTATGTACAGTCTCATCCTTCCTTTCTGGCTGGCCAAGCCACAGAATCTGTGCAAAGCAGATCTCTGCCCTGTGCAGATTGCCTTATTAATTCTGCTCAGACCTTGCTCTCCAAAAATCAGTGCACCGTTGTTTTCTCATCTCTAACCAAATATTCATCATTAATCTGCTTTGGAGTACAGCATGGTTTGTAACATGTCAGTAATATATCTGACATAAGCAATCAGGTGAAACATTATTGTAAGGCAAGCAGGCCAGAGAAACAATTTTAAAAATTAATGAGGGAATAAAATATGTGCATTTTATATATTTGTTTTTCTTTAAACAGTTTACAAAGAAATTGTTTTCTGTTCTGATAAATTTCCAGCATATTTCTTGCAATTTAACTGCCCCAGCGTGAGCTGCTGTTCTAACAAGGAAGAAGCTCCAAAGCCATGGTTTCGAATTTTTGGGATTACTTCTACTCCAACATGGAGACATTATTGAACAATAGTTGATGATCCAATGCAGAAACACTTATTGTCATCCATAGAAAGCATAATGTTGAATTTGGACTCCATTAGGAAGCACAGCATTTTTAATCACTAGGGATAAACTGCTGGCTTAATAATGAACATGTCGCTTTGAGCAAGTGTTTTTAGGCAAGTGTTTCCCTTTCATGGTATTTTTCAGCTTGAAGTTGATCCTCTTGGCCTTGAAAAAAATACTTTTTGCAATTCTGGACTTTTCTCTTGAGATACAGTTATACCTGTCTGGAATAAGAAAGCATAGATTCTACCTTTGGGTGCCTCTGCAAATTTTCATTTTGGAGTTTGTTCATTATCCTTCTCTGATAAAAGAAGAGCTAAGGTAAACAAGGAGTTTGTTGTTTGCATCCACAGCATTGACAATTCATGGAAAAATATCAAATGTTGACTTTGGAAGTCTTAGACTGATTTAGTTGGGTGAGAATCCCAACTGAGTTGTATATTGTTTACAGCAAAAAGGCAAAGAAAATCTGTTACATGTTCTTTTTGTCAATCCATTGTATTTTCTGCTTCCCTTCCCTTCTGTGAATTGTATCTACCTATTGCCATAAATGGATTCACAGGGAAAAGCAATATAGTGACAAACTCATATGGTATTCCTGCTCTCATTCTTCCAGCCTTGTTTTTGTCCAGGAGACCTCCTCAGCCTGATGTGGTTGTGCTGGATTTGATATGTATTATTCTATTCAAGTTGTTTCTTGCTGCCAAGTACTTCTAGGGGAAAAAAAAAAACAAAAAAACACCTGAAAAGCAACAACAAATAACCTCACAAACAAAAACTCACTAACACACACATGATAAAAACAAGCCAGAGATGAGTATCTGGCTCTACATGACAGGGTGGTTTGTTCTTGAAGAGATTCTTTGAGGTGCAACCTCTGTGAATGACTTGTCACCAGATCCTGGATGTGATGTATTGCCTTCTGCTTCCCTCAGTAAAACCAGGTAAATCTTCATGACAATTTTTCCAACACCTATTCATTTACAGAAAATTCATGGAAAATTAGTCAAAACACATTATTAGAATGAATACACCAGCAGAATTTGTAAGGGCTTCTCTATACCTGAAGTTTTTTTGTAATTCCTGCAGATCTGCCTACCTTGGCTTCAGCAGGAGAGGAGATGTGCTCTGTACATGGTTGTCGTGGTTTAATGCAGGTTTGGTTTTTAGCTGGGGAGGGAGTCCATGAGTTGTTGAAGTGCTTCCCTGTTGGGACCTTAGCAGCTTCCTTCTGGCCTGGTGGAACCACTCCGGTGTCAACATTCAAAACTAGCTGGCAAGTTTTGAATATTAACACTGTGTTAAACCACTTCAGAGAGCTGAACATGCCCTTGTGGAATCACATTTAAAAATGAACAAACACTAGGAAAATCTCTCTTGCTTCTGGCCTCTGAACGGGTAACGGGGCGCTGGCTGGGCCAGGCCCTGCTCTGCCGCGTGGCTCAGCCCGCGGCTCGGCTCAGATTCTGCTGCTGCTGAGTTCCAACCACGGCTGGGGGGCCAGGCTGGCTCCTCAGGCAGAGCCGAGCTGGGCCCCACTCCGGCCACGAGCCACCGAGCCATCCTGCTGGCACTGCGGAAAATCACGCGGCTCAGAACAGAGGCGGCTCTGCGGCCCCGCAGCAGCCATGCAGCCAGAGCAGGCACCCAGCAGAGATCACCGAGCCATCCGCAGGCCTGGGAGAGATATTCACTCTTTCTTTGCAGACATCAATCCTCTCTTGAGTGAGAGAAAAGGAAAGGGTGAAGACACATAGAGAAAACAACATGGAGACACTGAGGTCAGTAAAGAAGGAGTCAAATCCCAGGTGGGAGGAGAATGAGGAGATGGCTTAGTCTTGGGCTGAAATTCTCTTGTAAGGCTGTGGTGAAGATATAATTGGTACATCAGACTCTTTTTTTCCCCTGTAACTCATGGAATGCAGATACATGGGGGGATGTAGCATTCTAACCACAGCCATGAACAGAGGCTCCAGTGCTGAAGTGAGCAGATGTCAAAGTAGCTGTGATCTAATGAGAAGCTTGAACAGAGAGAGACAGAGGAGAAACCTTGTCCCAGGGACAGAAGAAGATCTTTGTTTCCCAGAGATGGATGAAGAGAACTTTTGTCTCAATACTAGAACAGCTCATCCTTAAAATTGCACCCCAATAAGTTGAAATGACCCATGGTGGTAGTTACGGGAAAAAGTTCCAAACTGTGGGAGAGATGTCACGATTTCCAGGGGGCTGCTATTCGTGAAAATTAAAACCATGAGAGAACTGTTTATTGTGGAAAAAGTCTTCATGGCATGGCAGGAGAGACTCCTCTCCTGAAGTGGACTGAAGAAAGATTATTTTCAAAGTGGTAAACTGACTGAGAATACCAAATTTGTCTCTTCATGTTGTCAGTGGGAAAAAGAAAGAAAAGTTGGGGGGAGGAGAATCGTTATGAAGGTTTATTCTGACTTATTATTATTTTTCTTTTGATTCTGTTAAAAAAGTTTTCTTTATATTCTTTAAAGTTTTGAGCCTGCTTTGGTCTCCTTCTAATCCTTATCTTGCAGCAGAAAATGAGTAAATAATTCTAGTTGGTGCACTGGTGTTTGTCCAGCACTAAACCCACTATATTTAATTGGTGTGTAGGCCAGGAAGCAGAACCAAAACCACTGCAATGGTGATGCTTCTGGAAGAACTTCTGAAAGGAGTCTCCTTTTCCCTTCCCTCTGTGGAAAATGTGATTCAGTTTGCACAGCATCTGGGGCTGCAATCTACTTTCACAAGTCAGCAGAACAACACTAAACCACTCTCATTTTTGTCAAAGAGCTGGTGCTGTGCCAGAGCTGCTGTCTCATGTCTCGGTGTTTTGCAAGATCTGACACACACTGTGCTGAGGATTTGGAAATCACTTTGCTCTTTGGGGGTCTCACTTGGGAGGTGAGATGGAAGAAGTCCGACCAAAATGAAGTATTTTACTCTACATGTCAGTTGTGCTGTATAATCTTAAAGGAAAACATGATGCTTAAACTCGCTGCCCACTGAGATTTAGGCAAATTCTTGGAAGGGAGCTCCTTTGGATATGAAGTAAATGGCAAGTGAGATGTGCATGGAGGAAGTGGGGTATGTAAACTTGGCTTTCTGCCCATTCTTTAGATTTCTGTGACAAACAAAAGGACACTTAGAAATGGTGTAGCTGCTGAAGAAAGCAAATCTCCATACATTCCAGCCCCTGGTCTCTGGAATAGCTATCTGGGTTTGGCAACAAGGAGATTTTCTCAGCTTTATCTTTGTTAATGGGCAGAACACTGATTTAAAAAGTCAGCTTTGATGTAAAATAGAAAGATGTTTCACTTTGGATTTATGGTGCTTTGAAGATTAAATACACCTGATTTCTCAGATGTCTTTGTTTCCCCCTTATCCTTACTACTTCAGTTGCTGTTCTCTAGGGTCTAAGACCTTGTAGGAAATGCTGTTTTCAGAGATGAAGGTGTTTTGCACTTTGGTGTTTTGCCTTTTCCTGTGTAAGTACACTTTGTACACACCCAGGTGCCTGTTGAAGGAGCCCTGTGTTCATATCTGGTTGAAAAGATAATACCTTTCAAAAGATTAGTTTCAAATACCAGGAGAAACATTTGAATTCAGTTTGACTATCAAAGCTGGGGGAATGGCGAAAGGGAATAAATAAATTGTTTTTCAAAAGTAGGGACTGAAAAGTGCCATAAAATCATTCTGAGTTGTGGTGTTTGCCAGGGCAGCAGGATGGACTTGAGTGTAAAAGATGCCAGCCAGTTCCAGTTTCCTTTTGTCCCATGGGGCAAGAGGGATAATTATAGTGTCTAAAGAGAGGACTTAATACCCCAAATTTCTGTATTGTTGTAGCAGGATAAATGGGTAAAAAAGGGAGCATATATTTCTGGATGTAGTTCAATCATTTGCAGTTGCATTGGGATGTATTTTCATAAAGGAAATCAAATATCAAATGTCACAAATCAATCACTAAATACTTAGGACTGAAAACAAATTTTCTCTGTGGACTGGTTGTATCTTGTTTGTGATGATGCTTCTTGTAATTCCCATCCAAGTGTAAACAGTTGTTTTTAGTGGAAACCTCTATTGCACAGGGTGAGGAGGAATTTGGTGATTCCTCTGTTTCTAATCCTAGTGAGATGCTTTATTTGCAGGAGTTTGTGTGCAGAGGTTGAGGGTATCCAAGACTGATCAATTGTTTTCTCTCTGAAGAGCCTGTATTATGTTTTTAGATGCTTTGTACTGCTCTTTTGTCTGTATTGTAACACATGGTGAGGAAAAAAGGGGTTCCTTTGTGGGTTTTTAGGTAGTTGATTCTGCAATTGTTCTTTTGGAATAATTTTATTTTGGGAGGCAAGAATAGCACTTGCCTCCTTGTTTCCCTGCAGAGCTTGTAAATACCAGTTACCTGCTGCCATCTTACTGTACTTGAACATGAATAAGTTTTATTATCATGTGGCTGATAATTTCCTTTGCTGTATTCTATGTTTTCCTTATACTATTCAGCTGGAATAATAAGATAATTTAGCAAATAGCAAGAAAACAAGAGCCACTTAAATGGAAAGCTGGTGAGATGTGGGAAGACATTTTGGGATACACATTTGTGTGTCTTCCTAGGATGTGTGAATCTTCATCTTTAACAAACCTGTGTGGTTTTTTGAGGTCTTTTTTAGCATATTAACCACTGAGAAATGCAGAAAAACCAGTATACATTTGGTATTATTGGATTTATCCTTACTCCTATGGAAAGGTGGCTCTTGGGCATTCAATGACAGTCTAAATACATGTGGTCTTGTGACAAAAAATGGGTGTTTTCTCTGTATAGAAAAAAACCCCAAAAGCTGGTATGTATAATGGGTTGTGATGTTATTCCCAGTTTTTCACAAAGGAGTTGTGTTTATCATCCTTCCTTTATATTTTGATTGTACTTTTGTAGGATGTTCTTTGTCCTATTTCTATCTTCCCAAGTTTGTTTTTTCTTCAATAAGGAGAACTTCTTTTTCTTCCTGAAGTGTAAATCTGCTTCATGGCTGTCTTTGGCTCTGTTGATGAGACGAAGTTTGATATATATTATCATATTGATACTTTTCTCTGACATTAATACAAATGAAATAAAAAAACAATCCCTAGATGGGAGGGAGAAAAAAAAAGGAAAATTATTTTCTAGTATAAAAGTACATGATTAAAAAAATGAAAAGATACTTCTAAAAATTCTTGGGTTTAATTCCTTTGAATACCATGTTGTGTTTGTATGCATAAGTACATTCATGTTTGTTTGATAAAATAGGGGCGCTCTGATAAAAGTTGATTGCTAGAGTTGTGTGTTCTAAATTCTCTCCTTTTATGGAAGAAAATGTGATATTTACACTGTATACTTCTGCAAAGAAGCAATTAATGTGTAACAATGTTTTTAAGATGTTTGCTTTATTTAATTGTCCTGTGTGCCTCTTGCAGAGGTTCCCTTTTAGTTGCCCAGAGTTTCAAGAATGTATTTATAGTTAGTCCTTTTTTTTTTTTTTCTCCTTATTTTTAAATTAGTTACAGAATTTAGGCTTTGTATTGTAGAATTTAGTGTTAGAAAATACAACAATTAGTCATTGAACTGAAATATTAGGAGTTTCTGGAGAGGCTTAAAGGTTAGAATAATAGAACAGGTTGAGTGCATCTTATGTCTACCTTGGGAACCGAAATGGAATCGGCGACTTCTTGACCTCTTCTAGGTATTTTTGACTCTGATTCTGTTTTAACTAAGATGAAGAATTATTGCCAATATATTCACATATAAGTATGTACTCAAAGGATGTCTGAAGTGGCATTCTCATGAATTTTTGTTCCGTATTTTAAGATTCAAGAATCCCACTCATTCCAGCATACCATAGCATTTCTCACTAATGAGAAATCTTAAAGGAGAAAGAATGGCATCCATATTTTAGGCATTGAGATGCAGGATCAGAACATGCTGCTGAGTTTTTTCCATCAAGTTCACAAGTCCTTTCAACATATTGCAGCTTTTTCTGAGTTGCTCTAGAACCATTACAGACATCCATGGAAATATTAATTATCACTGATTCTGTCATGACATGAGATGCCTGTGTTATACTCTAATCACAAGAAAAGTAGGTAACAAGTATCTGATGGTATTGAAATAATTGTATCAAAAGCACAGTATATATCTGCTCATTAATGTAATAGTGTCACCTGAATAAATAGTCAATTCACTTATACATTAATCCATTGATTTAATCCATGTATTTTCAGTGATGCAAATATGCCTATTTTAGTAAAAAAACAGCATTTAAAATAGTACTAAAAATTATCTTATGTCATGTATGACAGGGAAATGCAGTGCTTCTCTGGGGACTTGTGAGTGAGATAGACAAGCCATAGAGTAAAGGCCCAAATTTGATTTTAAAAAGGCAAAACACAATTAGAATTTAGCCAGGAAATCTGTAGAAATATAATATAAATATCACCCTGGTTTGTACTGTAAGCATGTGGCATCAGTTCTATTCAGTCACCTGGCATATTCCTGAATGCACATGACTTATCTTACTGTGCTGTGTACCCATCAGGGAAAATTCATTCCATATGCATGGAACAGGGCTACAACCCTACCATGAACAGTCCCATTCTGCCTATTCCACTTTTATTTCTAGAACCACGTCTCTTTGTTGCAAACTGTGAAATTCCCCCTTTGCAAGCATTTAAACCCTAGGAATTCTGCTGGAGTAGAGCAGGATTCTGTTTAATTAAGGAACAAAGGAATAAAGTCAGCTCTCCTTCCCATACTGGAACTTCTTTTGGTTGTTTCTTGTGCATATACACACTGAGGAGCATGTGTGATGTGGTGTGGAAGTGGTGTGCAGCATGGAGGGGGTATGGAGACATCTTTTATCCATGTCTTTCTGTTGTTACTTCCATTCTTTTCTCCTCTCCTCCTCAACCAAGCATAGAGCAATAGACCTGCAAGCACAGCTCCATATGGAGGAACCTATCAAGGTCAAAACACTTCAATCACGCCTCCAAAATGCTCATTTTGCTTTAACAATTGTGCTGCTTGAACAATTTGCAAGTTCAAGTGGAGACATTGCCATTTGTTTTGTCAAAGGTGAGCTAATGTGATGCTCTGGAAAGGCAGGGGAACCTGGAGAGGAGATCTAATTATAACTGCAGCTTATTTCAGTATCATTTCAGGAACACTGGTAGGAGCTGTCACTTCTAGCAGAATGATGAGTTGTATTTTTGTTTCTTGCCCACAGTATCTAGAAAAATATTTGCTCACTGCAGCAAATTAAATCATGTCTCTCTCATAATCTGGGACCACCAAGGAGAGTTACTATTAGCCCGTGTGTCCCATCCAGGGACTCCATGCAGTTTTTTTCCCATCAGGATATCTAATTAGTTACAACTCTTTTCTGGGTTCTCTTTTGTAGACATGATAAAGTCTTGGATGATTACTTAAAAACTTCAAGCAGTTACAATAAAAATCTCGAACCTTTTGGAGTAAAACAAATTTTGTTTTTAATCACAATGCTCTGTATGACAAGGCAAAAAATTAACACCTTGTCGCTTAAAACTGAAATAAAAATGATAAAATGGGTGGCAGGAAAATTAAATTCTAGCATGCTTCTATAATTCCAGTGGAATTCTTTTGTTTCATCTGCTGTCTCCATTAACTGAATGCTGTTTCTATTACAGAAAACCTTTTTTTCTTGTGTGATTTGTAACAATAAGTTCTGTTTTGCTAAAGACTGAGAACAAGTCAGGAGGGAGGAATTTAGGAACTAAATATTTGTGCAGTGTATGGGGCTTCTCATGCCCTGCTAGTTAAAATATGTTCTGTTTCAGATTAAAACTAAATGTAGGCTCTGCACTGGGAAAAGCTATTTAAAGAAAACTTGTTTTGTCTCTGATACTGAGAGTGTAGAAGTAGGTGAAGACTGATCAAGAATAATTGGTTATGAATATTTCATCCATGAAGGCGTTTTCAGTGAAAAATAAGATGACAGAGGCAGAAATGGATGAAAATATCATTGGAGCATTATGAAAGGGGGGGAAAAAACCCCATTGTTCCAATTTTTATTATGTAAGGAGGAAGTAGAGCAGAAGATATAGGTTAGGAAAATTTGCCCTTTAACATCTATGCAGTCTGTGCACATTCGCACTTTCTAAATAATGACATTAAAATTATTTTCTAAATAATGACATTAAAAAGTTATTATTATTATTAGTCACTGCCCATGATAAATATAGGAAAACATTCAGCAGAGTGGAATAGGATTTGATTCCCTACGTGTAACTTCATCTCCCTTTTTTTTGGATGACTTTTCCTGCCTTCCTTTTCCTGCTGGTCCACTGGATGGCTCTGTGATCACTTACATGCTGTACACAGGCATTTCTCTGTAGTGTGATCATTTGCTTAATATCACACCAAAACCTCTGCTTCTCAGGGTCGAAGGCAGAGACTGTTAATTTCAGCAGCAGAAATAGTTATGCAGAAAACATCTGTACCAAGAGCAGGGGCACAGAGAAGGGCATAACTGGAGTGGCTGTGGAGGGCCAACCCCTGGCCCCTCCTGGGCAGCTGTTGCTTTTTACCACCTTGAAATTTCTTTGTGGAGAAGCACAAATAGGTGAAAGGGGGGGTTTATAGGGTACAGCATTATTGAGAATGGGTCTAGTTCCATGTACATCTGGGTTTATGGGTGAGAATGGTTCTGCTCCTCTTTTTGAATGGGGCTTTCAGTGAGGATCTGAACTTCCCATCTCCCAGCAAGCCAGAGCGGTGTGCAATTTTGCTATTCCAGATGAAAGTATCCTACACTGTTTGAGAGGATGCTTCCCTGGTGTTAATGTCAGTATTAAACAGTGTGCTTGGTAAGAGGGATTTGCAGCTTTGGCCTCGTGCCTTGCATATATATGCACATAAATATATGCAATGGAAATACTCAGTGTCGGGTGCTCTGCAGCATGCACAGGGTGCCGATGCATGTTTTTGATAGGAAATGTTAATATCAGAGAAATGCCATCCAGGCAGATTGGGGCCTGGCTGGGACAGCCATGGCTGTGGTTTCCACACTCTCATTATCTGTGTTCTTGAGGTTTCCTCTGGGAAGAGAAGTGAGGAAACAAACAGACGCAGCCTAATCTGCACTCTGCAAAATGCATGTTGTATCTTAAAAAGATATCTAGAGGGGAAGTAAATCTTAAAGGCCAATGGTGCTGTAGTCGATTAAAACTGAGGAAAGCAAGAGCTTTTTATAGCTGTCTTTTCCTATAAATCACCGACTTCCTCTCCTTGGGAGATTGCCAGTGTAAAATCTAAGAATTTCTTGGCATTACTAAAATCAGAGGAGACCTAGTTTATATTCCCAGACCTGTGCAGAACAGAGCTGGGCAGTGTTTCATTTCTGCACCAAAGCAGAATAAGCCTCTAAAAAAATTATCATGTACACTCACAAATTAGTGTACCACTGTGTAGTGGCACTACTATGAATTGCATCACAGGGAACTACTGCTTTAGTGCTGTGTCTTTAGAAAAAGGCTTAATGCAGAAGATGTCCTTGAATTCTATCTGGTTGTGCTTCTCTTAGAGATTTGAGCTGTGTCTGCAGTGTGTGAGCAAGGTCAGAAAGCACATGGACAGTACCCTGATCACCTGCTTTTGGCTTTGTTTTGAATCATCCCCTCTGGTCCATGCTGGAACAAAGACTGGGAACAGTGCAGAGGACGTGTTGCTCCGGGAGACACTCCCTAAAAGCTGAGTGGCTTGGGTGCTCTCAGGTTTGCTTTCTTCCAGCACTGGTTCTGGAGGCTTTGCCTGGAGCATTCCCACATCAGTGTGGGATTTTTTGTGAGGGGTTTTTGCTAACTATGCCTTCCTCTGCTCTTAGCTCTACTCTGAATGTTTTCCTACTCCGAATGTATAAAACATTTTACCTGTGAGACCAAAAAAAGGAGTGAACTCTATGAGTTCACCCACTGTGAAAGCCAAGGAAGGTGGATTAGTGGAACTGTGCAGCTGCCGTGAAGTGGATGGATTATTTAATAATTTAATGCAAGCAAGCAGTCTATTTATAACTTTTTCAGTAGTGTTCAGTAGTTTTTTCCATAATTGCTAAACAGCCTGAAAGCAGTTCCAGGGTCTTAAGTGATAGAACCTGTTCTAATTAGTGAGATGACATTGTCTCCTGGTCTCAGAAAAACTCACTTCAGGACTCTGTTGGGTTCTTAGCCACCATAGTGCTGCACAGAAGGTTTCCTAAAAATCACCAATGCTTTGGAAGGTATTTTAAAAAACAACAGAAAAAGCAAGCCCAAGCAGGAATTCATGCTGTAGCTGTATGTACACTTCTGCCTACATAAATGGAGTTATTGGAGTACTTTGGACCAATTTTTTCCCTCTTTGGGTTAAGGGGATTTAGCTCAGATTAATTAATAACATAATTCATTGTTTCCATTGTAGCCATTGGAAAAGTAAAAAACTTATCTAATTACAGAAGGGATGATAATTGCAAAAGTGCTGTGTACCCTCTGTCTTCAAGCATTTTGTCCAAGCTAAGGTTCATGAAGGAGATGAGCAGTAAGAAGGGTAAGCCATAATCAATGGCAAAATATTTTCTTATCTGTGACTAAAGACATGATCATAACAAAACTAGGAATGAAAAATTATAGTTTTCCTTCTCAGTTTCATTTGTTCTTGTTTTATTAAATGTTAATAATTTAATATTTATTAAATATTATTTTTGAACTAGTACATTATCTCATATAACTCTGGTGGGGGGAAACTAAACTAGAAGTAACTTTCAATTCATTAATATATAGCTAATAACTTTTCAGACTGTTAAGCTAAACAAGAATAAGATTATTATAAATGTGTTTTAAATAATAACAAAATGAAATAATAGAAAAACAGTAAAATGAAAGAAACTAGGACAATATTCTGCCTGTGCACCATAAGTGGTAATTAGAGCAAATACAATTCTTTTTGCTAGCAAAGAAAATTTTTAAGGGCCATGTGGGAATATAGAAATAATGAGCTATTTTTATTAGCTCATCTTAGGGCTGGTTACATTCAGCTGTACCTCCAATTTTGACATGTGTATAGGTCTACACTGATACAGATACACTTCTCTTAAGCATGTATGTAGGAAACCCACATATCCATCTGTGGTTGTGTGTGGTTATTTTCCTCTTTCTTTCCTTTATTAGATGCAATCACTCTATTTGTATGTACTATTGAAGTGCTTAGAAAGGAGCAATCTGATTTTGCCCTAGAGATGTAATCCTGTTTCATATATTGCTGTTTTAAATGTTCTTTTCTGACAGCATCTAGATCTTTGCTTCTGTCTCCTAATATAATATAAAGTGTATTTTTCACATTTATGCCTCTGTTCCTTTCACTCTTTATGAACTCAAGGCAGTGAAAAATGGACAGAATGAAGAACTGTGATTTTAAATTTTTTTTTTTTTTGCCTAAGATAATATTAAAAAAACCAAACCAAACTTAATTTGGCAAGATACTTAGAATGAATATCTTTCTTATGATGAGTGGATTATAGCAATCTTAAAAGGCTTTAAAACTGCTTCATCTGAGATGACCTGTATTATTTACTTGCTCTTAATTAGCTCTAGATATTTAAGGCTTTATTTACATTAGAGGAAATAGTGTATGGGGGAAGTGGAGAGCCCAAATTCCTAATTCTAGATTTTTTGCAACAAGTATCTGTTGAAACGCTCAGAGCCATCTTCTCACAGCTCCAAGGGGTACGTGACTGGGGAAGAGAATCCTGAAGAGAGGGAGATCAGAGATTTCTGTATCAAACAACGGAAGAAATTGCATTCATGTCTTAACTTCAAAAAGCTTTCCAGGGCAGCAAGTCAGTCTTTGTAGTGGAGGGAAAAGGGACAAGCAAGAGAGGCAGGAGAGAAGGGGAGGTTGAGAGTCCCAGCTCCCCTCAGAGGCAGTGGGGCTTCTGTGGCCAAGCCATTGCACAGAAGTTTTCCTCATGACAGGAGAGATTTCTAACTTAGCCACCAAGAACGTAAGGCTTGACTCTGAGCAGCTCTTGGGCTTCATTTGAGGCTCATGTAATATTTATGAGGCAACTTTGGTGTCTTCATTTTCCTGGAGTATGAAAGATGATGAGGTCTCAAGTCCACTCCTGTAACCTTAATACCCGTAGTGAGTGTCAGCACAGCTTTGCAAAGAGACTCTGCAGAGTGCTCTGGCACTGATTGTGTGCAGTGTAAGGAAAGATTAAATGGACTCTGCTTGGTGATCATCTCTTTATCTTGTCCTCAGTGAATTTGCTTGAGAGCATCACACTGGTATTTGAATAATACTGCCGAGGCCTGAGAACTTTGGCTGGCTCTTAGAAGTAGCCACCGGGCAGGAACTAATTGTCTATGATTTAATGATGAAATTTGGAATTCTATTAACATGAAAATATTTGCATGCTCTTATGATTATTTTCATATCATATCTTCCTGTCTGAACTACTTAGGATTAAGCAATTAAGTGAGTTATGGTAACATTGACTTTTTATCTCTTTTTATCTTGTCTGACTTGTGTATTTTCTCTCTTCTCTCTCTCTTTTTTTTTTTTTAAGACAGATACTCCTTTTTACTGTAGGGTCTAGCTCTGGAAGTCAGGACATACTCCATTCCCTTTCTAGGGCTATCTTTATGTCTGCTCCCTGTCATTGGTCTACCTGTTTCTTGGCTCTTTCCCTCACCATGGACAAAGGTTTAATGGAATAGTGTTTAAATGAGAAACTTTACACTAAAATTTCTTAGTGTGTCAAGAGGTTGTACACAGATTTGTGATGCTTGTCAGTGCAGTTCAGGTGAGTCGTGGGGAATACCTAAGAGCAAGAAATGGAATGAGGATTCCGGGAAAGCTCTACTCTGTTTTCTAAAGAAACAATTAAAGTAGGTGGGGGAAAAGTGTGATGGTGTCCACAGGGCAGGGAACAATCAGATCTTTGCCCAGTGCCTGGAAACCACATCCATGCCTTGGAGCCTTTTCCCACAGCAATACCCTAGTAGCTCCATACAGGGAGCTACTAGGTATTAATTTAATTAAATTAATAATTTATTAATTTTAATAAATATAAATTTATTAAAATTAAATAAATATAAATTTAAATATAAATTGTTAAAACGGGTAGTTTCATTCAGGACCAGTGTGAAGTATCAGCACAACCAACTCACTGGGATTCCAAGCTCTGTGTGTGGATGGTGAAACAGCAGCAAAGGAAAATGTGGTCCATTGGCAAGACAGCAGCAACTGTTAATTAATTTGGGAAACAAAAGAGGAAGAAAAAATCTCTTAAGCAGTCTGGGCTTGAGCTAAAATAGTACAGCAAGATTAAAATCAGTAATTGTCACGGGTGTTAATTAGAACTGGGACCACACATTCAAAATGTGACTCACACAATATGGTAAAGAAGTCATGTCTGAGTCAGGTTACAGAGAAAAATTATTTTGCTGTAGCCTATCTTTGTATATTTAATAATTTTTTTTCCACTGTGCAGTGTATGAAGTCTTTAGGGAAAAGGGCTTATTAGAACTTAAGTGATAGCCAGTACATTTGCCTGCATCCTCTCAAAGTTTGAACTCCCATATGTCAGCTCCAAAGCTGCAAACTCAGCCACAGTATTAAAGATCTTGGAGCCCTAAGGCACTGATCCAGTGTGAATGGAAATTCCTTCATTTTCTACATGTTACTTTAAAATTTCTGACAAATCAAATGGCATTATAAAGACATTTAGAGGGTTTAGCTCAGCTTCCTAAATCCTTTGGTGGATCATAAATATTTAAAGTTGATTATTTAAAGGATGGGAGATAAAGGAGGATATTTACCTGTGAGCTAATTTAAATAAAAATATTAATATGTCTCTGTATAGAGTTTCCTTTCTTTAAAATCTCAGCTATCAACTGCTAGCTTGCAAAAATAAGTCTGTTCTTCTGGAAAGTCTGTTCTTCTATTTTTTTTTACAGAAAGATGGATAGAAACCTGAAAATCTTAATACTGTCAGTTCCACGTAAAACCTTTTATATACTCCAGTCACATGGATTTCAGTTCTAATAAATGTTTGTACAGAAAGTTCACTTATGATAATCTTCCCTAGAGAGTAATATTGGATTGTGAAACTATTGAAAGTTGTCATTCAACTGTTTTTTTTTACTCAAAGACTTTTTGAGTTTTAACGATTCTTTGCAATTCTTAAAAAAAGTCTCTCCCTGCTAGCACCTTCATACTATTAATGTGCCTTGCTTTGGCATAGAAAGTTCTAAGGGCTAGAAGTTCATAATAGTGCAGACCCAGTTTTTTTCTAGAATTGATGAGATTTGGAAGGGCTTTTGGGCTAAGGAAGAGGGTTAGTTGTAGGATCAGCTTTGCTGCTCTGATTGCTGAAGCCTGAAGGAAGTTAACTTCCCCTGAATGTAAAGTATTTTTAGAAATGTACTTTTTCCCCCCCTCCTCTGCTAATCTGGGGCAAGTCTAGGTTACATAAAAAAATTCCTTGGATATGATAATATTGTACAGGAGAGTAATATTGACAAGTCAGTGCAAATCCATCTAGCAGGAGATGGACTGTGGTCCAGGAGGAAAGCAGGCTGCTCTCCCAGATTCACACAACCTCTTCCCATGCAAACACAGCTTCTGTCCCATGGAATTCACAGAATGACCAGGCTGGAAGAAACCTTCAAGATCATCGAGACCAGCCCATGCCCCAACACCTCAACTGAACCCTGGCACCCAGTGCCACATCCAGTCTTTGTTTAAACACATCCAGGGATGGTGACTCCACTACCTCCCTGGGCAGACCATTCCAGAACTTTATCACTCTTTCTTTCAGTGAAAAACTTTTTCCTAATATCCAGCCTTTATTTCCCTTTGCACAGCTTGGGACTGTGTCCTCTGGTTGTCAGTGCTGCCTGGAGAAAGAGACCAACCCCACCTGAGCACAGCCACCTTTCAGGGAATCGTAGAGAGTGATAAGGTCACCTCTGAGTCTCCTTTTCTCCAGGATAAACAACCCCAGCTCCCTCAGTTGTTTCTCACAGGACTTGTGTTCCAAGGGCTTGAATTCCACTGGGTGTTTGGCTGCTTCCCATGGATGTGTGTATCCTTATTGGGAGAGACAGGGACAACGAGTGTGGAGCTTAACACTGCTTCTGATCCTGAAATGCTTTAATTGAAAGTTTCTTCATTGCTAAGTAAAAGCCTCTACTCACTTTTTAAAAGCAAATGCATGAAATAGCTCAAAGATTAACTACTCCAGGATGCACTGACCTCCATGGCGTGCATGAACATTTGCAATTACTTTTAATAGAGCTTCCTATTTGTGTTGAGAGCTTAGTCACTCTAGTCAAAGTTTGTCCATCTTGGGCCAGGGATGTGAAGCAACAAAGTTCTGCTAATGAGAAAAAAATAGATTCCTATTAAGTGCCAACATTAAATTAAGTTCCTGCTCTTCCTGTTGGCAGTGTGGAGCCAGGCAGAAGGCAGAACCATATGTGCTTCTCTTAAGTGCTGATTTGCCTAAGTGTTGTTAGCCAGATTTAAGTGTTCTCCTTTAACTGTTAATAAGTGTGTTCTGGGACACTGAGTTACAGTCCAGAAAATCACCACCCTCGTTTCCAGTATTTGAAAATGTGGTTTGGTGCTAGAAATAAAAAATAAAAAAAAAAAAATAAAAAAAAAAATTTTTTTGACTGTTAGGTATATTTTGTTTATGTACATACTGACACACATGAAGCTATAAAAAATAACACATAAATTTAATTACAGTCCATGAGAATGGGAAGCTGGACAGGTGTTTTGTGCACAACAGGAATTAGAAGTTCTGTAGAATAGAAGTAGCAGATCAAAGGCTTCTTGTTGCTGGTAGATTTGGTAGGATCTCAATCACCCCTTGCACTGCCCAGCCCTCTCCCCAGCTCCTCAGTTCCCTGAGCACAAGAAGTGCAGATGAATTCTGGCCAGCTTCAAAGTCTGCATTCAGTTAATTCATGGAAAAAGTGCTTTTGGCCTTCTCTATAGCCCTTCAGGAACATGTCAGCCATTCCCTTAGCTTTACTAAGCTCAGTCTATTTTATTGGGATTAGCCACATCCTGGTAAACAGCTAGTGAAACCAACAGTCATGAGGGACAAATATCAATAAGAGTATTTTAGGGGGAAAAAAAAAATCTATTTTCTAGTATTTACAGTCCTTGCTGTGGGAAGAAATAATTCTGAACTTCAAGGAAAAGCAAACACAAGACAAGAGGCTGCAAAAAGGGATCAAACCAACAAAAGTATAGCAGCAATAATGGCCAAAATGGAAGGTAGGTGGGAGAGCAGAATTGCACCACAAAATCAGGGTCTACTTCTTTAGACTTGTTTCCTTCTAAAAGGTAGGTAAGAAATTTGGAGCACAGAACCATGAATTCCTTCTCAAAACTGAAGTACAATCTGTTCTGCACATCTGTGAATGCAGATGGTCACTGTCCTTAATAATTCAGCACAAAAACTAGCACAGTTCCTTTGACTGAGGTAAAATCCATGTATGTAGCTCGTGATATTCATCCAGCCATCTCTGGGACACCTTTCATTAATAGCAGCACCACAACTATTTTCACAACAACAGCTCCTACATACATTTACTACAGTAAGCCAGTCTGTCTTTATAATAAAATATACCAAAAGAGAGGCTGAATCTGAAATAGCTTTGTTGTTAGTTGGAAATGACACCCGTTCCCCACATTCTTTTGCCAAGATTTTAGGTCAATTTTTTTGTGTTATGGCTTTATATAATGTATTAGTACGTGCTTTATAAAAGAAGTGGAAAATGTACCTATTACATGGAAGTGGAAAATGTGCCTATTATTATGTGTATTGTGGTTTTGATTTGTTTTTATGCCCTGCTTTTCTCACTTAAAATAACAAAGGAGAAATATCTGGGGGATGGGGGAAATCACAGGACACCATGCTATTGGTGCCTGCGGTTATATGGGAGAAACAAAAATGGGAAATAAAAAATGTAATAAAATGGACAGAAATATAATTAAAAGAAATCTTGGAGGAGGAAATAGTCTTGAGCTAAGTGTTAAATGAAAGACTGTGTTAATACCTAGGTAGTATTTATAACTGAAGTTACATAGCTTATTTATTGATCTGGTCCCTTTTGCCAGCATATCAAAGTTACAGAACTGCAGTATATTTTTTCTTATGTGTTTTTGGAAGGAAAGTGAACCTAAAGCTCTTTAGCTCTTAGCACCAGCAAATTGCAGCATCATGCTCCTTCAGTGTTTATAGAATTTTGTATCATGTATTGTGCCTCCTCTTACAGTGTTAAGAAATGCAATTTGTCTTTTATTCCTTACCAAGTGGTGAAAAAAAAATTAATGATGGTGATGATCATAGAATTAAGCCATTAAATGCAATTTTTAAGACAGTTTTCTTTTTGCTGCCAGTACATAACTTCTTTAGAATATGTTTACAGAAAATTGAGGAAAACCATGAACTTGCCTTAAATTGGATGTTCTGGAGCAGTGTCATCCCGATACAGAAGTTTGCTCCCTTTTTACAGTGGTTGTAGCTAGTTTTCATTGTGTGCTATTATTTGTTTTTGTTGCCATGAATTGGAAATAACAGCAAGAAGTCAGGAGGGCTATGCTGGTGTAGAGCTGGAAAGCAACTTGAAATCAGGATCTGTCCAGGCTGCAAGAAGCTCTTTTCTTCTTCAAATAATTCATTTCCTTACACCCTGTGATTTTCACAACACAGCAGCATTTTTCTGTCCCTTTTTGTAAGGTTAAAGGTAGTTTTTATTATGACTTAGTGCTGATCTGAACGTGCATCTGTCTCTAGAAGGAGCTGTACTTTTGACTTGTCAGGCAGTGTGTGATTGACCTTAAAGATAAATACTTATTTTGGCCTGAGTGGTTTCAGGAAATCTATCCCTTAACCTGCTCCCTTTGAGACTCTTGCACATTTCAGAGCCCTGCAATAATACTCTCTGTCAACAAGGGGAACAGGGCTCTGTATGTGGGTAATGAGTGAAATATCCCTTCACTGCCCATATAACCACAGATTCACCTTTATTTACCTTTGAAAACAAATCATCTGCTCTGTAAAATGCTGGTCTAATTACTTTTCAGTGAATAGAGTCCAAAATTCCTCTGAAACAATACTGTGCCAGTGCAAGGTTTCGGCGTTTTAATTTGAATTGCTAAAATTGATATTTAAAATGAGACTTTATTGTGTTTCTATTCTAGTACTGAAGTGGAGAAAAAAGCAACCATCAGAAATGAAAAGCTAAATATCAAAGACAGCTATTGTTCAGAGTGCAACTGAAGGCTTATTTTTGAGAAACTAATAAATTAAGATTAAATTGTGAATGCTGATAGGTAAATGGGCAGATATTTGGGTGTATGTGTGGGTATGTGTGTCTGAAATGGAATAATTTCTTGCAGGGTATATACAGTCTAGACTGGTTGTGAACTTTGCTAGGGCACACATTATTTTTATCTGAAATAAGTAGTTTGGGGATTTTTTTTTTTTTTGTTTATTTTGGTTTGGGGTTTTTCCCCAATTTGGCAAAAAGAGAATTTGCTGATTTGTTGTATGTTCTATCTTCTTGTGTGAAGATATTTTTATTTTAGTATTATTGCTTCATGAAAGACAAAGAGCTGAATATGCACACTACACACTTTAGATAGCCTGTGCTGTTTGCCTAGCAGATTGTATTATCATAAAAGTAACTTAACACCTCCCAGGAAGCTCTTTGAAATCTTCAAGAGTAGGAAGGTGGTGAGAAAAGGCTTTCCAAGAGCTTGTGTGCACAATCTCTGTCTTGGCTCTGTGTTATGCTGGTAGCCAGGGTGTTACTGAAGTTGATTCAGTCAGTCCAGTCCTTTGTTTGTAACCTGGACCCTTTATGTGCAAATGCATTTCTTAGCTGTATTTATCCCATTTGACACTCACTTAGAAGTGTTCATTTGGAATAGAAGTGCTGAAGCACTCAGGAATAGCACTCAGGAGGGTTGTAGCAAAGTTTCTTGCTGCACAGTAGAGTTATAGGACTTATAGTCAAAATTTTAGGATCAAAGTTGGATTAATGAGGATGAAAGACACCTCAGAGTTGTTTCCTCTTAATTAATGGAGGGAGGGGATTCTACCCCTCTGCTCTGCTCAGGTGAGACCCTATTTGCATCCAGCTCTGGGGCCTCAGCACAGGAAGGGCATAGAGTGAGTCCAGAGGAGGGACACCAAGTGTTGATCAGAGGGGTTGTTCAGTCAGGAAAAGAGAAGAGTTTGGGGTGACCTAAAGTGCAGCTTTCCAGTACCTGAAGGGAGCCTACAAGAAAGATGGAAAGAGTTTTTTTACTGGAGCATGTAGTGACAGGACACAGGGGAATGGCTGCAAGCTGAAAAAGAATGGGCTTAGGTTAGATAATAGGAAAAAAAGATCAGTGAGGGTAGTGGAACAGGTTTTCCACAGGAGCTGTGGCTGCCCCATCCCTGAAAGTGTCCAAGGCTGGATGAAGTTCTGAGCAGCCTGGTCTATGGGATGGTGTCCCTGCCCTTGGCAGGCAGTTAGAATGAGATGATCCTTAAAGGTCCCTTCCAACCTCAAACACTCTGTGATTCTATGATCAGTTGGGGGATAGTGAAAATAAGGACTAAAAGCCCCTGCAAACTGTTTCTCCATGTGGGGCTACCTCTGAGGGTGTGCTGTGGCACCCAAACCCCTTTGGAACAACAGATTTTTATGTGCACCTTTGCAGTGATGTGTGGGGAGGTACAAATACAGGAACAAAGAGCAACTTAAAGAAATAAATACAGAAGTTGTGGTCAGCTTCATTTAGCCTGCTATGAGGTATGAACAAAAAGTATCAGCCTTATTCAGCTTGGCAAGACATGAGGGTAAAGCATATAAACTGTGGGGTTTTTACTGTGAAGCATGAAACTTACCCTCTCCCACTATTATTCAAATGCTATTGCCACCTCTTTTTCATATAATCTAATGAGCTTGTAGTTACTCTAAGCTTCAGAAGGTTTTAACACAGAGATTAAACAGTTTTACTGTGCACTTTACCTGTCTGGTTTTTGCAGCTGAAGTCTCTGGGTTAAGGAGGCTACTTCTCTCCAGCCTTACAGCTTGAAATAGGAGAAATACAAATCTGTAGGAAATGCTGCACCGTAGTGCAGGTGCTAGGAGAAGGAAGATTATTTGGCACTATGCTAAATATCCCAAAAGATGGGATATTTATACTATCCCATCTATATATATTTATACTCTGAGAGAGTATATCCACATCAACAAGTGTTATGGGCCCACAGAGGTCTGGGAGAAGGGAATAGGTGATCTTGAGGATGTTACTTTCACATTAAATATGCTGAAGGGATGATTATCCTGTAGCATCTGTGTCCAAGTCCTGTCAACTGAGCAAAGTTTTGGCTCTTGGATTCTGCCTTTTTGCTCAATTTCATCTTCAAAGAATTCCCTTCACATGCTTCAAGATATGGAAAAACAAAAACATTGTAGTGATCTGGGGCATCTCTTTAAAAAAATAACCAAAATCAGACTTTCATCCCTTACTGTTGTGTTGCAAAGACCTGGATTCCATCATCTCCCTGCAGTATTTTCATTTTTCCAGAAGGCATTGGGCAGTGCAGTGGGAATTCCAGGTGCAGCAGAACACCTGCTTTGGGAAGGATGGTGCATATTTCATTGCATGGTTCAGAGTGTCACCTCACTAACAGCACAAGTGCTTGCACCAGACTGATTGTCACTGTTCTGCTCTGGGAAAATTGTCTCTAGGAGAACAGAGGAGCCTTCTGTGATCAAATGAAGCCTTGGAAACCTTTAGGCAGCCTGCCATGGTTTGTAGGAACATGCCTGGTGTCTTTGTGTAGGCTGGGAGTGGGCTTTTCTCCTTCCCTCCATTCTCTGTGGCACAAATATGAGATTGCTCTGATGAGGATAAATTGCTCAGGTGTTGTTTCTGAGACACTTCTAATAAAGTGTCAGTGATGATTGCAGGAGAGCTTGATGGTTTTAACATCATTACTGCTTGTGTGGAGGAGATTGACATTTAGCTAAAATCAAAATTTAGGAACATCACAAAGGAACAGTTAGTACTGATTTTTGTATGTAAGGGGCGTTTGTTTTGTTGGTTGCTTGATTTGGTTTATAAATTACAGTCCTGCAGGATTTTGTTTTGCTGTACTCTTGCTTCCACCTTCACTGCTTCTCAATTATCATTGTTAAGTAATAGTCTCCACTCAAAATCCTTTCTAGATATCACAGAAAACATGTTTTATGTGTTCAAGAAGGGCACCTTAGACTTTTAATTTAATTCTCAAATTTTTCCTTGATAAAATTCAAACCAGGAGGGAGATACCAGCACTGCCTTTGACTTTTAATAGCTGAGTTTTACTGACAAAAATAGGATGGTTTATAGTGCTGGTCTAGCTATTTTCACCTCCTCTGATATCAGTGTGAATAATGCTCATGTGGCCCTCCCCTGACAATGTCTTCTTTAAAAGACAATGTAATCATAAGATCAGGTGAAGTTAATATTCTGTGTACTAGAGAGATTCTGTCACTTGGTACCATTATGGTTCTCCTGGATGCTGCAGTGTAATTATACAAATGAAATGGAAGATGCCTGTCTTGATCGAATCTTTAATTGATTGGATGGACAGGTTGTTAATCAAGCTAGAAGAGCATTAAAAGCCTTGTGTGGGAGTATTTCTTGTACTGTTCTCATTTTTCTGTTTTATTGGTGTTTCTTTTTATTAATTTTTCTAAAGACAAAAGGATAAAAAAAGAGCAGGAGAAGCAGAATCTTCTCACTTCCATTGTTTCACAACAAGTCAAGTAAAGACAAAAGGAAGGAAATTGAGACTGAAAGGTCTGTCTTAAAGCATATATAATTTCCTTAATTTTCCAAACAAGTCTGTTACATAGAACAGAATATGGAGAAGAATGATTTTTGTCCTTGCTTTCTGAAGGAACATATGCAGAAAAAAAAGGAGATTCAGGCTCACTAATAGCATATGGAAGTCTGTTTTAAAAAAGTTCCTTTGTAAGTCTATCATAGTCCAAAGTAATTATGTAAATATTAAAGTTAGCTAGATCAAGTTCATGGCAATTAAATTACACTCCATTAATCAAAAACCTTGGTAAGCTTGAATGTCAAACATCTGTCTTGAATCTAGTACATGATAAGTGTTTCTTTGAAGGCATGAGAAGTGGTTCTTGGATCCCAGTGGCCTGGCAGTTGGGAAATGGAAGCCCAGTGCTGTGTTGGTGTTTGGAGGTGCATTTGGTTATTTATACCAGGGGAGAGGCTCCTCAGAAATAACCAGTTGTGAGACATTTGATACTTTTTTTCATTTGAAATGAAAAAAAAATGTAAATTAAAACTCTGTTTATAAGACTGTATTCCCTGGCTGTAAATAATGTTCTATAGCCTGGAATGATTTGTCATTTCTCTTTCCTTAAGGAGCATCTCCCTGTCTCAGATCCTGAGACCAGTCCTTCAGAAAGCAAATTAGTGGCTTCTTTTCATCTTTCATAAGAGCCTTCATCCTTGTTTTGTCCATTCCTTTCCCACTACACTGATTTGGAGCCTCATTCCCCAAGGTGTGTGTGTAGTTCTGTTCCCTGAACGTTTCAGCACTATTCATCTATCACCAGCACACCGTGTGCACCACCTCCTACTCTAGAGATGGGCATGGAATTCCTGACTTCCACTTGTCCTTTTCCTTCACCCTCTCTTCTCCCAGAAGAGCCCTTGACCTGTTCTGTGGGTGGATTTTGTGGCCCACATTAGAAATGGTTTTTAAGTGCTTTGAGGTCTTCTGTGAAGGACAGGAAATGTGAAAACCCACTGATGGGGGAGTGGAAGTCAGGCTAAACACCACCTTCCCACCAGCAGTGCATCCTGTGACCTGCTCTAGCTGAAATGTTAATGTCTAAGTGGATTTTTACTAGAAATAGTTCTCCCAGATTCTAATTCTGATGTCAGAGGTTGGCAGCAATATCAATAAAAAGCCAGCAGGGTGGCCTTTATTCCCTAGTGCAGCGAAGGTATGTGACAAAAATAAGTATGATCGTTTTATAGCTTCCTTTTTTTTTCCCCTGCTCAAAACATAGCTGTGTTAATCTGAAAGACAGCTGATTTTTCAAGGTCAAAAGTGCTTGGCTATAAATTGATGAGCTATTATGGATGTCTGTGGGTTTTTTTGATGGTTCTGTATTAATAATATGCTTGGAGAACAGGCCATAAAAATTCCATTTAAGGGTATTAAAACATAGCGGGACATTTAATCAGGTTAGAATTCCTGTCATCTGGCTGTAGTCACGGTGTTGTTCAGTCCATCATTAACAAAGTGTGCAGGAGATCAAGACAAATGGCTGTTCCATCATTTCAGCTATTGCTGGGATGACCTTTTTCTTTTGGGCACTTGGCACGTTTGGTTGAGTGGGAATACATTGCACAATTTTGGGGACACCGTTGGCGAGCAGAGTAGTCCACCCCTCCTACTGCAAGCAATTCTAGATAGCAAGGTAGAAGAACAAAAAATATTTCCACTGTAACAAAGCTTTTTGCAACAGGAAAACATGCATTTTGCAGCAAAATTATATTAAAATGTAGATTGCATCATCAACTTCTACAGTTGTTCTTTAATAAATATCCATTTTGCTGGAGGTGTGATGCACATGGCTGTTCTTGAAGATCCTTACCATGAAAATCAACTTACAGTAGAGAATGATGCAGTTCAAAATAGATATTTTGAGGTACTGAGGATTTTTATGGGTGCCAAAGGTGGTGATATTTCTACCAAGATTAGACCCCATGTAAGATCTGTAAGATAATTTTCTGCACGAAGCCCCAGTAGACAAACTCCAAATTAATATGTCCCTTTTTACACTGAAATTAAAGTAGCTTCAAAATAAATGAGACTGTGAATGAAAATTAAGCTACAAATTGGAATTGCATTACATTATGTTTTTACATGTACAAAAGTATTTTAAAAACTAAGATTTTCTTGATATGGAGGATTCTGATTTTGGATAGCTTACAGGTATCTTTTTTGGCAGCTTCTTTAGCATACACACAAAAAAGTTTGTTTTTATGCTGGAAAAGCCTTGATAGGAACACCTTGATAAATTATGCCAATTGCATTGTAGTGATAGTCTTATTGCTTATGAACACTTTAAGTGCAAAATATTCAGCTGACTGAACAAAATATATTTTAATTAATATTTAACCTATTTCAGTTTTGACTGAACTGATCATTCTTTAAGGCATTTTATATTTTGTGCTTTTGTGTCATATATATATTTAAAACCTCCAGAAATGTGAGATTTCTCATGCTTTCATTATTTTTATAAGAAAAACTCAGATCCTTTCATTCCTTTTGCCTGCCATTCTGGTCATGCCTGGTAGAAACTTTTAAGCTGAGCATCAGTACATGCTTTAGGTTTTATTAGGTTCTTTTTTTTTGAAGAGAAGCGATCTGGACGCTGTTTACTCAAGCTCAGTGTCAGTTTGCCTGGGAAGTGTTGCTGAGGAGTAGGGGTTTGTTCCCTGCTGTTGGCAGAGGCTGGCTGGCCAAAGGGTGACCCATGCTCCTGCCACTTCTCTTTGGAAGCCACAGGCAGCTTGGCTGCTGGTGAGCAGCTGGATAGAGGGGGTTCTCCAAAGCTGGCTTGGGGATGATGAAAGCCTCTGAGGCCACTGCTCCTCTGGCTGAGCTGGAGGGAGGGAGGCAGAGAGGTCTGGAACAGCCTTTAGTGGTGGGAAGCCTTCGGTGTTCTCAAGGTGAAAGACATCTGCTGGCTCCTTCCCTGTGATGCCTCAGGTTTTAGCTTTTCTATTTTTCAGATTCTGTGCTGCTTTAGTATGAGGGTCTGGGCTTCATATGAGGGGATGCTGAGATCTCTTCACAGAGCAGGGAGGCAAAACAATTCCTTCTCCAGCTGGGGACCAAGGACAAATGATCCAAATCTCAGGCCCAAGAGCACAAACAACGTGGGCTGAAGAGAGAAAAACAAGAAGGATGGGACTTCATAACCTAAAGCTGTGACTGGACAATTAACTCCAATATGCAAATGGACCAGAACTTATAAATGTGAAAGACCCTGTGACTGGTCATCCATTTTATGACTATTTTGGGTTCCTCTGGGCTGTAGCCCTGGCTGGGCTCTTGTGCTGCCCCAGGTGGATCCATTGAGGCCTTTTAATAAATCCCTACTTTATTCTTTAGCTCTGTCTAGCCTCTGTTCTAGGTCAGCCTGCACAAGGCATCACCTGAATAATTAAATAATTGCAGCAGCCCTAAGAAAGCAGAGTAAAAATCTGACTTTAAAGACCTCCTCTGCTTCTGGTTTGAGTCCTGCTTACCTGTTTTTTCTTGAATTAGAGTTGTGGGCAGAGTTTTCTACGGGATGTGGAGGAGGATAATAAGGTGTTAAATGGGATATAGGCAGTGAAGTTCAGGGATAAATGGCAGCTTACATTGTGGGACTGTGTAAGGCTAGCTGTGGCCATTTTTTTTCCATGGTAAAAACCAGATATTTCCTATGAGATGTGCATAATCTCAGCAAAAGGCATCTTAGGGAACCATATGGAAAATGGAACTATGTATGGCTTTGATTTCAACATCTTCTGTGTGACATACCCCTATAGTCTTTCTTAATATATGGCATAAGAGGAGAAGGAAAGTCAGGAGATTATAAAAGGCTTTTTATTAAGTGATTCAATTCCAGATAATTGTTTTTTTCCTGAATAAAATAAAAGCTAAAGGTATTTGGCAAGTGACCACTTTGGCAAAAGTGTTTTTCTTCTGTGTACTGTGTGTGCTGATTGTGTGATAGGATGCCTTACAGTGTCTTGAGAGACTCCTTCTGAAACATCAGGTGGTGTTTCTGCATAGCTTTACAGAAAATCTTCCCAATAAATGGCCACTCTAAGTAGCCCATGGGACTCCAAAATTGTAGCCTTCTGACAGGAGGCCAGGAGTACTGCTTTGGTGGGCAAGTACTGCTCACTCAACATTTTGTTGGGTTTTTAACACACTTTACAAGCCAACCACAAACTGCTAGTAAGATTCCACTCTTATTTTCACTGTATTTATTGATAACATTGGTTAATCCTTTAGCAGCTATACAATATGAAATCTAAGCACAGAATGAAATGTTTATTATCAATTTTGTCACCATGAACTGCCTTTTGTCAGGTGGAGGTGACAAAACTCTGGTGACAACACTTCTTTGGAAGCAGCATCCCAGCTTCTTCAAGAGCAGGCTTTGCATTCTGCTGTTCCAAGAAATATTTGCAGTTTTCCTGGTTTCAGTGTGCTTATCTTCAAAATCTGGATAGGCACTTCTAATCCTGTGTCATTGCTCTCCCTCCACTATGGCAAATGTTCATACCAGTTCTACTTATTTATGAGGATATTTATCTCAGGCAAAGATGATAAAAGAAGTCTTTCTAACAAAACTTCAGTTATGGCAGCAGCCTGGCAGCATGCCAGTTAATGGTACAAATGAATATATTTCTTGATAATTTTTTAAATTAACAACTGCAATGAGAAAAACATCTTTTTCATTTACTTGCAAAAAAACCCACCCCAACCCCCCCCCCAAAAAAAAAACAAAAAAAAAAAAACAAAAAACAAAAAAGGGATAAAACCAAACCACAAAACTCCCTCAAACAACCCCCTCCCCCCACAAACCTTAAAAAATATGATTGTGGGTAATTCAAAATGCTCCAGAACCACCACATTGTCTGCTGCTGGCTGAGTAATGGTGGTGAAGCTGGTGACAAGTCTGTTTCAAGAAAAGAGAGAAAAAGACAGCTGTCATTTAACATGATGTTCTCAGTCTTTTGTAGAAACAATTATAAGATGCAAATTTCTATTCACTTCTTCAGCCTGCACCTTCATTTCTACTGATGCAAACATATGCACTTAATAGCATTCTATAGTTTCTATAAATCCATTTGCTTGTGACTGCTTTGGTTGTTTAACCCTCAAGTCCAAAAATGTGTTCACTCTTTTTCATTATCTTTTTATTATTTCTTATTTATCAAAATATTGCAATATCCTTGTGCTTATGCTTAATATTTTGTTTTCAAGTACAGCACCTAAAGAGCTAAATTCACTTTCAGATTATTTGGGGACAGTTTTTGTTCCCTGAGTGTATTTGCAAGGCACAAAGCAGGGTCCTACCATCCATGTTCATGACTTTTAATGTATATTTACATTATTTTGACTGTGTCATAAAATATACAGCCTGAACAAACATTGCAGCACACTCTGTTACATTCTGAACTTTTGGATTTAAAATGTGATTTAAATGTGCTTTCTACTTGAGCTGTGCATCTCTGTGTTTAGCACAGCCATCCTCTGGAATGGGTGGGGCACAGGGGCCACAGTTTCTTCTGCCTGGGAGGTGGAATAGGGAGGGTTTTGTATCCCCTGGAATCCTTTCTGCTCAACAGTAAAGTCCTGATGTATAAAAAGTGTGAGGGAGAAGGATTGGGTGGAAAAAGCATCTCTGAGAGGCAGGAATTTGACCTGCAAAATGCACAAGTTCTCAGTTTTGGTCTGTGGGATTGCCTGGAAGGAAGGACCGGTCCTGAACAGCCTGGGGTTTCTTTCAGCACACTGAAGATTTGCACCCTGAATCAGATTTCCTTGTGATGTCAGGATTTCAGATGCAAGAATTTGAGCCTTTCTTTGTGAATGGAAAGGGCTCCATGTAAATGCTCTGATAGGATGATATAAATCCATTAGTTTCACAGGGAACACAAATATCTATTTTTAGAAAGTAATGAACAGATATTCATGGCATAGAAAATTCCTAATAAAAACCTACAGTTTCCCATACAGCAAATTGCCATCAAAAGAATTACACATACGTTGATTTCAGTGATATTTCCTACTTTCAGCTCCATGAATTGCTCAGCAATAGAAAAACATACTGTACTCTGGATTCTTGTAAGTCATTGCAATCTGCTACTTGGAGCCATTGTATGAGCCAAATAACATCTGTTCCTCAGCAAGATATTACAATGTTTTTATAATCCCAAGTATTTATCAGAGGGAAGGAGACTGAAGGAGATAATGTGGCAAAGCCAGTCAGCTGCAACTTGAACCTTGCATGATTTTTGGGAGTCTTTCTCCTACTATTTATGTTACCTTATTATTACCTACTATTCTTGGTTTGTATTCACCTGGATGTAATCAGAATCTGTCAAAATTGTACCTCAGGAATATTCCCTCAAAAATGACATCTTCCCACCTTTGGGAAGCTGCTCAAGCTCTGGGGACTTGCCCTGTGTCCTGAAGCAGATGCCCCTGATCCCACAGAGGCTGGAAAACAGCTGGAACTGAGATTTTTTTCAGCAAGTTCAGTGTGAAGAGAGCTTGGATTCTTCAGCTGAAGGGCTAATTTATAATATGTAATTTCCCCCCCTCCCCCATTCAGATTTATGGGTCTGGCATAGAAAATGTATTTGAATGTCCTGGAATAGATGAAAAGAAGCATGAAAGGTAGATGAAACAAAAGGATATATTTAATTTGAAAAAAAAAATTGGGGGGGGGGAGGTCTTAGAGAATATCAAATTGGATAATTAATGTTCTGTATGCATAATTGTTATAACATGTATGTCAAGCTAGATAATGTGCTATGAAAGTAACTCAAGAATGAGAAGAGAGAGAATATTGACTAAAGGACATATTATAGAATGTAGCTCTTTCTCATGTAAATTGTTAGTGAACTCATTCTGTTTTAAATTATTTTGACTGTTTTGTGAAGATACATTTAAGCCAGTGTATTTTTTTTCAGGTTTCTCAGTAGAGGAGTTTGTTTCAAATATTCAGTATTTATATTTTCATGTGTGAACTGTTTTTAATGTTCATGGAGATAATAAACTACACTGAAATATGTTTTAAAATACTTCAGTGAATATTTTTGTATGCAAAGCAACTTGCTTGCTTACACTCAAAATGTGCCTTCAAAATGCAGGAGAATTTTGTGAAAATGTGTTTGTTAAAGCACATGGAACAAAACACAGAAAACAAGTAATTTTTTCTGTGTTTGTGTATTTCAAGGTAAAGTCTAGAACACTTTTGCCTGGTATGTCCATGATTTGAAACTTGCTTAAGATGGTGATTTCCAGACAGTGTAGCCCAAGCAATTTTGAGTCTGTTTCCTTATGTTGTGGTTTCCTCATATCCAGTGCAGGAATTAAAACTGGATGATGGAACAAGCCGTCATTGGTTTATCTTCTTATTTTCTAGGAGCTTGAGAGTGTCCTGGAAGTACAGCCTGAAGTTTTCTCCATCCCAAAACTGTTGATGTGGGTTCAAGGCATGCAGCTCAGTCTCCATGTGTTTATATGAAGATTTATGTACGTGTGCATCCACTTACACCCATGCACAGGTTTTTGCTGTTGCATCCAATCCTGCTTTTACTCTTGGGAAAGGCTGTAATCACACATTTCCAGTTTCTTCTAATAGTCTGACTTCTGAATCATTGATCATTTACCATGATCAGTTTTTTCAGGGTTTGTGAATTTTCAGAAAGGCAGCAGGCGTACTTAGCTAAGAAAAAGCCAGGAGGGTGTAAGATGCACTCTGCTCTAATGACTGTGGTCTAAAATGCAATTCCTGGTGTTGGGAGCCCCCGAGGTGGTAACAACTGGAACCTGGAAAAGAGTCACATGGAATTAGCATTTCATGCTTGTGTGGTTCTTGCTTGCTCTCCCAGGCTTCTGTTGCTGGCAGCTGTCAGAAACAAGGAGTCGTGGTTGGATGAGCCCTTGGTGTGGCTCAGCACAGCCCCTTTCTGCTGGCTTTGATTTATGCTCAAGTTACTTTTACTGCAGAATGTGTCACCTATTAATTACCTTACTGCTATTATTTGTCATTAATATCTCCTCGCTGCAAAAGCAAATTGTTGAAGGGTTGGCAGCTCATTAAATATGAGAAACTGAAGTACTTTGTAGCTGCTTTAGTTTTTCAAACATTTATTATCAAGAGTGCTTGAGACTTAACCCAGTGGTGAGTGTTGTGTGTCAGCTGGTGTCTGACATCCCTGGTGGGGGGTGGCATTCTCTGCCACAGGGTCTTAGAAAATGTTATCAAAGGGCACAGGGCACCTGATGGTAGGAACTTTATTTGGAAATGATTGCTAGAAGTCAAGGATTATTATAAATGTTGTAGAAATATCTTTTTGTTAGGAATTGGCAGCAATTTTAAGAATGGGGCATGTTGTACAGCAATCGTCTTCTGCTTAAAATTTAAAAAACAATTTTGATACTTTCCCTGTTTAATATTGCACTATAAATATCATATGGAGTTTTTAACAAAGACTGACTTGTATGGCATATTTTGGTAGTGGCGTGTTCTTTCCTATATGTGTCTGGTTAAAGCCACTGGAGATTTCCATTGTTCCTCATCTTTTGTGGATTAATTAATTTCTGGAGATGAACAGGAATAGAAAGATGGATATGCATTTCTGTAAAGATAGTGTGAAATTGTTCTACATTTTGAATAAGTTTTTGCAGTAATGTGGTGGAGTCTTTGGACAAGTACACTTTAATCCATTCTCATTAGGAGTCTGGAGAACTTGGTATCAGCTCACTGGGCTTTTGATGATCTGAAGTTTTAAAACATTGCTTTGAATGACAATTTAAAAGAGCACCAATAACTCTGAACTCCCTACAATCACCTACTCAAGGCATTTCGATATTATTTTTTTGTCCTCATGGATGAGGTGTGGACCTGACGTTCACAAGTCTGCCTGTAGCTGTGATTGATATGAAAAGTGTTGCACAAAGATAATTTGGTGAAAAACAAATAAAAGCATAGTGGGTGTTAGCAAGGACAAAATACAAAGATGATGCTCAGAGATTAAAGTGAATTAAGCTTATGATGAACTTTTATTATGGGTATTGCCAGTGCCTACATGGTCACAATCTTCTTTACAGCCATGAACTCTTTCTGCTTCCCTAAGGAAGTGGGGCAAAAATTGGCTTTCAATTCAGGATCATGTTCTAAAGTGGATGAATTTTATGGCAAAATTGCCATTTTTAGAATTATGAGTGTCTGAATATCATCCTGAAAAGGTGCAGAATCTGAAATTCTCCCCAGAAAGCATCATATTTCCATGATTTGTCTGGCTCCACCTAAGAGCAGAGTTGAACTGCTGGTAGGAAAGATAATTAGTGTTGTACATACGAATCTGTAGAGTTCTCAGGAAATCTTTTTCTCCCTCTGAAATTTGCAACAACTTTTTAGAAAGCTGATGAATGGAAAACCTATTTATCAAGTTCAGTTCCAGTTATGAGCTCTTGTTAATCCGTGTGCAGTAGCACTAAGTAGGAAGAGATATTTTGACTTGTTTTTGTATTTGAAAAACTTTATCCTAAATCAGGATGAAATGACAAAATCTTGTAAATCTTTAAAGGGAAAAAAAGAGGCATATGTCAGGTACCTAGCAATGTTTTTAAAAATTCACTTTCAGTCAAACTTAAATTTGCAGTTATGACAATAGGAGGTTTGAAAACATCTGCACAAAAATGCATCAGGGAACATGTTGAATTCTATTTCACATAAATTTTTCAGTTTTGACAAAGTGTCTTTATCTCTTAAAAGAGATGTTTTACCTAAAAATTCTCAGGTAGCAAGAACTAAAGCTATCAGCCCTGTAAGGATGACATGTTTGAAAGCCTTTTTACCACATTACTGACAGCCCAGAGAAAGTTTAGGCAAATTTTTGGGTGATCTGCCACATAAAAGTAATGTCAAATTTGCTGATTTTAAGAGTCTAATGCAAATTTTCACTCTTAGATATTCTGTTCATCAATTCCTTGAAATATTTTCACCCAAGCTTGTATTCTTGTCCAGTTGAGTCAGTTATTTACCTACACCTCTGCAATGTGCAGAGCACACTTATCAAAGCTTGAAGACCAAACCAGAGTTAAAGCATTGGCATAGTGAAAAAGAAAATAACAACATAGCAGGGTGCAGGATTTGGGCTTTTCTTCCAACCGCTTTGAGTAGTCAAGAAATTAATCTTTTCAACATATCAACTAATGCAGTGAATCTAATCCTTGTTTTAAAGAAAATTTTAAATGAGGCTGCCTTTCATTGTGGTTCTGGTAATAAAAAAAATAGTTGAAGTGTTGAGAATCAAAGATAAATGTTCTAACCAAATGACATAAATTATAGTGATTTTAGCAAGCATTGCAGAATAGAAGAAATGAATACCTATTTTTTCCCCAGCTCTAGTTTTTCAAAATAACCACATTTGCCTTCTTCAATATCTATATGAACATAGAATAAAATTGAAATAATAGTTTTCAGTTCCCTTCTATTTTGCAGATCTGATTATACTTTTGTAATTTTTTTGAATGCTGGAATTTTTTTTTTTTTTCTAGAAGCAAGGTTTTTCTTGTTATTGGCTACTATTCAGGTAAACATTGAATTCTGGCTATCAGCATGATTTTGTTGTTTTTGCAATGTTTTATTAATCTTTAGTAGCTAAGTAAAAATTGGTACAGAATTTCTATGGTTAATGGTTGCTTTTTTTTTGGTGGATATCTCAAAAGGAGATGCAGAAAGTTACCTTGAAAGAATTTTCAGGTTCAGGCTTGCATGTTAATATAAGATGGGAAGTTTCTAACATAAACAGCAAAATGGTAACAGATGCAGGATTGATCACAAACCTTAAAGTTTATAGTATATCAACCAAAACAAATTAGAAATTGAAATATACAACAGCGTTAAAAAATGAGGAAAAAATTGACAGAGCGGTGTAAGTTTTATGATATTTAATCAGCTCCTGTGCCTGGCATTTTTTAAATATACAATTTAATTTAAATGAGTATTTCCTATTAAAAATGCTAGAATTATCCTTTCAACGATAAAAAAATCATCAGTTAGAAACTATGAAGCAGGAATTTAAGCATTATAAAATTTTATATGAAAGGTATGCATTTCTTACGGAGGTAGAATCTATAACTACATTTTAAAATATCTGGATATATGTCTGATATTAATTAATAGACCTCACCTAGAGAAAAAATGGAATAAATTACTTTTAAGTAAGCTAATTTCAGAGTTCTACTATCACAGGTAGATTCTTTTGATGACAGACATTTAATGAGCTTTGAGTTCATGGAGAGTCCTGGACAAAAGAGATGCAGCTGCTGGACAAATTTAGCCCCTGACAGTGCAGAAATCTGAAACTTCCATGTGGCTTCAGTCCCAAGGTGTTTAGAAGAGCTTGACAATTTTTCAAAATGGGGCTGTTAATTCCCAAAACAAATAAACCAAAGTTTTTAAACCAGAATTCCAACAGTCAATCACATGGTTTATTTGTCCATTCAAAATGTTTAACACCAACTTCTCACAGAAAGTAGTTAATTGCTTCTGATTAGATGTTTTTATTAAATATTCTGGCTTTATTTTTAAATCTTTAAATCCCAAACCCTGAGAACCTCAGAAATAGTTAGAAAGAAAAGAGGAAGAAGTAAAGAGAATTAGAAAATGGAGAAAAATGGAAAAGAAGGGAATGCCACCACTTTCTTTTCAAAATCAGACATAAATTTCCATTCAGGTCTTAACCTCATCAGACTAATAGACTTATATTTAAGTAGGCATTCAGCAGAGCAGAAATGGTTTTCCTGTCTAGTATATTTATAACCTTGAAGGCCTTTCCTTTATTTTTCTCTCTCCCTTGACCTTTTATTAGAACACACTTTTAAACTGTGAAGTGGCGAATGTTGTACAGCTTTGCTGGAGGCACATTAAGCTCACTCAAAGCACAAATGTTACTGTATAAAGTTCACAAACTTTCATTTATTTTGTCTCCAGAAAATAAAGGTTAAATACTTTTTTTTTTTTTTAATTTTTTTTTAAGGCAGTACTTGGGCAGTGACAAGTTGATGCCTACTAAATAGAAGTGGGCCTTGAAAACCATGCTATGGTTGTGAATAAATCTCAAACTGCTTTGAGTTAATTAGAGATAATTTTGCATTAAATTTCCATGCCTCCAAAACATAATAATTAAATGATTTCTTTTTTTTTAAGAAAATCTGAGATGTTGTTTGGCTGTGTCTGTGTTGGAGAGGAGGATTGGATCAGTGTTATGATAGCAGTGAAGTGATATAAGTACCTGATGAAGTATGTTGGTGTTTTCCACTTTGAACTCTGCCTAGTCCAGTGCTGTGGATGAGTGCTTGTTACCAGTGGAAGAGTTTAGATGCACTGTTGCCCTGATTTTTAAAAGTGTTAAGTTTTCTTTTATAGTTCTTATGAAAGTCTTAAAGTTCTCATAAAACTTCTTCAGCCTTCTGATGTGTTTACATATTTCTACTGGAGTTCTCACACACTGTCATGTAAATAATGATTGTTTTGCATTCTTCTTTGTGGGAGGAGAGAATTGATGGACTGATGGTTTGACCAGTGTGGCTGGAGAGGTGGCAATTCCATCCTCCAATCCACGGTCACCTCTGGAATTCTATAAATATCAGATGCTCCAATAAAGCGCTCTCTTTTTTTTGGTCTTTGATCTTACCAAGCTGTATACTTACTTTGTGTCCAATAGCGATAATGCACTTTTGGAGAAGAGATTTATTGTTTCATTTCACCCCAACAAAACCTAGGTCATGCAGTCTGAGAGTACTGAATTTGGGACCTGGTGTGTGGAAGGTTGGGGTGGATGGTGGTGAGACCTCCTGGTCTCTGCTGAAGTGCTCCTGTGACATTCCTTGTGAGTCTCACTCTTAAAAACCTTGAATTCTGTTTTACTGCTTAAAATTTGGAGCTCTCAGATCTAAATTCGATTTTAATGTGAATCTCAAGAATGAACAGGTGTTTAGATTATTGTTCCCCATTGTTCAGACTTCTCACCAGCCTGATCAAAAATAATGCTGAATCTCTGTGTATCCGTGCTGGTCAACAAATTGGGCCTTTCTTAGTGATGCATCTGGTGGATAAGCAATTTCCATTCGTATTGTGTTGCCCTCTTTTTCTAAGGTTTACAGACATTGGCGATCCTGGTGACTCTGTACACTGAGTTACCACTGCTTCCAGGATGTGGGAGGGGGATCTCCCCGTGGCTGGTGCCTGCTGGAGTGGATTTGAGGATGATCAGGAATGGTTTTTCATCAAGCAGAAATAAAGCAGCGTAGGGCCCTGTCTGGAGCTGGTATTGCCCCTTGCCAAGAGCACTGTGCAACCGTGTCCCTCTGTGTGACAACCTGGATTTCTCACTCCCATTTTATTGTCAACTTATTTCCATGTGTAGAGTACACAGCACTCAGTCTGACACTGAGCACAGGCTATTTTTGCATTGCTGGTTTCTTTCCTTCAGTCCTTGTAGTCTTTTTAGTGCTTGTCCCTGTGCAGATCCTGAGAGTGAACATTGTCTGTCATCAACAAACTTTGCATTTTTGGATGTGAGTTAGCAATGACTGGAACTACAGTTTACAGCTCAGCTACTACAACTGCTTCTGAGGATCAGTCCTTTTAGTTATTCATGCAGATCCTGTGGAAAGAACTGTTCTTCTCCTGTGTCTCCTTCTGGCCAAGCCTATAGGACACTGGGTAGTCTTGACAGCCATGTGGCAGTTTCAGTGTGGAGACTGTCAGTATTCTTCTAACAGCACCTGTTTTCTGTATATCAAACTGGTCATTTTATTTGAACAATTGGGCTTATTTGACTTATAGATGCAGTAGTTGCTGTAATGAATTCATGAAATATGCATATGGTGGACTAGAGGAAGCTATCAAGACTCATGCATTTTGCATGGGGCTCACTCACTTTTTTCCTCTTCCTGCAGGTCTCCTCCCTCCTGGATAATGTGGCTTAGTGTGTAAGAGCCTTATGTTTTCAATAAACTCTCCTCTTCAGGAGCCTCATTGTTGAAAAGCTTATTTGCATTTTTAAGTGTGCATGTTAAGGCAGATTTATTCCATAACTTTAAAGTCCCAAACCCATCAGGGAATAAAAAAAAAAAAAAAAAAGTCCTCCAAACTGGAAGTAAGGGTTGCAGAGAATGCTTGAGGTTTTTCCATGCAGCTCCCATAGCAGTGGGCAGCATCCCAAGGCAGAGTCAGGAAGCAGAAAATTTGGCAGCATGTCTGTCATGCTTTAAATAAAACCCCAGGCATGCCCTCTGACCAAAACCACATCTGGTGAGAGGGGCCATGCTGTTCCCTGGCCCTTCCTCGTGCACTGCCTGTCCTTCACCCTCCCTTCCTGGGCTTTCAGCTTTGCCTGCTCTCCTGGCCAAGAGTGAGAAGGAAAAACCAGATCCCTCCCTCTCTCCTAGGCTCTGATGCCCCAAGGATGAGGTCATCTTCTCCTGCCTTAGAGCTTCACCCACCAAGCACCACGACCCCAGTGCCAGTTTAGGGAGACTCTGGAGCTGTATGGAACACAGAGCTCTGTGGCATAAAACCAGAGATGATGGGTGCCCCCTCACTGCATTTGTTCTATGTTTAGCATTTCTGACTTTGTCTCTGGAAGACAGAAATGTCAGGGGGACAGAAGGGACAGTCAGGGCATTTGAAGAACAGCTGAAACAAACACAAGGGTAAGCAAGGCTCAGGCTTTGAAATGCTAATTTGAAGGCAGAATGCAATGAAATGTCACATTGCATCCAAACTCGGAGAGAGTTGGATCCTCCTCTCCTGCTTCTTGCATATCTGCACCCAGGCACTGGCAGGGAAGAGAGTGCTCATCCAAATGGCTTTGCCTTGGGACTGATAAAGGTTTCACTCAGAATGCTTGTGTGAGAGCTGCTGTGTGCTGGTCACACACCACAATGACAACAGCCAGCAGAAAACCTTGGAAAACCACGTGAGGACTTGCTCCTCCACTTCTTTGGCAGGTGCTGGGTGATCTGCTCTGTGCATTGTGAGTGCCCCAAATTTACTCCTTGTGCCAACATATGGGAGCTGGTGGTGTGGATTTAGGTAAGCTTGCCCAAGGAAAACCACTGCACTTCTTCCAGCTAAACTGGCTGTGGGTTTGATTTTAGTTTTTATTCCCCCTTTCCCTTCTCTTGCTGTTTGCAGAAGGAAAGGAAAAGAAAGCTGAAGTATTTTAAAGGAGATTTCAGGTGGAGATTTGTTAAGGGCTAACCACACTGCTGTTCTAAATATTTCAGATACTCATTCAGATCAAATGTAGACTGGAAAATGAAGGCAAGTAGGAAAAAAAAAAAAGATTAAAACTGAGCTCAGTTTAATGCATTAATTTATCTTGAGAAAAAGCCTTAATATCCCACAAATTAAAAAAATAATCCTCTGCTTGCTTTACTTTTACAGTGATTATTCTCTGTTTCTGCATTAAAACTTCTTTGCTATAGCAAAGCAGATGGGTGATTTCAGTTCCACAGTATGTGTATTTACAGTGAGCAAGAGTTGGCATTTTAAATCCATGTCTCTCTGTCCTGTGAACTGTGGAGCTCCAGACCAAGCTGTGGAGTCCACAGAGCTCTGTAGCATGGGAAGAACTGTTACATTCATCTCTGCACCATTTGATTTTAGCCTAACTTTGAGAAATATAATAATCTTGCCTATTAAACTGTAATGTGGTATTCCTGTGGGCTGTGTACAGACCTCAAAAGCTTTCAAATGCATTTGCAGCCACCCTGACTGACACAACCAAGAATTATTTATGCTAATGAAGGAGAAATGTGACAGACTCTGCAGCACGTTGGTGTGGCCTTCAGGTTAAAGATCTGATTTTAACATCTCTTACGTGCACATATGATGTCTCTGTTTATCTGTGTCTTGACTGCAAAGTGGGGAGAGCAATTCTTTCTTATAACTAAACTCCTTCAGAGCTGTGAAGGGGACTTGCTGTGTGAGAGCTCAGAGCAGCCCTGTGGCAGCCCAGGCTGCAGCACTGCAGGGCTTGACACAAAGGGAGCTCAGATTTTCATTTGCTTTTGTATGTTCAGTGCTGCCAAATGTGGCTTTGAAGGTGCTGTGCTGGTGCTAGGAGGAGTATTGGATGCTGAAGGAAATTTTTGGCTGCTATTAACTTGCTGTGAGATAAGTGACATTAGGCTGAGAACAAGTATTATTGAACATCAATGAATGAAGACCCTTATCAGCACTCTCTTGTCTGTCTTCAGAGTGGACTCAATAGCAGATATTTGCCTTTTATCCCCCCACCCTCTTTTCGGAGCATTTCTGAAGTGCAGATGTTGGAGAGTTTCTGTCTTATGTTAATCTATGGGAATTTCAAAAGTTGACTTATTAAAACTAAGAAAATCCTCTCTTGAATTGCATGTTGTAATATTTTTCTCTGGCACCTTCCCAAAACAATAGACTTCAAGGACACACCAGGTACTTTCTGTTTACAGGAACATATTTCACTTTTTCAATCAGGCATTGTTTTGTTAGGTTTATGTTTCTCAGCAAATTGCTGCCTGTGAAATGCAAAATGGATTATTTGGTAATTAAAATATTTCAAGTTTATGAGAGAGTTTGAAATCAATAAAATAGCCTTATTTCAGTGGAATGGAGCTGTATGTCTGTGAGAACAGAATCCTGTAAGTTATAGAGGAGTAGAAGTAAAACTAATAAGTGCTTTCCATTTCCTTTGGGATTGTTCTCTATTGGATGGTATGTTAGCTAGCAGGATTTTTTTTCTCCATTTAATTTAAATATCCCAAGAGATAGGACTTGTAATATACCTATTATTTTTCATATGCAGTTAAAAAAAGTGGAATCCTTTAGTATTACAGCTGTGATTTGCAATGTGCCTTAGAATCCGAAATGAAAGCAGGGCATCACCTCATAGTGCTGAGGTTCTTGGACAGCCCAGCATCTTTGGCCAAAGGCCAATAATTCAGCAAATTCAATAGCAGAGCCAAGGAAAAAGACTATAAGGGTTTCTTAGTGCTCAGAGTTAACCTATTCTGAAAGAAAAATGAAACAGAAATAGGAAAACTAATATTTTTTAAATGTTTTTTGTTACCATAGTAATTCTTGTCATACATTTTATATAAATGTCACCTGCCAGAAATACAGAAACTTGTACTTTGAAGAGAAGAATACTCCCAGGTGTATAATTTTGTCAAGGGTAATATTAATGTTTATCATGGCCAAATCTTTGCAACTGATAAATATTGTTCTGTTTCCACTTTTTTATTTTCCCCTACTGACATTTTTAAGCCAATATCCTGTAAATGTCAGTATTGTTAATTTTACATCTTGGAAAGGGGAAAGGTTAGAGAGCTGTAGATTGGGACACAGAAACATCATAGGAACAAATTGAAGTTTAATAAGACTTTGAGTACACTGTCCTTCAGACTGCTTTATTTAGGTGCAGGATATGTGTATGTTCCTTAATTCCATAATTCACAGCATTGTGAAATTATGTTTAAAGCTGATGGACAAGTTATAGTCAAGTAAATTCATTTGAAAATTACTCTGTGAATTTAAAACTCATCATGTTGTGATCAAAATTGGAGTTCTAGTTATCTACTAAAAAAGCTCTCTACAGGGAAAGAAGTTTTTTATCATTTGAGGGAATGACATTAATGAACAAATTGACTATATTTGTGTATCAGTCATCCAGTGAGACATACCACTAAGTTGCACAAAAGTTTTGTTTCCTTGGTTAAGAATAAGATTTTCTCTGTATCTCTAAGGTTTTACTCCTTCCTTTCCTCTAGTCTGGCATGACCTTACCCATGGGCTATGGCTTTGTTAAGGCTGCTCAGAAGCCAAATATGAAAGCTGCTTGAAGGTGAAGTAGACAAACCAACACCCTGAGAAAACCTGCTAAATTATAATTTCTAATGTTATTGTCATTTTAGCAGTGCATCTGTGGTGGAAAAAGTAAATCTGATTTTGCTTCTTCAGAAACTCCTAACTTTTGTTAGAATAATTTTCATTGGTCTTTGATGCTAAAAATGGGGCCGAGATCAAGTGATGATCATGGCATAAAAACATGAAGTAGCAAAGATTTGAAGATTTATTGCAGTAGAAAATTAACAGTACGAAGAATTTTCTTGAGTTCTTTGCCCTAAATAGAATCCTGTGGCGAGATTCCAGGTCTCCTATTAGATACTGCAAATAGTGAAGGCAGGGATTGCTAATGAACCAATAAGAATGAATTAACACCACTGCTGGTTGGGTACAGGTGTGACAGTATTTACAGAGTCTACACAGGGGAAAGAAGGATTAAAATTTGTGTTACTGAAGCTGCAAAGAAAACCAAAGCGTGTTAGTGTGAGCACCCAGGTAAGAGAGGTGCTTCAATAAATGTACAAAGTGTGAATGTTCAGTCAGAGGTTTAAGCCTCAGGGAGAAATGAGCAGCACCTGGACTGGACATTGGCCAGTGGTTTTCTCCGTATTTTGAAATGTGTGCAAGAAATGTTGCTCAAAGAATTTCATGTGTTACCCAATATCTACAAAAACAAAGCAAAATGTTGTGTTTCTCTTCACAACATCGTGTGGGTTGTTTTACTCATTAAGTTTCCCCCTGCTTTTTATTTTTATGCGTATGAATTGTTTAATTTAGGATGTGTAAACATACTGCTTTGATGCTTTCACAGATGTAAAATGTTGTCAGACCAAACTGTTTTCTGAAATGTTGCTGCACCCGTTGAGCCTCCGTTATTTCTGTCCTTACTGTGATGCTGGTGCTGCTCCAGCAGCAGCTGATGGGCAATTCCCAACACCTTTCCCTCATTTCTCCTGGCTAATGAGGCCAAGGGAGGGAAACCCAGCACTTCCAAAGTCTGATGCTCCCCTGAGGTTGTCTAGTCACTCCCTGATTAATAGCAACAGTAGGTGTCTCCATGGTTTTTTAATTTATAAATGAATAGGAATACAAATGCTTTACAGTATTGTTCTAGAGCTACGGGCTGTGGTCATCCTACCAAGAATAGTTTGGAATTGGGATTCTTGTATTAAAGGAAGGATCCCCTACCTATCCTTCCGCTGAGGAGTCAGTTTTCACATGGGAGAATAATACTCATATCTAAATTATTAGAACACATTTTCCTTCTTTTTTCTTCTGAATGTATCCTATGTATCAGAAACATGAGACTGGGGAAAAAAAGTCATCATTTTAATACTGCTAGTATTTTTTTTTAATTTCTGTCCCTTTTTTAGATTAATTTTTTACGTTAGAAAAGTTGCCAACAAAGGATGAAGAAATGTTTCTAGTTGTTAGTGAGGGATGAGAATATTTCAAACATCAAATGATCAGCATCCTGTGGGAAATAATCTTATCTCCATCATGTGATTTGATAAAAAAAGAGCTTGGAAAAAAGGTTTATTGCTGACTAAATGTGGAGACTCGTCTGACCTTTCTGCTTAAAATGTTATTTCAAATCAAATCTATTTATTAAGGAGCTATATTATAGCTTTCAGTGTTTAAGAAAGCTCAAGTATGCACTTGGTATCTTCACACAGATCTCTCTCAGCTTATCTTCATTCTCTGTCTTCAAGCCATCTGCTCCTTTTCTATGGTCATTGTTTTCCATATTAATTAGTACAGTGTCTGCTGACTAAATAGGGATTTAAAGACTTAATTCCTCTGTGCCTAACTGTTTGAGGGGGAAAAAAAGAAACTAGAAATAAATATAGCAATGCAGTTTGGAATTTGCAATCATTAGTATAAAGCTGTGAATGCACTTCTGGGTGTTTAGGCAGCTTGAATAATTTAGGGCCTTTATATATAGCTGACTTGCCTCATTTGATTTATCTTCTTCACATGGGATTTTGTACTATTTCTGGGTACTTTATTATCACTATTGTCTCTCACATTCATAATACAGATAGAAGCACAGAGCATGAACAAAAATTTGAGGGAGAGGGTAGCATCTGCTTACCCTCAGTTGGTTTAGCAGTAAGTGGTATGTAAGCACATTTAGCCTTTCCCATCAAATACAAAATCCAAGCTCTGTGAGGCACCAGGACCTACTTTTTCCTTTTGCATTTCAGCCTGCAATTTCTCCATTTCCCCCCAACATTTCCAAATGAGCAGCATTGCTGATCACTAAAGGTACAGCTCTATTTTAAAACAAATCCTTTCTGGCGGTCCTTGCGGTGGTTTCCTCAAAGGTATTTTGCTCCTCACAGCGCATTTCCTGTGTGAAAATGAAAGGCAGCCTTTGAGTTGTGTGGAAACTTTTCACCTCCTCTGTCATGTGAAAATTATTAGCCATTTCTCTGCAGAAACCTCTCTTATTTGCAGAGAAGCTGCTATGTTGACTCTAACCCTGTCTAACACATGCTCACAGTCTGGGCTGAGCTGCCCTTGCAGGTCCTGCTGCAGGAGGATTGGACTTTTGAAAGCTGCTGAAGGACAGAGACCTGGTGTGGTAGGGCCAAGAGAGCTGGTCCAGATGCAAACAGACCTTTGATTCTGGCTGGTTTTTGTGGCTTTGGTCTCTTGCTTTGTTTTGTGATTGCAGTAAAACATGCCCTGAGTGCTCACCCTTGTGCTTCAGCACGGTCAAAGACACAACACTGGAAATCTGCTGGTGGTTTCCCCAGGACAGGGAATACCTGCTGCAGCTCTGTGCTTCTTTTTTCCTCTATATTTGCTGGAATTTCCCAAAATGTATGAGCTGGCCATAAGAACTGGTGGTGCTCTGGGGAACCATTTGCATTTTTTCCTTCTGATAGCAGCACAATATTCATGAGGGCTTTTGCTCTCTGATTCTTTTTAACTCTCACAACTGCATTTCTCCCTCAGTGAAGTGTTTGTGTGGAGAAATGCTCTCTGTGCTGGGGATTGACTCTGATATCCTTTGGCTGATAGATCCCTTTGGAGGGGTGAGCAGACTGGCTGTGAAGTGGAATGCATCAAGAAAATACAAAATTAAAAGCTGTACCATGCCAACCTGGAAAACTCAGTCTGTCTTCTGCATGGTTGTGTGTGCATCCATACAAAACATATAGAAGTCTAGTGTGGAGGCTGCTCCAAATTGTATTTTGTGAATTGAGTAAGGAAGCATAAGTCAGTTTTAGCTCTTACATCTACTTTATCATTCTATCTTTTGTAGACTATATTTAATGTACTACTGCATGTTGCAATATTTCAAAATTACTGTATGCAATCGAAAGCTCATATAGTTAAGTACTGAAAAAAAGTTTCACTCTACTTTTAATAGGTGCTGCAAATTCTCATGTATCTATACAAAACTATATATTTGGTCCTCTCAAGCACTCTTCCCATCATAAAAACACCTGTATTTGAAATACTGTGATTAAAAATGTGCTTTGATTTCAGTAGCACACGGTTGCTAAACGTTCCTCTTTAAAACCCAAGTTCTTCCATTCACTTACATTTGCTACTATTCAGTGACAAAGTGATCATCGTGATTGTAATTAAATATTTATCATACAGTTCTCTTTTGTCATTTGGATGTTACAAGGCAAGCAAAGATATACTTTAAAGGCTGAATAGTAAGCTATATTATGATAGTATATCAGGCAAATGAGTGTTTGATGGGCTGTGTTAACGTGAGCTAAAAATAAAATCCCATCTGTTCACCTTTCAAACTGCATTAAGACACTGCATATGGGTTATGGAATAATTTAATGAAACACAAATGAAAATATGTTTATTTCCATCTTGCCGAAACAAGTGAAACAGACAACTTGTTAGTAAAGATGTTTTAACAAGCAGCGAATTGTGTGCTTATGGCTTTTCTGGAATATAGTAGCACTGCAATCATTTAAAATCACAAATGAGTAGATATAAAGACAGAGACTCACTGAAGACACTGCCTCTAATAATCATATACAGCTCAGATCTTGATTTCTGGTGTTTGAATTGCTTGCACAATGAGGGATGTGGCCCACTGGCATCAGACCTGCAGAATGCATTGTGTCTTTGGGAACACTGCTTTTTAGTCTTGTTTCTTTATAGTTGAATGAGTTCTCCCAATGCATTGGTTGACTCTGCAGGGAGACTTCACAGCCATGTGCTGATTTGCCCTATCAATGATCTGTTCCATAAAAAGAAGCTGTTTCAAGGTGTGGGGTGTGCTCTGTCCCATGGCTGGGTGCTCTGCAAGAGAGGGAGATCAAGGGGGGTGCTGCTGCCTCTGAGTTCTTGCTGATGGTGGTGTAAATCAAAGCCACTGGAGCAACAATAATTTTTGTGTGCTCAGGACTTTTGAATATGCTGCCTGTTTTAATACTTGTAGTGGAATGATTTTTTTCTGCTTTTTCAGGTAATTGTATCTTTGATGTTGATGCAGTTGTCTTCATCTCACTGCTCTGTTTTTCTACAGGCCCTTGTAAATTCTGTCTGTCGCTTTTAGCAAGCATTTCCTCTTGCTTTGTCTTTATCTTCAAAGCTCAGCCATTTCTAGTGACTTCAAATCACAGATCTCCATCTGTTGCTGGTTTTCTAAACCAAAATTAAAAGACGCTGTGTAATCTGTGAACTGCATTTGAAGGGTATGAGGCAGTTTGTTTTTGAAGTAGCTCTGGGAGCTGATCCTGAAATTAGGAGATTATTTACCACATGCAGGACTCTTACAGATGAGGAAACACTCACCGAGGCAGGGCCAGATAGGAAGAGCTCATTTAGCTACTGAAAAGAGCAAAAGCAAAGTATGAAAAGCCAGGAGGAGACGAGCTCAGAGAATCTGGGTAATCTCTTCAGGTTCAGGCTACAGGGGCACCTCTGGCTACGTTACATCTGGTTCCTTGACAGAAAAAGAATTCCTGTGTTGTTCTTAGAAGAAAATCTGCATTTGCACTGTGCTTCACCAGAGCCCCAGGAGAACAGGACTGGTAGCAGTGCCACAGGCTGTACGAGGCCACGTGCTCAACTTGGTGGCTGCTGTCAGTATTTTATTTAAAAAAAGGTATCCTGACCAGGCAACTCAGAAAGGAGTGGGTGGGTGCATGTATGTGTGTGTGTGTGTGTATATATATTTTTATATATATAAATCATAGCATTTGCTTTGGTTAAACAGATTGGATTCTCAAATAGCTGAGATGTGTTACAACAGCCTTGGAAATGAAAGCCACTTGCAAAAGCCTTATGTTAGAGAGGCATAAACTGTCTGACTTGGCATCTTTATCAGGTCCCAAAAACCTCTGAAGCAGGTTGACAGGAAATATTGAGCAATTGCTTTCTGTCAGTCTTCAAGAGAAGTATTTTTCTTTTTTCTTTTACTATTTTTAATTAAAAAAATTCTTATCCAAGCATTATTCTGGGATGTGTGAAGGTACCTAAAAAAGGGTGGAAAACACATAGTTTCTTCATCTCCCCCAAAAAGATCTTATTTGAAAGACATTTTCAAAAATCAAAGTATTTTCTTGGAAAATTGTGAAGTAAAGAAAAACTTTGATTAGACATGAAAAAAATAGTAATGCTTTATTCTTTGACTTCTGTCCAACTCTAATTTTATAAAACTTAGTGATGAAAGATCTCTGAAGAATAATGAATGTTTTTCAACCCAATCCTGTTAAAACATAATTCTAATTTGCTTGTACTTGCCATGCCTAAAATATGATGGGCACAATCAGGTAGAGTAATTTGCATAAATTTCTGATTTCTGTCTTCTTCTCTTTAAAAGATTCTAAAAATAATCGAAGTACATTACCTAAAATCCTAAATTCTTAAAAACCATTATCTGTGGTTACCCATGGCTTACCATAAATTTTGCTTGTAGACTTCTTGATTCTCCTTAGGTGAAGACCAAGAAGTGAGGGCCAATAATAATATTCCTGAAATTCTCAATAAAGTACTCCCACCTGGAATTTAGGAGCCTAATTTTGTCTTTACTGTTGTATCTTCCTATAGTCAAGTTTCAGGAAAACCAGTGTTGCCATGTCACAGTAGTCACTGAAAATTTGAACAACTTCTATTGACCACCTTGTGATTTCAGAGAGAAATTTAGGCAGGTATTTGAACCTCAAACTCCATTCATAGATCATTAGTTGTTTAGTATTCATTAGAGGATTCCAGATGCCAATACAGCCTGTCACCAGGAAATGCAGAGTATCTCAAGTTCTGAAAGTTGGTCTGGCCAGATTTAATGATATGAGTGAGCAAATCTGCTCCTGCTGGAAGTGTTGCACTGCTGCCCAGTGGGGGAAGGAAAGGGAAGCTCATGAGAGGTGCTTCCTCTCATGGTCCCTTCTGCATTGGTACTGAATATTGTAGAATTGATGTGGTTTATTTTATGGAAAAGGTTCTAGGAAAAGGTTTGCTTTTTTAAAAAAGGTTTGCTGTGACTTGGTGCCCTTTTATGCCCCCCTCTATACAAACCACTACATCACTGCTGCCCTCAGAATCTACTGCCTGCATTTTTTAATACATTTAAAAGTAGGCAGAGCAAGGCAATCCAAAGGTGCTGATGTGACCAAAACATATTTATGGTGCTGTTCTCCTCTTATGACCACTGCAATGCAAGGTCAGTGCATGTGTTATTCATCAGGTACTTTACAAGGAAGTTTTAATACGCTATGTTACTAAGAGAAAACCCAAGTTTTCTCTTTACACTTTCCTCTTTTCTTCTTTATTTTCCCCTACAGCTTGCCTGTAAAGAAATCTCCATGAATGAAGCCTATTCATCATTTTTATTGCTCTTTCCCATTGTTCCCAGGAGGTAAAATATTATATTAAATGCATATGCTTATTCCAAATGCTTCTGATGATTTTCAAATTGGAAAGGTTTTGGGTTGTACACTTAAGAGTTTGGCAAAAGACCTCAAAGATTTCTTTTCTTCTAAAGACACATCCAGGAAGAGTCTTTTTTCCCCTTTCATTGTCCTTTTCCCTTCTCTTCATGACTTCACAGTTAGAAAAATAATTCACTTAATGATTTTTTTCCCTTCAGATCTAGGACAATTTCCTCTTCATTTTACTTTCTGATACTGCTGCTGCTCATCTGTGTTTCCTGACCCCTCAGGGGCTGTATGCTAAGCTTCCCTTGCCAGTACTGATGCTTGTTAAGGCACTGGACTGAGAGTATGCAGAATAAAATAGATGTTAATAGATGTGTGGGGTCCCAGAGGTTTTGCTGCTCCCCCTCTCTGGCACGGACAACACTCTGTCTGCATGGCTGCTCCTCTTCCTTCCCCTGAAACAACCAGTCTGCAAAATCATGAGGAAAATACACAGCTTTGCATAGAGGAACATCTATTAAGTTCTTCCCTTAACCATCACCTGCATGAATAAAAATTAGCTAAAAATAGGCAATAAGTTGTCCTTGAAATCGAACAACCTTATTTTATTTTTTACATACTTTAACAGTGAGATATTTCTCTTTGCTCAAAACTGAGCTAAACCATGGCCTTCCAGGACCTGAAGGGAGCCAATGACAGACATGGAGAGGGACTGTGTACATGGGCATGTAGTGACAGGAAAAAGGGGGAATGGCTTCAGGCTGAAAGGTTTAGATTAGATATATGGAAAAATTTCTTTACTCTGTAGTTGGTGAGGGCCTTCCACTATCCCAGGTTTCCCAGAGGAGCTGTGGCTGCCTGGAAGTGCTCAAGGCCAGGCTGGCTTGGAGAACCTTGGGCTAGTGGGAGGTGTCCCTGCCCATGGCAGGGGGTGGCACTGGATGGGCTCTAAGGTCCCTTCCAACCCAAACCATTCTGTGGTTCCATGATTGATAGCAGTGAATATTCATTGACATTTTTGATTTTTGTGGTTCTAAACTTGAGGACATGGTTAATGATGAACACAGTCGTGGTGCTGGGTTGGTGATTTCACTTGGTGATCTCAGAGGAGTTTTCCAACGATTCTATGATTTTCTAGTTTGTGTCCTGTCTGCTGTCACTTCTAACACAGGAGTCAGGATATACTCAGGATATACGGGGGGTCCACCTTTGCAGTTCATTTCTACACTCCAACAAACTGGGAAAAACTGAACTGGAAATTTATGGGATGTATGCACAGATTGTTGTGCAGCTTAATAGCACTAAACAATGTAGTTTAAAGGTAGATCTGGGTTTCTTTCTATGACACCTTCAGCAGAGAAATTAGCAATTTCTTTTCTAAAGACTTTGATTAAAGAAATCAGTTGCTATTGAAGGGAATACCAAAAACTCTTTCAAAATTGCCAGCAGAGCGTGATGATGTGTTGTATTGTTAATTAGCAAACACAAACATTAGAGAAGACATTCAGGAATATGACAAGGGATATGAAAATAAAACGTCTCTAGGAGTCTCCCATGGCAAAAATGAAAAAAGTAATCTTATTCACAGTTGCCACCAGGCAGTAGTTTGTATCCATCCATAAATGCAGGTGGATATAGGCTGTCTTGGGATGCTTTATTCCGGGAGCAAGGATCAATACAAAGCTGTGCTGAGTCCCAGGTGAGTGTCAGGACTGCAGGAGCAGCTTGTGCTTCCACTGATGCTCTTTTTCAGACTCTCACATTTCCAAACACTGGCGTGGCTTCAGTAGGCAGGTGAGCAGTGTTCCACTTGCACTGACAATAGCAGTGTAAAAAGAGAAATATTGTTTATTGTTGTCCCCATATGGCTTGGCAGATCCCTGTCTGCTTTGATACCAAGGTAGTGCAGCTGCACAGCCTACGTGAATTTACATCCAGGGCAGCTTTGCCCTTCAAATATAAGCATGATGGCTGAGCTCTGTGATGTGCAATAATTTATTTTGTTTTTCTCACAATACCTGCCTTGGGAAGTGAACAGTTTGGAGTGTGCATCCTAAATCAAGCACTTATGAAACCTTGTTATTGCATGAATGGATACTTTCCTAGTTTATTACACATCATCTCAGCAATAAGGTAGAGATTTTATTGAATGTATACATTAACTTACTTGAAAAACACACATGCAAATGTTGTTCCCATTTGTCTTCCAGAAGGCAGTTAATGTCTCTCTTCCTCTGGTACCAGGTAGCCTACTGGGACATAAAAATAATTAATGCCTTGGAAGCACTATCTCACAGACTGTTATGTTTGTTTTATTTAAGGGAAAACATTTCTCCTACAGGTTAAAAAAATCAGGCTAAGATTTGTGTTCCCTGGAGATAATTCAGGTGCTTTAGCAGAATCTGTTTGTATTTCTCTCTGAGGATAGGCTGGTGTTGCTGCTGCATGCAGCGACAGGATTTTGGACAATATCAGAATGTCACAACTTGTGACATTAGTGCAGCTCCCCACATATCCTTCTCAGTTCCTCAAAATATTTCTTGGACAGCATGCTCTCAAAAGAGCTAGGCTTCTCCAATGCTGAAACTTTCTATTAGGGAATCTTTGTAAGTATTCCTATTCTTCATGTTGGTGTATTTAAAAGAAGGGTTTTGTTCTGTTTTTAAGGCACAATTAACAGTCTAGGTAATGATATTCCAACCCTTATTTTCTTTTGTGTGAGTCTCTGGTTGCACTGGACTTTTTGCTCCAGTCTGGCACTTCCATTCATGATTCAGTTGAAAATACCTTACTGGAAAGAAAGTGTTATGTACACCAGTTGTGAGGGGAAAAGAAAGCAAATTCTGCTTGAGAGAAAAAATATTAGTGTGCAGCTCTGTCTGAAAGGTCACTTTTGGTCACTCCCTTGTTTTGGGTGTACCTTATGAATACATCACAATATCTGGTGCAGGGGAAGGTAGGTGGACATTGTGGCTGGAAATGAACAGAACTAATTCTCAGCTGCTGTGTGTTTGCCCCAGAATTACTCTGCCTGCAGTAAAGCAGGAGCAGCATCCCCCAGGCAATGTGCAGCTCTTTAATTTGGGCGTAGCTTAAAGTTGTCTAAGTAGAGTCCATATTTATGCTTTAAACAGAGAGGAATATTAAGGGAACCACTTGGGGCATTCTAAGCTCTGTTGTAAGACTGCCAATTAAATTTTGTATCTGACATATTGCATTTTGAGGATCTGGTCTGGTCTGTCAATAGACTAAATTCCATTGTAATGCAAATGAAAATCAAATAGCCAAACACCAGAATGCTTTTGTCTCGTTTTCCTCTGACTCTTACACCTCATTCTAGGGATGACTCTTGCAGGCTTAATGGATTTGGTTCCAGGGAATGTTTCTGCTGTAAAATAGAACCTTTATTCATCCTCAGCTTGAAAACATCTTGAAGGCTCAAAGTCATTAGTATAGATAAATCCAAATCACACCTGTGAGATGCTCTCTGTGCTCTGCAGTCATTCTCTGCAGCCCCCTTTGTGCTCTCCATATTGAAGAATTAGATTCAAAAAGAGAAGGAAAGGGAAGGAATCTATACTACAGAGACATCTGCTAAGGTGGTGCTGAAGTTGCCCAGACCAACAGGTAAAAATGTCTGAGAGCATCTCTGATGTGAAAGATGCACCTCATGTGGGCTGTGTTTAACAGAGTTTGGTGACCTTGTGCTGGGACTGTGCATGGAGTGATGCTCTTGCTCTGCTTCTTTCTCAGAAAGACAGAAAAAAAAATTAAAGCTATATTAACAGATGATGAAAAAAGGTAGAGAAATACTTAGTAGGAAAATATGAGCTATTTACAAGAGGAATAGAGAAAATTACTTAAATCACAAGGATGTTTATATCCTCTTACTTGTTTCAACCATACAAACCTCTGTCAGAAACAGGTCTGTTCAGTGCTCTGACATTGCCCAGTCTAAAAATTAACCTGAGCTCCAAGGCCCTAAACCAGCAAAAATTAAGATTAAAGTTATGTCTGTTTTTTCTTAATTCACAGAGAAGTGATGTCAGACACTGGTTTTATGTGTAAAAAATATTTAGCAGTAGAACAAATATGGTTTGGGCTCCCAGGAAAAATTGTCTTAAGGATCCTGCAGAAAATCTGTGAAATCCAGTATTTATATATACGTAAAAAGAAGTTATTTGTGACACCCATTGTGAGTTGTGCTAATCATATGCTAGTTATAGCAATAAATGTAAATTAATATTAAATAAATCAATAGAAATAAACAAAATTACATTCTATTAATAGCGATAAAAATACTTGTGACATGATGTGTGAAAGGTATTAAAATCCCCACCCAAAATCTGAACGTTTGGGATTGTATGTGAAACCATGCCTGCAAATGCACAACTCTCAGTGCTGAATAAAAACATTTTAAATACATCTTGCACATGTAAATTTAATCTGAAGACTATAATATATAAGCTGCCAAATGATGTGAAGAATTGGCTGCTGTAGAGGCTGGAAACAAAGCAAAATGGATGTGCTGAAGTTTTAAGAATAGTAATAGCCACAAGGACAGAATGTGATAAATCCATAGGGATCAGTGTTTCTGCTAAAAATGAGCTCAGCTCAGAATGCAGTGTGGTGTCCTGAAACAGGATTCATTTTTTATTGCTTTTAGGCAATCCCTCCTTGTTTAGTTTGATGGAATTAAATGCACTGTGCATTGAAAGTTCTTTGAGTACATTCAGACCAAAAAAGTTTAGGACAAATTAATGATATTTTTTTCCTGTGATATATCTGTATTAAAGAGCTTGTAATGAATGTATAAAGAAACAAGAGGCAAGATTAATTTGCAAGACAAGAGTCTAAAAAGCCCAAGATGTGCAAAAGAGGAAACATAGATGAAATTTTCATATGGTGATTTAACTGTTTAATTTTTGGCTTTCAAGAGAAAGGCTTTGGGAGAAGAGGGTGCTGGTTCCTGCCTTAATGCCCATAAAGAATATATTTAGATGCAGAGATCAGATTGAAGCTGGAACAAATCCATAGGTCCAAATGGTGTGTATATATATTCAAGATGTGACTATTTTCCAGTGATGGCTTTAGCTGGAAGGGGAATGATGGGCATGTTCTGAAGATTTTGGGAGTTTCTTTTGGAGTGAGAAGCAGGATGGGGGAGTGGGTTCAGGTGCTCTGACTGGTAAACTGTGGGGACGCTGGGCAGCAACGTGTCATGTTGAGGATGCTTTTCCAAGTTTCCTGCTGCTGCAGGCTCTTTGCAGGTGTGCTGGCAGCTGAGGAGGAGTGTGAGTGGCAGGCAGGTGCAGGGACAGAGCTGCAGCCCGGCCCCTCTGCCCGGTGCCTGCGGAGAGCCGCGCTCCCCATCCCGTGCCCGCGGCTCTGAGCTCACAGGGAGCGCTTGCAGCGCTTTGCTTGGGATGCTGAGCCTCTGCAGCCTGGATGCTGCTGTTGTGCACTTCTCCCACAGTGCTGCTGACCTGTTTTAATTCCTTGCTCTTCAGAGTATCACTCTGAAACCTGCCATGATGAATCCAAATTAGGAAGACATGCTGGAAGGTTTCACAGCTGGAGCGCTTTGCAGGAAACGCTTTCTCTGAATTATACTCAGGGAATAGACTCTCAGGTAGCTTTTCTTTCCCTTTTTTTTTTTTTTTTTTTCAGTATTGCTGCTTAAAAATTCAGCTTCAAATGTTCTGTATACAGAAGGATCGGGTGCAACTGCTACAGAGCAGAGATGAATAGATGTAGTCCAAGAAAATCCATAACTCTTAAGATTGAAGGGAACAAAAAAGTAGCTTTACTTGTTCTTATACTGTTGTTCCTGTAAACTTCAATTCAGCTTTATTCTGAAAGTGAAAAACCTGTGGAAAATAAGAGGTTGAATACATTTTGTAGAAGGACAAATGAATCTTGCTGCTTCGATGGCCTTGCAGTTTTTCATATTTCCTGTTCCCAAAATCACCAGTTTTGTAAAGAACAAGGGAAACTCCTTCAGTCAAGTTGCCCAAACGATTCTGTGTTACTCCCATGATCAGTCATACCCTGGAATTGCTGAGTATTTAAGCCTTAGTTGAAGTAAGTAACTTGATTAAAAATGTTCAGGTTAGCCTAGATATTCACATTCCATTTAGAGCCGTTGAAAATATACGAATTGAACAAGACAGCAATTTGAAATCACTTGCATTGTTTAAAAGTTTTATTACAAGTACTGACCAAAACTCTCCTGCAAAATAAACATTTTATTTATTGGACAGAAAGAGACACATTTCCTCTAAATGTCATATAACCCCCACAAACTACAATCCTTAAAGTGATGAAGAAAACTAAGTTTTTCTATGAACTTCAAAGAGGGTTGAGGAGGGGAGAAAAAAGGTGGGAATCACCCCCAAGACCTGACCAGCTCTGTCTCCTTTTGGAATTACCTTCTCATGTGAGTTCTAAAGTCTGTCTTGATCACTGAATGCTCTTAAAAGTGGTTGAAGTTGGCAGGCAAGTGAGAGTAGCTACACTGCCATCCATCCCTAACTACATATTTAATTTGGTAAATAGGTAAATTGTGAGAACATCCAAATATTGATTACAGTCTGTGGGAACTGGCTGCTTTCTTTAGATGGAATGAGATCTTTGATATGGACCTCTATCAAACACTGGAGAGCATCAGGCTGCTGTATTTAAGTTTCATACAGCTTAGTGACGTTTTTCTTCGGAAAAATTATTTTATATGTTAATTTAAGCATCCAAATGCAGAATTTAGATTTAATAAAAAACCAACCTCCACATTTCAAAAACTTAAGGAGATTAAATTTGCAATTACTTAATTATGGTCTATGAAATATGCAAAAAAAAAAAAAACAACAAACCCTGAGTATTAAGCAAAGATTCTTTCAAAAAAAAATAGAAGTTTTATAGCAGTAGGTGCTTTGAATTGTCCAGGATTTGATTTACAATAGGGAAAATAGCCCTTTAAAAATTTGTTTCTACTGCTAATAAATAACTCACAGCTGAAGCTTTAATTTTCAGGAGAGCAAAAAATAGATTATATTAATGAAGGGCTGGGAAAATAAATTTTCACCCTTGGAAAAGGAACAGATTGTGTCTCTTAGTGACTTTGCATTTGTTCAAATGGTTTTCTAGTCTGTTAGGAATGGATCTGAATTGTATCAACATTTATTATTATTACTAATATCTGGACTATAGTAAAGCAAAAGCATAAAAATGCTCATGAAGGGTTGACATTGAGGGGATGGAGTATGTGCACGCACACCTCAAAATAATTAAGAAGGTATCCAAACATTCTGGCCAAAATGAGCTATATCCTCCTTAATTTCCTGTTGTTGCTTTTCTCTAGACAAACTAAGCTGAAAAGAGACATTGATTTAATTTGGTGAGGGATGTGTTGTCTGTCTGATGCCTTGTTTTCTGCTTGCTCGTGTCTTGCCAACAATTATCTTGTCAAGAGGTAATGTAGGCAACAGAAAAGCAGTTACAAAACTTCTGATAAAGGTAAAGTTTCCACTGCAATAAAACTTGACCTAAAAACCAATCATGTTATTATTTAAAGAACTTATGGGCTTGTTTTCCTGTAAAACAAATATTGCCTTGACAATTGACATTTTCTGGACCTGAATCGCTGCACGTTAATGCAGATCATGGCACAAAACAGAATTAGACCTGAAATGAAGATTAATTAGAGAAACATCATCTAGAGCTGTGTCTCTGCTGGTTTTCAGTGCTGTTGGTTGAAGAAGATGTAGCTGGGATGCTCTTGCCCTCGTGGTGTCCTTGTGGGACTGGGCACGGTGGTAGCTGGGAGCAGTTTGGGACATTGCACCCAGCTGCCCTGCCAATGCAGCAATGCATGTAGGAAGGAGTGATCTCTTTTTAGACTGCTATTGATTGGTGTAATCAGCTTTAAACTCTGAGCAATTGTTCTCCATCTGTTTTGGCTTTAAAGGTTTTTGTTTCTTGCTCAGATCAAAGAAAGCTCTGGTGTCCAAAAGATGATCTGTTTCTTTCAAAAATAGCACTTGGAAATATCACCTCTCCCTCCAGTCCTTGGCTTATTTGTATCCTGAAATCATCTTGAGTAAAACACTGCCAGTACTTTTGCTCTGTGTGTGTGGCTATTTGGAAACTCTGCCCAGAGAGAAACTGAGTATTTGTGCAAGGTCTGGGATATATGTATGTACACATGTGCCATGTATAGAGGCTCTAAATATATGTCTGGGTCACTGTGAAGCCTAAAAATCCCTTTAGAAATTGAATTTCTTGATGCAATGACATATCTGACTTGGTGCTACTTCTACCCATTGGACACACTTAGGGGAGAGAAAAGGATCCCCTTTGTCTAGATGCAGCTTCAAATGCTGCAGAACCATCAAAGTGGGAGTGAGCAAAGTTGGGCAGCCCATGGAGGAGTGGGAAATTTGGTTTTCTGTTGGCTTTAGTGCTGTGGAATAACTTTGGATTGTGGCAAGCTTTAAAGATTTTATAAAAATATGTATGTGAGCTCTCAGGCAGTGAGCTGGCTTGTTGGAGATAGAATTTTGGCTGGAAGATGTCTTCTGTACTTAGATGCAGTAAAAGTAAGGATTTAGGCTAAAAGGCAGAATGAGATTGAATTTACTACTTGGACTTTTCTTTCAGAAAGACCTGGAAACTGATTATGCATTTAATAATTCTGAGGCACAAGATGGCTGAAACATTTTCTTTCTTTGCTTTTGTAAAGGTTACAATATCATCTTTTGGAGCTAGTTCAGACACTCTGGGTTTTATTTCCATTTAATTTAACAGCAAATATTGAAAGTATGGTAATGTTATTTGCCTTAAGTTTGGGGTGTGGAGAGGCAGAAGCCTTGTGTTTACTGAGAAAAGAAAAAACTTTTATTAGAAAGTTTGTATCTCTTAATACTTTTGCAATGTGTACAAATTAAAAAAGTTCTTAGATATTTTCTTAAATAAAGAAGACATTAGCAGTGTCACAATGAAAATCCTTTTACCAAAGCTGTGATTTTGCAGTTTTTACTGAGTTATGATAACATCATAACTCATGTTTTATTGTGGTGCCAGTTATGAGTTTATTAAAAAAAGAGGGGTTTAGTGATGCTTATATACATATTGTATTGGCTTTTAGTAGTAATTCTAGAAAATTGTTTCGGCTTTTGTTGAATGGGAGTTTCAGACAAATATTACAGAATAGTTACCACCAGGTCTGCACACAAAATACGCCCCAATTTCTTCTGAAGACAGACCTGAATTGTGACATTCAGGTCTAATGGTACTAAATCACAACAGCACTAAATCATTGAATTTCAATGTGTGATGTTCTCCAGTAACATTTCTGATGATTAATTTCTGATACTTGCCAAATTACTGGGGCCATAACCATTTTTCTGATCTGTGCTTTGTTTTCAGTATCTTGTGCAATGTGACCTTGTCCTCTACTTCTGAACATTGTGTTGTGCCTCTAATTCAAGTGCCTTAATAAAAATACCAATTCTTTGTTAAAATTAATGAAAAAATAATTGTGACTAATGAATGACAAAGAAAACAGCAATGGTGTTCATAACAGCTCATGAGAAGAAAAAGAAAGAAAATGTTGAAGCGATTTGTGAACTTTTCTGCCCATCTTTAAATATTCATGGAAGTTTGGAAATGGGTGCTGGCATCTCATTGCCATGGTGACCAACCCTTTGTGTGACATGAGTGTGAGCCAGTGTAAAGCAGAAACTTGGCCATACCTTCCGCTGCTGGTTTTGTTTACATTTATAAGGGCTATGAAGGAAATGTTTTGCTTTCCCCATTAGCCATGAGGGATGTGTAGCAGCAAAAGCCACAGGAAGGGTAGACAAACATGGGAGGAAAAAAAACCAAGGCAAATATAATCTTTGGTTGTTATTCACAAATTATGGAAATGCAGATTGTGGCTGTCTGATGTCAGAATGAAGGTGCAGAAAACTTTATACTGGCTGGTATAGGAATCTTCCAGTTGGCACTAATGCCAAGGATGCTATTGCATTGTGTCAAGGAATCATGGATAAAAAGTCAAGACAAGGATTTATGCCATACCTTTAGTTTTGATTGTTATGGGGCTCTCTTTGTCTAAAATGTAGCTTCTGCTTGAATGTCTAATTTTTTTTAGCCTGTTTGATTTGTAATTTCAAAACTTTGCATGACAGTACTTTGAAATGCATACTAGAAGCCATGGTATTTCCAGCAAAGCAGGGAAAGGTTAGTTTAACTGGCTAGTGTTGCTTTCTAGTCTGGGTCAGTCTGTTTTTTCAGCCTCCCACATTTCTGAGATGTCAGGTGGTTAAATAAGGATTGTGTTCTCCAGACTCATTAATTTATTTTGTTTGTCCTTCACACCCCCTTCAAGCAGTGTTTCAAACAGTGGGAGCAGTGTGAATGAGATGAAGGGATAATATAAAACAGATTATGTGGTTCAGTTGCCTCTAAAACCTTGCCACTAAAGCCCAAGGTGAGGTGTGGCTGTGATATCTGGGTAAAGCCATCTTAGATACCACCTGCAGAGCCCACTGACCTTCAGACAGCTGCAGCACTCTTTGCTGTCTTAAGTAACTTCCCTTCTTTCTTAAATATTTGAACTTTTTATCTTACATCAGTGCTTCTGAGTGTTTTGATGCATAGCCCCTGTTTTATTGTGGTAAAACTACTGATATTTTCATTGGTGTTATTCATTAACACAAAGTCTCAGTATTAGCATTTTGTTAAAACAAAGTCCTCACTGCTTATATTGTCCTTATACTGAAGAGAAAACTTTGAGACTGGAATATTTTAGCTAAACAAATATGAGCTTTCTTTATGTACAGCAGGGATGGGTTAACTATGGTTGGAGAAGAACAGCAGTGTGCTTTCAGCTTCCCTTTGAGCTTTGGTTTGCCCTGTGCAAAGAAACAAGACAGGAGAAGGTCTCAGATCCCTCTTTGTGGGATGGAAGGAGGGCAGGGCAGAAAAATGTGTGTTCTTGTTCCATCTCCCTCCACTCACCTCTTGCTTGGAAGTCTGTAAAAATAGATTTTTGCTGTGTCAGCTTGTGTCCCCTTCAAAGGACAAAGTCAAACTCTACTTCTACCTTCTAGTAAATAATTTCTGTGTGTAAAATTCTCCTCTCCTACTGGGACTTGATGGCTTTGTACCCTTTGGTAGAGATGCACCCTCCAGAACTGTGTGTTTGAGGAATGAACAGCTGGATTCATGCTGGCTGCATGGGATATTAATACTTGATCCTTTTGGGGCAACTCTGCAATTAAAATTCAAGCCAGGGTCTGACAGAAGGTTGGGGTTTCCAGTAATAGTGTGCCTCCATACCAATTCCTTGCCACAAGGTCCAACAGTTCCCCCTTCCAGCATTTGTAAGGTCCCAGGCTGCACCATGAGCTTCCTTTAGAGCTTCTTCTGGAGGCACCTCCAACTCTGTTCCTAGAGCACAGCTCCCAGGAAATTTGGAATCTGGATTTTTTGGGTGTTTATTTGGATCCTTTCTTTCTGGATTTCCCCACTGGAGGATGTATAGTGCTGTCTAAAAGCAATGGGAATGCCCAAAATGCGACACAAAGGAGGAAAAAAAGAGAAGGCTATAAACCTAATATGAGCTGATGTAAGCTGCCAAGGAAATGGCAAAAGGGTAAGAAATGGAATAATTTTTTCTGACAAAAAAATGAAAGGCAAATATAAGGTAGAAGACTTTGCAAGAACCCTTTGCACTCTCTCCTGAATCTGCTTTGTCCTTATGCCTGTAGTGAGATGTTCCCTGGCAGCATTTGTGAAGGGTATTTTTTGTGAAAAGCCAGTTTAAGAAATGAAGCAGTGTGCAAGGTGGAATTACCATGAATTGTTTCTTTTTTCTGACCTGATCAGATTCTGTTTCTCTCCCTGGCAATCCTGCCAGCTGCGGAGCAAGACAAGCAATTCAGATTTGAAGATGTAGATATATATATATTTTTTTCTGTTGAGGTTTATGTTAAATGTAAAGGTTTAGAGGGCTCCAGTCAGGGAAGTTTACCTTAAGAGACAGCGTGACAGCATCCACGTGCTACTGCCAGCCACCTTCAGTTCTACCTCATCCTGTAAAACGCATTAGCAACAGCATGTTTTGCAACACCAGTAACAATTTATGAGGAAAAAAAATCTTGCTAGTCCTTAATTATCTATCCTGAAATATTAGTTGCATGCTTCTACTTAATCCCACCTTTATTCCATTGTAACAAAGAACCTTTGCTGGATAATGAAACCATAGCAAGGTAGGAGAGCTGATGTTTCTGTGGGTATGTGTTATGGCACTGCTGAAAATTAGGGCTGGAAATGAAATAATTAGAAATATTTGACACAGACTGAGCTCTTGAAAGTTTGCTACAACCCACTATTTTCTAGCTGCTTTTTATGAAGCAAGAGCATCACTAGAGATAGTCTCCTATAAAAAATAGGCTCTTTGATTCTCCTGTTTCATCACTGCACTGTGTGATCTGTCCTGTCCATGTTGAATAATTTAGGTAAATCATGCACACTGTGTGACTGTAATTTGACTGAAAATAATTATTCACATAGTTATTGACTAGCACTGAAGTATTGACTGCTCTCCTAATAGAGATGTTGTGATTCCCCTCAAGTTCTTCTGCTCTCTGCCTCTAATTATTCTGTCTACAGATCCTTTCCAGAATTGTATGCACAAAGGTAGAAGCAGAAATACCACTTGATATTTATATTCAGTGTGATCCTTTGCAGACAGTTGTTGTAAGACAGTTCAGGAAAGCTGTGTGTCACAAGCTGAGGAGTAATCACCTGGGAGGTTGGGTTTGAACTTGCCGTAGGTGGGAGAGCTGAGGGCTTTGTGTGACAGCTCAGGGGGCAACAGAGGGACACGTAATACAGCAAAGGAATAAATCATTAAGATAATGCAAAGTAGAAAAGAGGAACCAAGAAGGAGCTGATACGAGATGGGAAAAACCAGAGCACTCCATTGCATTCATGGCAGGATTAAATTTAAGAGCAACTTGGAGACTGTGCTGTTTAATTAAGCCTAATAGTGTTAAGAGAGCTGGACATACAGCTGCCTGCTGATGGAAGAAGTCAGGAACCCAAAAAACTTCAGAAAATCAGCAGGAAGAAACTACTTTCTGTTGCAGAACAATTGAGTCAAAAAGGTCATCTGGCTGGAATTGCAAGTGAATAGTAAATTAACTCTTTGTTCTTGACTTCTTTCCTGGAAGGTTCTGATTAGGAGTGACTCTTTGTTCCTTCAGTTTTTCCACCACTTATTTGAACTGAAATGATTTCTGTGTGCAAGTATTAATTCTGCACATATGTTGGATGGAAAATTTTAAATGCATAGGAGGTGAACCAGAAAATGCCACATTTTTCAGCCTATTTCATTTATATGTTTCAGTGATGTGCAGTCCTGAGGAAAATTTGATCTAAAAGTGTTACTGTGCTTTTTATTGGGGGGAAGGCGATGGGGGGAAGGGGACAGTGGCTGAATTTATTAAAGATGGTTGAAGTACAAGTATAATTCAAAAATCCTCATGTCTGATCCCTTAAGGTCATTTTTCAGTAGGAGTTTTTATATCTCTCATGCTCTGTAAGCAGTTATGCAGCCATATCAGGCAGAACTTAAAAACACAGACATGTAAATAATGTAAAGAGAAAAAACATTGTCAGAATTAAGTTGCTTTATAATATAAAGACTCTGGTAAAAATAATCAGTATATTTTAAAGAGCTTAAATTTGCCACTTTATATTTCCACGTGCATAATATGCTGGTACTGTACTGGAAACGGAGGAGTTGTGGAGCAGTCTAAAATCTTGTACAGAATTTAATTCCTATGTGTTTCTCAGCGTGGAGAGCAAAACCCTCCTGGAAGACTGCGAGCTCTGATTGCACACAGATGATGTGCTGTAGGAGAGAATTGGTATTGTCAGAGACATCTACAGAACATATGCAGAAAGTCTCCAGCACCATTGCAGTTGGCAGAGAAGACAGTAAAAGACTGTTATCCCAGCATTGCTTCAGATTTAACATGGTGAAAGGGTTGAGAAAACAGGGAACTGGAAATCAGTGCTGAGTTTTCAGCCCTGAGGAACAGAGGCTTTTGGAGTGGTCTGTGCTCCAACCTGAAAGATGTTCTGTAGATCTCAAAGCAGGAAGCATCCCAGATTCTTCTGGAGAAATCACTCTTCTGCATTTCATTCCTCAAGCCTGTCCTGTCCGGACTCAGACACCTCAGGATTTTGAAAACAGTTCATCCCCAGCTGTACCAGGATTGCTGCAATGGTATTTGCTGTAGGATAAGATAATCTTCCTATCTCTACACCATTGTCACAGATGAGACCTGGAACAGTTTCCAGTTCACAGGTCCATATAGACACTTATTTCTCAGTAATGAAAACGATGGAGTCTGGAGTGTTCAAAATCTCCCTGAGTGTCTGTTTTGAGCTTAAGCTTGTTAAAATGGAGCTAGAAAGTAAACAACATGCAAGCTGTTCATAACAGTTTTCTATTTATATGCTGCACTGAGCCAAAACAAAAGTATTCCAAAAGTTTTAGCCATGGTTAGTCCTCCAGCAGTAACTGCAGCTTGACATCCCCAAAGGCAAGAATGCAGAGGTAATGGGTCTGTTAGGAGCTCCAAATTTTAGCTGGGTTTTGAGGCTGCTTTGAAAGAATGAGATGGAATGGGAAAAGGGAGAAACTTGGAAGAGTCTATTATAATTAGAAGGCAAAATTGAACTCTAGGTTTATACTGATGTAAATGCAGGTTGGACACCTTTTGCTGCTGGCGTGAGTTTGGAGTTGCGCTGGTTTAAGTGCTGACTCGTGAGTGCTGTATTAAACTTGCTCTCACAGACTGGGGGAAGTGCCTGAAGTGCTTTACACAGTCCATGGAAATTGGCATCCTTAGGGGACTCCCTCCCTGCTCTCATAATTTCACTGCTTCATTTATTCACTAAATGGCTGTTTCTCTGTACAGCTGGGATAGACACTTGAGGGGCAGCAGATCTGTGTGCTTCGCTGTTCTCCAGGCAGCTGAGCCTTCTGCTCCACTCACCTGCTCCATACACCAATAACTTCTGGCAATCATAGCCAGGAGCCATAAGATTATTCATTTTTTTAACTAACACCTCTAAGTTACCTTTAATTTTTTTCATATATCTGAGTTTTTAATTCTACATCTGCCAGATATTGTTAGAAACCATTATAACAATATCTGTGGTAAAACAGAAAAAAAAGGAACAATAGGATTTCTTTTAAATGATGCTTTCAAAACTGATTTTACTGCAGATGATTTCTGTCTCACAGCTAGTTGCAAACAAGATGACTATTCTGATGAGATTTGTATAAAATTAGTGAATTCTGTGATGAGGGCAGAAATTTTAATTATAGAGAAATGCATACTGCTTTATTCCTGCCTTTGTTAGAAATTCCCTTTTTTTTCTTTTATAAATGACTTTTCTTACAGTCCTTTAATGGATTGTAAAGTAATTGGAGACAAAGCTTTTTTTTTCATAATAGAAATGAATGTTAAGAAAAATAAACCATCTCAGCAAGTCCATAAGGAAACACTGGTAGTTTCACATGTGTCTGACCAAAACCAGGAAAATGAGACAGTTTTTTCTCATGTCAGCCAGAGTCCAATTTGCATCTGGACAATTAATGTAAACCTCAGGGTTCTGAAAATGTTGTGTGTCCTGTCTTGCTTTGAGTAGTTCTTAGGGCTCCAGCTGAAGCACTTCCTTTGGAAGCTTGATTCATCAACTATTTTTGTATTTTCATACAAAAATACTTCTTGCTGTTTAGCCTGCATTTTCACTGCCAGGAACATTTCTTGCTGTTCAGTTTCTATATGACCTTTCTTAAGTTCCTTGTATATCCTTCAAAAATTTCCATAAACAGGCTTATGTAGACATCCTGCTCCTTGGTGGTTTTTTTTTTGTAGTTCTTGACCTTCTCTCATAATATGTTGGTCCTGTTTCTAGTTAACCAACATAACTGGGTTTTTTAATCCCTTAAATAATTATTTTGTATTGGAGAAACATTTTATAAGATATGTGGCTCATAAATGCATTTCATATATGTGTGTATATGTGTGTGTGTATATGCATTTCAAGTGAAAATTTGAGTATGTATTAAAGTGGTTAAGATGTAACTGGAGGCTTTTTGAGATGAGATTCTTTCAGGATCAACCTCAACACAGCAAGTGTATTAAAGTTTTATGAGTACTTGTACTTCCTGAAACATTAACTTGCTTCTGACCAGCAATAAATACGTAATCTTGGTTGCTGGGTCCCCCACAAGATTGGGCGATGGGTTTTCATGCACTGTCTCTTAGAAAGCAAAGACTTCTCCTCATGACCATGTTCAGTGGAAAATACAACTTTTAAATGCTTCCCAATAATGGATTATAATTGGTAAATGTGTTGGTTAATAACTAATGATGCTTCATTCTTCTGAAATATTCCCTGCAAATAGCTCAGTCCAATTAAAGTGCTGGGTTTATTGAGCTATGTCCTATTCTTTCTCTTTCATCTTGCTGCAGGTCTTTTCATCCTTCCCTTACTGCTGGGATTCATCAGGTTTAGTTTACATCTGCATTTGCAAATGACTCTGAAATACAAGCTGCTACTTAGAAGCTGGGAAGTTTCCACCAGCTTCACTGGGTAGGCTCAGAATTTGTACTCCAAGGATGCTAAGCTTAGTTTCTGTCTCTCTTCCTACAAAGTGATTACTCACATAATTAATTAAAAAAGCCTAGTGACTGTTTCCATAAGGCACTATTCTGGCGCTGTGGAAGGACCTAAATATAGCAAGTTTTTTTTTAAATAAGAGAAGTGACTTTTTGCTGGATTTGTTATTAAAGACATTGCAGATAAAATGCAGCATTCGTTTAAAACAATCTGCCCCACGGTCTATATAAATTTCATCACCACTTTTTGGCCTATTTTCTTGACCACTAGGAAAATACAACTACAAAGCAGCAACAATGTTATTTTGTAAACATGGAAACTTAAACTGATAAGAGACTGCAAGTTTGTATGTGTGGCAATATTGGGAATATGCTTACAATATATCTGGGATGTTTGGCGCTTGTATCTTTACGTGAGCAAGCAGTTGTTGCTCTGGCTGTTTGTATTTGCTTAACCTTCCTTTATCAAATAAAATCCAGAACAAAATACAATTTCTGTCTGAGACAAATATGACTGGAATCCCCAGAAAGACTCTAAAGGTCAGTTCACCTGTTTTGAAATATTGTTCCTCAGTATCTACAACGTCTTAGTGACATTAAACAGTACAACGTGTAGGTTGCTAGCAGGTACCCCAATGTTTTATATTTAAAGCACAAGCTTTAGACTGGAAAGAAAAAAAAAAAAAAATCTGTAGTGGAAGTCTTCCAACTCTGACCAGTATTTGTGGACTAAGTGTACTGTAGAAACTGGATTTAATTTGTCAGCAGCAGAACTGCAGATCTCTGATGCTCCTGGCCCTTTGTCTGCTCGTGTGGTCAGATATAGCTCTCACCAAGTCCAGGGACTATTGCTAAAGCTGACTTCCACACCTATTTACTTTGAAAAGAAAGATGGTGACTGCTTTATGCATAAATGGGCAAATATTTGCATTTCATAATCGTTTACTTAGAGATTAGGAAAACCGAATCATAACGAGGTGCTTTTCTTCCTTTGAAATGGAGTAGAATTTTAATGAGCCTTATTTCTTATTTAGGGAATATGGCAATATAGGAGGCATACTATTGATATATATTTTGCAGTTTTGTATGAGGCTTATTAACTACTATTGAAATAATTTCTTGGGCATCTACACGGGCAAATTTTTTCAACGTTGAAATTGTTGGCTAGTTAATTTCTATGGAGGGAAAAAGTGATAGTTCTGGAAATCAGTGAAGTTGGGCATGTGATCACCAGGGTTCCCTCTGAAAATGTCCTTCCCAGAATTAATCAGTAAATGGGAAGCCTTAAGTGAGCAATGGGGGTGAGTATGTGTATGTAAGTAGCTACAGGCACATATAGATATAAATCTGATATTCCAGTCAGCAACTTACAACAGTGGAAGAGCAATTTCAGTTGGGAAGCAGAGTTTGGGGCAAAAAAAAAGGAGGAATCTCTGAGGGGAATTAAAGGCTGAAATGAGAGATGTTTCTCTAAGTGACTGCTTCCATATGATCACAATAAGATTATGTTCAGTTTCTCAGGAGATAAGTCTATGATTAAATTTCACTCCTGAACCACCCTGGGTTCAGCACATGATTGAGTCACCTTGAATCCAATGATCATTTAAATGAGAAAAATCATGTTCAACATAAAAATAATCATTTTTACTTCATGTAACTCGTTTATAACATGCCCCTCTCTGTTACACACTGCTACCAGAAACATTTCAAACTGTTGGAAAATACACAAGAGTTCAAGTGTAAATGAGATTTTACTACTTTTACTTAACTGTGAAAATGTTGAGTAGTACTATTCCAAGCATATTTTTTAAGAGGCTTTCTGTAATGCAGGGCAAATCTGAGAGAAGAAAATGTTAATTTCAATATACCGTGGCAAAGGGAGCATCTGTTCCATTTTTATTGTGTTTTTGTGGCTTGATCATTCAGTAAGGTGCAATTATACCCTGGAGTAGTTAAGCAGAGCTATGGGGGGAAAAAGTGGTGTTTCCTACATTTACAGGATTTGTTAAAAAATACTGAACAATCTCCTGTCAGGTGCTGAAGGTCACCAAGGTACAGACTAAGCTTTGTGGAAGTCAGAATCCAGCCCCTTTCTGAGAAAATTCTGGTTTGAATTGAAAAACCTTCATTGAAATGTAAGTGGCAAAGCAGAGCAGCCTCCTGTGGTTCATCTCATCCTTGCACAGTGACACACTGAGCTGTTACTGTAGCAGAGTCAGGACCTCACTTCATAAGATTAAATTCTGTGATTTTATTTTCTTGTTCTTATGTCTTTTTCAGCATAATTGAGTTATGGTCTGAGTTTAAACCTCTAGTTTAGTCATAAAAAAATTTAAAATAACAGAACCAAGTGCAACAAGGCTTTGAAATTGCCACTCTTATCAAATTTTTATCCCTGGCATGAGCAGCTTGAAACACAATTAACCTGTTATCAATATCAGGTTTTATTTATCCTCGTGCTCAAACCATTGATGTTATTGATCTGCTCTAGGGCTAATCGCTCCTCTGTGTAATCTAGGAAGTTGTTACATGGCTTCTCTCCATGGCACTGATGTGTTTCAAACTGTAGATCAGGAGCAGCATTGTACAAATGGCAATAATTCCTCTGGTGAGATTGTGTGCTGGGGAGATAAGGACAGCTCAGTGCTGACTGGGAAGGAAATTCTCACCACCACAGTGTTGTGCTTCTTTGTGGCTGTGTGGGAAATATTTGCAGTTCCACCCCTTGTATTAATTTTTAAGAAAAGGGGTTAAAAAGGTTGTACTAATGATGTGTTAATATTACAGCTGTGAAGTTAAGCAGAAGTGAAATTAAGAGCATCTTATAATGAGTACGGGCAAGGACTTTATCAAAAGTAAGAATTCATTTTGTGCTGAATATAGGAATTTTATGCTTTTTCTTATCTGATGCTAATAATGAAACACTTTATCTTCTTCCATTTAAGTGACAGTCTAGAGTCATACAAGCAAACTACAGCACTAAGGTAAGTAAATTATAGAACTTGAGAGGTAAAACCCAAGGCAGATTATTGAGTTGCCAGCAGGCAACTCTGGCAGAGGTGGCACTGCCTAAAATGGGGTCCTGGAAAAGCCTGAGATTTCTGTACCATTTTATATCAATATGCAGGGTCCAGGCCTGTTTCTGAGAGCAGTGGTGGTAATCCCACACATCTGTCTGAGGCACTGGAAAAGAGATGCATGATGATAATCAGGAGGCAATAGCTGGTATCCAACAAAGGTTCTTAGCACTTGACATTCCACTATTTTAAGAGCTGGAAAAGCAGCCTTGAGAAGTACTCCTGCATAACCAACTCCAAAAAGTTAATATTCACAGAAAAGCCACTATAAAATGATGGCAGCAATGTTTACAGGTGATTCAGTGGCCAAATGTTTTGGGGGGAGGTTTCTAGATTTTTATCTTAGCAGCCGTATATGGAGTGGTGCAGCCAAGGACTCCTGCACAGAGGGGCAGACAAGGGAAGGATTGGCAAAGCAAGGCAGGGAAAGGGAGGCAAGGCAGGATAAGGTAATGGTTGGGCTGGCAAGGAAAGGGTGGGGCAGGAATAAGGCAAGGGAGGGGTTGGCAAGGCGGGGCAAGGGAAGGGGTGAAATGGAGTTAGAGGCTATAAGGAGGTTTAAAAGTGTTTGGAGACTGGAAAGCAACATCTGGCCATAAAAAAAAGTGGAGTTGTAAAAGTGGTGGGAGGCCAAAGAGGTGTGGGAAGGAGTGAGAGTGTGTGAGGGAGGGCAAGTAGAGGGCAGAAAATAGCGGAGGCTAAATTGGTGTGGGAGGATAGAAACCTTATCCTTATGACAACCTGTGGCCATATAATTTAAGGGAAGATTTAAGATAAATTACTGCTTAGCTTGTAGAGAATGACTTCATGAGGAAGGTAAGTAAACAAGTGAAAATACTAAATATTAGCAGCCAGTTTTCCCATGAAAGGTTAATTATTTTAATTATTTTTAACACAATCATTAAAACACAACAGGGGACAGGAACAAGAGAAAGAACAGGTCAAAGAACTTTTACATCAATTAGATGCTTTCAGCTCAACAGGATCTGATGAATTTTTCTCTAGGGCATTTCAGGACTAACTAAAGCAATGTCTGTGCTTAAAATTGGGTAAAATCCCAGAGAACTAGAGAAGGCACAAAATAAGCCTTATTTCCAATGACAGATGGAATGCAGAGAGTTTCAGGAAATATTAAGCAGGCAGCCTAATTACAAAAAGCAAGGAAGATGCTGTAAATTTAAATGATCCATATGTATATATGTAGAAACTGAGAGTAAGCTGCCGATATGGAGGTCTGTCAAGAACAAATCACATCTCTTCTTTGACTGCTCATAGCCTGTTTAAATGAAGAGCACATGAGGTAAATGAGCACATGTAATACCATTTTGGTAAAGTATTCTCGTATGTAACAGTCCATAGCATTTGCAAAAACTAGCAATTAGCACATGGGCTTAGGAAATGGTGTGGAATGTACCCACCTTATACAAGGGGCAGACACTCACTCCTCTCCACCTAAAAATAGGTGTCAGTATCTTCCTGTGATGGTGGAAGGATATTTCCTTCAGGGTTTTGTTACTGGACAGAAATCTGTGTCCTGTAGGGCAGTGAACTTGCAGTCAGTGTGTCTGAGTACATTTCTATTCCTTTTCAAATTTGAGATTAAATAAGAGCTGGTGCCTCATTGATTAGGACTAACTAAATTTGCATGTTAACTACATACAATAGGACATACCCAAGAGCTGGGTACTAAAAATGTTCTGCCCTGAAATTTTTCTTTGTTTTGCTGTGCTTTTATTGTAGGAAGAGTTTTCAAAACAAAAAGATAGGCAAATTAATGGCAAAACTGGCAAACCACATTTCCCTTCAGTGGGTTTTGAGAAGTTTCCACACTCCTGGGATTTAGCAGTACTTTCCTTTGCAATCTGTGATTTTCCTGGTTTTGGTGATCATCAATGATTAAAGACATTTGGTTTTAATCTGAGCATGGTTTTCAAGCAGATTTGGAAAAAAAGCACAAGGCCCCTGGAGTTCATATCTTCAGTTCCACCTTGGATGCAGGGTTTGCAAAGTCCCTCAGCAGCAAGAATATGACTGTTCTTTATCATTCTGAAATATATTTTTACACCTCATTCCCTGTGGTTTTCATGATGCTTTTGGTTTAATATAGGCTTTTTTTCCCCTCTCTTTTCCAGAGTTCAGTGCCACTGTTGACCTAAAAGCAAATCCCCAGGCTAGTGACCTTGACAAAATCCATGGGCATGCTTGTTCTGGTGGTAAAAAATGCCCTTTGAGACTTACCTTTTAATTTTGGTTAATGTTCATTACCATTATTATACTCCATAATTGTACTGATTTAATTCCTCTGTGCCTTGGAGTATTACATCATTGGGAGGAAGGCATAATTAGGAGCTGAGTCTGAAGCCAGTTACCTACATAATTTTCTGCTTTGTAGGAAGTAGCAGTTTGCCAGGGACACCTTGTTGCCTTCAGAGTCATAAACTGACTTAGAAATTAGATGCTGTGGTCCCTGGAGAAAATTCCCTTAGCTGTCTCCTGGGCAGTCAGCTGGACACACCTCCCATGAAGGTGGAAAGGGTCTCTGAACAGTGCCTTGGTGCTCTCAAATTTCATTGTAGGATTGATCTACCAGGATAAGTTTCCTTCCCCCGAGTTTGTGGTTCCAACAGGGGCACTACAACATAGCTTTGGAACAGGAAACGAAGCTTAGAAACAAGTATATCACTCAACTAAACCCACCAGATGCATTATTTCTTTTAGATTAACCTTTTTTTACAATGTCTGGGTTTTTTTGCCCCTTTCTTAAAGAAGGCGAGTCTTAAGTTCTCAGGAAGAACAGATTTCTCCAAAAAAAAAGTAACTTTATTAAGATCCACAGTATAATAAGAATATAATGTTTAAAAGCTATGCTAGGCCCCAAAGTCCCCAGCTCTTTGTCTCTTCTTGTCTTCAGTGATTTAGAACTTGAAGTGAGATTAAAAAAACTGTTTATTTTTGAACATTTCTGTGCTGTTCATTAATAAAAAGAAGCTTTGGTAATTAGGCTATGATGACAGGAACTAAATATGCATCCAGAAATCCCATTAATCTCTGAAAATGTAAATTATCTTTTTAGTAGTGTTTTCATTCACTAATACTAATACCAAATTAATAATACCACACAGTAACTGCCAAGTTTCTTCTCTCCTGTGTAAGAGAAGTGGAAAATGGTTTTATTATAATTCTTCTTCCATTTTACAGAAGAAAAAGCTGAAACAAACACACACAAACCCAAAAACAAGTAAACAACAAAACTAAAAAACCCAAACAAGAAATCAGCCCCTCATAGCATATACAGGGCACAATCCATAAACTGCTTTTTGCATAGATTGGGAATAAAGTAAGATTTATATCCAACTGTTACTGGCAATATTAAAAAATCATGGGTTTAAGATGGATGACAACAGTAGAACTTCAGAAGGCCAAGAGGAATCCAAAAGGAATTGCATCTTTTGGTGACATTGATAACAGTGATGTAAAATAATATTAGAAGTACTGACATTAAAGGCATGGTTCCAAGAGGTGTTTTGGAACATGGTTTCCGTCATGCTCTGGTGTAGATGTGGGGTGGGAGAGGTTATTCTCAGCAGCTAACTCAGAGAAAGCTGCTCTCCCTGGGTTTTCTAGCTCATTGGGTTGGAAGAGGGTGGCTAAAATGAAGAGTTGCCAGAGTAGCTTTAATTAAAGTGCAATTCTGAACCCTTTCCTGGAGGAAATTGTTCTTTTCTGTTGTCTTGAGAGGGGATGCAGACCAGGGGGAGATAAGCTGAAGTTCATGTTTCTGAGTATGTTTTTTATGTGCAGTTTACTGGATGCCATAAAGCTTCCATGCTACAGTAAATTTAATACAACCTTCTAAATTCCTGCTGTCACACAGCCACAGAAGGCCTGAATTTCTGATTTTCTGTGGCCTCTCGATGGTTTTGGAGCAGCATGAAGTGACCCTGCAACAGGCAAAACTGCTGACTGGGGAATCTTGCTCTTGGCATAAAGCTGGCAAAACATCTTTATACTTCGCTGTGGCAGTCCCCAATTTTCTGTCATTTTAGGAATGGGAGAGGGGAATTATTCATGGGGATGGAGAAGCCAGGAAGGAGGATTGAAACACATGTTGTCGGAGATGAGGACGGGATGGCAGATGTGAGACCTAAATTTGTGTTGGTGGGAAGCCAGGGCACAACATGCTCCATCTGCTCCTGACTGCATGTGACCCAAGCAGCTGTGAACTCTGTATTATTGAGTATAATTTACCCTCTGGGGCAGGAAATCCCCCTCTCAGGAGAGGAGAATAAAAGGGACAAGACTGGGGAAAAAAAAAAAAATCTTTGTTTTACCCGTTCTCTGGATGAGGAATGAAATGTGCTGAAGGGATGTGAGAGTTTTGCTTGTGGTGTGCAGTGAAGTTTGGGGTTATGATCCCTCACAAGGGTAGCAGCATGCAGCTGGAAGCTGTGGGGATCATGCTTGGAGGAGATGACCTTCCCTAGACAGCAGTGAGGTCTCACGAGTTTGTCAGAATGGATCACATGTGTGCATATCTCTGTAGGAGCGCCTGCTGCAGGGGAAAACTTCTGGTTTCTGTCTGCTTTCTTCTGTGTATGACAAAAAATATCTCCAAGTAGCCTGTCTCCTTGAACACCACTCAGCTTCCTTCCTATCTTCCAGGCTGCTCTCAGCTGAACTAAACCAAGTTCCATTTAAAACCTATCCAGATTGCATTTTCCTTGTTTTTCCTGAGAGCCCAGACACCTACTGTCCATGGGTAGCGAGTGAGCCGAATTAGAGTCTGTTTATGAGAAACAGAAATATATGCCATATTTTACAAAATGCTGTGCATGTCCTAATATTTTGCATTGTAGGAGCTTGGCTGCAGTACCTCACAGAAATGTGCATTTCCTTTCCTTGGAAAACAGACTGCCTCATTGGAATAAAGGGGAGGTTTATGCTGAGAATATAAAATGCTTCTGTCTGTCCTACTATTTAGCTGGATAAAGACAAAAAGATCAATGAAAGAAAATTAAAAAGAAGATTTTTGCTATCCCTTGAAGTGGCAGAAAAATGCCCAAGTCATATCAGTTTCAAGATCATGTGATGCCAGTTAATTGACCTGGACAACAATGCACTACAGCAGAATGCCAATAGGGTGGTCTTTTTAGGGGTATATAATCAGTAGTTGCTTTAAGGAGAGATAAGTCTCAGGACTGGCTTTGTTCTGCTCAGAGAAAGACTGAAAATGAAATATTCTTTATTGCTGGAGTCTTATAGAGTTTATAGGAGCATAGAGAAAAAATTATCATCATAAAAGCAAGAAAGAACAATGTGTTTATAAAATGGAAGTGTCTGTAAAAACAGCTGGTAGATGATGAAAGAAAGAGGTAAAAGACAGACAAAAGTATTATTGTTTCAGAAAGAGAGCTTAAAGGTTGAATTAATTTAATTTCTGCTTATTGCCATGGACACAGCTCCTGGTCTAAACCTATAAGTTTCACCTCTGCCCTGTGAGAAATGCAATGAATTCTTCAAGTTCTGCTGAATGGTAAAGCTCCTGGATGGTAATTAACAGAAAGTCCTGAAGTAAATTCTAATGTATTACAGTGGTTCACTACAATTGATTGTGTTACTGATAATGTAAATATAATTTCCTCTGCTTTATAACAGGAAACTTAATCACTGGAAAAATGGTCCAATAGGAATGGTGCACCAGTGCCTTTCAGTCTGTTGCTGTGAGTGTGTGGGTGGTGATGCAGCTGTATCTCAGCAATAACATAAATCCCCCTGGGATTGTACGTTCCACTCAGCTTCAATTTTGTGGTCTTTTGGCTCTTTCCACTACTCTCTATAGCAGTGTGAGACTTCTTGGAAAATTCTTGATTAAGGTAGAAAATGGACATAAGATTCAGAGAATTTTTATACTTTTTAGTATCTGTTTGATCATCTTGAGGTTCTCTTCTCATTTGGAGTATCAGTCCTGAGAGAGCAGTAATCTTTGTCTGTCCCCAACAGGACACCTTGCTGTTCAAAAGGAACATGGGTAAGAGGTAACCATGTAAGTCAGAAGGATTTTCTTTCGTGTCAGAGGAAAGCTTCAGTTGGTTACTGCTCCCACTACAGAGGCACTTTAGTGATTTTCTGTAAAACAGGGAGTTGCTCCTGCCTGTAACTTCACGTGCTCTCTGAAAGCCCACATCCAGGTGCGATCAGGAAATGTAGAATACCCTTGGTGAGAGAGCTCACTTGAGAAGATGTCACCTCTGTGAGGGATCTCATCTTGTGGGTCTCTCGTGGTCACCACGTGCCTTTGAACGGGGGGACCTGCCTGACTTGTGCTTTTAATTCAATTTGAGGAGTCACAGCTTGCATCGTTCAAGACATTTCCCGAACAATCCAGAATGTAAATGACTTTGTGATTCAAGTACTTTTCTTTCCTTCTATTGAAACTCTTTGAATGTCATTTCTGAAATTGGGCTTTCACTGAGTCACAGCCATTTTTCAGTCACTGCAGACTGAGAGGGATTAGCTTGTAATTGAAGCTGCAGAGCCATAACCAGAGGGTAAACTCATCAACCTCGTGCATATATATCTTATTCTATACAGTAATTGATACACGTTTATCAGATTTGCCTGGTGGTCTGGGGTGAAGGGAAATTTTGACATTCCTTTTTACTTTCATATACAGCAATTTCATACTTACTATTTAAATAAAAAAAAATACGCTGAGCATTTGCTTTTAATGCAGACTGTCCTCCTATGCTACCTGACATTAGCTGTAAACTAAGATGGAAGAATTTGAATAAAACAAGCATGAACATAACCGAATAATAGGTTATTAAATTTTCAAGAAGACAATAGGTATTTAAATTAAGGAGACATCAAAAATCTGCATATAAAAATGTTTAGCGTAAAGGCTACAACATCTAACAAGATGAGACAAGCAAGAACTCATCAACAGAAGGAGGCTCTAATTGGAGTGGCACAGAAAGGAAGACAAAGAAAACTGGCTTTTCAACCTCAGTTGCTTTTTTTAGGGAATGAAATTTGTCAGGAAACCTAGGAGAAATCTCATTCTGCTGTTTACTGCCCTATCATCAAGGTAACAGAACAAAACGTGTTAAAAAGAAAAAGGCATTAAAGAAATTCTGCAAAAAGAAATAGCAATCTGGGATAGATGGAAATGCTCCCTGTGAGTCAAATTAAGCCTTAGAGCAGTATAATACTCTCTTATGTGCTATCTTCATTAGCAACTATTCTGCATCCTATTTAGTGAGTATTTCTGTGAGTGGCAGAACGCATGACGCTTGATTTTCTCCGGTGCCATCTGTCGCGGGGAATGTCTAATAATGGTTTAATCTGCTCTGTAAACACTTTTTCAGTGGGAGTATTAATCTGCTTCTCTACTTGGTGGTTTCATGCCACCTCTTCTGACAAACCTGGGAGCTTTAAGTCTCTGGTGCTTCTACCCCACTGTCAAACAGGGTTGACCATAACTCCTAGCTGTGGGTGGGAAGTTTGGTGTTTGGAGAGCCACCAGATGGAGAATGATAGATAATGAGAATCTATTAATTTGGTTTCCTTAGGAAGAAGGGAATTCTGAGCTGGGCTTAGAAAAGGAAGTTTACTTCTGTAATAGGTTTCATTTTCTTGCATGCATAGGATCCTGTTTTCTAGGAGTGTGGTATTTGTGAAGAGTTGATTACTGATGCAAGATGACTGAGCTACGTTCATGATGCTCAGTTTGACCAGAACTGGCTGACCACATCTCTCTGTGCACCACAGCACTCCATCTGTCATTAGGAACAAGCACTTTTGCTCACAGAAAATGTCCTGCACTTGGGTCACAACAACCCCTGCACAGAGACACAGGCTGGGGGAAGAGTGGTTGGAAAGTGGCTCTGTGGAAAAGGATCCAGGGGTGCTGCTCAACAGGGGCTGAACTTATGAGCCAGGGTGTGCCCAGGTGGGCACAAGGTCAATAGCACCTGATCTGGATCCAAAACCGCGTGGCCAGCAGGACCAGGGCAGTGATTGTCCCTCTGTGCTGGGCACTGCTGTGGCCACACTCGAGTGCTGTGGCCAGTTCTGGGCCCCTCAGTTCAGGAAAACATTGAGATTCTGGAGCAGGTCATAGAGCTGGTGAAGGGTCTGGAGCACAAGTCCTGTGAGGAGCAGCTGAGGGAGCTGGGGGTGTTTATCCCAGGAAAAAGGAGGCTCAGGGGAGATTTTATCACTCCTTACAGCTGCCTACAACTATTGCTCTGTTACCAGTGACAGCTCCCAAGGGAATGGCCTGAAGCTGAGTCAGGAGAGGTTTATATTGGATATTACAAAAAGGTTCTTCACTCAGAGGATGGTTGAGCACTGAACAGGCTCTCCAGGGAAGTGGTCATGGCACCAAACCTGGCAAGAGTTCAAGAAGTGTCTGGACAATACCCTCAGGCACATGTGTGACTCTTGGGGTGTCCTGAGAAGGGCCAGGAGTTAGACTTGATGATTCCTGTGGGTCCCCAGCATAGTCTGTGAAACTCCTAGGTTATAGCAAGGTGAGGGTCAGTCCCTTCTCCCAAGTAAGAGATGAGAGGAAATGGTCACAAGTTGTGCCAGGGGCAGTTTAGGTTGGATGTAAAGAAAAATTTCTTCACAGAAAAGGGTTGTCAGCAGTGGAACAGGCTGGCCAGGGAAGCTGTTGAAGCACTATTTCATGAGGTATTTAAACATTTAGATGTGGCACTTGGGGACATGGTTTAGTGGTGGACTTGACAGTGCTGGGCTGACAGCTGGACTCAGTGATCTTAAAGGTCCAACCTTAATGACTCAGTGGTTCCATAAAGCAATTCCATTAGCTCAAGTGTGGTGGTGTTAATCCTCACCTACATGAGCATTGCTGGCAGAAAACAGCAGCCCTCTGTGCCTCATCTGAAAATAGAATTGCTCTGTGCATTTAGAGATTGATCAGATCCTCCTGGAGTCAAGGAAAAGCCTCCCAGTGATTTCAGGTTTTGGGCACTTGTTAGAGACTTCTCTTTCATTCTGAGCTACAGATAAATAGCCTTAACAGCAATGATCAAGCAATGCTGGTCCTGTTTAGAAGATGAATTTGCTGGGGAAGAGAAATGAAAGTTTATGTGAGAGGTACTGTAATCTAAAGGATAAACCATTGTTTTCTTAACAGCAGCAGTTATCTCAGTAGACTGCACTTTTATCACTGAATAACAAACCATCTTTAAATCTCTGCTCAAAGTTGGCTGCCACGAAAATACTTGTAATGCTTTGAGCAGGTAGGAAAACATGTTCATTAAGGTCAAGGATCAGAGTCTTCTCTTTGCTAGGGAAATCTCCATCAAGTGAATGTCTCTATTATGATAAAATAAGGAAGTAAACTACGAGGAGGTCATTGACTGTAAGAAGCAATTTTCTAGCTCTTATTGCCTCTGAAACTCTACAGTGTAATTCACAAACAAAAGCATAAATCAACAGCAACCTTTTCCAGCAGGTTAGCGGGGAATGGGGAGAGATGAAGGCACATAACACAGGATATTAAATTGCCATGACCAATTTTCTATAATCATTCTTAAAAGAAAGCAGAACATCTCTTCTTTACAATTACAAAGATATTTTGCAAAATCCTGCGTATTTTAGGAGTGTTTCAGAGCATCCAATATAATAACTCTTTCTGCTGTGAAAAGTATGAGCAAGCAAACAAACAAATGCAAGTGCTCATATATATTCCTCTGCCACGCCAGTGAATTTTCCTATCACATGCATGACTGCTCCCTATTCTGGCACTTATTTTATCACAACATTTACAGAGGCTTCTAGGCCATGAACAAGTAGTTTCAAGAAAAGTATGTAGAGGCTGCCATGTCTCATAAATACAATCCATTTTCTTTCATCTCTTGATAGTATATGCTTAACTCTAACAATTCTGCAGACTCAGCTGTTAGGAGTATTTATAAATTGTACAAGTTTGTATTTCCCAAAGTCTCTCACAGTAAAAATTGTCTCAGTGTTTTGATACTTCTTCAGTGAGAAGTGCTTTTTATAATCCTCACAGGCATATATTGTTTAAAATTAAGCTGAATTTAATATAGAATCATGACCTTGTGAACTTACATTTTAACTTTGAAAAATTATCTTAAATTCAGGGGTTTGTAACATGTTGGAGCCAAGTCAGGAGATCAGTGGTCCAAGCTGCTCACACAGGTACCTTCCCTTCTGACAGACCCCTCACAAAGGTGCCAGTCTGTGGATCATGTGCAGATTTATAATGATGCCAGTACTGGCTGATGGAATGAAATTTAGAATGAGGGTGTGCATTGAAGGCTTGGGGTAATTAGTAAAAGAGGAAAACATTTATGCCCAGGACAGAAACGTGTGCTGATTTGGTGGAGTTTCCCAGATAATTAAGGAATCTTTTTGTGTGTGTATGTACATGTAAATTTATAATTAATTAATAAACTCTGCTGTAAAAGTGTCAGAAATAGAAATTGGCACTTGACAAGCTATCAGTGAAGGAGAAATTGAAATGGAAAATAGAATGTAGAATGTAAGTATATTCAGTAGCAGAATCATAGAAAAAAATCTACTCCCATATCTTGAAATTAAACTGCATTTCCACTTTGAATTAATTTTTAGGAACTTACACTGTGTGTTAGGACATTCATAATTAACTTTACCCTTCAGCTGGTGCAATAAATTACTTTTAGCTGAATATGTAATTCTGTTCAATGCCAACATTGGAGATGGTCATTTTAACCTGGCAGGAAACTTGATAATACAGGAAGCCAAAATTCACAGAGAAAACAACAGGTATTAAGTCACTGTTTCAGTAAGGTGGTTGCAGACAAATTTCAGCTTTATGGAGCCCTGCAGCCCCAGGACTTCTGGGGGTCACAGCCCAAAGGATGTGGCAGGGAGAAATACCCCTCTGACATTGCCAGCACGTCCAAGGATGGTATATTGCTGTTATACCAGTCACTCATAAAGAATATTTAACATTTCAGAGAGAAAGCAACACAATAATCTGGAAGAAACTGCACATGGCAGCGAGTGAGTGCCAATTTAGTTCTGCTGTGCTCCTTTAGACACAGGCAAAGGAGGATGAGGACATCCTTTGGGATCTGTGGTGTTTTCCCTCTGTGCCAGCTCTGCTCCCTTTCTGTGTGGTCTCCGAATGTTTTGCTCGTCCCACGTAGCACTCACATTTCCCCCATCTACTTAAATCATCACTCAAATTACAATTAAATTCAGAATTAAGTATCTTGCACACAACATGGAGTAGCTAAGCAGGAGCATCTTTGCCATACTGTGTCCTCACAACACTTGCAATTATAAATAGTCATGCTCACATAAGTAAGCAAGGAAGAAATAAATGTTTCCTTCACATTGCATGAATTTTGCTTTCTCCTTCTTGCTGGGTAAAACTTTGAGAAGGACCTTCATTTCCTGTAAGAGATTGACTTGGATGTACCTGTAAAAGTTCACTTTTGTGAATCTTTGTTTCTCTTTAAGAGCCATTTCAAAAAGAGGGAGATTTTTTTTTTAATTTTTAATATAACTGTTCTAGGAAAACAGTTCAGAATATTTCACCTGTGAAATTAAAGTGCAGGAAATAACTAATATCAGCAAAATACTGTGAGCAATTTTGTTGTTTGACTAGGACAGAATAGGAAAATAGCAACAAAACCTCAGACAAACCCATTTCTTTGATATTTGTGATGTATTTTTGTAAGGTAGGGCTTGTAAACCAGCAACTTGTGGAGTGTGTACAATCATTTTTCTTTTCATCTGAAATAATCTTAAACTCAGTCATCTGTGTCGTCTCTGGGTAAAACCTTTCTAAATGAAAAGTGATGAAACACAAAACGAGCAGACATTAACAGGCAGACAAAAGCTTATAAATGGAAATGATGACTAACAGCTTTTTTTTCTTGTAAATATGCTGATTTAATATGTAATTATAGGAATAATCTATATTTTAGAGATATTTTTCATATGTCTCATCTATTTGCATTTTAAATATATTTTGTTATGATATTCACTCCTTCTTAAAACTGCCTTTTACCTTTTTTTTTTTTTTTTCCTGATAGGACAAGGGGGAATAGCTTAAGCTGAAGGAGGGTAGATTCAGATGAGATATTTGGGAAGGAATTCTCCCCTGTAAGGGTGATGAGGCCCTGGCAGAAGTTGCCCAGAGCAGCTGTGGCTGCCCCTGGATCCCTGGAAGTGTCCAAGGCCAGGCTGGACAGGGCTTGGAGCAACCTGGGATAGTGAAAGGTGTCCCTGCCCATGGCAGGGGGGTGGAATGAGTTGTTTTTTAAGGTCCCTTCCAGCCCAAACCATTCTGTGGTTCTGTCTGCTTGTCTGCCCTGCACCTCAGTGGTGCTTTTGTAGTGGGTCCAGGTGAGGTTCACCTCACTGATTTAAAGGTTCTATTTCTTAAACCTTTTTGAAATCGCATTTCTTTGTGTATAAATAGAAGGGCATTGCCAGCAGGACCCCTGTTTTCAGCAGAGAATCCCTTCCCATAAATTATCCCGAGTCTGCATAGCAATGAGGCCATTTCTATGGAAATAAGTGAGCTGCTGTTCTTCTGCTGGCTCTCCAGCAACTCCTGAAGTGCAATTCACATTGTGAGAAGTGCTTCATGAATTAGATCAGAAGCACAGCTGGGACACTGGTAATTTCCAACTGCCTTTGACAAATATGCCTCTAAACCTGAGGGTGGTGACAGAGGCAAGAGGTGCAAGTGATGGCAGCGTCAGGGGAATTGAATGTTATTGTAGATAATGGTCTCCTCCTTCTCTGGTCATCGACTCAGGGGGACAGCAGAGGCCTTTATCAAAAGGTAGAGTGAGCTCAAATGTCTTTACTTTCCTAAAGGGAGATGCCTTTTTATTTTGGATGATGTATTAGTGAGTCTTGCCAATTCACCCTGAGTATCTCCAGTACATTAGCAGGTTCTTACCCAACTAAGAAACCTATCTGTTCTCATTTCCCTAGATAATGAACATTTCTGAGAGACAGGCAATGTGCTCATTTGTTAAAAAAAATATGGTTGACTCAGATTTTATTCTGAAGCAACTTTCTTAGCAAATGCAAGTAAGTTCAGGAAGAAATAGCAAAGTATTTTTTGTGTGTGGCCTCCAGTGAATAACAATAACTGCAACAAAGCCACTGTAGAACTTTAGCTTGTATTAATTAATTTTGAAGTTCACCATTTAGTGAGTAAAGGCTACAGTTTGGGTAGGGATGTCCTAGAGTGCTAAGTCTGTAAATTGGTCATTTGGAACTCATTTCTAATAAAGGAGCTGCTGAACTCCTAGGAATATGTGACACTGTACTCTCAGCTACCAGTCATTGAATAACATAACTGATTTTAGTAATTTTTTCCATCACAAACTAAAGGAAAATTATTAGTCATATGAAACATTTCATATAGAAAAAAATGCCTATATATGCACATACACCTCTTTCAATGTGTGACAGATTTGTTATTTTATTTTGAGTGCTCAAGGCTGCTTTTTGGATCTTAAAATCACTATTCTTTCAGTCTTGCAAATTATTAAAAATTCCCTCATGATTAGAGGGAACACATTTGAAAAGCAAATTTGTGAGAATAGGAAGAAATAAGTTTGAAATGTATTTGAACCTCTGGAAAGGCAAAGGGATTTTTTTTCTGTGGACTGAATTACAGCACATTATAACTCAGTTTTTATTCTAAGATTTTCCATGCATTTTCATACTTTTAAGTGAGTCAGGATTGGGAGAGGAGAAAATATAAAACAAAACATAGAAGTGGTTTAATATGTCTTGATTTATTTTGATTAGTTGTATTTTGACAGTAAAAAAATATTAGAATGGCTACCTTAGCTAGCTACAGTTGAACAAAAAATTGCCATAATATAGAAAACTTGCAGTTCTGCTCCCCTTTGTAATTAGGGGCACTTGAAGATATAGAAGGGATTCAGGGTCATTCTGTTTCTTGGGTAGGAATTTAGGTTTTTGAGCTGCTGGTATGTGGATGGTTCCTTACACTCTCTTTTCCATAAATGAAGAACACTGTTTAGGGAAATACAGATTTTTCCTTTGCTAATGAAGGAGTTGCTTGAACTCTCACACCTGATATTCTGGGGGAAAAAATGTGGATTGTGGACTGGAGTAGCACGGGAGAGGGAAAAAAGGAAGAGGGAATGGTGTTCTGGTCCTTCCCTGGAAAAAACTGGCACTGGATTTATCCTATGGAGGTCCCTAACTCCAGGGAGGAGGAAGAGGAGGAATGCTACTTGCTTGTACACAGAGATCTGTCAGAGGTGCTCATCTTGAGCTTTGTCCACCTGGTTATTACTGCATCAGGATGAAATATTGGGCAGTGGCTTTCCTTCTGAACAAGGGGAAAAATGAAAAAAACAAAACAAAACAAAACAAAACAAAAAAAACAAAACAAAACAAAACAAAAAAAAAAAAAAACACAAAAAACCCCAACAACAACAAAAAAAACCCCAAAACCAAAAAACAAAGGAAAGAACAGAAATAGAATTCAAGTGGAGATTTGTCTTACTACGTGAGCTCTGTCTGATGTCTCCCATCTCTCCCCCAGAAAATGCAATTTGGAATGGAGTGTATTAAAAAAATGCTTTAAAGAGCCTTCACAAATTGTGCAGTGCATTTATTTATCCACATTTCACCCTGACTCATTACACATCATCATGAGGCTCCCCAGGCTATGCATAAAAAGAAGAGCAGGCATAAATCAAACTGGATGCAGCTTTTCCCTTCAATGATTTTCAGATTCCACCCTACCCACCCCTACCCCATAATGGACACAGAGAACATACTTCTTCCTTATCACTCACAGAAGGAATACTGTTCCTTATATTATCATTTTTGTTATCCAATAACAATGATAATCCTCACTGCATATGCATTTTAAAGCAGGATATAATTGTGGTGATGCCAGCCATTAGTTTTCCAATTTCTCATCCAATCTCTTGAGAATTTATCTTTCTAGCAAGTAGTTGATATTAAACTTTTCTGTCAACTTTTAAGACTAAAAGTTTCTGCTAAATAATTCTTGAGTGCTTTATCCCTCTGCTTTTCACACTATGTATGGAAAAGTATCCAGCCTTTAGAGTGTGCCACCCAAATGTATCTTCTTCCTTCCCTGTGGGCAGAGCATATAAAAAATAAATTCTCTTTGAGTAGTCTGTTGAAATCAGAATTGGATTCAAAGTCTTCTGAGGAGTTTTTTTGCAATCTGTATCTCCAGTAATTTTAACAAATTCCCTGTGGGTGGTATTCTTTCTGCCTCATTTTAGGCTTGTCTCCTGAAACAATCTGTCTAGACTCTTTTATGTTCAATGAAGTGAGAGAGGTTTCCCTGGAGGATGGAGCACATGGTACCTAAGTGAGGCTTCTGCTTTGAATTTCTCCTCAGAGAAACAGGATTTGTCCTGTCCCTTGTCAATACAAGGACATGTCTACATTTCCTGTTTCAAATTTATGACTGAGTACCTTTTAGTCATATTTTGTTGTCCTTTCCTGTTGAGATTGGTTGCTTTGTTTGGTTTTATTTCCTATTAGAAATGCTGGTCTTTTGGGTATTCAAAATATATCGTGGAAGGGCTCTGCCTCTGCAAGCCAAGAAGTCAGGGACTCCCCCATGGTCTGTGTAGTCCACCAGATTCCTGACAATGTGCTTTCAAAGGGCTGGAAAAGCCAGGGTGGGGGTGTTCCTGGCCAAAATTTGGGTAAGAAAGCAGTTTTTGTAAAGTGACAAAAGAAATAGTTTTGGTATGAGAGAGAAATGTCTACCAAGGGCATGAAAGGGAACTCCTGATAGACCAGTGAGCAGGATGCTGCTGCTGGGCTTCGCCCAAGGCAGACTGAAGTTAGTTATCTTCTTTTTTTTTTTTTCCTTTCTGATGTTGCTCAGTCTCAGCGTGGAAGAAAGTGAAGATTTAGTGAAAATGACAGGCAAGGCTGAGGGGAGGTAAGGTCCCTTCTCAGATGCACTAACTGATGAGTTGAGTCAACACGAGTTAAGATTCAGCTTTGTCATTTGAAAGGAATTATGTGAGCAGAGAGGAGGGGGCAGAAATGACAAGAGCCACCCTTTCCCCCAGAACCATTGCAAGTGTCCTTTGCTGAAAGAAGGATGATTCTTTCCTGCACAGGCACCTCTCAGCACTTGGCTTAGGGCATGTTTGGGTTCAGCTCATGGGTTCTGCCAGAACGCTCCCAGCACACATTTTAGATGTCAGCAGAGGTGAGAGCTGAATCTTGCTGTTGTTCAGGTTGGTAAAAGTCATCCAAAATTGTAAATATTAATTAACACTGTTCTTCACCCAGTGGATACTCAGCCTGTATAGATCTGGAGGATTTTTTTTTTCTTATTTCTGAAGACTATTACAAGAAGTGTTCTTTCCCACACCGTTTTGTGGTGGTACTTTGAAAATGTATTTAATTCTACTTGATCAATGCTGATCTCAGTACTAGGTGTTTTGCATTTTTTCCATCTTTATTTTTTTAAGGTAAAAATAGCTAAGCAGTCTTTCCAAATGGAGTGTGGCATTTATTTAAAGCCTTTGAGTAAAAATTATTCATTTTAATATAAAAATCTGTATATGGCTACATCTAGCAATTTTGAGCAAAGTCAGAATAAATTACAACTCTAGAAACTTAAAATGTTACAGTAGAATATAAAACAAAAGCAGGTGATCAAAACCTGTAGTTGTAAGGACTTTCATTTTCTTACCAGTAAAAATCATCAGCTTAGGTAATGATAAAAAGAGATTCTTGAGGTTTTATGAATACAGTCCTGTCTCCTTTAATTTCTTTTTCTTATGATAGCATGATTAAAAAAAAAAAAAGTATACTGTATATGAAGTTGGAATAATGGTTAACAATCACCTCCTTCAGTTGTCCTGCACCACTGAATAACTGAAAAAATTTGGAGGAGGGCTCAAAACCCAGGCTTTTTCTTTTGCTCACAACTTTCCCAGCTATTAAGACAGATTGCTTCTTTCTGCAGCTCTGTATTATACTGGCTGTCTCTTTGGTGTTCTTTTTGAAAGAATAAATGCTCTCCAGAAGGAAATACTGCCAGGAGGGAGAGTGCTTCTCTCAACAGCTCCTTGAGCCCTCAGCTGGGGGAAAGTTGCTGATCCTGATGCTAATTCAGCTCACAGAGGTTCAGGCAGCTACCACAGAGCTTCCAGGCCCATGTGGACAATAAAGGCCAAACAAATAAATGTCTGCATCTAAATTTGGTGGGTTGAAGATTGCACAGGAAAGCTTTCATCAGAATTATTTGGTGATGAATTCCAGTTCAACTTGCAGCTGTCCACTGATTCAGGTCACCCTTCTTAGAGAGGCACTATCTCATTTTTCAGCTCTGTTTCCACATTTGAACAAGATGGAGCCTCAGTTTATAATAAATCTGTGTAATTTAGATAATAGCTTTGATGGCTTTAGATTAGAAGGGCACTTTTTAAAATTGCAGGTTATATAAATACAAAAATATTTTTTATATAGAAAAAATAGGAATAAACAGATATTATGAAATATCAAACCTATCTGTTCACAGAAGGTTTGATGGAGAAGGCTTTCTGAAAATGCCATTATTTTCACTGGAGAGATCTCTTAGAGCATCCAGTTCTTGTCTTATGTTAGATCAGGTCCCACCAGTTATAGTCATCTACTCCCCCATTCACTGCTGTTCTGCTTCACAAATCTGTAAGGTCTGAACCACGATGGATATCTAACATCCTTCATGTTCACTTAAAAACAAAACACCCCACCCCGCAATGCTTTGAAGTAAATTTAATGTTTCCAGGTATAATTTGGCATACTTTTGTATGATAAAAACAGTAGAACTAATTTTTTCATAAAACTACTGTTTCTGGAGATCAGCATGTATAGGAAGAATGATTATTTAACTTTTAAAGGCTGAAGGCAGATACTCTTAGTCTATTTAATTTTGTTTTAATAAACAGGTACAACACGTGAGTGAACTTATGCTGCTTGTGTTAAAGTAGTAAATATAAAAGTATTGCAGTTACTAGACAAATTGTTTGCATTAAATATGTTGTTCTCCAATAAATGTCTGACACCAGACTGTTGTCATAATTGTACAATTTTCCTCAATGGTATTTAAGTAATAACAATTTCTCTCAAGATCAGGATACCAAATACTTAATTTCAGTAATTTAAAATGAACAATATATAAATCCTCACCTGTATCTGTAATTTTTGGTCTAGGCACTGGATAAAGTTTTAACATTTCAGTGTAGGAAATGTTCTTTGAAAATGCGCAGCCCAGTCATGCAAAGAAGTTATTCAGATGGCATTAAATATTACTTTTTTTTCTTTGCAAGATTAGGAACTAGTTTTCTTCTGATGTCTCGACAGGATCTTTGAAGGGAACCACTTTTGATAGAGGTTTATGTCTCGTCTTCCCAATACTGGCATAGCAAAGCCACATAACACTATCTCCTTATGCTGTTTAAAAGGCAATGAGCTTGTTTCCTCCCTCTGTGTGATCTGCTCTGTTGTGATGCAGAAGAAACACTTGACATTTCCCTAATTTTTCAGTGACAAATCATGATCAGTATTGATCAGTACCACTCAGCTGGTAGCCCAACAGCAATGTTTTTCATGTCTGGTGTGAAGAAGGGAAAAATCTTCCAAGGATTCGGTGTTTCTTTAGAAACATTTGGAAACCTGCTTGGGAAGTTGGCACCAAATTTAGTTTGCTAACATTACAGGTAAAGGAGAAAATTGTGCTTGGAAGTGTAAAGAAAACAGAGGTTTAATTACTTGCTTTTTGTGGCTGTTGAAATTTAACTTATTGAAACAGCCTATCACTGCTGCAAGTAATAGTGCCTGGAAGTGATTTTCTGTTTTCTTTCCATCATTAATGGCTGCAAAGCTGAGTTGAAGTGAAAACTAGAGTTTATATTACTGTATGTTGAAATTCCAAACAGGTGTATTTCAAATGTGAGGGTTTTCATCTTTTCCTTCATAAAAAAACAGTTTTTGAAGTGCCACTGGGAAGGGCATCACTGGCTGTGATGTGTTTTTAGAGTATCACATGATAAGAGTCACTAATTTTCACAGAATTCATACTTCATAGAAGTACTGAGAGTGCATCATGTAGGCTGGAGATCTCTTGATCCATCATCTCTCCAGTCCAAAAGTTTTCTTTGGCAGAGTCTGGTCTAAAAAGCAAGTCATTAAGATTAACTATTACTTGACTTTGTTCTCTTAAAGTATCTCATTCAAACAGCAGGAGCAATATTATATGAATTGTCAAAAGGTTGCAAATAAGAAAATGTATAAATTACATATAGTTTGAAAAATAGCAGTAATCCAAATTATTAACCAAAAATAAAAAAAATAGGAAACATCAATATAACTAAATTATCAGCTAAAACCTTACTATGTTTATCCATGCCTATGACAAAGAAGTGGATAAGAAATAATAAATAAATTTAAAAAAAACAGAAATACATGTTCCAGAAGCTTCTCCTAGCACAGACCCCCAGTAGAACTAGATGGTTTTTCCCTTTAATTGAATTCCTCTTTCAATCTGGTTGGTGTTTTGAACTGCTATTTAAAAGACTTGTCTCCAGGGAAACGAGATCTCTGTGGGACTGAGAGACTCTGACTGACAAATTACAGTGTGGTTGTAGTCACAAAAAGTGACTCTGGAAAAATGATGCTGTGGGCTTCCATATTTCTCCTTCTCTGGGACTTCCAGCTGCAACTGGCTCAGCTGGCAAGCCAGGCAGGGATTTTTCTATTATTGTTGTTAGAAATGAAGGGATGGGACTATTTTTAAGTTAAGAAGGATTTATTGTTTAGATAAATATTAGTCTCAGAGGCTGTGAGATTTTAGAGGAGTAAGCATTTGGTTATAGTTTAAGAGTAGTCACAAGTTTTTTTGTTATAAGGTAATATATAACTTTTTAGACAGTTGCTACAGGATTTACTTTATTTTTAAACTAATTTCTTTTAATTCTTTAATTGTTTTCTTTTAAATACACATTACTTCTACTGTACTGTGGATACCTTTATTTAATGGGCTTTAAAATTACATGTACACATATGCTTTTATTATAGCTTCTAAACTTTTAGAAGTTATAATATATATATTTAGAAGCTATAATATATATATAGAACTTTTAAACTTCTAAATTTTACAACTACACCCTTACATTATAAGTTTTAAACTTCTAAACTTTACAACTATACCCTTACATTGTAACTTTTTACTATCTTATTAGTACAATTTCTCACTTACGTAAGGCGTATTCTTACTTATAACTATAGAAATACAAGTTTATGAATTTTTTTTTGTGTATTTTATTTTTATATTAATTTAAGCTTCTTCTAAGGTTGTAGATCAAATCTTTCAGTGATTGTGGAAGTTTTTGTTTTTCTGATTCCCACATTTTTCCAGCTGCCAGGGTTTTGTGTCAGCATGGGAACACAGAAACAAGCTCTGGTTCTTCTTCTCACTGGCAGGTAGCAGTGCTGGCTGCAAGAGCTGAGGCAATGGTGTTAACCTTGGTGTGCAAGGCAAAATTCATCTAGGTTTTCCTAATTTTTAAACAGGAAATTTAATTTTTGCTTGTTTGCGGGCTCTGTTTGGTTCACACCAGCCGAATTCACACTGATCCTTGGTTAGAACAATGTGTTATTTTCACTTTCTGGGATTATAGCTTGATGCAAGTCTCACACAGAACAGGTTAAGGATGGAACATCTTTCTTTACAGATCAGAAACTTTAAATAGCCTGTTCACCATTTGACAGTGCAAAAGGAATATTTCTCCTGTGTGTGTGCACATACATGAACTAATTTTTTCTAGGAAAACTGTTGGTAGTGTTTCAAAATCAGATAAACCTCAGGAGTGGGAGTGTTGCTCAGTAAGCAATGGCACAAAAAGTCTGGTTTGTTCATGCTCTCTCGTGATCTTCCCTCTGGGAGAACCACTTGGGCAACTCAGCAAATTATTTTTATGGTTTTACTTTTGTATTTCTAAGTGTCTTTCAGCTTTTTATAGAAATAAATGTTTAGGCCACTTATATTATGTTTGGACTAGAGTAGCCTGAGACTTTTTGTGGTCAAGTAGGAACTCATTTCTCTGCCTTGGGTCAGTCAGAAGCTGATTGAAAATGGCATTGTGAGCTGGACAGGTGAGCTTCACCTTCACCTTGAAGAGCAAGCAGATGAACTTGACCTTTGGTGTAGAGCTCTGCTGGGTATTTTTCATCCTGACCTCAGCTCAATAAGTGTGCTGGGCCAGCAGATCAGGAGATTGAATTAATATTAAGCTAGCCTTGATTTTCTACAGAAACAAGTGGGAGAGGTTGAGAACTTCCCCTCTGTGTTGTGGGCAGATGAAGTGCAGCTTCGGGCACTGCTGAGTCTCCTCCTGCACAGAGGGAATGGTTGGTACCTTGAATGCCTGTGCAGTGACAGTTCTCTTCTGGTAAATACAATACCTATTTAATAGAGCACTTTGTGATGCTCAGGTTGGGTGAAACTTAATTGTACTTAACCACTTCAAGCCAGGAAGCAGATATTTTTATCAAATTCAATGAGCTTTCTTTGTTTTATAAACCAGTGGCAACATATTAATGATAGCAATTCTGTGTCTCTGTTCCTTTAACTCATTTAGAAATCTATTATCATAAACCCCTTTTTGTTTTATTTTTCAGTCAACCATCATCAGACATTTTGTATTTTAAATTTCTTCACATAAGCATACCATTATTCTAAAATGATCCTTTCTGCAGATGAGTGTTGCACTAAAATTTCCCCTGATTATTACTTTTGACATCAGTACTTTATTGAATTAGCTGTTTCCAATTTAATTATACTTGCTTCATTGTCTAGGTCACCTTTTAAACAAATTCATATCAGTATGAAATTGCTGTTATTACTGAATTGGACTGTGATGGCTCCATGCTCAGGAAGAGAATTTCTCTTTTGTTCACATTTGGAAAAGTTGAGTTAACACTAATTTATTAAAATGGTTTAGAAATGTATTATTTCTGCTAGTAAATGTGGATATAAATAATGTTTGCTTGTTTCATTTTTAAAAAACATATGTGAAACAGTATTATAAAGAAATCCTTAGCTTAATTACTGTTCATTCCAGAAAGTGAAAAGGTAAAGTCATAACTTTTTCTATTATTTTTATTTCTGAGATATACAAAATGTGTGAGGGCTTCATAGAATCAAGCAAAGACATTGGTCCTTGAAAGGCATAAGGTGTAGAGAATTTTTCCAGCTGATGTTTAAACCTCCAAGCCTTCCTACTGGGCTTGGATGAAAATATCTCCTCACAGTTGTTTTAAGATTAGGTTTTAAACTCAGATTTGGCATAACAAACACTGGTCATAAATAACTGAACCAAGATGTAGGTGGACAGCTTCAATGATAGATAGAACTGTAAGGACAAAATAAATGCTAATTTTAATAAGAACATATTGGTAAATCAGATTCCTTATAAACATCTTTATCATCCTATTATCCTCTCCAGTTGAGACATGCTTTTTAATAAGGTTATACAGAGGATGTTAACAACTTGTATTAGTAAAACTAATGCCATTTTTATTAACTAAACCAAGTGTTGCTACCACCAGGTGGTCAACTAAGTGTTTATTTTTTTTTCTTTCCATTGTAGATGTCATATCTGCAGAGCTTTGGTGCAAACAAAGTACAGGTTTGTATAAACATCCATTTTTTAGCTTGCATGAGTTTGCTCAAATACACTGTTTATATATGACTGTTTATCTACACTTTTCATTGTAATATTCCCATAGTCAGTATTAAAATTTTAAAGGTTTGGATTTTTTTCATGGCACAAATATATATGAATGAGTTTATATGTATGGTGATGTACATGTGAGGCAGGTCAATCTGATTTTTATTTATGCCTAAACATATGTTATACATGAGGTGACAAATTGTGTACACAGGTGTACTCTAGGGGCTGTCCCTGTCTTCTCTTTCTCTGTCTCTCTTAGCCTCTTTTTACTTCCTTTTCTATCCCCTTTCCATAGGAACATTGATCTTCCTTTATCAATAAACAGTTCTCAGCTATAATACTCAGATATAGTCTCAGATATATTATTAATATTATTATATTTCAGATATAATAATATTCTCAGATATATAAATAAAGGGCATTTGCCCTTTATTTTTGCCTGAGAAATTGATCATAAAGAATCCTTCTCAACTCCCCCTTGTGCAGCAGGACAGGACAATATATTATATCAATTTTTGGACTGCAGAAGTCTAGAAAGGGCTGGCTTTCAGCTGGGCCTAATTTAGAAGCCAGAAGGATAAAGCTGAAAAAAATCTATTATACAAGACATTAAAAATGAAAGATAGCCAAGCCAGTGAGGATGGGATGTCACATTACAAGGGCCTGGAGTGACAGGAGAGGGGGGAATGGTTAGATGGGATACTGGGAAGGAATTCTTCTCTGTAAGGGTGCTGAGACCCTGGCACAGGGTGCCCAGAGCAGCTGTGGCTGCCCCTGGATCCCTGGAAATATCCAAGGCCAGGTTGGACGGGGCTTGGAGCAACCTGGGATAGGGGAAGGTGTCCCTGCCCATGGCAGGGCGTGGGATGAGATGGTTCTTATGATCCCTTCCAACCCAGGCAATTCTATGATTCCATTATTGCTGATGGTTTTGCATGGTTTTATCCCTCTCAAAGAGGTTGTTCTAAACACTGCTTTTGTACATTTATGGGGTATAAAATATCCTCTAGCTCATGGTGTGTCCTTTAGCTCTATGCAGTGGCATGTTCAAAGCATCTGCAAAATGAAGACATATTAATAGCTAAAGTGAGTGGCAGGGTCTGACTGTCCTCCCCTGTGACTGAGCTTCAGCATTTTGAGGCCCTCAGGTTTCCTTTCACTGCCTTCCACATTTGTTTTTCTGCAGGAGGGTGTGAGCAAGGCCTGCTCTGCTTTAAGAGACCCAGTCCAATAGATTTGGTGGCACCTGGACTGTGACCTCTGTACCAGTGTGACCAGGGATGAGTGCTTCTGTGAAAGCAGACAGAACACTTGTTCTTGGTCACTGGACATGGATCACAAACCCAGTCCAGGCTGGGGATTTGGGACAGGTTCATCCCCGTGAGAGCTGCAGAATAATCTGGCTGCATTATGTTGGCCTTCAGTGAAAGGGATAAGTGCTTTACCCTCATTTAGATAAAGCCATATGGAGCCTGGCAGAAATTTTCATATGCACCAATGTTTGCCAAGGCTACTAAAAAATCACTTGGGACTGATGGGCACATTATTAACCACTTGATCTTTGGTATTTGCTCTATATCCAATGAGCTGGGAAAGCACTTGTTTCTTATGGAGCTGTTCTCCCTGCTGTCAGAGAGCTGAATCTGAGATAATAGAACCAGAAGCTCAGCAGTATTTCATGTGCTGAGCTAGAAAAAGATGTGGGGAGAATGTCATAGAGTTTTGCAGGAAACTTTGATGTTTCATGAACAATAACAACAATGTCTTTGAACATGTCTCTTCTGAATTCATGAGAAAGTTTGAAGATGGGTGGAAATTTCTTCTAAGGGAAAGAATATAAACCCAGCATTTAATTTACATTGACACAATTCATTTGACAATTCAACCTTAACAATAGACTAGGGTTTGCTGTTAGGTTATGTTATGCCAAATCATATTTTAAGGAATAAAGCCTTTTCAGTCAGCAGCTGCTGAGGTTTGAGGGAACAAATTAATTTTGGAAACTGTGTGTTAATATTTGTCCAAAGGCAAAGTTGTACAGATCATCTGTTTTCTGGAACATCTAAAAATATTATATGTTATAAATTAGAAGAGAAGTAAACTTCAAAATGTCAAAATCTCATGTAGACCAAAAATTCTCCTCATCAATCAGCTCTGTTCAGTGCATATCTTCTGACATTTTTGCAGCCAAGGAAGAGACCCTTTATCACCATCCCAAGTCCTCGTGGAGAGGACTTACATCATCATCCTAACAGGACTTGCATCATCAGCATCAAGCAGGAGCTGTCCAGGTAAGATACAGGAGAGACCCTGCATTTAAAAACCTGACAGTGACATCTGCAGACACTGCAGAATCTGAAAGTCCTGTACTGGGGATTAAGGAGTACAAACTTCAGACTTTGTGTAAATAGAGAATTTCCAGCTGATATGGCTTCTGCTTAATAAAGTCTCTGTTCTTTATGGGAACAAAGGGACTGGTCTGCCCAGAGAGGCAGAGAATGCACCTGAAACAGCACTGACCTGCATGTGAGGGCTGCTGTGGGAAATGGTCTCGGGTCAGTGATACAGCCTGGAGCAAGCTGGAGCACACAGGGCATGGGATCCTTCCTTTTGGACAAGTTTATTTTCTTCCTCTAACTTTGAGAGTGCCAGAATACTTTACTAAAAGGCAGACAATAAAGGAAGTAACACACAAGAGACAACTTGCCAGAAAGTTTGCTAAAATACTAGATATTGAGAATGAAAATAATACAAGGATGTGCTTTGGAGAATCACACAAGGGTCAGCACTACCAACCTGACTTAACACTCACCAATAAATAAGCTGGTTTATGTTGGATTCCCTCATGGGGAGTTTGTTTGGATAAATACGTTAATTTCAGTGGTGAAAATATTTAATAAAAACATAGCCTTGACTGGATGCCTAGTGTCTTCAGTCTTAGGGAGAGATTTAATAAATGAGGCCCTGCAACTTTTATTTAGTGTCTTCAGGTGGTAAATTAACTACAAGTAGGCTTCCCTATTGTTCAATGAAAGCAATAAAAGCAGAGGGAGGATTAAAAGCAAGACACTAATTTACATCTGAGTAAACGGGCTAAATAGGCAGGGACCCTATCCTTGGTATATAATAATATCTGTATGAAGGCAGAACTTCATAGAAATTTAATTTAAATATAGAGCATATATTTGAATATATGAACAAACTCCTTTGTAAATCCATTTGCCATGCCACTAAAACCAACGTTATGTCATTGCTTTACTTTTAGAACATTGTTTGCAACTGAAACTAAGAAAAAATTTGGGGGTTTTAGGGCGCTTCATCTGACTACCAGATCACCAACTGAGGCAGAGAAACATCTGTCCACTGAAGTCAGCCCTGGCTGGCAGTTAAAGCAGTGGGATAGCAGTTTTATGTGGGTTTTCTTTTTCATGATTCATGCTGGACAAGAGCAAAGAGAAAGAAATTCTCTTTGCTGTGCCCTTTGTTTTTGGTGGATGTGTGAGAAGGGACTTTACAGGAGGGGATCAGCAGCTACAACGAGAGACAAGATCCAGCCTGGCTGGGAAATGGGCAGGCAAGAGTAGGGAAAAGGTGGAGAGTAACAGCTGTGCAAAAAAACTTCCAAAGTGCCTGGGAAATGATCACAAGCTCCTCCAGGGCTATTCTTGTGCACCTTCAATGCCTGTGAGCAGTGATGGGATCTCTGCAGGGCTCCTGCTGTGGAGCTTCACAGGAAAGCTCAGCACAGAGCTTTTGCCTTACGAGGAAGCAGTCTTGGGACATCTCTGCTCCCCTCAGGCATGTTGTCATGAAATCCAGAGGAGTCCCATGCCTTTGTCTGCTGAGTTCACTGTGAGGGACATGACAGCATAAGCATCTCTTCCTGGGGAAACTGAACTGAAAAACAACGTGACAGACATGGAGAAAGAGGACGGTGCAGATGGGATCAAGGAGGGTGGGAGAAGATAAAAATACCAAAGTTACAGAAAGAGACACAATGCCAAGGCTTGGGAGAGTTGGACCATCTGGTTCTGTTGCAGCACCTCTCCAGGATCATCTCCTCTCTTTGCTTCTCTTTGTTAGCAAGAGGAGATAAACTAAGTGAGGTGTAACATGAAGGCTTTGGTGTAAAACAGATGATGAAGTAGCCTGCATTAAGCAAAGCTTGTTTTATTCCCTGTGATTTGCACAAGCTCTCTCAGCAGTGCAGGCTGTGACAGTGATTTGCTGCATGCAGATTTTTCACTGCAGCAATGCTGTTTGCAGCCCCTTCCCTCATGGATAAATTGGGAATCCCTGCAGCAAAGCTGAGCCTGCTGATGATTTACATGCCTGTGTCCAGTTAAAGCCCACTTGCATGACAATAGGTGACCTCTCCTCCTGAGCTGTGTGGTGCAGGAAGGCTGAGCTAAGGGGTGCTCCCTGCCACCAGGCTACTTCAGAGAGTTCCTAATGGAATACAAGGCCTTTCACTGCTGGCTTGCCTGTCTTGGTCCAGAATGACAGGGAGAGCTATGTTTTTATGGCCTAAATGTGCTACAAAATGGTTTCTTTTCCTCTGGTCTGCAGGACAGCTGACACATCATAGCTGTGGCTGCAAGGAAGAGTAATGATCCTGTGCTCATGGCACACAAACCACCCAGAGTGACTTCCTTAGTTGCCACCAGGTCACGATGGACATGGTTTGGCACCTCCAGGTGCTTGCAGTGCCATTGCCTCTTCTGGAGCTCCTGGAGAATAAAGAGCAGCCCTAAGTGTCAGTCAATCTGGCACATTTAATGGGCACTAAATGCTTAGGAGGGATGGTGAGAAAAGCATTTGGGAAGCATATAATAGATCCAAAATCATCTTCATGCCTGCAACTGGAGTTTCAGTGTTTACAACAGAACAGAAATTTTACAAGAAGACAAATTTCAAGAAAAACAACCGTGGGGAGAATGTGACAATTCAGCAGAGCTGCTGCCAGGCTGATGGGAGAGGGGAGTGCTGAGTGCACGTTCTGCCTGTAACTAAAAGTGAAGCCTGTGTGGAAGTGATGGCATCTCTGAAAGAAGCCCTGCATTATTTTGCATTTGACATGCAGCATTATAAGTGGGAGAATGGTTGAATGACAGCCATGTAAACATGTTACACTGTTCATAACAGGTGTCAGCAAAATGGATTGATATCTAATAGGGAGCACTGTTGGATTCCATTGAATGTAGTAAATGTTCTGTAATATCTCTCTGAAGTTTCTTGCATTTTCCTGTAGTGGTACCTGAGAGAAGTAAAAATACATGTGTTAATGCAGATATTAAAGAATTAGCAGAGTACAGATACTGAAAAATTCCTGTCTATGAAGATCTGTTGGAGACATATTCTTGTTTACTGGTACCAGTCCTTCTTGACAGGGTGCAAATTTCTATACTTATGATCAAAACAGTATTTTCAAAAATGCTCAAGGAAAGTTGCAGCTGCTACAGAGAATGCAGTTCTTTGTTACACTGACCATAACCATGTCAAGGTATTAGGAACAAATGGAATTTCTTTAGCCTAAGTCAGCAAAGTTAACAAAAACTTAATATATTTTATAGTGCTACTAACGTGAATTTGCATTAATAGAATAGGGGAAAAAAAATCTTTGGCCTCTTATTCAAGACTTCTAAAATAGCAAGGCCTATATTACCTTGAGGATAAGAGCTCTGCAGAAAACTCCTTTTCCCCATAAGAACAGTTTGCTGCTGTCATCAAATTCTGCTGCTGACACAGACCCAGATGAGCTGTCCTTGCTTTGGTATTTAGTTCATATATGTTTAAAAAGTCTGCCAAACTGTCAGTGAGGGTTTCTGTTCAGACTTTGTGATAAAGCAGTGGCATCTTCTTAGTTTAAATCTAATCAGAAATCTGAACAAACCCCTCCCAGTCACACAGATTCCCTGCCTTGTGTGTGGAAGTTTGTTAAGTGATATGAGAAATTTTAAGTATCTTTTAAACCCATCCATTTGATCCTCTAACTTGCACATATTGCAGGTGAAATAAAATCTCCAATATGTGCTCTAGCAGTCAGGAATATGATTTGGTTTGTTTTCTGCTGTGACTTGATCTTATCAGGAGTTCAGTCTTTACAAAGCACTGGCATTTGAATAGGTTTTTTTTTGGTTTGACTTTGTTCCATGCCATCTCTATTGTCTTACAAAGGTATCATTAATTAAAACAATTGTCCTACAGATGCTTCAATTTGCCAACTGCTCCTGGTAAGGTTTCAATTTGCACCATAAAAGGTTAGTCTAAAATACAAACCTTCAGTTTATGGAATTCAGTGACTTGATGGAAACACACCCCAAGAAAACTCTGCAGTCAGGGGTGATAGTGAGCACATCCTGGATTTCACCTGCAGTAGGTTTGGTCTTGAAATCAATAGCAGAGAACTTTCTGTCCTTGCAGCAATCCATTGTTGGACAGGGGATTAGGACAATAAATTATTGCCTCACAGAATCTCCTTGGATATGCTACAGGAGTGAGTGACTGCACAATGCTGTAACCTTTACTACAGCAGCACAAAAAGCAGACCCAGAACCACACAAAGAAGTAAAAGTCATAAAAACTATTGGGTTTGCATGTCTTAGGCAGAGCAACAAATTTGCTTTATGTGAATCATAGCTGAGATAATTAGAGAGCAATCAGCAGAGAGCCAAGACGAGAGCTGAAAATCAGAAATCCTTGGGGGAGCTGTTGGATGTATTTTGACCCATGTACAGATGCACCGACCTGGAATGCTGGGGACAGAACTTGTTCAGTTTTAGGTGCTGGGCACAGCTACTTACCTTGAGCTAGTGCTTTTGTTGGGGTTTGCAGACCATTTCTGTTTGGGAAGCAGAGCCTTGATTACTATTGATAGTCTGGGCCTTGCTAAGTAAACAAGACCTTTTCTTTTGTTTGACAGCTGTGATATTTTTATTGCTGGTTTCTGAATTCTGTCAGTGCGGAAGATCAAAGGAATAAAAACCTCTTGATTTTACTTCTCTTACTGGTTTTAAGGATTTGAATATGATACTCTTAGTGTGATCTTAACTGTGATCCTGTGTTCTGAATAGAAGAAATAGATGTTTGAGGTGGTTGTTGTATTTTGTGATTCTAGCTGTGCTTTTACAGGAGACTAACTCACATGGGTTGAGATATTTCTGATTTACAGGCTGAGGGTTAGGGTTGGAGAAGAGAAGGCTTTGGGGAGACCTTAGAGCCTGAAGGGGCTCCAAGAGAGCTGGAGAGGGACTTTGGGCAAGGGCCTGGAGTGACAAGACAAGGAGAAATAGTTTTAAACTGGAAGTCAGTAGATTTATATCAGGTATTAGGAAGCAATTCTCTCCTGTGAGGGCGGGGAGGCCCTGGCACAGGTCACCCAGAGAAGCTGTGGCTGCCCCATCCCTGGGAGTGTTCCAGGCCAGGTTGGGCAGGGCTTGGAGCAATCTGGGAATAGTGGAAGGTCCTCTGCCCATGGCAGGGGGTTGGCACTGAGTGATCTTTAAGGTCCCTTCCAACCCAAACCATTCTGTGAAAAAAGGGGAGATTGAGAGAGTCCAAGCTGGAGGTGCTGTTTTAATAAAGATATGTGTATCAGAGGATAGTGGTCCAAAAGCAAACTGGCTAGATACAAGATATTAAATCAGAGGAACTAATATCACCCTTTTACCTCTTCTGAACTTTGAAGTTTTCTTTTATCACTGTTATGAAGAAGAAATACTGTAAGGTCATGGGAGGAAACAGAATTGTTTGTATATCATGAACACAAATGTGGTTTGAGATTTGTATTTTTCCCTCAAAATGACAGCGAGAGGCCTTACAGATGCATCTTTAAAAGCTCAGAAGTTGAGTTACATGCATCCTAAATAGCAGAAAATTACAGAAACAGTAGTGTTATGATTTTTTGGCTTTTCCTGAATCAGCTCCAAGCTGACACTGCAGATGCCAGAAGAGACTGATTAGTATGAATATCCACACTGTAGCTGAGATACTCAAAATAAGGAACCGAGGAATTGTCAAAGATAGGGCTGGACAAAATAATGGTGAGATTAAAACAATCATTAATACTGAAATGCTCAAGTGGGATAAAAGGGGCCATGAGCATTAGGGTGCAGCTTCCCATGAAGCCGTAATACCCTTTGGTAATTAAGAAGCCATTAGCAAGCTAAATGCTGGGCAGTGTTACTGTAACTCCCACATCATGTCAGTTAAAACACCATTAACACGTTTGATGCACTGTGAGGTAAATCAGAGATAAACTGCTCAGGTCTAAGAACATAAATTTATCATTTATCCTTTTACAGAATTTGTTTGTGTGCCTGTTTTCAGTTCCAGTGCTCCATGGGAGCACCATGTTTTTCCCTGAGTTTTCAGTTCACAGTGGTTTGGACTGAAACTGGGAGGAAAAAGGTTCAGTTCTGGATCCTGCTATAAGCTTACTCTGTGATCCTGTCAGTCATTTTTTTTTTTCCTCCAATAAGTCTGTCATTTTCATGTGTGGAAAAGAAAAAAACATAGTGACTACTATATAAAGAAATTGGAGTATTAGAGGTTAAAAATGTTGTTATTCAGTTATATCTAGATATATATACACGCACATGAGTATGTTAACACCCAAACCATTGAGCTTCACACTTTGACAAAGTGTCCATCTGTTTCCTACTGCTTTCAACAAGATACTCTGATTTATTAACATAAGCAGAAATGGAAGCAATTGCATTGCTAGTTTTAGCTTAAAATGTTAATCTGATTCCAAGTTTTCCATACAACATTATGGGTCAAAATATTGAGGGAGTTTAAAATACGTATATACCCACTGGATATTACAGAAAAGTTGGAACAAACATTAACAGAAATTAAACATGGATCTAAAGATCTGTGAGTCCCAAAGGTACAGATCAATAATAAATTAATAAGGTAGTTCAAAAGCATGCACAGGAATAGTTCTTAAATTGATCCTAAAAAGCAAATCAAGGGTTTCAAGTAGAAAGCAAGAGGAAAAGGGGGATCAGATGGAGGCAGCTGTATTTGATACTGTACTACATACATTTTAATACAATAAATGTAATGGTTGTTCAGTGGGATAGAATAGGGATTAAATGGTACATGTTTCACACGTATAAAAGGCTTTCAAAATGCAGCAGTATTTCTTAAATGTAAGCTTTTCTGGTGGCATTGGATGGAAAAGGGCGACAACAGTTCAGTAGTCTTGAGCTTGAGATTTATTTCTCCATTTAATTTCTTTGTTAATTAGTTCATTTCACTAACTAGCCATTTATGTGACGGATAATTCCTTAAACAAATGCAACAACAGGCATGCAAGCTTGGAAAGAGTTTTTAAGAAGATCTGCCAATATTGCAGTTAGAGGTTTCAGGGATTAGTGATTAGCTGATTAATATGTACATTTATGTTCAAAATGACAACAGCCTGTGGTATTGAGATGTCTGGAGTTCACTCTTAGCATTTGGTTTTTCAAGCTGGAGAATTGCCCAAAAGGTACCTAACTTAGCATGTTGTCAATAAATAGGTATAAGGCTTTATATATTACTTTAAATAATACATCAATCACAAAACACTCAATAGTCAAGGGAAGTAGAGGAGACTATAATTGATTCTAAGAAAATATAGAACAGTGCCCAGAATTACTGTAAAAAAAAAAAGCCAAATAAGGTACTTTCACTTTTCTCTTCATGCCAAAAAGGGTTTTAAAACCCCTGTGGCTTTAGGGAGTGAAAACCTGGACCCACCAAAATCAAAGGGAGTATTGCTATTAAATTCAGTACGAGCAGAATCTCACCTTGGGTTCAGGCTCTGGGAGTTCAGCAGGCAGAAGAAATGCAGGCATTTAGCTCTTGATTTATGAAATATATCTTGCTGTGTCAGATTACTGGATTACTGCTGGCTTATGTTAACAAAGACAGGGTCAGATCTTTCTGCTGAAAGCCCCCTGATTGCTGTCATTTGAGCCAAACCAAATCTCTGTTCTTTCCTAGGAACACAGGATTTACAGAATGGATCCGAGCAGTTGTGATTCCCTGTGAAGTGCATCGGTATGGAAACAGATATTACACAGCAGCACTGATAAAGTTCAAGCCTGTAACTGCTGACAGCCAGAATAAAAGGGGAGTGTGTTAAGGAAGAAAGGAGATCCTGTCCTGTTTTCTCTCACAGTCTATTCTTCAGCATTGGATATGTGGGAATTAGTTTAAGTAAATGTGTTTGGACACTGTGTGGCATTTCTTGTCACTATAAGCTTTTAGGAACAACATTCTCCCCTTCCTTCCTTTTTACTAAAAGTATGGAGTGAAAATCTAAATCCTGACTAAGGGAGATGGACAGCCCTGTCCTCAATGCACTGGATTTGGGCATGCTGTGGAAGTTTCCATGCAGGCAAGATATCAGTGGGGCTGAGGTATTCCAGCAAGTCAAGCTGCAGAAAGGAATGGTCATTGATCACTTCTTTCTAACAGTCTTGCGTTTCTAAAACACAATCCTGTGTCAGCCTTGTGAGGGTCAGGGCTCTTGTAGCACTTGTGTCTGCACCTGCCTGTCAGACACACAATTTGAGTCACATCTGTACCCACAATCCCTAGAATCTCTCTGATAAACCACTCCCTTCCCAAATTGTTTTCCCTGCTTTTCTGGCCCATTTCTTGAAACCTGCAGTTCCTCTCCAAACTGGGTGGCAAGGGCAGGTAAATGTGAGGCTTGCTCTCTGCTCCTCCTGCCCAAGGCTGCAGTTGCAGTGCACTGTTATAGAACCATGTGGTGGTTTGTGTTGGAAGGTGTTGGAAGTTGAGACAGAGACAATACAAAGCAACACACTCCATTTTCAGAAGGATTTTCAGAAGGCTTCAAACCTGATTTCATTATAGCATGCCATGCTTTTTATACATTCTTACAAAACTCCTAAGTTTACACTTTACTCATTGGTCACGAGAGACAAACAAGGTGCTTATTGGAATGGGCAGTTGCAGGTTTCTCTTATTTATCCTTCTTGCTTTCTTGGTTTCTATGTCAACAGCCTTGGTAGAAAATTCTTTCAGGGGTAAACATGGATCCTCTTATCAAACTGGCTCACAGAAGTGGCTGTAAAACCTCTTCCACAGGAAGGGATTTTAAAGCTCATTCTGCTCCAACCCTCTGCCATGGACACCTCTCACTGGACCAGGTTGCTCAAAGCTCCACTCAGCCTTTTTCAAGCTTTTTGATATCAGCATGTGCTGCTTCCCTGGTATTTCCCAACACTGCTTTACCCTTAACTTCAGGAGCACTTCCCTCCTCTAGCTATAAGAGGACCTGGAGAGACCAAAGGAAGCAGGGAAGGGCTGTGTGGTGAGCACTGATGAGGATCTTGTTGGTGAAAGAAGTCTGCACATCCTCCTGGCCCACTGCCTTTCTGGTGAACCTCAGCTGCTCTTACCCAAACTGCTGCTTCCTGCTTGTCTGGGGACATCTTTGATTTGATTTCATGTAAGTCACCAAATACACAAATAATAGAGCTGTGTGAACTCTGTAAATGCAATTTAGTGCTTTGAGTGAAATGTGCCACAAATAACAAAACAACCAGGGAATCGATAGAGTCCTGCTTCAGTTATGGAGTGAGACATTTATTATTAAGTAATGGAAAATAACGAGGCAAATAGGATTATCTCTGTTGTGATTGGGGTGAGCATGAAACCTGGGTGAATTTGGTTCTTGGAAAAGGAGTGGAGTTATGCAGAGTAATGAGTTCAGTCCCTGCTTTGCTGTGTGCCCTAAGGGTACCCTCCCTGCTTTCAAAGGTGGTGAGGGAAAGAAAAAGAACCCAGAAATGGGGCTCAAAACAGGGAAAACCAGAATTCTGGATAATGCAGTTTGTTAGTTTGTACCTCTGCTTTGCACCATAAATCCTAGAGTTAGCATTATTTAAGCTAAACTATGGTAGAAGAAATACCTTCTTTTCCTTGACCTTTCTGGGATTATTGAGATTATTTTTTTTTAAGAACATACTGAAAGAAAGGCTATAAATATGGAAATATTCTTATGAACTAAACATATGTTTTTGAATCTAAAATAAATAAAAAATTCATTGAGCTCCTTAGTGCTTCTGTTGAAAATGTCAGATTATTTTGGTCCAGACAAAAACTGAACTTAAGGAATTAAATTAAATTAGCATCTATAAAGTGCCAGATGTCCTATTCATGTATTTTCCTTAAGATATGCATCAAAATTACAAGTGGATCAGAAGACAGTTGTTATATTAAATTCAAACTCAATAAACAGATGTGAAGGGGTTTAAAAAAATGTTGGGTTTTTTCCCCTTTGTGGAGCAAAATTGAAATGATGAAAATGCAAAGTAGACCCAGACATTTTTATGTGCTCCTGCAGTTGCAGTATTTCTGGTTTTTTTCAAAATAATAAATGACAATGAAGATCTTTTCCTATAGCAAAGGAAATTTATGAATTGCAGAGAACAGTAGAAAGAACTTTTAATGTAAATACTGCAATACTAGTATGCTGTTTATGGCCATCTATATATCTCTTTATACATTTTTATGAGATTTACTATTCTGCATGTTTTTATCACGCCTTTTTTTGTTTGCTTGTGGAAAAATGAATGCAGATTCTTCAAGTTTGTAAGATTTTTTTTCTTCTTTCCAAAAATAGCTTTATCTCCTTCTATTATAAGAAATACTGCCTAGAAGAGTCTTGTGTTATTGTACTATACAGATAGAACATGGGATAGGAAGTAAAGAAGATATGGAACAAAAATTTTAAAACCAGTTTGTAAAATAAGCCTCAAGGGATTTGTAAACCCTTTTCCAAATTATTTGCTCAGAAGTATCTGTTTTGGATTGTTTCATCATTTTACAGTCTTATCAGTGAAATCCTAGTCCTGATGTAACTTTTTGGAGGCACTTACACTGTCATCATTCTGTGAGTTTACAGAACATTTCATCCCCAGTGCCAGTCTAAGCACCATGGAGAGTATTTGGCATCATCATGGTTTTCTGAATGTAAAAAAGGGCTGACTGATTTATATGATAAAGCCACTTTGCTTGTTGTATCAATTGATAACTGTTCAAAAGCTCAATCTGAAGCTGATATGTTGAGAAATTAACAGATACACAATCTATAATCCCACTGCATTTGCACTTATTATATTGTAGATGATGCATCTGCCCCTAGAAATCAGTGTGTAGCAAGGGATACCCCAGAGCTGCTGGAAGAGATTCTGAAAGTACCTCAGAGGAAATCTGTCCCCCCAATTGCATAGTTTCTCCAGCCTCCTGGCAATATGGATTAGAAAAATTAAATCAGCAAATAAAGTACCCGTTGAAAGCCAACCCTCAGAAAGCAGGAGAGATATCACACAAACAAACTTGGCAAACCTACAGAGTCCTTGGGCTCTGGTTATTAATAAGGAGCTGTGGAGGTTAATTTGCTTTCTTGGTGGTAGTTTTATGTTTTCCTACACACACAAGCTCTTTCCTCTCGTTTCAATGGTCTGAACAACAGTGACAAATCCTTTTTATTCAAGAGTTAAATACTGTTAAATTCCATGAAAATCCCTGCAGAACCTTTCCTTGGCATAAGTTCCAAGAAAGACTTTTGTCCTTTTAGTAACCTGAGGACAGGACCCACCCAACTCAGTTAACTGGGAGAACTCCCAACAAGCCACCATTCCATGGCCTGTTTTGAGGAGTGGTTCCTGAGTTTCATTTTGTTCTGGTGTGTTAAGGAAAGGTTCACTATCAAAATGATTGGCAGAAACTAATAATAAAAAAAATCAATAAGTTTTTCCACTGTAGCAAAATCCTATGAAGAGGAGTCTTGATCTACCTCACCTCAAGTACCTCAGACTGTAGTAGGTACCCAAACTCATGACTTCTGATGTAATAGTGAAAGGGAATTAAATATCTCTAACAGCACAGATGACAAGTTCTAGCTGTGTGAGAGGAATTTCAAAGTAGGTTTTCCTTGATGACTTTTACAAAACTTAAAGAAATATTGCCCCACAAGATTAAAGTACAATGGGGTGGGTGGTGATGGTGATGGTGGTGGTAAACCAAACCCCCAAAACACATGTAATTAAACAACCCCAGCCAATAAATGATTGGACAATTTAAACAAAATGGCAACTGCTAAGAGAAGCTAATTAAATGCAGTGGGGGTAAAGATGGTTAGCTTTAAAAAAATGTGGTGGTGTAGGTAAAACTGTTGTCTTTAATCTCTACCTCTGAGCTTCAAAAAAAGGATGTCTTGCTGTGGGACAGATCAGAGGTAGATCTTGCTGTGTCAGCCATGACCCGACATCATAAACATCAAAAGCATCCCAGCTAAAATCAGAACAATTGCTCTTTGAGCAGTTTCAAACTTGAGACAACATGGGGTTTACTCTAAAGGATATGTGGTTGTTCCTTTTTAAGGTAAAGTTAGTTCACATTTAGCTGTTTTACACAGATAAATGGAATACAGGCACTGAAAAGCACCAGGTTTACTGTTAAAGGAAACTTTTCTGCTCAAGTTGTGCTACATAAATGTGAGAAGAAGAGAATATCCCCCATGTATAGTCTCACCTTTGTGGTGTTTACAGTCTATAGAACCTCATGGCATCATTCTGCTCTGTCTCTCCATACCCAGTCTCACATGCTTTGAGAGAGTAAAAGGAGAATTCTAACACTACTCTTTCTAGACAGATTTTATCCCTGCCATTGGTGGAATGAAAATTCAAGACGTCTCCAAAAGTACTAAAGAAAGTGGGGCACTAAGATCAAAGTCTTTTTTTCTCTGTCTTGGATAGAGAAAAGTAAGATAAACAGGAAGTGTTTATCCTCTCTGTTTGCATATTCCCTCATTCTTAGTAAAGGTAATAAAATCATAAAAGCTTAAAAATGGAGGCCAGCTCTTTAAATTTATCCTTCTCTAGTGGCTCCTTACTTCTAATTTCCATGTTTTGAACTTGCTTAATTAAATCCTGGGCAGGTTATGTTATTACACGTAGCCATCATAGATTGTTAGCTAAATGATACTGTAATTTATATATCCTGGGCTGTTTAGGGACGTGTATGGGAAATTAGAACAAAATATGACTACACAGCTTTTATTTGTATGCAAATTTCTGCTATTCTGCATGCAAACACTAGAATACCTAACCAGACCAATAATAAAAAATAATTAATGTCAAAGTTATAGCAAGGAACGAGGAATGATCTTGCCTTTATAGAGTTTTGCGTGCAAGTTGATAGAACGTGGGTCTTCATAAATCACTCCTTTTGCAAGTTTGCCATATTTATACATACACATATATATGGAGCTGGTTTTTAAATTGGGTGCTCTTATTCCCTCAATAAACATAAAAATCAAGGCCTTCTTTTCATTTTTTCAGCATTCTTTTTTACATGCAATCTTTCCAAGCCCATACCAAAGTGAAAATGCAGATTAAGTTGTGAATTTAGTACAAATTATGAATTTTGAACATAATTTTTCCATTCTAATTCTACTCCAGAACACACATCTTTGTACTTGTTAAATGAGAGCTATAGATTGAGGCCTAAATAGCCTTTAAAAGGTCCAAAAAACTTTAAAGAACATGTTTAGTATTCCAAATTAAAACCTGGAGTTCTGTGCACTACCTTCTGAAATGTTCCTCAGAGTTCTGTGCAGAAATGTCTAAAATGGAGCTCCTGAGCACACAAGAAGTCTAAAAAAGCTGTTCCAGCCAAGTAGAACCATGAAGAATTAGGTTAATATGGATAAGGACATGAGAAAAACTCTGAGTTAATGTATATTTCTGAGTATTAAAAAACTGGCTAGCTTAGTATAAAATAGATGCATTAGAAGAAAAATGTGTTTTAAAACTGCTGTTTTCACACAGGGTTTTAAATTGCTCTATCTTTAACAAATACCTTTCTCTTTATTGAGTTGGCTTCAAAATAACTGGGTGTTTGGTTTTGACATCTCCAAGTCAGACAAGTTAAAAATGTTGCAACTTCCAAAATCTTTGTTATTCAAATTCCAACCAGGAGCTCTTAGGGAAATTTATGCCTTTAAGTGCAGGGAATCTGTAATGGGTGGTTAGCATTAGCCAGACTGTGGTGATATAAAAAGATTCCTGTGAAACAAATTGTTTCACAGGGTGAAAAGAAGAGTCTCATTTGTGTTTGAATTGTTTAGAAAGACAATTCTCTTTAGAAAGACCAGGAAAGCCTTGTGTCATATGGGTTTAGGGCAGGTGACCCACGGAACCAATGGGATGTGAATTTTTTCAGGCTATAGGGTAGAAACAGCAATACAAGAAGATAAAACCAATTAGATGTAATTACTCTCCTTAAAGAATTATGTATATTGCTTCTGTTTGAGTGCTCCTGAAAAGGGGATGTTTGAAATGGCATGGATGATGTTTATAGAATTGCCTAATAGAAATTTTAGATTTCCTAGGTGGAAAGTACAACTTTGGTAAATATATGTCTCTGGATCTTGCCAAGCAGTTTAAAATGGGTTATAGGTTCTTAAACACACACACAATTATATATGCACATATATATGTGTATCTATGGAATATGCTAGTGGAAGTGTTTTAGCTTCTGGGTTTGGTGAGATTTGCTGCTAGTGACATAAATTGTCCTCTTCCCCTTGTTTCCCACCAAGTCAAGGAACATTTTTAAGCTGAAGTCATATTTTCCACATCTGTCTCAATGTTCAATCTAAACTGGGGCAAAACTGGGTCATTTTTATGCCATTGGTTTAATAACATGCCAAGTCAAGGGACATCAAAATGTGGTCTGGAGTAAAATGCTTGCAGAGACACTACTTGATGATCTTTTCCACCCTTAGGTTTCCATGATGATCATACAGGGCTTTACTCACTCATTCCAGGTGCACTGTTCTACCTGTGCCTGTAAAACTTATTTCTTCATAAATCCACATGAGACATACACTGTATGACAGTCCTGAGCTGTAGTATAACAAAATACAGCAGGTAGCCATGAAAACCTTCATGGTCATAATACATGTGAATATTTTATTGGTCTATGAGTGTCTAAAAATCTTATTTTAAGCCTTCATTTACTTTTTTTTTTTTAATGTCAAAGTACTGATTAAATTGCAAGGTCTAAAGACTGCCTTGCTTATTTGCAAAGTTATTTTCAAATAGATTAACTAAAGTAATATAACTTAAAATATGATCTAGATGTTGATTTAATTATATGATTTCATGTCCCTTTTAAAAACAAGCAGTTTTTGATTTAATGCAATTATCATACCTATTTGCCTGCAAGTATTTCATTTCAAATTAATCTTTAGACCTGATGGCTATTAGTTTCCCTGTTGTTTCAGAAAACCAGAAAGATATGAACTAGTGTATTTTATTGAATTTTTTTGTCATTCCATCTGGCTTTCAAGCTCCCTGAAGCACTAATGAAGGTCAAGGAGTTTTTGAGTGAAATGCAATCCCTTCACCTGGAGTACAGAACCTGCTAGTACAATAATAATAGAAAATATCACTTTCTTTCTAGAGAATATTGGATTGCTTCATAGCTCAAGATCAGAACAAGGATGCTGAAAAACAGAAATGCCTCTTGGAGAGAGTTCTGGTACTTGAGATTCTAGTGGCTGGTACCTGATGGCTAAAGCTTATTGTTATTTTACTCAGGAGGAACAAAATGATCATAGCAATAGTTAAATGCTGACAGTAAAAATAAAAATAGTTAAATGTCTTTCTCTTGTGGTCCAATTCTAGCACAGGGAGCTTAAAGGTACCTCTGGTACAATAAAAACCAGATGTAACATGAATTCAAGATGAGTGTATATATGCACATCCTAACTTTAGGCTTGCATAAGCATTCAGAGGGACTGCTCGAGTGCCTGAAGAATAGGAAGATGTTTGCTTCAATGACCTGCTGGAGCAAAGCAGCATCACCATCTCTTTTACAGGATTCATTCTCACGGTTCAGACCAGCAGGTCAGTTGTTGCAGCTGTGCAGTGCAGATTGTGGTTAGTTCTTCAGTTTCCTGCATCTAGGGGGAAAAAAAAAAATTGTGGAATACTCATACCTGTGCAGATTTACAGTAATGAATATTAGTTCCATTTCTTTGCAAGAAAACTTATGGTCACAGCTGAGTTAAAGTTGCTTAACGCAGAAGTTTTTCACTTATTTCTTCTTTTTATTGGATAGTGTCATGAAGACATCCTCAAATTTAGAATGTTGCTCCATCAGGGTTCATATTTTTCTTGGTTTTTTAGTTCACTACTTCCACTGGCTGCAGTTGATTCACAGCTCAATAACACTTCCCTATCAGGGGAGCATGTATGTATAAGTAAAAGGGGAATAAAGAAAAATACATTTTAGTCAAAAGATAATTATTTAGGGAAAAGAAAGAATGTAGTTACAAGAAGTCTCAGAGGTCTGCCTCATGTTAGGACTCAAATTCTGTAATGCCTAGAGAATAAAATACCTTATTTTGGTGCTTTTCTACTCTGTGTTGTGCTTCCCTGCACAGTGCTCATCACTATTGACCTTGCATGTGTTTTATAATTGTGATGTTCCTTTTAGATGTGAAATGACATCTCCATCAGGAAAATGAAATGCCTTGTCCATGATCTGAAATGCACATTTCTCATGTAAAACTGAAGAGAAAGGAGTGATAAACTTTAGAGTGAGGTGTCTGAGTCCTCCTTTCTCCAACAGAGGAGAGGCATGTACAGAGGCTGGGCATCGTGTTCTTGCTGGCTCCGAGCTCATTTCTCTATGTTTAGAGAAACCTTAGTCAAATCTTCCAGTTTTGAAGTTGTACAATAAGCAGACACTGTTATACTATAACTGAGGAGGAAATTTTTAGTCTTTATTCTAAAGGCTGCTCCTGTAGTCCCCCTAAATTGCATAGAACTGCACAAGTATTAAAAGTGTATTTATATCGCACTGAGCTACTATTCTATCACGTTCTCTTATGAGAAAATATCTAAAAAACAGGAAATAAGGGCTTTGAACAGCATCATTTTTAGAATTGCTGTTCTGGTCTCCTGACTTTCTTTTGTTCTCTTTCCCTTTGTGGCATTTGCTCTGCACATCCTGGGAACAGGGCTGTATGATGTCAGAGCAAAGATCCATTTTGCTCAGTCATACCCTGTTTCTTGCACTCTCCAGTAATGGATGCCAGGGAAAGATGGAAACTGGAGATAGGCAGAGGAACCTGGTCTGCAGCACCCCCTGGCTCAGAGCTTTCCTGCACTAATGGTGGCTCTTTAAAATTTAATAGTGTTTAATGGGAGGTATATCCCTGACTCTGGTGGATCCTGGTGCTCACAGCTGTGATGATAAACACCATCCCAGTAGTACAAGCTCCCCCTCCATGTCCTTCCTTCCTGACCTCTACTTTCCTATACTCCTGCTTTTTAGAAAGTATTGCAGTATTTTAGGATGTTTCCATATCTTTGGATGTTTATCTTTTGCTCTTCTTACTTTAAGGCACGAAATGATTCCCTGGCACCTCATGCTGATGAAATCTGCTGGCCCAGGGAAGAGGGTCCAGGGGGAAGGCTGTGAAAAATGAAGCCTTTATATCCCCACTGAGTGCTTATAAAAGTGAGTGGATAGGATCTTAATAGCTTTTTAAACACTGACCATCTTGCATGCAGCCTTTGATTTTACCTTCTGTGCTGGAGAGCTGATGGCAAGGAATAGAGTTCTGATTTACTATATTTAATACAGAAAAAGTTATGAAGAAGTTTTCAGAGGGTAAAGTAGTTGCAGAAAAGCTAGTGCTTCAGAAGTGTGGGTGCTTATCTATACTAATTAGATACAGAAATGGAGGTGTAAATCTGAAGGGATCAGGATTTGTTCCAGTTCTGTATTGCCCACTTCCATACAACCCAGAAATTGCACTTACACTTTTTCCTCAGGCAAATTTTCTATCCTAAGCACTCGCACATAATGTAATAAACTGTAGATAAACTTCTGTGATACTGGGTTCAAAAGGAGAGGAGAAATTAGGTCAGATATTGGGAAGAAATTCATGACTGTGAGGGTGGGCAGGCCCTGGCACAAGGTGCCCAGAGAAGCTGTGGCTGCCCCTGGATCCCTGGAAGTGTCCAAGGCCAGGCTTGGAGCACCCTGGGCTAGTCGAAGATGTCCCTGCCATGGCAGGAGGGTTGGCACTGAATGATCTTTAAGGTCCCTTCCAACTCAAACCATTCTATGATTCTAAAGAGATATAATTTTAATGTACTGTGTAAAATTAAATATCACCTTCAGTTTAGGAATATTTGTATGTTGGTGCTTGTATCCTCAAAACTGAGAGTACAGAATTTTTTTAAATAAAAGACCTTTTTCACTCACTAGTGAAAGACCTAAAAGTCCCATCCAGCTTACTTACCTGAACATAAACATGCAGGTTTTAATTAGATCAAATATATATTTTTACCTGCTGAAGAATTTTGAATTTGGATTACTCTATTTTTGCAGAAACCTGCAGGCACACAGTGTGTGGTGATTGGCAGTGGGGCTGTGCTGTGGCACACAGGCTGTGGTGATTGGCAGTGGGGCTGCAGCCCAGCCTCATCCCCCATGGGCACAGCTGTGAGAAGCAGGTGAGCAGCACTGACAGCAATGAGCCATGGAGTGCCCAGGTGCACTGAGCAACCACCAAAGGGAGCAGAGGGCACACAGGTGCACTGCATGAATAGGAGGGGTAGAAAAGGCTGGGCTGAAGGGCAGATGCTTACAGCCTTGTGAAGTGCCCTGGTGTTACTCTGTGTGGGCAGGTGCCTGAGCCTTCTGATGAGGTAAGGTGTTATGGGTTAAAGCTTTCTGGAATTGTATGATACTCTGTATCGTGGTTGTCCTGGCATGTGGAAAGATGATGCAGAGCATCACATCCAAGGTCTGAAGGAACATGAGGTTCTTTCTGAAACATAACCACAGACAGCTAAAGAACCAGCAGTCAGAAAACAGAAGGTCCTGTAAGCTTTGCTGTCACTGGGGTTCAAGTGGTTGCACAGGGCAACCATTGGTAAGGTTTCCCTTACCACAGTATTGGATGTGCAGACCATGCAAGTTTGAGAAGATGAGGCGTAGCTTTTAACCAAAGGCATTGAGTGGACTGTCCCATTGTTTGTAGGTACACAGTTTGTGGTAATTGGGAGTGGGGCTGCAGCTGGGCCTTGTCCCTAATAGGCTACAGCTGTGCAGGACAGGTGAATGATATTGGAGGTAACGAGTGCCCAGGTGCACTGACCAATCACCAAAGGGAGCAGAGGGCACACAGGTGCACTGCATGAGCAGGAGGGGTAGAAAAGGCTGGGCTGAAGGACAAGAAGGGCAGATGCTTGCAGCCTCCTGAAGAGGTAAGGTGTTGCTCTGTATGGGTTGAAGCTTTCTGAAATTGTGTGGTGTTACTCTGTGTATGGTGGCAATCTCAACTGTGACAGTTGAGTGTCCAATTTATCTGTCTGCAATGATGAACAGAACCTGAAAGAACTGACATTGTGAATCTTGAGGATTTGTAATTGCTAATAAAAAGGTAAGCTACAGTTTTGCCATAGATAAGCTTTACATACTCTGTCTCAAAATGTGGGTATATTCTGGGTGTTGTTTGTGGCTGTTGTTTTTGTCTGTTTTTAAGGAAAAAGTTTACAGTTAAGTAGAACTAAAAGACTACGAAGTTGTGATTTTTTTTTTTCTAGCAATATGTTTTCCAAATCAGCATTTAAATGCCAGGTGCTACATGCTCCTTAAGTGGATCTTCTAGAATAGAAATTGCATGCTGTGAAGGAATTTTAACTTTCTGGAAGTTTTTGGAGTGGTCTCCATAGCTGCCCCAAAAAATCCATCTGCCTTCCTTCTCCCCAGAAGGAGAGATCTTGATTTCACTGTTTGAACCACTGAATAACAACACAGGAAAGCTGTACATATTATAAAGAGACAAAAAAGCTGTGAGTTAAAAAAAAAAAAAGAAATCACCTTTCTGAATTTTACAATAGTTCTCAAATAACTTCACACAAGCTGATCTGTAAAATAAATAGGAAGACTTTGGTAATGTTTCCAGAGGGCACCTTTGTAATGCTGGTGTTACCCTGCCTTTGGCTGTAGTTTCACTGAAAATGGACATTCGGTCTGTCCTTGTCCCTGAAGGAAATGGGAGAGCTAAAGTGGATGGGAGGGGAGTCACAGCAGGGTGATACTGGCAATGGAATCAGCTGCCTCTGCTAAAACACAGGATATTTGTGCATTTCTCACCAGGATTAAAGTTTCATTGTTTAGGGTCAAAATGAATATCTAAATTTATGCAGCATAGTAAAAATAAATAATAATTAAATAATATCCTGAACAACACACAGCATTGTACAAAGCATCTCAGTCCTAATAACCACTTAAAATGCCCCTGTTAATCCTGTAATTGCAAATGGTTTCTATTTGATTTTTTTAATAAAAACTATTAAAAAGCTAGGGAGGCAAACAAGGAGTCATTCTTTAAAGCCTCGAAATCTGACTGTGATGAGAAGCTGCCCAAACAGGCCTCACATGGCTGCCCAGACCCCCTGACCCTCCTGGCTCTGATGGAGGTTGGAGACACCTGCCAGCAGCACAGGCTTCTCTGGGGTTCAGGGAGCTGGAAAAGAAGTATTTTGCTGCTGCTTTGGATCTTAGCTGTCATCTTCAACTTGTATTTGTGCTGTGGCTGCACTGCCTGCTGTGCTGTTGGTGTGGTTTGCTGCTTGAAGCATGCATGGAGCTGCTTCATTAACTGCAAGCAAATAGCTGTATTGTTTGTTTTTTTTTTTTTTTTTTAAGCTGATTAAAGGTCAAAAAAACAAACCAAAAATCATCTTTTTGCAGGGAAAGGATTGTTTAGTGCCATGGCTGTGGACTTTTTGTGTGACCTTTCAACTATGACATGAGAAGCTCTAGCAGTTCCTGGGTGCCAGCACCTCTCTTACCTGCTGCTGGAGCTGCCTGGAAAGGACAAAGCTTGAATGATTCTGAGCAGGTCAGTGATGTCTGTACTCAAAAAAATAAAAAAAAACTCCTGCAAAGCCCAGGATCCCTGGTTTATGTGTTGACTGGGACACTCACTGTGGGTGAGGTGGTTGGTTCATTGAGAAGTTGCAAAGTAAGGATGGATTTGCTCCATCTCTGTCCCTGAGAGTCTCTCTGCCCAGTAAAGGAGCTTGACACTGTGGTACCTTGGCTGGATGGCAGAGTGCTTGTGCAAAACAAGATAAATTTCCTCCATCCTTCTTGTTGAATGTATTTGTTTTCAGGAATGCCAGACATGTGAGACCAAAAAAAAAAACAAAAAAAAAAAAAAACAAAAAAACCCCCCCAAAAAAAAAAAAAAAGAAAAGCAAGAAAGTATCTATTTTTTTGGATGGACTGGTAGAAAATACTCCTCAAAGAAAAGTGGAAGTTTTGGGAAATTTCTCTTGTGGATATGGTTTTATTCCACAGGTGTAATGGTTTTGAAGACATCAGGTAACTCAACTTTTAGGCTAATTGGACTTTTTTTCCCCCTCAAATAAAAGTAAAATAACTGATCTTGTGGATCACTGTGATCTTCAGTCTTGTCTCACAAATTATTACTTAGAGAGTGAATTCCAGGGGTGAATTCCTGGATTTATCTGGGCAAATGCCATACTTGGCACTGTAGTCACTACTAGAGCAGGGGTTTAAGCACTGGATGTTTCTGGGGTGAGATACCTGAAGTAATGTGAATTTCCCTCTTGGGTATGGCAGCAAAGGTTTCCTCAATAAATGGATCTCTGGCAATGTGGTGTAAACTTTAATGTCTTTGGTGTACCAACAGCAGCTGTTAATACCTTTTAGTAGTGGAATAAATGAAATGCTTGATTTCTGTGGTTAAATTAAGAATGATAGAAAGAGGCAGAATTTCTTGATTCCTTAATTATCTTGATATGTTTGATATTAAAGCACTTTGTTTGAAAAATCTATTTTTATTCATGCATAGATTCAAAAAACTTAGACACTGAAACATTATTCTGCCTCTGAGAAAATTATTCTTATTGTCATTAGTCTCTTATTGTAAGAATAATGGGTAATATTTTTAGAAAAAGAAAGCAGAGAAAATATACATTCCAGAAGGCACTTTGAAAAAGACCATTGTCTTTTCAGATCTGAGTACTTTATATTATTGTTGTGTTTTCCACTCTGGACTCCGAATTTATCGCTTTCTGCCTCATCCCAGAAGTCCTGGCTTCATTCAGTGAGCAGGACAGATGTTTCTGAGGTTGGTGTATCTTTTATTCTTGAAGACTTCAGTTTGTGTATGTCTATTTTCTCTAATTATGGATGGAAAGTGAGGTCTAATATTTAAATATTTTAATAGACAAATGTCAACATCACTACTTCAAAAAATACTAGAAAATAATGAATAAATTAATAGCTGTAGGAGGACCTCCAAAAAGATCCAACATTACGCTCTCAGGGTGTCTTGAATTCTTCTGTGCAGTTGTATGCACGTATTTAAAGTAGTGAAATCAAGTTCTCTGTTAAGGAATCAAGTAATGTAATTAACATTATTCACAGATTGCTCTTATATACAGGAAACCATCTGTAAGAGCATTTTCACTGCAGTGTTATCGTTTGGTGTTTAAAATGCTATGAAATTTAAGTGTGGGACTTGCAGATTACACCTATAAATGACATCTGTCAATGTCCCTCATGAGTGGCTCTGTCTCAGTGCAGAAATATGAGTATATTTAAAATGACTCAGACTCTGAATTTCTTTACCTTTTATTATTTTAAATGAAGAAAACTAATTTTGCTTGCAGTTCACACTTTTGCCTATCTTGATTCTTTGAGAGGCATTGAGACCAAAGAGGGAATATAAACATCCTATCTTTTCATAAATATGTCAAAGGAAAGAGTAACCTAAAAAGGTGTTCTAAAATCATAAAAATCTGCAATAATTGCAGATAAAAAATGTATCTCTCACTGAAAATGTCAGAGGAAGATTACCCTGAGAGAGCAATAGCTGATAGGTTGTTGTTGGCATTAGATAGCTTAATGAAGGAAGAGAAAACAGAGTAGTTTGCACCACTGGTGTCCTCCATTGTATCTTTCCTGCTGAACTTGAGGCAATGAGCAATTTCTAGATGGTCTGTATGGCACCTTTTCATGCTGGGCTGTGTTCTAGGAGAGACAGCCTCTGCTGGAGGCTGTGCTGCTAGGCTGGGCTTTCCTCCTCTCTTGGTAAAGCTCTGCTCTGCTCCCCCAAAGGGATGCTGATAGCTGGGCACAGCCCTGCCCTGTGCCTTGCAGGGCCACTGTGGGAGCTCCTAAGACAACACTTGGCACTGGAAATACCTTCCTGACTTGTCACAAGAGTAGTGAAGAGGATAAAAGAGATTTGGGCTCCTTTTAAGCACATTGGATCATTGCAGGTTCGATGGCCTTTGGAAATCATTCATCCAAAATTCGCCACATTCAGGACAAGATTCTTGGATGCTACTGCAGTGACAATTTAGAAAGGCAGCTTCTTGCAGGCACTGCTTGCCCACTCTAACCCAAGAGCCCCTCAAGTGCTCTGTGGGACTGTTCTTCATTCCAGTGGTTGTGTTCTGCTGAAATTTAGAGAAGTGTTCAAATGAACTGTCTGCTCCCAAACACTCCCACTGCTGATAGCACCATTTGATAACACCATTACATTTGGAACCAGAGTTCCAAGCAGGGCCAAGATGTAACCTGTGATGTAAAATTGTGTCCTAAATTCCCATAAAGCATGGGGTTTAGGAGCTCTGTGTGTTAGCATCCCCAGTCTTCTCTTACCAAAGAGTCTTACCTCTCTACAAATTGCTTTAAAGTTTTGGGAATTGCTGTTGTTATACCTGTGAGGACAGTTTCTTTCTTAAAAGACAGTAGTTTTCTAAAAGCCTCTGTTTTTTTAATAAATATTTTAATTATAAAATATTTTTTTAAGGTAGAAGAAAGATAATTGATGAATATTTTCACCATTTTACTGCTTTCTCCCCCCCCCTCCCCTTGCTTTTCCTTGTAGTGAGGCTCATCAGCTTTCTGGCTGTATGGTAGCAGTATATGGATTTTGGCTTTATTCCATCTTTTTTTTTCTCCTTTTTCTCCAGAGACACTTGGAAAGCACCTGTTAATAGTGTTGGGCTGAACTTTTCTGTCATGGTATTTGCAGTCAGACCCCTGGGGGAAGAGAGTGGAGGGGAGTGAGCCACTGCCCAGGGCATGTTCTCTGCAGGCAGGTTTTACAGCTGGCTTAAGTCTTTTGGCAAGAGAGTAGCAAAGAATAAGTAAAGAACAAGCAGCTACTGTGGCAGTAAATTTTCAGACAGGGTGGCTTAGCAGATCTGTCGTGAGTCAAGGCAGTGCAGCTGTGCTGTCAGCTGAGTGCCTGCTCTGCAGGGTCTGTGTGGTCTGAACAGAAATACAACTAAAAAACCTGGATCTAACAAGGTCAGTGGAGGTGGGAAGCAGAGATTTAATGGGAAACACTCTTGTGCCTGAACAGCAAAGCCAAAGCTCCTGGGGACAGCTGGGTGGAAAAAGCCAGGAAAGAACAGTGTCACCATGCTGGGAAGGGTTTTCCTGTCTCAGGGGAAGCTGGAGTGACCTGGCAGTGAGGCAGGGGAGATGCTGGGTGGGTGACAGGACAGCAGGACAGGGGAGATGCTGGGTGGGTGACAGGACAGCAGGACAGGGGAGATGCTGGGTGGGTGACAGGACAGCACTTATGGAGAGTGGGTTCAGGGCACAGCAGAGGGTGGGGCGAGGTGGTGAGAGCACTCCTGTGCACCGAGGGCTGAACTCGGAGCTGTCAGGGCAGGCAGGTCACAGAAAACAGGGCAGGCTTTGCTGGCGTGGGGGGTTGATGAGTTGATTTCTTTGCAGTGACATATTGCAATGTTTGTGCTGATGGATCAGGTGTGGGTGAGATCTGGCAAATCCACTCAGAGCCAGTGCAGCTTGTGCCCTCCAACATCACTGAGACACTCCTGACACAGCACTAAAACAAGAAGCCAAGGTAGTAGCAAAACTTCTGAAGTGTTACAGTCTCGGGTCTCCAAAGTTTTGTAAGAAATCTTACAAGGGTGTTCTCCAGTACCTCCTGCTTCCAGCTGTGCCCATAAATACCCCAAGCTGTCCCCTCCTGGATGTTCTACCTCCTACAGCTCCTCCCCATCAGAGCTGAAACACAGAAGTATCTGTTTGTGGGCTTTAAAAATTCAATGTATGCATTCAACAAACTACACAATCCCAGTTTTTTAAAGACTATAAAATCTATTTAAAAGAGTGAAAAAAACTTCATTTATTTTCCTTTTCCACAGATGAACATTTAATAGAAAAGTATTTTTTAGTATATTAACTGAAACCACCTGACAAGCCTAACTCAGTTATTTAAGGGAATTAAAAATATTTAACTGTTTAATGCTATGTGGCTTTTGTCTTTTAAAACATAACTTCTACTTATAATTTTTTTTTTTTAATGCAGAATTAGTTCTGGACTGCATTTTTTTACTTTGAGGAATGTAAAATGATTCCTAATTTTACACTTAAAAATTCGATAGTAGTTTGCATATTTTTGATTTAATTATTAAAATTAAATTAATAATTTGCTGATAATATACTTTTCATTAGGCTATTAACACATAAATGATGAAGGAAAATATCACTGGAACACAATATAAAATGTTGATGTAAAAATTAAGTAATTTCACGTTGTCAAATTCTATCTTTAATTAAAAAGCTATTTCATTTTCTCATTTCTTGAAGTTTAAAGTATTCAATTATTTTTTTCAATTCTAATGTGGAAGCTCATAATTTTATTATGGAGTTTAGGAAGGTATGACAGAGGTCAACTGATAAAAATAAATGCAGCACATCAATTTTCTTAGGAAAGTTTATCATTCTTTTGAGTAAAATGGCTTTTCTGCTCAAATTCTTAGACCCAATCTCTTTGGTTTTGGATATGGATTCAAAATCAGTTTTTTGTTATTTTTAAACACGGGTATACATTGGCATGAATTTTGTGATGATGCACTGCATTTTATAGAGACATATTTTCATCAGATAACCTCTTAAAAGTCTGATTACAACAGTTACAGTTCTGCCTTTGACAACCTATTTTGAGGTATTTTTAAAACTTTCACATACTGTGTTTTCCTGCAAAGCCAAATGTAAGTCTGGTAATCCTCACTTTATCTGCACTTCAGTGTTTTGCACAAGAACATCAGTTCATCTTTTATCTCTGAGTTTTCTCACAGGAACTTCAAAAGGAAGTTGATGCAAATATGACAGCAACATGAAAATGCTGCAGAAATCTCTTGTGCTTGCTTAGTGAGATCTGAAAATGTAATGTGTCTAGGCATAGAATTCTTCTCCATTGCTGAGATAACATGACATAGGCTGGCAGAGAGTTTGATTTTGTGTTTGTGTGTACCTGGTGATCATGGCAGTGACTTTGGTTGCTTTTTGTTTGTTGTTTGGAGGGTTTTTTTTTTCCTTGTTTGTTGGTTTGCTTTTGGTGGCATTGCTATAGTTAAAAAACTAATAGAAAGGAAGTTGAGCTATTAATGTTTTCTTGGCAAAAGTGCTCTCTGTTTCTGATGCTCTGCTTCCCCAGTGGTGTTTCCTCTCCATGAAGTGAGGGCATTGTCCCTCACTTCCATGGCACTTGCTGTAGGAGTTGGGATGTTTCACCAGCCCAGAGCTGCCCTTAAATCCAGAGTTGTGCAGAAAATTGCCAAGATATTGCTGTTCTCTAGTGAATACTGGTAGTGGATCAACCCTTGGCTTGCCCAAGGGCTGCTGAGTTACCAATGGTTTTGGATGAGTGTCCTTGCTCCCTGAGGAGTGGGAATGCAGCAGCAAAAATTCCTGCAGGGCTGAGGTGGGGGAGTGGTGCTGGAAGTGGTCAGCATCCCAGAGGCTGCACCCTTTTATGCATAGGCATTAAACAAGCAGTGTACAGAATTAAAAAAAAAAATCTATAAAGGAATTTATTTATCAGTGTTGAGGAGAGGTGCCCTTGAAAATGCAGCACATTGCTTGGAGTCTGTTTGTCTTCCAACTGCCTGCTTCTCTTGACTTTTCCTTGAGTTTAGCCAGCTGTTTTTCTTTCTGGCACTAATTTTGGCTGGATGTTCAGATGCCTTAGCAACTTTGCCATTTCAAATATTCGTCCCCGTACCACTTGTGCTTCATCTCATGCTGTGTAAAAAGCTTTCAGAATGGCTTCCTACAGGTGTTGAATAATTTAGCTGAAAAATGAAACTTGCTGAATGCCACAATCAGTTTTAAGTATATAGAAGAGCTGCTGATAAGAATGACCTTTTCAGAGAAGGACTTTTGAGGAAGATTCTCTTCATCCCTATAGCTCGTTAGAGATTTCATTATCCCTTTAAAATTAATAATAAACATTAAGATTATAAAGCCTTATTATTACTGCAGCAGTAAGATAAAGATTGATAATGTTGTTAACAACAAGATTAATAAAGGAATGAGCACTTGATCATCAAATAAAGAAGTATTTAAAAATAGTTTGGACACCAGCACAACTAAAGTTGTCCTGAACTCCATCTTCTCAGGATTTGGCAACTCAGGTTAATAAAACTGTAGTATAGGCTGTAGGAAAGTCAGCATTTCTCCTTAGGCTCTGTATTTCAGGAGTTTTATGATACTCCATGGCAAAAATTCACTGAGTTAAAGACACAGTTTCTCTGTTTTCTAATTATTAATATTTTTCATTTTAAGGAGGAGTGGGTAGATGGTGTCTTAAAATACAGTTTATAAAGTGTGATGTGGCAATTTTATTATTGTGTTTTGAAAAGTTTGGCCAAATATGACTTGAAACCAACCATCATTAAAAAAAAATAAAATATTTGAGAGTGCAAATATAAGTCCACAACCTGGCATAATTTTTTCTGCTATTTTAGTTTGGAAAGCAGAGGTGCCACCCACCTGTTTTTAATTACATATTCATAAATGTCATTCATAATTACATCTTCATAAATCTTCTGATCTGTTCATGGTTTTTTGGGGTTTTTTTTAATATTTCACTTATCCATTTTTAGAAAGCAAAATTACAGTTCCTTCAGAACTGTGCATGACAACAATGTTCATTTTAAAAGCATCAACTTTTAACTCTGTTTTGTATAAAGCTTGCTGCTCTGTGCTTCACTTAGGGAATAAAGCAGAAATTAATCTGGAGGAGAAGCTATTCATCATGAACTTTTCGCTTCCATAGTATCTTATGGATTTTAAAGAGGTATTTTGAGCTACATTATAAAACAAATAATACCCTTCTTCTGAAGGAGGGCAAAGAAAAAAATGTTCTTTAAATAGTGCTGTGTTGTCATGAAATATGTGCTTACTCTCAGACAAATCTACTTACTTTTAATAACACCCATGCTTTTATAATAGGCTGCCTTCATGAAATTTCTCAGCAGCCAATGAAGCTCCACTGAGGCCCGTGCTGATGGATGGCCTTGTGAGGCCAGAGCCAGTTTTACTGAATTTATCTGCCAGATTCCCACTGAATCCATGCAGTGTGATGAAAAGGGCACCTGGAGAATCCCCTGCTACCTTTCTTTGTTGAAATGTAGGTAGAGCATCATAGATCCAACTCAGCCTTAAAACTGTTGAATGGGTCCCCTCCCTGTCTGGGTGACAGCTTTTCTGGATGGTGGAACAGGGGAAAAAATGTCAGTGATGATCTTCCCTGTGGATGCTTTGGATTTAGGGGTGAAAATCAGACCTGGAGATGCTGATAGGTGTGAAGACATCCTTCTGTATGTCAACGTCCCCTGTGACAAATTCTGGCTTTTTCCAGCACCCATGGGAAATGAATACCCTGAACTAGAAAGCTGAATGTGCTCTCTGTCATCCAGGGTAGGAACTTGTGTGGGGACAGCTGGGACAGGGAGAGCTCCCGCTGCCACAGCCACATGGTGACTCTGGGGAGCACGCAGCTTTAGCTCTCCCCAGGCTGAGACAGCCACGTGGTGGTACCATGAGGGCTTGGAGTGCCAGCTGGGGAGATCAGCTGGCTTTCAGGTTAGTATTAAATTGAAGATGGTGTGAAATCAGCCAACTGAGCCTTGAGTGAGGAAAGGGAGAAGGAGAGCTGATGAGTTTGTCCCCTTGCCACAGGGAAGGAAGTTGTTGTAACTACAGGTGTTATTCTTGGTGTTTAACATTTTCCTTTCTGCCTTTTTTTTTTTTTTTTCTTGAGGGTTTTATTTTAGAACCTTTTGATTTAGGGCAGAATATGAGCAAATAGTAACACCTGGAGACAAGTGCAGGTAGGAGCAGCCTTGGCTGAGGGTGCTATTCAAGCAGCTGGATGTGGGTTAAATATTTGCTAGGCCATTTTTATAATGTCTTATCTTCATCTATCAGTATAAAGGATGGATAAATGCCCTTGCTGGCTTCATTCTCCTGGGTCACCTTATTTTATTTCACAGTGACTTGTGACAGACAGTTATGAGATGAAGAAAGGGAGGTCCTGCTTGTAGCTGTGCTCTTGTCCTGGCAGATGCTCAGAGAGCTCAGGGACAGGAGTGACAGCTGTGCTGGGAAGGGATCTTTGCTCATGCACCATAATGCATGGGAAGATCTCATTTGTCAGAGTCATTCTGGGTTATTAACTGGGTAATTAATTAATTGGTGTGTATTTCCCCTCTCATTTGCAACCAGAGCTTTTTTCAACAAAGACTTGTGGTGCTGCCCTGTGGCTCCAGCTTGAGCAGGCTGTTTGTAACCACTGAAGGAAACAATTACCTGCAGCTGAAACCAAGTCTAAATCTCTGTTGAAGGTACACAAGGCAGGGATATCTCCATGTGCAGTGTATGAGTTACACCACAGATCTCTGAAGGTAGTTAGGGACGAAGATGTTGAGAAGTAAGAAGAATGTGGTATTTCTTACAACTTTTAAAAACTTTCAATGTCTTTTCTATTGACAGTTGTGTGGTTGACATGAATACAGTCCTGCAATTCACCTGCAAACTGCACTGGTGTCCTGGGTTCAGTGGGGATAGGATCAATTTTCTTCCTAGTAGCCAGTACAGAGTGTGCTTTGGATTTAACGTGAGAACAATGTTGGTAACAAAGGAATGTTTTAGTTGTTACTGAGCGGTGCTTCCACTAGGTGTTTAGAGTGAAAATCAAGGATTTTTCAGCTTTTCACCCTCCCCACCAGAGTAGAGACTGGCGAGGGGGATCCAAGAAACTGGGAGAGGGCAGAGTTGGAGAAAGCTGACCCCATCTGACCCAAGGGATATCCCAAACCATGCTGAGTCATGCTCAGCAAATAAATTAGTGGGAAAGCTGCCCAGGGGCTGCTCTCAGGGACTAGGCATCAGTAAGTTCATGGTGAGCAATTGTTTTCATTTGCACCACTTGTTTTTCATGGAATTTCTTTACATTTTTGCTATTTTTCTTTTCATTGCAATTATGAACATCATTATTATTATTATTAATAATTTCATGTAAGTTATGAAGCTGTTTTTAATTCAACCCACAAATTTTCTTTATTTTACCTTTTAAAGTCTCTTCCCAGCCCAGTGGGGGAAGTGATTGGCTGTGCAGGGATTTCCTGACTTGGGTTAAGCCATGACAAGTTGGAGCATTGATGGAGTGTGAAAGGATTGTTGAATCTGCACTGAAGGTGGATGAGAACAGCCACCCATGGCTACCAGAGATACAGACAATGCTTCTCTTGAACATTTGCCTCTGGGTTTTGGGCAGCAAATCCTCTCGTGCTAGGGACTGCTCTTTCTCAGTCATGGAGCCCTGTGGAAGCATTAATGGAATTGTTTTGGGGGGTAGGTGGCACAAAGATAAATTGGGAAAAAGAGCTGGAAAACATGGAGAAAGTCCTTACCCTCCCAGCTCAGGGAGTACACTTGCTGCCTTTGGATGCAGCATCACATGTGGATACTGTGTATTCCTTGGCAGTGCTCAGGTGTGGCACTGGCCAGCAGGGCTTGTCTCCATTTGGATCTGTATGGAAGGACAAATGTCAAGTTATGTGTGGGTCTTGGGTCTTCAAGGAGACAGGAGCAGTTGCTGGTTGCAGTAAAGTTGTTTTTTTGCATGAATACATCAGTCTCAAAGGCGAGGAATTCAGAGTATTCAAGTCCTTGCTAGAAGCTTTCTGGCATTGAGTCCCAAAGTTCCCAGCAGCAGCAGCAAAAGCTCCCACTTTTATTTCTTCTTCCTTCTTTTACATCCCAATACAGGGGGATTTTATTCATAAATCATCCAGTCAGCTAAAAACATGATTCTAAAACATTCTTTCTAAACCTATCTGACTTAATTCTAATGTGTGGAAATAGTGTCAGGTCTTACACAAAATCTATGCATAGAGTTCTATCTGTTCACCAAATGGTTCTAGCTGTTCTATCTAGAAATGCAAGCAATGTTCTGCTATGGTTTCATTATGTCTGGAGTGAAGTTAATTTTGTGAAAGGTATCACTGCTGAACTTTAAACTAGGCTTTAGGGCTTTTGACTAGTTAACACAGTCTCTTATATTTCTACTTACTTAAAGCTAAAACTTACACTCTTACTTCATGTCAGTGTGGCTTAATACATTTCAGTTTCTCTAAAGGTTCCAATTCAATCCCTTTCTCTCTCTGAGGGACTCAGGCTTCTATTTCATGCATTCCAACACACAAACACTCTTCCTTCCAGTCTGGAGCCTGTCGTCACTACTGGGTGTTTGTGCTGCCATTAAACCCTGCTGCTGTAGTGTGGGATGTGGCTCAGAGGGTTTGCAGTGGCTTGGGAACCAATTCCAACACTGTTGTGTCCCTTTCCTGAAATCAAGATTTATCTTTCTTAAGAGAGATCCAAAGCCTGGATGTGGCTGACCTTCCTGAGACGGCATCTGAGAAGTAAAAGGTTTCTTGGCATTTCCTTTTGCAGAAACTTCCCCTCCAGCAGTTTCTCTTCTTTCAGCACTCGCTGTGCTGAAGCCCAGTCCCTTTCCACCCTGACCTTCCTCGTGAGCCTGGAGCTACAGCTCTGGAGAGCCCCACGTGCCTGCATGATGGGAAGTTCTTTTTCTCTCTTATCTTAAATGGTCCTAGGACCAAACTCAGTCTGGTATTAAAGAGGTGATGTCAAATAAATTCAGACAAATATTGAAAGGCAGTGGCTTTGTCCATGTGCCTGCTATTTTTATTGCTTCCTTTATTACAACAGATGAAGCAAGTAACTAAAGAATCTATTGCTTGTATTTTAGCTCTAAGACTTTGGCTGTAAAATGTCCGATAGAAATTTTTCAACATAATTGAAAAACTATGCAGTTCTCTTAATAATTTTAGAGGCAGTTGCAACTCTAATGTGTCTGTCTTGCAAATGCTGCTTAATATCACATAAATCAAGTAGCATTATGAGAGTGACAGTAATATCAGGGGAGGGACTATGTGCCCAAGTTGTTAGCATGTAGTATTAGAAATAGATTAATCTGATTAAATTTTAATATAAAATAAATTGCATTTGCAATTTATTAAGGTTCTCTTCCTGGGCTAATACTCTTCATCTGTAGCATCCTTCATAACTGATCTTTAGGCACAGCTTTATTTAATCAATGACGTGGCCAACTGGAAGAAAAGAAATGGAGAAGTGTTTGTGGTTGTAACTGTGCATCTCTGAATATTATTTTCATAGATTTATTTGCTCATTTTTTCTGCTTAGATCTCATGCCCTTGACCTCCTGAATTCACAGTTTTCACAATATGCATGATCTTTGAATCATCAATGTGCATAACAGAGCATCACCTTGAGCTAGGAAAATGCAAATGGAGTAAGAAGGCATCAGCAGGTCCCAATCTGACCATCCTGCACTACACATTGTCCCACACTGGGGACATGTGGGTTTGTGAAGATTATGCTTTTCAGAAGCAGTTTTTCCACCACAACTCCTCCAGTGTGGCAATGACAGGCCCAGTAAAAAGAACTTCCCAAGTGATCCCATGTGAAGACTTTTAACCTGGATATGGCAGTGAGTACTTTCTAACCTGTGATCCTTTTGACTGAGGTTCCTGCTGTCTTAACAGGAATTTGGAGGTGTACAATTTGTAAGGTGGGCAAAATCCAGGAGCTGTCAACTCGGTGTGTGGCTAAAGCTGAAACAGAGCTGATGTGCCACGTGGATTTCCTGCTTTTTGCACTGACAAACGCAGGTTCCTTCATGACTGGTAGGGTCATGTAAGCAGAGCCTCTGGTAATTCCCCTGCCTACACTGATCAGTGCAATGGAAGATGTTACCATCTCAGCAGCATTAAGATAAGTGGTAAAAGTGAGCCAGGCACCACTTCTTTTCCTGGTTGCAATTAGAAAGACTTTGCACTGTGAGGAAGCAGAGTTTGTCTGTTACATGAATTTCCAGGCAGTTGCAGCTATTTAAAAAATATACTTTTGACTTTTAGTTATAGACTGTACAAAGGAAACATTTGTAGGAATGGCTGGGTTCAGAGAGTTCCAGTCAGAGCTAAATCTAATTCAAATATTGAAACTCTATTTCAATAGCAATAAATTAATTTAGTCAGTAAAGCTAAAATCTATCAATACATGTCTCTTGAAAAACACAGTCTTTGAAGGTTTGTATTGGATAATATCTTTTTTTTTTTTACCATGATCATAGTGTTTTTTTCCAGATGCCCATTTTGTCAGTTCCATCACACCGTGTTTATTTTAACTTATCACATCTCAGGTTAAATCTACCACATCAACTGCAAGGATCACAAACCGTAGTGCCTGAGGCCAGCTGTGAATGCCACGGTGGCAAAGCTGTCACCACTGCTTATGCAGGCTGGGGGGAGGGAAAGCTTGCTTGAGATGTGCAGTTCAGACAGCCTGAGTTGTCTTTTTGGCTTTAATCTATTTAACTTTTCACAGTAAAAATACACAGTAGTCATGATCTCATATTTGAGTAGAAGAAATGTGTGTTTTCACTTCATTAAAGTAAAGGTATGCATGAAGTACAGCAATTGAATATCAGTGTGTAGATAAGTCACATTTTTCATGAACTTCAGGTAAAAATTTATGTTCAAGACCAAAAAACGCCCATGGCTGCTTATGTCATCCACCTACATTGAAATTTCATATTCTCAGTATTCTCTTGCAAGAGCTTAAAAATATACTTAATTCTAAAGGTGTAACAGCTACCAAAATTGTCTTTTTGATGTGACTGCAAAAATCCCTGTTTATCTACTACTGGATCATCTATCCATCCAAAACCAGCTTATGCCAGTAAAATTTCATGTGAGCACACACTCCTGCTGTTGCTTAAGTGCATTTCAGCTGGGGTGATGGAAGGCAGCAGCTCTGTCAGTGCCAGCAACCACATCTATTTTACTTTGCTTAAATTGGAAAACAAGAAAAGAAAGATCTGAGTAACCAGGCAATTCAGAGAGACCTCAATATTGTCTTCAAATACAATATTGGTTGATAACTTCATACTTCCCTGGTTTTCTTCAGCGTTTTTGTTAGGGTTTTTTTTTTCTTTTATATAGAAGTGACCTTCTACAATGAAAGTTGTCCAGCATAAAAATACGTGCCTTGCTTTTATTTGAGAAACACTTGCTTTGGCCCAATGCTTAACACCTTATTTTAAAAAAAGATAAAACCCTCAAAGAACAACAACAGGAAGAAAAAGGATTCACCAGGTTTACTTGCAGGAAACAGAACAGCCTGACTTGGCAACATGATACCTGACTTTGTTCCTAAAACCAGTGATCAAAGTTTTCAGTATAGCTGTAAATGTTTGCTAGTGCAGTCCCAACATCTACTTTTGGCAGTTTACTTTTTATGTCTCAGTTTAATTGACTTATGGAAGATAAAAATATCAGTGGGCAATGTGAAGTTATTTTGTGCTATTAGCACCCAGTGACAGAATATAAACACAGAGTACTTGGTCCAGTGTTTATCAGAGTAAAGTTCTCCTTGGAATGAAAACCTGCAGCTTTTTGTCTGAGGGATGAAAGCTGTTGTGATGTACTGAAGCCATCAGCTGAACAGCCATGTTGAAATTGTCCAGATCATTCTCCTCACCTTTTTCCCACCCAAATTGTAAGTCCTTACTTTGTAAGTCTCCACACATGAAGCTATCCATGATTTTGATCATTTAGAAGAGAGAAAAAGACAACCAAATCATTACTGGATCTTTTATGCCTAGATTCTTGGATTTAATGTACTCTGCATTTTTTTCCATTCTTCAAATGTAAAAATATCCTCTCTTCCTTTGTCCTCTATTTCCATTATTATTTCACCTGCTTTTTTTCCTCCTGAGACCAACATAGTGTTCCTATTGATATTTGAAGCGAATAATTTGTCTTTTTTTTCCACAATGCAATTTATCCTATGTCTAATAGGGAAGAAAAAAATCAGCTTTCTTTGCCGAAATATGTCTTGCCAAAATATGCAGCTGAAGAACCTTTCCCCCCTCCTTTTCTATACACCACCCATCTCAGTGTGACTCTGTGCCTTTGTTATCTCTGCAAGACATAACTTACGTAACTTCATTCCACTTCTGGTGACTAATGGTTTCTATTACTAGCTGTTTCTTATTGGCCCCTTATTTCTTCCTTGATGTAGTTATTCACTTCTGTCTGAAACATCTTTCCCTAGCATTAACAAAGCTCTTTTGAGAAGGTGAGGGATGGGAACAGCAGATACCACCTTCAGCTTTACCTCTTCCACAGTCGGAATTCCCAGCTCTGGCTGATTTTTGTCAACTAAGGTAACGAGCTGAAGGCCTAATTAATTTTTAATGTAGCATCCTAAGTTTTAGTTGTCCCAGACAAGAGGTGCTGCCTCCTGCCTCAGTCCAGGCTGCCACTCCACCCCTCAGCAGCTCAAGTCTGGGAGCCTCATGTCTGGTTTCAGTTGCAGTGCCCCAAATCCAATCAGTTGCAGTAGATCTAATTAGTTTGCACAAGATGACTGCATGATGTGGTTATGTCTTTTTCCTGGTCCCAGGCTGATTAGACCACATGTGGATTTTGTTATCTTGGAGTTCAGGGCGCTCTGCACCAGTCCATAATAAACAGACGTATTTAAGGATAAAGTGCTGCTGTTTGAATTCCTGTCAGTATTTCATTTTTATTGTAAGTCTGTCTAACAAAGATGCTCATTACTCCTGCAAATGGGAGCAGCCATGAATTCATGTCTGAGGGATCTGTGCAGATCCATCCTGTGCAGCCTGCAACTGTAGCAGAAACCCAGCCTTGACAGCGAGACCTGAATGCTTGAATAAGAATAGGAAGTCTGTGGGGAAGGATCAGTAAAATATTGATTTAATTAGTACTGCTAATTTCTTACACAAGCATGCAAACTTTTTAATGAAAAAGTGCACAGCCTTTCAGACTGCTCTTGGTGTAGTCTGAATAAGACCAAGCCACTGGCATTCCCAGCATTGTAATTTATCTGCAGAACACATGAATGGTTTGAAGGCAGACAAGGTGTTGGGTACTACAGAAAAAGAGTAGTCTGAAGGTGAGCTTTGTAAAATCAAAAAATCTAAAATTTCCACCAAGTCAATTAGTTATAAGTTATGAAGAGTGTTTTCAAGAAATGCTTGACTGTGTTTAGTGATGCTGTGATTATTGACAGCCTTGGTAATGCAATTAGGCAGCCAGTGAAGCACTGAAATTGAACAATCAAGTGAAGTCACATTAAAAACCAGAATAAACAGCCTGGGTTTTACCTGTGGTGCATTCTGTGGATTGTGGTAATGCTAAGCAGATATGGGTCATTATTGGAGAGCTGAAGGGATAATGGTACAGCTTTAAATTTGCAGGTTAGCTCAATGATGACAGTGAAACCAATAGGAGCTCTTATGCCCTGCTTAAGCCAAAAGGGAAGGTGAAATCCTGACAGGGGTAAAAGTGGGACTTTATTGGAGTTGGTTGACAGGTGTAGCCTTGTCTTGCCCTAGTTTGGTAGTTTAGATTGTTCACATATTTTTGTTAAATTGTCATTAATTTGAAGTTAATTAGGTTTCTTGCATTCAAAATTAATATATTATTTTTGAGAGTTGATTATAGTAAGACCCAAGAAAATTTATGTGGGAAATGAACATAGCTCAGGACAAATTGATTTTTAAATTTGAAGGAATACTCCCTTCCCTTTCCCTCCATTCCCTTTTAAAATTATTGTTGTCAATTCTTCAGCTGTATTCATGCATTAATCAGACTATCCAAAGAATTCACTATTTTACTGTGTGAAAAGTACTCCATCAATTTTACAGATGTACTCTAGCTACTAAAGGGATTTTTTGGTGGGTTTTTTTTTTTTTTGGCTAGTGCTCTTGATTTGCCAATGTTTTTGTTGATTATTTTGTGAATAGGAAAAAGGATATTGTCATCTGAAAAATTCCACTTGTTTTATTTCTTTACACTCTACCACATTAGACAAAATGCTTTCCATCTAAAAATGACCCAACGTAATTAGAAACTGAAAAAGCTTTATTTTTATCCATCTCCCCCCCCCCCCCCCCCGGAAATAAAAGCTTGGCATTTTTTAGTGTTATATCTTTAAAAACAATCTGCTCTGTCTGCATAGTTGTGTTCTTCAGTTCAGGTACAACTGATGTGTTGTCATTCATTTTTCAAAGTTTGCAAATATCACACAGTCTCCTTGAGGTATCTGGCTTAGTGGAGACAGATATTTATCACCTGACATGACACATGAAAAACCCCATGGAAGAATATTGACTGGGGCTGCTTTGCAGAGTAGCTTGCTGGCTTTTCCACGGAAAGGGCAGGAAGGAGATGTTATCAAGTTCTTCTGTGGAACAACTCATTAATAAAATATGTTTAAAACTGAATGAGCCCTTCAGGGTCTTTGTAGAGGAACAACTGCAAATATTTAGGAAAGGGGTGTGACAATGTTATTGTTGTTCTAAGGTGTGTTGCTTGCTAAGGATGTTGACAATTCTGATTAATTTCTCTTCTCTGGAGCATCTTCCTTGAGCCAGCAATACAAGCAGGTGAGGCTCTGTTTTCCTGCAGGATGAGCTATTACTTTAAAACATTTTGATTCTTTGTCACTTGTCACCCACACACTGCATTCTGTAGATGTATGGGAACAAACTAGGGAAGAATTAGGCAATCTTTCATCATTTACAAGCAATGTGATGTTGCTCTGCTGTAAGTGCTGGCAGAGAACTGACAGCTTTGAATTGAAGCACGACCCAGCGTGACCTCAGTGCTCTCTTCACTGTTATTAAAACAGGAATAGCAAATGCAGTCCTTGATTTCCTGACCTTGAGGGGCTTGGGGATGCTGGGCTTAGCCCAAGAGTGATGGGACAGCAGCTGGTGATGTCTCAGGCTTGCTGCAGAAGTGATGATCCAGAGGTGCAGTGCTGAGGATGGCCCTAATGTTTGGGCACAGCCTGAATGTTCCGTGCAGTCACCGGAGTTGTTTGGTGTCTCAGAGTGCAAAATCAGCATTTCTACGTGAAAAATACCTAAGGAGGTGCTGTCCTTGACTGAGTTATTTAGAAGGGACTGTTGTCTTAGTGAGAGGGCAGAAGTTTCCTTGGTTTTGTTTTTCCTGTTCTATGACTTAGCTCAAAGGGAAGTTTGCAGATAAAGGCAGCTCCTAAGTACTGAAGAAGTGGTTTTTCTCCATTCCATGTTACTATAATTTCCTTCTGCTGAAGCCAGTGGGGATTTCTTGGAGTTATTCCCATGCTTAGCACCTTTCCCATGTGTCCTACACCATCTCTATCTTCTAAAAAGAAAAACAATCTATGTTTCTCAGAATGTTTTACTGCCCATTTTCTTTCTTTTAATGTTCCCACTTTAAACCTTTATTGGCTGAGCAGTATGACCTTAGTTTTTTAGTGAATTTAAACTACCTGATCCCATTAAATTTTGTGATGGTAATTTGAATTTTTATTTTACAGTGTAGATAATCTAAATGTTAAAGGTGCTGTGGGTTTTTTTTTAAAGTAGGAATGTAAAATGAGTCAAATGGAAGGGTTTTATTTAAGAATAAGGTCTGCCTAAATGCAAACTAGATAAATATATAAATGCAAGACTGAAATCTATTATAGAGGATGTCAAAGTGATTAAAGTAATCTTGAAGTTATTAGCAAAATCAGTCTTACACATATGATATTTTAATTCTAATTTGACCTATTTAAGTCTTGCATTAAAAAGGTTACACAATGCAAAAATAGGCAAGATAAGTCTGCTTGTATAGGGTGCTTATTGCCTTCTGTCTTTAAACTGTCCTTCTTCAGCAAAACTGTAAGATAAAGAAATAAGGCAATTCATGATGATCACTCAGTGTTTTGTTGATTTTTGCAAAGCACAGAGGATAGACACCCTCTTCTGTTGGTATCAGAAACTGTTGGGTATTTTTGGTGCAGCAGAGCAAGCAATGAAACTAGAGTAGAATTCTGAAATTAGAGTAGAATTCTGAAAAAAACATTGCAAATTTTGTCCTGGTGGATGATGTGTAAACTGATGTCACTGTTAGCATCAGCTACTCTGTAACAATGGGAGTGTCACCTCCAAGAGTGCTTTCCCCTGCTTCTGTTCACATTTTCCTTTTGAATTCCTGATCATGAAAGGCCTTAGAGACATGCATGAAGTATTCCATTTTGGAAAGATGTCTCAAGCCACGGGAAAAAAAGGAAAATATTGAATAAAACAAAGCAGTTGGAGATTCTTATATCAATGTATAGGAAAAAGAATGTGGGCATGTGATGCAACAACAGGGAGAGGGGATTAATAATCTCTTGATTCTGCAACCCTTGTGTATTCTGTTCTCTGTTAAAATTTCCTCTGCTTCCCCTGCTTGTTAGCAGGGAAGGTCTGGGTATTTTTTAGTATGAAAATTATTTGGCTGGGTTTTCATCAGGACTGTGAAATTTCATAATGTTATTGAATAGAGTATTTCACAATAAGGAATTACTCCCTTTGTTGACCAATGCATTAATATAAAACCATCACAGGGAAGCTGCCCACTGCTGGAACTACTCCCATTATCTCCATAAAAATGGTGCATAATGTTATTCTCCCTTCAAATCAGGATTCAAAAGACTGAATAAGCTATGAGAAAAGAATTCAAATATATTTTTTTTGTCAGTATAGGAAAAAAGGAGGATACCCAGAAAACATTCTCAGGGAAATTGATAAGGATGACAGCTATTATTACAAGTGCAATTGAATTTGCATCAGTATAGTTTGATGCTGGATTTTCTCCTCCCCTGACTTTGACAGAAGACGAAGCTGGGAAGTGCTCAGTACTGTACTAAAGATGCCTGGCAAGGCAACAACAGCTAGCAGTCTTACTGGATATAAAATTGCTCCAGCCACAGTGGTTTTAACTCTTTGTGGTCTATCCTGAGCATTCAACCCGCTTTGTGAAGTGGAAGAAAGGGAAATACTTTGGTAAAATTGTTATATTCTCAGGACCGTCACTACAGAGCCAGGGAGACTGAAGCCTTTTGGAAAAAAAAACCTGGCTTCCTCAGAAGGGATGGATGCTGAAAAAGGTGCTCTGGGCTGCTGCTGCGGAGCAGTGATGGTGTAGGCACACAGTTTGGAGTGATTGGGAGTGGGGCTCATCCCTAATGAGCTACAGCTGTGCAGGACAGGTGAATGATATTGAAGGTAACGAGCCATGGGGTGCCCAGGTGCACTGAGCAACCACCAAAGGGAGCAGAGGGCACACAGGTGCAATGCATGAACAGGAGGGTATAAAAGGCTGGGCTGAAGGACAAGAAGAGCAGATGCTTGCAGCCTCCTGAGGTGGTGTGGCCTTACTCTGTGTGGGCTGGTGCCTGAAGCCTTCTGGAATTGGACAGTGTTACTCTGTGCGTCTTGGCAGTCTAAACTCCGATAAGGTGGGGCTCAGATTTGGTTACATTTTCAGAACTCTGCGTGGGAGGTCGTGTTGTGCAGGGGCTCTGTTGTGTCTGTGCTCCCTGTCCTTGGTTTATGATGATAATATTGACTAAACTCCAGCTTCAGCTGCCGCTTAGAGAACTCACCCCAAAGTGCCCTGTAGCTCTTGACTGGCATCCTCAAATCTTGGGGCTGAGGCTGAGAATTGAGTCCCTGGCTCTTCTTTACTGCTTTGTGACTATAAGGATGTTCAAAGCCAGGTGGAATGCATCCTTATAAGATGTGGAAATGTCACATTCTTTAGCCTTGTTTTTCCTTGTGTAAAAAGACAGTGAAAGATGCCTGGTGGTCTGAGATGTTGGTGTAGCTCTGTTGATGGCAAATTTGCAGGGACAAAAGCAGCCAAAATTTTCTTTAACTTCTGTGGTACTGGTGCAGTAATCTTGGGTGTCTGTGTTGGCTGAACCTCCTCACCATGTGCAACCACATCAAATGGAAATTTATTTCTGCATTTTTACTGTATTGGAGGAGGAAGCAGTCACCTTTTGGGTACAGCTCATGCTGTATGGCTTCTACCACTTTGTTTCCTGCAGCCTATATGGGTTTGTCTCTTTAGTCAAAATTCAGGGAAGGCTGTCCTCATACAATGTGTAAATCTTCCCAAGATTTCAGACATAATTCTTATTTTCTAACAAAGTTCTTGAAGGACGTATCTAAACTTAATCTGTGGCTGGCTTATCTTTCTTTAATCATAAAAATAAAAAACTGTGGTGCAAAAATTACCTGCTGTATATAGGGACATAAGCAAATGGCTCAAGACAGAATAAATCCTACAAATTCAGTCATCTTTCCTACATATATACTTGCTAAAGTACAAAAATTTTTAAAGCAGATGTGTGCATCTGTCCCCAGACAATTAATTGATTTAACAATTTTGTTGCTGAAGCATCCTGAGTTTACAGCATACAATAATTATGTTTGAGTCTCTGGAAAAATGGTTTTACAGTAATGTGGGAAAATCTGGTTATCAGACAAGCTCAGAAGACCTTTGCTAACACAGTAGAAAGTCATTGACTGTTGGCAATGTCTTGGAGTAGAAAACTGGGAGAAAGATAAATACTAGAGCAATAGAAAAATTCTGGAAATGCCTATGAATAATATAGTTTCTGAAATTTCCTGAAATGTTCTTGCAAGGGAAGAAGAAGGTTGTGTAATGCATTGAGTTTCTCCTGATTATTTTTTTCCATTTCTGAGTCTATAGGCACAGGCAGGACTCTGTCAGAGGGAATAACAAGAGGGCAAGAGGTGCAAGTAATTTCACATCCAAAAAGTGAGGAGCTGCATTGTCTCACCTGTATGCTGGTGTCAAGTGAGATTACCCTGCTCCTAGGCCATTCCTGAGAGATGGCTGTCTTCTCCAATTTAGAAATCTAATAGAAGGGATTATTCCATAACCTCTGAGGAACCTTTTCCAGAGTATGTCACTGGATGCAAAGGGGTACACAGCACACGTTTTCACCATTGTAAGGGTCTAACTGTTATTTTCTGGTGTTCTCTGAATTAAAAAGTTGCAGGCATTTGGATATTCCCCTTTTCCTTCTTATCTTACACACTAGATGTGTGTCATTGTCTCATATTCCTTGTTGGCAGCAACGAAGTTGCCATGGGAATATTGACTTGAAAAAAATTAGCACTTGCCTTTGATAGAAATATCTGGATGTTAACATTTCTGTGCTTATCTTATGCTATGAAATTTAAATGTCTACAGTAATTAATTCAATTATAAGTAAAAAATGTGATTGCTGCTATTACAGCTCAGCATTGCATTTCTCTGGCTAGGAAATGCTTCAGGGAAGTTAATTGGTTGAATGTTTTACAGTCTTATCACTTAACCTGACATTGGTTAAGTATGGCATCAGTGGAGAAAATTTTGGTGTATGCATCTTCAAGGAAAGCATTAAGGTTTTTCTCTGTATCATCTTAACCTGACTCAAGTTTTACTTTAGCCTGAGACTGCATCTGCAGCAGCACCACTTTAATTGTAAATGGCTTTCCCCAAAATACTCCATGCCTTTTCATCTTTTTACATTGTACCAGTCCTTGTTTTCTTCCTGGGTTTAATGACAAGGCTCATTTATAGAAGACAGAAATGAAATGGCAGCATCTGTCTCCTCCCAGGTTTGTGGAAGATTTGTCCTGGCAGTGTTGGAGTTGCTGCAGAGCGGTCGCTTGTTTGGGCTGCTGAAGGCTGCCCAGACCACCATGGCAATCTGCACTCTTCATTTCCTGTGTCACACTCATTAAAGGTCTAATAGAAAAGAGAAATTAATCACTTTGAAGATGAGAGAGCAAAAAAACCTTGGGCCTTAAAAGAGCACAGTGATAAACTGTGACATTGTTGCGTGGAAAACTCTTGAGAAAGGGACGGAAGAAAGGGAAATATTTAATTCTTGAGTCTGAATGAAATCGGAGCTGTTGGAAAACACCATCTCTTTTAAGGAATGGGTGAAATCTGGGAAATGTTCAGGCAACAGCAGCATTTTGTTCTGTTGAACTCTTTCTTAAATCTGGATTGGTGTCTGTGATAGTTCTCTCTTTTGTTTTTTGATCCCAAAACTTCACTAAAAAAAAAAAAAAAAATCAATGATTTGTTTAAAACAAACCATTTATATATAAAAAAACCCCTCCACAATTGTGGAGCATATTTGCTGCTGAGGGCTAAAGAAATCTTTCAGACACCTTTGGGAGTATTTTCCCACTTCAGTCCACAACTACAATTTTTCTGCTTGCATGGCTTGCTCCAAAAGCCTGGGCTACAGGATCTCAAGCAGAAAACCCCAGTGGTGTGGGCTAGCATTGGGCTGTGACCAGAACTGAGCCTAAATTGCTTTAATTAAAGGCTACTCCAGAGTAAGCTGCCATTAGTATCCATTACTGCGAGATTAAAGTCTGTTTATTGGGTTGCTGTTGATGGAAGGAAGCCGAGTGATCGGGAGCAATTCAGAGCTGAAATAACTGCCAGGCAAAGAATGAAACCATTTACTGGTAACGTCAGAAAACGTATGGATTGGAATACTAAGGTAATTCCACTTTAACTAGAAGTGGACAGCAAAGATCTATTGCAGAGCTCAAACATTTAATCTGATGTAGTCTCACAGCCCCTGGGGATGGACAGCTGTGGCCGTGGGATGCTCCAAAGTCTCACCAGCTCTGCTGGTGTGTTGGGGACCATTTCTGAATCAGCCATGGCATGTGCTTTTCAAGCCACTTCCTTTGCACCAAAATCATTTCCTTGGTCATGGTGGAGGATGAGGTGGAGTCCAGCAAGTTGCTGAAGCAAATGCCAAAACTTCAGAACGTAAATGCCAGCTGGAGCCCTGAGCTGGCTCAGTGGGGCTGCAGGAGATGCTTTTCCTCAGATGGAAGATGCCATAGGACACAAAGGAGATGCCAGGAGAATGAGATCTGGGCTTGGTGCCAGCATCACCCAGGCCAGAAGAACAACTTTAATTGGCCTGTCATCTGGTCTGTTCCCTGCTCCTGTTTCTCCTGTGCCATCTGAGGAGACAGAAAATTAGAAACCATCTATTAGAAACCAACTATCCTTTTTTCTTTAATTGTTCTCCCTTATTCTTCAGAGAGGCCTCTCCTGGTCGAACTGCAGGTGATCTATAATTAAAATGTCACATTCCACACATATTTTAAACCATCTGGCTATGTCTCCAGGACAGAAAAAGGTGGGGCTGGGGGATGAGTGTATATGTTGCATTTAAGGGCTGTTTTCTGCCTGAGCCTAAATTGGGCCATTTGTTACCTCTGGTGATGCAGGGATGCTGTGTGCTTACAAAGATTTCTGAAAAGCCTTTGCTGGTTCTGACTGCACTGTGCTGACTTTGGTTAGCAGGCCTTCTGGTATGCTTTAGAAAGATAAAATGGAAAAAAAAAAAACCAACCCCAAGAAGTATACTTCCTTTTTACTGTTCATGGTGATTAATGTGAGTGGCTTTTCACAATCCATTTCCAATTAATTTTAGTGAAGGGAGCTCTGCTGGCCTGTATATGAACTAAACTTCATATTAGAAGATTATTGAAGGGATTTCAGGCTAAGAATTGAACACAGGGCTTAAGCTCCAAACTAGCCATCATGTGAGTCACCAAAAACCACGGTTCCTCCTCAGTGTGAGTCATCCTAATGACACACTTGGAGCCAGTGGAGCTCAGAGCCTAATCCCCTCTGCCACCAGCCTCGGCCGTGCCTGGAAGAAAGCAAGGAGAGATCACAGTGTGTAACACGCTGCCAGATCCCAGGTGATTGTAGCTGGAAGGGAAATAAATGGGTATTTCAGTGCTTTCCATTTCAGGGTTGGGACTGGGTGAACAGCAGTCGTGCTGCAGTCCACTTCAATCCCCTAAAATCAGAGGCACTTTTTTTTTCTTTTTGAGAGAAAGAGAAGTATTTTGCTCCCCCTTATTTCAAGCTCCTTTGGATACCTATAGTACAACTTTATCTCATCCTTAGTATGGCAAATAAAACTCTTAGTGCTTATGAGAATGCAGTTATTTGCTGTCCTTGCTGTTGCAGATTTATTATTTTCCCTCTTCCCTGAGCTGTAATGTCCTCTACAAATATAGTGATGATGAAGAGCATTTTTGTTGAAATGTTGAAACATTTTTTGAATTTATTTTGATAATTATATCATAGGAAAACCCATGGATGCTGGGAAGAACAGGAGTTGACAGACAAGCCTTTACAAGCTTAACTGAGGAGCAGAAAGGAGAGGAATGCATTAATCAGCACTGTCTCCTGTAGTTTTTTTTCTGCTAATGGCCAAGATATGCTGTAAGTCTAAAATAGCTGATTCATTCTTCCCCTTTTATTCTCAGGATGTGCTAAGAGCTGCAGGATGTGATGCCAAGTGCTGGCTGCTGCCTGCCCTGGAGCTGGAGTGGCTGTGGGGAGCTGTTGGGATGGTGCTGACTTTAATCCAGAAAGCAGTGACAGAAGGGGAAAAGCAGAAAACTTTGGCTTCTCAGGGTGTGTGTGGGCATATGTGGTAGACAAAACCCTTGAGATGGAGAGAATCTGATCTGAGAAGGGATTTCTGTTGGTTGGTTGGGGTTATTTTCTTTAACCTAAGTGTAGCTAGATTGATGATGCTGCCAGGCCCTTAGTCTCTTCTCCTTAGTGCCTTATGCCTGGCAAGTGGTGATGGATGCTTCTTCCCTCCTACATTACCCATGTCACATTTGAGAGTCTTTTATGCAGAGAGATGACTGTAGGGTAAAAAAGTGGGAAAACACTCTAAGTGGTGTAAAAGTAGTTACATTTGTCTAAGGGAAAATGAATGCTGTTGGTATTTGTTCTGAAGCAGCTGGAACCACTTTTTTTTCAAGATTTGTGAGAGACAAGGGGAGAACAGGTTGTACTTTCGTGGCCCTCAGATACAGCTCAATGGGAGAGGAAGCACATCTGCATCTGCTGGCTGTAGAGGTTTACAGGTGATTTGTTGTGATCCACTTACTGAGTGGAAGGAAAACTTTTATTTTCAACAAGAAACCTAGTATATGTGCTTTTGATGCAAATAAAACACAGAAGCTGCTGGTCATCACTGAAGACCCCCACACTTTCCATTTGGGTTGAATCTTCAAGTGCTTTGCAGCAGGGCAGTGCTTCCACATGGTACCAGCATGGCATAAACATGGATTTAAAGTGTTAGGTTACTGCATTACTTGAAGTCTTCTTTGGGCAAGCAAAGAGTGAAAAAATCAAGGGATGCCTCTCGTATAACTCTTGTGACAGCAGTAGAAATGAGATCTCGCAGAGGTTGGGCAGTAGTAAGTCTCAGATGTTGGAGAAAACTCTCTCCTGAGAATTTCTTCCTTGGTAATTCTGCAGGTGAATCTCTCTTTGTAAAGCATGCAAATTTGGACTTCTGTAGTGCGAAGAAAGGGAATGGGAAGGGGAAATTGTAAGTTCTGATGTTAGAGATTGTGTAGTCAAAGCGATCACTATGTGAGCCTTGCTTTGTGGGTTATTACTGAATATTATTCTATTGGAAGTCAAAGAGAAGGTGCCTGAATTAGCAAAGAGAGCCCTGATCAGATGGAGAAAATGAAGCTAAAAAGACAGAGTAACTGTACTGAAATACATGATCCCACAAGTAGAAAAGCATGTTTCACATTCACCTGCCTGTCAGTTGTGGTAGCTTAGCTGCTCTGTGGGCCTGGGGGGTCATGAGTTAAAGAGTTTAAGCTCAGCCTGCCAGTCTGGCCTCTGCCTTGTTAGGATAGACAAAAGCTGCACACACTGATCCAGCTCACCAGCTGATTCCAGGAGCGCTCTGCAGGAATTCAGGTATATGGACCTTTATAGCAGCTTTCTGTATTGCAAACCTCTTAAACCATTCTTTGGTGTCGTTCAGATTTCCCTGTTTGAGAGAAAGGCTGCAAATCTGTCAGAAAAAGAGCTCTGTGTTTTGCTAGTTCTTTTCACATTGAAAGGAGGAGGAAGATTTGAGTTGAAGGTTTACAACTCAGAAATTGGGGCTTGGATTTCTTATGCAGCTCCTTTATGTGGCATTAATTCTCATTAAAAAAAGCACATTATCTGACTCTTTACTGTATTTGTAACTTTGGATTATTCATTCTGGATGCATGTGAATTTTTTGGTGAAATTTGCATTCTTTCTGGTAAAGAAGGCAGATTTGAAAATGAATTGTCTAGAAAAATTGTATGGCTTTGGCTTTTACAGCTGCCATATTTTAGAGTATTCACCTGGATGTGGAACAAATTCACAAAAGCATTTAACACCTCCCCACACTTCCTGTTTCTCATCCTTTCCATCAGATGGTGTTTCTCAACTCTAGCAAGAGATAGTACAGTCTCTCCTGTGGTAATTCCATCCAGAGTGTACAAAATTGGTGCAGAGACAGTTGCCCCTCTGGCTGTCTCTATTCTCCCCCTAAATACCTCTTGCAAAAAAGCATCCTGATGCAGACTTAGTAAGCACTCTTCTTGAGTGCTTATGTGGACCAGCAATGGATGAAAATAGAGATGCTGTGAGATTGGGAAATAGGATTGTATGTCCAAAGGAAGAGAGAAGGGCACTATATTAATTGAACCTAATGGCATTGTTAATTTTGGCATTAGTGTTGTATGACTTTTTAGGTACATGGCAAATTGGCTTTGATTTTTGGCTTTCTTTATATGTTGTGTTGCCCCAACAGCACTGTGTATTGCAATTATTTGGAACATATTTACTTGTAAATACATTTATAAGTCTTATAGAAATGGCAATTATGGCAATAACACTGAGCTGCAAATGAAGTGTCATGTTTAGATGCCCACTGGGATATTGTTAATCCATTCTCCATTAAGTCTAACTTTTTACTATCAGCAAACTTTCTACACTTGAACATCAGGAGATGATCTTGGAGGGGTTTCTTTATTTCTAGGTACTGTGAAGGAGAGTAGTGCAAGTTATCACAGTTTAGTAAAAACTAACAGTGGACCACAGAATTCAGGACAACAACTTT